>NC_090813.1:192900188-193603390 GCF_000390325.3 Nicotiana tomentosiformis | reverse complement strand
TTGGCATTGATTTGTTACCGGGCACTCAGCCCATTTCTATTCCACCTTATCGGATGGCCCCAGCTGAGTAGAAATAATTAAAGGAATAGTTGCAGAAGTTGCTCGATAAGGGCTTCATTCGGCCCAATGTGTCGCCTTGGGGTGCTACTGTCTTGTTTGTGAAGAAGAAGGATGGTTATATGTGAATGTGTATTGATTATCGCCAGTTGAACAAGGTTACAGTGAAGAACAGGTATCCATTGCCACGTATTGATGACTTATTTGATCAGCTTCAGGGTGCCAAAGTATTTTCTAAGATCGACTTGCATTCAGGATATCATCAGTTGAAGATTCAGGAGCCAAATATCCCGAAGACTGCTTTTAGAACTCAGTATGGTCATTACGAGTTCCTTGTGATGTCTTTTGGGCTGACCAACGCCCCAGCAGCATTCATGCACTTAATGAACAGTGTATTTCAACCCCATCTTAACTCTTTCATCATTGTGTTTATTGACGACATTCTGGTGTAGTCCCGGAGTCAGGAGGATCATGAGTAGCACCTGAGGACTGTGCTTCAGACCTTGAGAGAAAAGAAGTTGTATGCAAAAATTTTGAAGAGTGAATTTTGGCTAGATTCAGTGGCATTTTTGGGTCATGTAGTACCCAGTGAGGGGATCAAGGTAGACCCGAAGAAGATTGAAGCAGTGCAGAGTTGGCCTAGACCGTCCTCAGCTACGAAGATCCGGAGTTTTCTTGGCTTGGCGGGGTATTACAGTCGATTTGTAGAGGGTTTCTCATCTATTGCATTACCTATGACCAGATTGACCCAGAAGGGTTCTCCGTTCATGTGGACCGAGGATTGTGAGGAGAGCTTTCAAAAGCTCAAGACTGCTTTGACTACAGCCCCAGTGTTAGTGTTGCCTACTGGATCGGGGTCCTATACGATGTATTGTGATGCGTCACGCATTGATCTTGGCGCGGTGTTGAAGCAGGACAGTAGGGTGATTGCCTACGCATCTAGACAGCTGAAGATGCATGAGAAGAATTATCTTGTCCATGACCTTGAGCTAGAAACTATTGTTTATTTCCTTGAACATCTGGCGGCACTACTTGTATGGTATTCCTTGTGAGGTTTTCACCGATCACCGGAGTCTACAGCATCTGTTTAAACAGAAGAATCTTAACTTGCAGCAGCGGAGATGGTTGGAGTTGCTTAAGGATTATGGCATCACCATTCTCTGTCATCCCGGGAAGGTCAATGTAGTGGCTGATGCCTTGAGTAGCAAGGCGGAGAGTTTGTGCAGTTTAGCATATCTACCAGTAGCAGAGAGGCCTTTAGCCTTGGATGTTCAGGCCTTGGCCAACCAGTTTGTTAGATTGGATATTTCCGAGCTGAGCAGAGTTTTGGCTTGCGTGGTTTCTCACGCCTCTTTATGAGCGTATCAGAGAGTGTCAGTATGATGACCCATATTTGCTCGTCCTTATGGACACGGTTCAGCACGATGATGCCAAGAATTTCACTATTTGAGATGATGGTGTATTACGGATGCAGGGTAGGCTATGTGTGCCTAATGTAGATGGTTTGTGTGAGTTGATCCTCCAGGAGGCTCACAGTTCGCGGTACTCCATTCATCCAGGTGCCACGAAAATGTATCAAGATTTGAGGCAGCACTATTGGTGGAGGCAGATGAAGAAGGACATAGTGGAATATGTAGTTCGTTGCCTAAATTGTCAGCAGGTGAAGTATGAGCATCAGCGACCAGGTGGATTGCTTCAGAAGTTAGAGATTCCAGAGTGGAAATGGGAGCAGATCACTATGGATTTTGTTGTTGGTCTCTCACGGACTCAGAGGAAGTTCGATACAGTTTGGATGATTGTGGATAGATTGATCAAGTCAGCTCATTTCATTCATGTGGTTACTACTTACTCTTCGGAGCAGTTGGCTCAGGTTTATATTCGCGAGATCGTCAGGCTTCATGGCGTACCAGTATCTATCATCTCTGACTGGGATACACAGTTTACATCACGGTTCTGGAGAGTCGTACAGCGTGAGTTGGATACTCGTGTGGAGTTGAGTACATCATTCACTCTTAGACGGACGGACAGTCCGAACGCATTATTCAGATATTGGAGGATATACTTTGTGCGTGTGCGATTGATTTTGGGGGTGCTTGGGATCAGTTTTTTCCACTTGCGGAGTTTGCCTACAACAACAGTTATTAGTCGAGCATTCAGATGGCACTGTATGAGGTTTTGTATGGTAGATGGTGCCGGTCTCCAGTGGGTTGGTTCGAGCGGGGCGAGGCTAGTCTATTGGGTACAGACTTGGTTCAAGATGCCCTGGAGAAAGTTAAATTGATTCAGGATCGACTTCGTACAGCCTAGTCCAGGCAGAAAAGTTATGCGGATCGAAAGGTTTGCGACATTGAATTCATGGTTAGGGAGCGGATCTTGCTCCGGGTTTCGCCCATGAAGGGTGTTATGAGGTTTGGAAAGAAGGGCAAGTTGAGCCTTAGGTATATCGGGACTTTTGAGATTCTTGAGAGGGTTGGAGAGGTGGCTTACAGACTTGCACTACCACCTAGTCTGTCTGCAGTTCATCCAGTATTCCATGTTTCCATGCTCCGGAAGTATCATGGTGATCCATCTCATGTGTTAGACTTCAGCTCAGTCCAGTTAGGCAAGGATCTATCTTATGTTGAGGAGCCAGTGGCCATTTTGGACAGACAGGTCCGAAAGTTGAGGTCAAAGAACATCGCGTCAGTGAATGTGCAATGGAGGGGTCATCTAGTCAAGGAGGTGACTAGGGAGACCGAGCATGATATGCGCAGCTGTTATCTTCATCTTTTTACCACTTCAGGTATGTCTCTATACTCATTCGAGGATGAACGTTTGTTTTAAGAAGGGGAGGATGTAACAACCTGGCAGAGTCGTTTAGAGAGTATTAGCCCCTAACCCCTATTTATTGCTCCCTCTACTTTATTTTATGGTTATGTAACTTGCCGGGAGGATTTATTTTTGGTTTCGGAGTGAAATGGGTCACAAAGTCCTTAAAATGGAAGTTTAAGTCGTAGAAATCGACCGTACTTTGAACTGTGTGAAGACGACTCCGGAATGGAGTTTCGACGGTTCAAATAGCTCCGTAGGGAGATTTTAGTCTTAGGAGCGTGTTCGGGTGTTGAATTGGAGGTTCGTAGGTCATTTTAGCGTTAATTGGCGAAAGTTAAAAAATTGAATGATTTTTGAAAAGTTTGACCGGGAGTGGACTTTTTTATATCGGGGTCGGATTTTAATTCCGGAAGTTGGAGTAGGTCCGTAATATTAATTATGACTTGTGTGCAAAATTTGAGATCAATCGGACTTGATATGATAAGTTTCAGTGTCGAATGTAGAAGTTTAAAGTTCATTAGGCATGAATCGATGTGCAATTCGTATATTTAGCATTGTTTGATGTGATATAAAGGCTCGAATAAGTCCGTATGATATTTTAGGACTTGTTGGTAAGTTTGATTGAGGTCCCTGGGGTCTCGGGTGGATTCCGGATGGTTAATGGATCAAATTTGGACTTGGGAGAATGGCTGAAGGCACCAGCTCTGGTGTAATCGCACCTGCACAAGATTGACCGCAGGTCCCGCAGAAGCGAGCATTTGGGCGCAGAAGCGGTCTGGAGAAGTGTGGGCAGAGGTCGCAGATGCGAGGGAAGTTCCGCATCTGCGAGAATGCAGATGCGAAGGAGGCAGCGCAGAAGCGGAAGAGACCTGGCAGGAGGGGCTCCACAGAAGCAGGCTTCGTCTGGCATAAGCGAGTCCGCAGAAGCGGATTTAGGACCGCAGGAGCGGAAGTTCCGCAGGTGCAGAAGAGGAGATCACAAGAGCGAGTGAATCACAGATGCGAGTATGTTGTCGCTTTTGTGACGCCGCAGATGCGGCTAAGTGTTCGCATAAGCGGAAGTTCTGGACATAACATTTAAATACAAGGGTTCGCGATTTTGCCTCATTTTAAATATTTTGAGCTCGGGTTTTGGCGATTCTTGAGAGCATTTATGAGAGATTTCTTGAGGTAAGTCTCTTGTACTCATTTTTTATCAATAACCTTGTTTCCCCATTGATTTTCCCACCTAGATTGTGTGTGTTTAAGGTAGAATTTGAGAGTTTAAATTGGGGATTTGAGTGGCGACTTGGTGTCGGATGTTGGTAATTTTGATATGGGCGAACTCGATATCGAATGGGTGTTTGCATTTTGTGACTTTTACCCGATCTGAAACATAGGCCCGGGTCAATTTTTTGATTCTTTGCTAAAGTCATAAATTTATTAATTAAATTAGTTTCTTGTAGTTGTATTCATGTTATGTAATTTCTTCTGACTAGATTTGGGCCATTCGGAGTCAGAAAATCGAGGGAAAGGCATCCTTATCGATTAATTGAGCGAGATTTGAGGTAAGTGACTTGTCTAACCTTGTGTGAGGGAAATCCCCTTAGGTTTTGGTATTGTTATAACAATTTATGTTATGTGAGCGCCGTGTACACGAGGTGACGAGTACGTACACGGGCTAATTGTGGAAAATTCGGTTCTTGCTGAGTTGTCTTCTTTTAAATTTCTTAACTGAGTTGCCTTAGCATATGTAGTGATCATGTTTAGCCTAGTATCGCATGTCTACGTGCCTTAACTCTTACTTGCAATTTGTGCAACATGCTTAGTTGAATTACTTGCTTCCCTTGATTTGAATTAAATCTTTAACTGTAAGATTTCTTGCTTTAAATTCATCGTTCCTTCGGTTATCTGCTGCATATTTACTTTGGGACTACGAGGCGGTTCATCGGGAGATCCCCTTGTACTACATATTTACTTTGGGACTACGAGGCGGTTCCTCGGGAGATCCTCTTGTACTACATATTTACTTTGGGACTATGAGGCGTTTACTCGGGAGATCTCATGTACTGCATATTTACTTTAGGGCTACGAGGCGTTTACTCGGAAGATCCCCTTGTACTGCATATTTACTTTGGGACTACGAGGCGGTACATCGGGAGTGCCCCGGTTGTTTACCTCTAATTGTTGGGCTGTTATTTTTCTGAAACTTCTTCTTGTTTAAATTCTCAGTCATTTCAAAATATTAGTATATCTTATGCTTTGCTTTTCTTTTAAACCAGTGGGGCCCTAACTTGACCTCATCACTATTCTACCGAGGTTAGACTTGACACTTACTGAGTACCGTTGTGGCATACTCATACTACACTCTGCACATCTTTTTGTGCAGATCTAGGTTCTTCCTACCATGCTAGATACTAGTGAGCTGGACTATACGTGGAAACTTCAAGGTATATCTACCAGTGTCCACAGACCTTGGAATCCTTATCTATTCTTATTATGTTGTTTCCCTTATTCTCTTTAGACTTTGATGTATAGAGACACTTATTACTTTATTTTAGAAGCTTGTGACTTATTTTTACCGGATTTTGGGAGTTGTAATTATGGATTTGCAGTTTTATATCTATATATCATGTGTTGAGATTGAGTTCAGTTTATTATTCATTTATTTCGCAAATTGTTAGACTTACCTAGTCTTAGAGACTAGGTGTCATCACGATATCCTACGGAGGAAAATTAGGATCGTGACACTAACAATACTTTAAATTTCAAACTAACATTGTATCACCAATATGCAGTCTTTTGTCGCAGTACTATGTGTTGGGAAAAATAATAATCCCGCCCAAAAATAATATCCACAGAAAATAATAATAATAACACAAGAGTAACGACACCAACTCTTTTAACGAAGTAAATACAATACCCAAGCGGAGCAATATTACTACTATAATATTACAACTTAGTAGTATCAAGAGACTACTACAATTTTAAAAGAAATAACACTACTTAAAATACCTCACTATAATATTACTGACACTTATTATTTATCTCACAGACTACAATCTGTAAATTACTCTCTCTAACTTCTATTGCTTCTCTTTGTTTTGGTGTCTTCAATGAAAAACGAATAGCTCCTTTTATAGGCACAAATGCCACCAACCCAACTAATTAGATTGGTTCAATAACTTGCAAAGTCCAGCAGCCCAACTTTTGCAAATTTTTCCAGCCGCCTAGTTTGTCTTCTCCAACTTTTTCTTTATTTCCTTTATGGTCCCACGTTACGTGAGAGTACTATGTGAACTAAATTTGAAGTACATTACAAGAACATGTCTTTACAAGTACTTCAAGGACATACTGTTCCACAAGGCTTTTCTTTGTAAGATAATAAGTATAAAAAGTAAGAAAAAACGAGTAATCTGTGCGAACTAAATATGACGCACATTGATTGAAATTGCTGGAACTTTACAAGAGAAATTAAAGGTTGAGAAGAGAAAGCACAAGAATTGAAGAAAGTTATTCCATACATATAAGCCAAGCACCTACTTTAGCTATGAAATAATGCCCTACTTTAACGTTATTTTGGCTTAAAAGTGAGCATAAATTGGCTTTATGTTCAGCATTGAGATTTTCCAACACCAATACACCATCATGGGCATGGTAGTAACCTTCCAGGATAGGCTTATCTCACCAAGATATGCGCCTCTTGCCATATCAATTCCTAATACCATTTGCTCTGAAGAATCATCATCAGTATCACCAAAGAATGACTATTTACTAAGGTGGATAAGCCAAAACAACCTGGATATTACATAGCCAAAGACATGGACACAGAAAGATCATACTATAAAGAAAGGAAATGTAGATTTCTTTTTGAATGAATCTCCAAAGAGATAAGAAGTCAAGACAGTGCATGTCACATTCAACTATACTATATACACCCACACAGAGACCAAAGTTGACCATAAGGATGTTCATTTAAAGTATTACAACAAATTATTGATCAACATCTGATATGTATTTTCTACATGCATCGTGTTTAACTTTTATTAAAACAGGTACATCAGGAATACCATATTTCGAGAGATTCAACTTAGTGGATAATGAGAAAATATACAAGCAATCTCTGCTGATTGAAGGTGGATATGTTGACCTTGGGTTTAATTTTTACAGAATTCGATTTGAGGTAATTGAGAAGGATGAGAAGTTATGCATTAAAAAATTTACAGGGAGTTATGAGATGAAAGATGTGAAGCCTTGCAAATCATTCACCAGACAGAAGAAACCTCCATTGATTTGATACAATAGTAACATATAATAACAGTTGTTGTGATTTTCCTATTCTAACTTATCCCTCTTTGCTAAGTAGTGCCAGAATGGACTTTGTGAATGGTCTAAATTTGTCCTTTAATTGTTGTTGTTAGCCCATAAGGGCAAAATCGAGCCACTTTGTTAACGGCAGGAATAGGAACGAGAAACTTTTTTAAAGGAGGGCAAAATTGTTCAATTTAACAGTGTCTAGGGGCAATGTTGGCCCTTTTCCGTTTAAATAATGTTAAACACCCTTTCAAAGCAGCAAAAGCGATGTACATGTTGCTTAACCGGATTTTTGAAAACCACTCAAGGTGCATGAAAACTTACTGGAAAATTTTGGGAGGCAAAATGCTTCTGTAACATCCAAGGATCAGCAAAAAGCAGTTTAGAAAAGACATGTATTTCTTTTTTATAATGGTTGTATCCGGACCATTATTGTGCACACCTCGACAATTCCACTAGATACATTGTCTTTCATCAATACAGGTATTGGTTAACTCTAACATACCAAGGCATAGACAGATAAGAAGAAATAACAGCCTTTTTTGTTGCTGCGGTTGGGATTTGAACCATAGTCTCTAGGGTTTTCACTCACTTCATTGACAACTATGCCACTCCCTTCGGCACTCATGTAATATCTCTTTTTTAATAAGTATTATCTCTCTTGTTTTTTGATCAAGTATTATATCTCTTGTTATCTACAACATAACAAACTATGAGATCATTCATCAAGAAAAAGGAACCCTAGGATAACACATATAAAGGAATCTCATCTATCAGTGTAACTATGACAAAAAAGCTTCATTTGGATGTTAATCCATAGCTTACTTGAATTACTCGTCATTTAGGATGAATTCCTTCATGCACAGGATACACAATTAATTGAAGGAGAAGAGCAAGAAGTATGACATCTTGTTTACGTCAATCACAAAATGCGGCAAAATACCAATAGAAACAAGGACTCAAAAAACAAATTAGCATGGAATCGATCTCAAAGATTAGTGGGTATTCATAAAGCAAGCAACAACTGCAAAATTTGCATAATTTATAAAATGAGCTTACTCCCTTGTAAATGCATCGCCTGTCTTAGTTTTTGGCTTGTATTCTGACAACATGAAGTGCGGAGATAGCACCTGCATAAGTTGATCGAGTGGTATTATATTATTTCAAAGTTGAGTATCAAATTACAGTTCAAAATACAGGTAACATGACTGAAATTATGCGCTTTACCAATAAGGATTACTCCAATAAAACATCTCAGCAACAAAGTATCTTAATATAGACGTCAGTACTCACATGCCTAAGTTTCTAGACAAAAGTAAACACATTTAGGCACACCCACATCAAGGAAGCAGCATTGTGATTCTTTATACAGAGTTCAAACACAGAAAATAAAGGCTATAGTATCAGAAAGTACACTTTTAATAATGATGCCTACGATTCTAGATAAAGAAAAACACATTACGTCACACCAATCTCAGAGCAAGAGCATTCCCATTCATTACAGAGTTCAAAAGAGAGTGGAGAATAGGATTAAGTATCAAAAGAGCATATTTATCAACAAGGAAACTCAAAAATAGATGTTAGCACTCACATTCCTAAAATTCAAGTAAAAAAGCGAAAACTTTTAGGCACACCCATATCAAAGAGGCAGCATTGTCATTCATTACAGAGAGTTTTTTTTTTTTTTTTTTTTTTAAAAAAGGAGAAAAATAGCCTAAGGTATTAAGAAGTACATCTTTAGCAATAAAGTAACTCAAAAATAGACCTTAGCATTTACATCCCCAGAATAAAAAAAACAGAGAATTTTTTATTTGGTTGCGGTTGGTGGCAGTTTTATAAAGCTGTACACCTTCTGATATCGACAAATTTCGTAATGCACACTCGCAAACAGGTCCACATTAAAGAGAAAGGAACACACATAGGGTTTCATTTACCTGTTCAATGCCTAGAATTACAAATAAAAAGTAAATGAAAGTTTTTACATATAATTATTGCAAGCGCAATAGCTCATAACTTACTAGAGCAGCTATGCTTGGCTGGATCTCCATTTACCCTGGCTAGAGACTACTATTTGTGGTTCTTGGATACTTGATTATAGCCAAAAGCTCTAGAAAGGCATTAATTAAAGGGATATCCTTTCATCTCTGCATTAATAACAAACCTTCAATTGGCATTATTACTTAGGGCTGCGTACATTCGCACCGAGTATGTTGTCGTTGTAGTGGTGGTTATTACTTAAAGGAGCTAATGGAGAATATCTGGATCAGCCTATCCTGCTTATCAGAAATATCTTAGATATGGCGCAGATGCTATTGACTCATATCAACAAGCAAAATAGCTCTTTCAAGAACATTAGATAATCCCATAGCTTATCATGGAGAATATCTGGATCAGGCCCATAGCTCTTTGGTAATTCTCCTTGACCAAGCAAAATAGCTCTTTCAAGAACATTAGATAATCCCAATCAAACATTATTGATTTCCAATCCTCCTCTCCATTTCGTTCCTGTTGTAGCTAGAATCTACAGTGATTTCACGGGATTTGGAATGTAAAGACAAACGCAGTTCCTGGAGTTTTCATCAATATAAGTGTAGTTTCTTTACAATATTTCTTACACATCAGAATCTAGCCCCACTTCAAACTAGTACTTCATCTTAATGGGAACAAAAACCCATCACCTGCAAGTTTTTGTCTGCAAAAATGCAAGAGTACCTTGCAGCAAGGGATCTTGACATGATTTGTAACTAACAAGTCTTCTTTTTAGCAATGCCACATCGGAAAACACTCAGACTCAGATTGTTTCAATCGGCGCAAATAAAAATACAGTGCTGTTAAGGTTGAGTTACCATACTAGTCAAGAGATTAATTCACAACAAATAGAAGATCTGTGGTAGTTTTGCATTCTTATTTGATCTTTGGCCATCAATGATTTTTGCTATCATCGCCGTTTCTCATTCAATTACTAAAACTCATATAAATTTTGGAGAAATTACTCCTCTAACATTATGGAAAAATCAACCATCTTCAATCTCAGAAGAGGAACTAAAAGTTAAATCGGGGGATGAGCTTAGATTTTCGCCTACATAATCAAGGAGCATAGGGAAAACCAAAAACAAAAATCAAAGTAATGGGGTAGGCTCAGATCCGGCTTTTTTCAGACAAAAACCAAAAAGCTTTGAAAAAACCGCCATGGCTGCAAGCATCAGTTAGCCTTATGAGACAGGAAAAAAAACCCTGAAAGGGAACTTTCTCCAATATCTCACAGACCCATCTGAGCTGCCACGCCAAGTTACAGTTTTTTCGAGCTCAATAGCAATATGTCTGTTTCATCTTCCGCAGAAGACAAAATAATCTTCATAGCCTCGTTGCCCAAAAGTAAAAGTGAACGGAGTAACACTTATTTTCACCGAAACGGTAGTTTTGCAATCGGAAATATTTTTTTTCATTTGAAAGAGGAGCAAAACCACCCATAGAAACTCCCCACAGCTCTCCGCTTTCACCGCAGCCTCATACTTAAAACTATTGAGATTTTGCTATTTTTGCTGTTATCGCCGCTTTTTATATTGTTGCCCTAATCAATTGCGTCTCACTTGGCTTATTGATTTCGGGTTATTGGATTAACGGAGAGGAAAAAAATTAGGGCTTTTGAGTAGAGAAACGTACAACTCTAATTAGGGGTGTTCAAAATCGATCCGTAATCGATAACCAAACCACAAAATTAGCTTATTGGCTTATTGGTATCGGGTTATTGGATTAACGGTTAGTGAACAGATTGAAAATTTATAATTAACGGCTTATTGATTTGGGGGCGTATTATTTAATTTTTTTATCGGATAAACCGTTAACCCGTTAAGAATTATATCCCAAATTTCTAATTTCCCTCGGGAGTAATTCTCGTCATTCTCTTAGGCCTCATTTGTTTGCACTTAATGGAGGTTTAAATCTTAATTATTCAGATCTCAGACATTAAGTCCGTTTGTTTTTAAAGTCGGAATCTTAATTATTCAGATCTTAATCGTTAAGTGTGTTTTTTTTTACTTCACAATCACTTAATGGGTCTGAATAGGTCTATATGATTAAGATCTATAAGAGAGACTTAATTTCATTAAGATGCTATCATCCACATTCATTATTAACTATCGTTACCGCCAACCATTATCAACTACCACCATTCCATCCACCACCACCACCACCACTACCACCATACTCAATCACCACTACTACCACCACCTCCATCATCTTTAATCATAGCCATTATTATCGACTCTCATCACCCACCATCCCCACCACTCCCACTACCATCATTTTCAACCACAACCAACAATCATCCACCTCAACTACCACAACTAACCATCTCATCACCATCAACAATTATAGTCGGCACTGCCTATCATTATAAACTAACATCACCCACCCCCACCTTCTTCAATCATAACTACCACCACCACCCGCCATTACTAACTATTACCACCCACTACCATAATCCTCAATCATAATAGCCACCACTACTAATTACCACTACCTACTACCCTGAACTACCACTATCAATTAAAACTACCACCAACCGTCGCCTCTAGTCGGGATTCACAAGCACCATCGTTAGCCATCACCATTAGCAACTACCATAGAATATTAGATTGATTAGTATTTTAATTAAATTTTATGTTTATTAATTTTCAAATAAAGATAAATTGCATACATTCAGACGTTAAAAATCAAGCAGTCTTAATCATTTAGTATTCAAATCTTAATACACATTTTAATATTCAGATATGTATTCAGATTTAGATGTCTTAATCTTAATACACATCTTGATATTCAGATATATATTTAAATTCAAACGTCTTAATCTTAAAAAAAAATAAAATAAAAATGAGACCTTAGAAAGGTCACAACTCTAAACAGTTCTTGCGACACGGGGAAAATCAATACCTCTTTTCAAGTTCGTCATTATCTAATCTAGCACCCAACTTCATTTAGAAATTCGAATATTTCTTCTACTTACTTTTTTTCATTTTTTATATTTTCGTTTTATCCATTTTGTTAAATCCATATTTTTTTAGTGTTGTTTTTTTTCTTTTCTGTAAATAGTCTCTCGTATTACCATGATATATGTTTTTACACAAATATCCACTTATTAGATCATCTGCGTGATAATATTCTATAAAGAAAAGGGATTGTTTATGTACCCTCGCTAAAATTGTCTGGAAAAATTAGATGAAGATGATTATGAATCAATGATGATAATTAACAAGATGATTATCGCGCTTTTATTGGGAACCCCGTAATCAATCGATCTAAATTTAGTAATTTAATGTCAAGTTGTATATGTACTCTTTGTCTATTTGATTTAGCCGATAACCCGTCCGATAATCGCTAAACCGAAACCGATCCGCCCGATATCTTATCAGTTGGCTAGCGGATTACTATATTTACAAGCCGATAACCGATAAGCCAAACCGTTAAGCCTAAATATCCGACCGATCTGCCCGATAAGCAGCCCTAACTCGAACACATCTATAAATTGAACACATACCCGTAATTTATTCACCAACCACATCCTCATTTATCCATAAAAATATTTTACTTTTTCTTTAAATTTCAAATTTGTATGTCCAAAAGTCTAATTGAAATTTAAATGATATAAATAAGGTCTAACTCTTCTCACACCGATAAAATAAAAGTCTATAAAAATGCAATTCGTTCAATTTTGAAAGGGGGAGGTGGGTGGATGTTAGTGTGAGAATCGAGCTGTGTGAGAAAGATTTCGCAAAGAAAACCCTAGAACATAGAAAGAGAGAAGAATGTCTTATTTCGTTAATCTCCAGAAGTTTCTGATACAAAAATGAATCTCTCCTTATCTAGAGTGTTCCCCTGCTTTATATACACTAGCTTTAGTGTACGTGCATTGCACGTGAATTTTACATATGTCAATAAAAGTATATAGAATATAGATTTAAAAAGAATTATGAATATAAACTTGAACTCATAATAAAGATTAGAAAAATTTATTACCCTATGCATCAATGCATAATATACAGTTATTAGTTCACATGAGTTGAACAACACATACCATCATTCTTCAAGTTTGCTCAGTATCTAAGTGTAATTTATTTACACAGAATATAATAATTAGTTCACATGAGTTAAATAATACACACCATCTTTCTTCAAGTTTGTCCCATATCGAAATGTAGTTTATTTTACATATTCTTCGTGATAATATCAAACAAAATTTATTTATAAATTTACATGTTAACGACACTCCTCCGTACGTGTTGCTAGATCTCACGTACGTAGGGCCACTATGTGTAACCATTTTTCAGAAATATTATTTCATTAAAAATACTTAGTTTTCACCTTAAGTTTTAGTTATCAATTATAGACTCAGTTTTCATGTTTTCAGTTATCAACTTATAATTTTAGTTTTCAGCTCATTTTTTGTTTATAGATTTTGTTGATATGAAATTGGAGTTATCAACTTATAGTTTCAGTTTTCAGCTCATTTCCTGTTTATAGATTTTGTTGATATGATATTTTGTGAAATCACTTCCTTTCACATTATGATTTTTTTCCAGAAGGTCTCGTTTTGCCTTTTTAGGAGGTAGCCTATGAGACTTACTAGGTATCCTTTGGTGGTACTTAGCCTGTTTGGGCATGCCATGTCATGTGGCAGGTGTTGAGATTGTAGGTGACGAGATACGTGGCTAGAGACATACTCCGTAGACTCAACTGGCAAGCCCGTTATTTCCTCCCAGCGGTGTTGGTGTTCTTTTTAAGTCTTTAATTATTGTTTGACCTTCATATTATTCTAGGAGAATTCCCCGTAGACGTATATATTCAGACTTACAGTTAGAGGCTCATGACTTTGCTAGTGGGTTTAGTTGTTAGACATGTTGATATTAATATTAGATTTTAGTTTTAAGATAACTATTATTTTAAGACTTATTTATGAATTTCTTAGATATTATGTACATCGAATTTCAGTTAGTTAGAATAAGGCTTGCTTGACGGGTAAGGTAGGTTGAGCGCCATCACGTCCCACCCAGTTTGGGGGCATGACAGTAAGGTTGCGTACACACTACTCTCCCAAGACCCCATATATGGGATTAAGCTGGATTTGTTGTTATTGTTGTTATTGTTGTTGTTGTTGTTATTGTTGTTGTTGTTGTTGTTGTTGTTGTTGTTGTTATTAGATGCAATGATCAGTTGTTCAATTGTGCATTTATTCCTTTTGGGTCCAAGCCTGTAAACTATCTTAGCTTGCAGTCCATTAGTTTTACCGGAATAAGAAACTTTAGTCAAATAATATAGTTCCAAACCATGTAATTCTTTTATAGTTACTTTCTTAGATGCAATGTCAATTTGTTTCATTTGTATATTATTCTTTTTTGGACCAAATATGTAAATTAAAAAAATTGAAATTTTATTATTTTAACAAAATAATTTTTTTAGCCTAAACAATGAAGTTCAATTGCATATTAATTTTTGTTTCTTCTTTAGATGCAATAGACATTTGCTCAATCTTTTTAAAATTTTTCAGGCCAAATCTTGTCACGATCCAAAATCCGTCTAGTCGTGATGGCACTTAACCCAACCCACTAGGTAAGCCAATTAACCACTAACCAATTCCAATAACAATTAATAAAGAAATTTAAGTAAAGAAATATCTGAATCTGATGCATTCCCCAAGGATTGGTAGTACAAATCATGAGCTTCTAAGAATAGAGTTTACAAAGCTGGTATGAAATAAATACATCATCTGTTTGAAATATACATGAACATACTTTTATAAATCTAAGGCTACCAAGAACAAAAGGCAACTACAACCGGAACGCAGGTACGTCTTCAATTCCACCGCCCGTCAAGTACAGCAACATCAACATCCAATATCTGCACGCAAGGTGCATAAATGTAGTATGAGTACAACCGACCCCATGTACTCAATAAGTAACAAACCTAACCTTAGGTTGAAAGTAGTGATGAGCTTATACCAAGGTCGGGTCCACCACCAATAACCAACAACAGTTCATAACAACATAAAGCAAGTAATAAAGGAAGTAACTCAAAGATAAAATGCTCAGCTTAATCATGATTTCTGAAAATAGTTCTACCTTACAAGTACATTAGTAAAAGCTCAAATCGTTTACCGAATTTTCCAAAAATATGAATAAGTTTTAAAACAATAATTTTTCCAAAAATCCTTTCAATAAAAATTAAGATATTTCATTTTCTTGCTAGATAGCCAGTGTAAAACCAATGCATCACTATGCCCATATGTCAACATGTGTGAGAAGTCATGAATGACGTGATACCGTACAACATGAGGAAAATACGTCTCTCTGCCTGTATGTCATGTGTTCATGTGAATGCAATGTATCTCATAGATGAACTCATGTACTCACACTCTCTGAGTACTCAATCTCACCTTCTCACACATTTCACTCATCATGCTCAATCACTCGGTACTGTGTATGGCCAATCTGGCCCAGGAAGATCCATCCCGGAATATACACATCAACTGATCATCAGTCACTCAGTACCGAGTAGGGCCAATCCAGCCCGTGGAGAAGATCCATCGCCAGGTATATAATGTTTCGGACAAGATCCATGTCCAGGGAAGATCCATCCCTAAATAATATCAACCACGCTCACTAGGGGTGTGTGTAGACTCCGGAGGGGCTCCTTCAGCCCAAACGCTATAATCCGCATGGACAACTCACGTGCCATAGTATCAATATCATAATCAATCAGGCCCTCGGCCTCACTCAGTCATAAATCTCTCCAGTCTCTCTCTCACGGGCTCACAATGTCATGAAACTAGCCCGAGAATGATGATATGATGTATCAATAAATAACAATAGAGATTGAGATATGAGATGCATATGAATGTGTATGACTGAGTATGTAATGCAATGAAAGCAGATAACTCAACAGCATAAATGACCTCGGTGGGTCCCAACAATAAAATCATGTAGCCTAAACATAGTTTATAGCATGAATCATAGCTCGATAACTCTAGTACGTAGAAATTTCATGATTTCAGACAAGTTCAGGTAACTACACAGTACCACAGAAATGATGGACTCACAGCTCACACGGTGCACGCCCGTCACCTAGCATGTGCATCACCTCAATACCAAACACATAACACGTATATTCAGGGTTCATACCCTCAGCTCCAAGAATAGAAGAGTTACTTACCTTAAACAAGACGAATCCAATGTCGAGCAAGCTAAATAATGCTCCAGAAATTCCATTTTACGCGTACAACTCATGAACGACTCGAATCTAGTCACAATTAATTTGATTCAGTCCACACAAATTATAGAAATTAATTCCATATCAAAATACTAATATTTTCCCACAAAATTCGAAATTACACTCCAAAAATCACTCGTAGGGCCCACATCTCGGAATCCGACGAAACTCACAAAATCCGACAACTCATACAATTACAAGTTCAACCATACTAATTTCACTCAAATCCGACTCCGAATCGATGTTCAAATCTTGGAAATTCATTTTATGAAATTGTATAAAATTCCTCCGATTTCTCTTGAAAAATTAATAATCTAACGCAGAAAACAAAGATTAATTCATGGAATATAATTACAAGGGAGTCAAGAACACTTACCCCAAGTTGTGTGGAAAAATTCCTCTCCAAAATTGACCAGACCGAGCTACAAAATGTAATGGCTAAAAATATCGAAACCCCGAATTTAAGGCTTCTGCCCAGCGACTTTCGCATCTGCGGTGGAATAGTCGCACCTGCGACATCCGCTTATGCGGATGAAGCTCGCACCTGCGAAGGTCGCTTATGCGCCCTTTGCTTCTGCGATTTCCTTGTCGCACATGTGACCATAGTACCTGCGCAAATTCAACCGAAGGTGCTGTCACACCAGAACCAGCAGCAACCAGCAATAACAACATAAAGAAAAATGATCCGAAATCAATCCGAAATACGCCCAAGCCCCTCGAGACCCCATTCGAACATACCAACAAGTCCCATAACATAACACGGACCTACTCGAGGCCTCAAATCACACCTAACAACATCGAAACGACGAATCACACCTCAATTCAAAATCAATGAACTTCGAAACTTCAAACTTCCACAACCGATGCCGAAACCTATCAAATCACGTCCGATTGACCTCAAATTTTGCACACAAGTCACATTTCACATTACGGACATATTCCAATTTCCAAAATTGGATTCCGACCCCGATATCAAAAAGTCACCTCCCCCCCCCCCCCCCGGTCAAACTTCCCATAAATTCAACTTTCGTCATTTCAAGCCAAATTCCACTACGTACCTCCAAATAATTTTTCGGACACGCTCCTAAGTCCAAAATTATCATACGGAGCTATTGGAATCATCAAAATTCAAATCTGAGGTCGTTTACATATAAGTCAACATCCGGTCGACTTTTCCAATTTAAGCTTTCCATTATGAGACTAAGTGTCTCATTTCACTCCGAAATTCTTCCGGACCCGAACCAACTAACCCGGTTATTCATAATACAGCTACAAAGCACAAATAGAGCAGTAAATGGGGGAACGAGGATGTAATACTCTAAACGACCGGCCGGGTCATTACATTCTCCCCCACTTAAACATACGTTCATCCTTGAACGTGCCAAGAGTTATTCCTAACCTTCAAATCTCTATTCCACCTTACCACACACATATACGGGGGTGATCCCATGTCACCCTATTTTATATAGACCTGACAACACAGCACAACTGAAAATCATTAATTTAACCTTAGCCCAAAAATCTTGGAGTTCAATTCCCAACATTCTGAATTTCTTACAAGACCCGAATCTCACATTTACACACTGTATAAGTCTGAACAAGTTGCATCGAGCCATAACCATAACCACGGATGCAATCACATAATATAGTACACATCCTAATTGGGCCAACCAATGGACCCCCAAATCAACTCTGGTCACCCGCAAATAGATACATAACCCTCCAAAAATCCACAACTACTGAATCATAATACATATTATCATCTGGCTAGCTTCGGCCACGATTTCATAGTCCGCAACCATGAAACAATCTGCTCCTGAAAACTCCCAGCCTCCAAATTCATAGAACACATGAATCACCGTAACTTATCCCGACTCCAGCACTCGAATGACTAACGTATCTTTCATGTACGATCATCCCACGAGGAATACTTTTATAATTCTTCCGTGCCACATAGCAACGTCTTAAAACCAACAGTCGATCAACCAGGAGAGTGCCGCAATACTTATGAAATATCCATAATTCAAACATAGTGCGCCTTCTAAAAAGTACACTCAACTCACGCAATACCAAATAGTTATACAATTCCTCTAAACATCGAAAATCGTCCATTCCCTCTAAAAATTTATGACCTCTCCTTCAAAACTAAACCGTATACTTGAACCTGCAAATCTCAGTCTCACTCCACGCGCCGCCTCTATTAGGCCATTACATGAAAACACAAGAACCTTATTAACACTCTGAGTCGCCAGCAAATTACAAACCCGATCAGTTAGAATCCTTCCTCTTGCTTCCTTCCAGGAGGATATCACAATATAAAACACGTTTCTCCACACCGATAAAGAATATCCGGTTCCAACCATGGTAGAAACCATCAAGAATACTTTGAAATCTGTTTGCACATAACCAATCTATCAAGACTGAATTCCTCTCACTCGACCAAGCCATGTAGGTTACCAGACCCAAGAATATTGCCACCAAAACGTCTGTAGAGTCTCACCACATCATAATTACACCAAAAGCACCGAACATACCATTACCATACTGGTCTAGCCTACTACCCAGTTGTCTTATTACCATACTGGTCTAGCATACTGAATTACCCTCAAGTTGATACTTTTCCTTGTCAGAACACTACCATTCTTACTCAAAGCTCACTACAAGACATCCTAATATAAAATCTCACCGCCTTAAGGCCCATAAGTCTCTGTATTCTTCTTAAAAACCTCCATAAATACCATAACCGTAACACTCACTCTGAAAATACCTTATGTGAATATAAAATTGTTCCTCTTTCCTTTCTTATACTGAAATGTAGAATCCATAGTCATATAAAATTACCGTAAGTCTCGACACCATCCAATGTAAATAACCAATTCTAGTGATATACGAATTCGAATTATTTTTTTCAATTTCCACTTATACATTTTTGAATCCATTAGCACCTTCTCGAGAGTCACCGAATTTACTCAAATCTAAAAATTACACCACCCAAACGGGCTGAAAGACACGTGCCCCATTAGCACAGCAACACTCGAAGAGGTAATCCTGCCTTAACACCACTAATCAAATTCATACTCCGTGCGCACTACATCATTCACAAATAACAATTCACCCATCACATGATTTTTATATACTCATAAAGCGTAATATAACCCGTATATAGGAATTTCAGTACTTGAGTCATCCTCGATCTCAACCTCTGCAAGTCATAACTAATCCACAAGTATGCCTCAGACCAAAACTAAAATTTAACACATAACTATGAAATCAAATCGTCAATAGCAGGCTCCCCCACTTGGCTCAAAGCCATAGATTAAAACACTCGATAACTCACAATACCCATACTCTATTACTGCCATAATACCGTAGTCAGTTCAACAAAAATTATTCTCAAGATCATGCAACACCAACCATAAAATACCCCAATCATCTGCTAAACTCGCATTCATTCTCTTGACACTCAAGTCAAATTTCTCAACCAGATTCAAATTCAAATCTCAACACATACGCCCCGCTGGCAGAAAAGAAACTCTCCACTCATATTATAAGGAACACACCTACGTAGATTACTCCTCAGGGGATAACCCACCTGCTTAGCCTCAAATTGGTATATTGTTATATCCTTTCGCAGTCACAATTACTATGCAATCACTTAGTCTATCTGAGTCCAAACTCATTAACCAGACATAAAAATTTAATTTGTCCCAAAATTTAACAAAGTGAAAGATCCTTCAAAATATTCATACTCGATACTGAACGCCACATCAAAATGAAAATCAAGCACCCAACGGCCCTTTCTTTACATTTCAAGGAAACACTTCTCGTCACATTCAAATCATCTTAACACATTCCGTAGTTACATCATACTCATCATAAAGCCATTACACCGCTCATCGAGCCATAAATTCCACTCGTAGGGATATTACCAGACATATGATTCCAAATGTACAAGTTACAACTGAAACTACCAAGCTTAAGTTGTAGTCTAACCATGGCCTCAAGTCCTCCAGACTGGCCCATCACCAAAACGCAGAATACACATCTAGAACCTCGTTCATAGAATCACAAGTCGGCGATGCACAACTGATACCGAGCACTCATGTGAGCATACGAATGCGTGGAAGGAATTCAAAGAGTTATGTTTCAAGCTAAATCAATTTTGCACGATAAGGAAAGAAAGATGGGAAGTATATATCCTAAATGCCTTGTAGCCTCTCGAAGATAGGTATGGACGTCATCATACCGATCTGCAAGACTCTACTAGACACTTGCTCATGACTTGTAGAACCTATGAACCTAGAGCTATGATACCATCTTGTCATGACCCAAAATCCATTTAGTCATGATGGCACCTAACCCAACCCGCTAGGTAAGCCAAATAACCACTAACCAATTCCAATAACAATTAATAAAGCAATTTAAGTAAAGAAATATCTGAATCTGATATATTCCCCAAGGACTGGTAGTACAAATCATGAGCTTCTAAGAATAGAGTTTACAAAGCTGGTATAAAATAATACATCATTTGTTCGAAATGTACATGAACAGAATTTTATAAATCTAAGGCTACCAAGAACAAGAGACAGCTACAACCGGAACGCAGGTACATCTTCAATTCCATCTCTCATCATGTACAACAATATCAACATCCAATATCTGCACATAAAGTACAGAAGTATAGTATGAGCACAACCGACCCCATGTACTCAATAAGTAACAAACCTAACCTTAATTTGAAAGAAGTGACGAGCTTTTACCAAGGTCGGGTCCACAACTAATAACCAACAATAGTTCATAACAACATAAAGTAAGTAACAAAAGAAGTAACTCAGAGATAAAATGCTCAGCTTAATCATGATTTCTGAAAATAGTTCTGCCTTCCAAGTACATCAGCGAAAACCCAAATCGTTTACCGAAGTTGCCAAAAATATGAATAAGTTTGAAAATAATAATTTTCTCAAAAATCAATTTCAATAATAATTAAGATATTTCATTTTCTTTCCAGATAGCCAGTGTAAAACCAATGCATCACTATGCCCATATGTCAACATGTGTGAGAAGTCATGAATGACGTGATACCGTAAAGCATGAGGAAAATACATCTCTATGCATGTATGTCATGTGTGCATGTCAATACAATGTATCTCAGAGATGAACTCATGTAATCACACTCTAAGAGTACTCAATCTCACCTTCTCACACATTTCACTCATCATGCTCAATCATTCGGTACTGTATATGGCCAATTCGGCCCAGGGAAGATCCATCCCGAAATATACACATCAACTGATCATCAGTCACTCAGTACCGAGTAGGGCCAATCCAGCCCGTGGAGAAGATCCATCTCTAGGTATATAACGCTTCGGACAAGATCCGTGTCCAGGGAAGATCCATCCCTCAATAATATAAACCGCGCTCACTGGGGTGTGTGCAAACTCCGAATGGGCTCCTTCAGCCCAAACGCTATAATTCGCACGGACAACTCACATGCCATAGTATCAATATCAGAATCAATCAGGCCCTCGGCCTCACTTAGTTATCAATCTCTCTAGTCTCTCTCTCTCTCACGGGCTCACAATGTCATGAAACTAGCTAGAAAATGATGATATGATGTATCAATAAATAATAATAGAGATTGAGATATGAGATGCATATGAATGTGTATGACTGAGTATGTAATGCAATGAAAGCAGATAACTCAACAGCATAAATGACCTCGGTGGGTCCCAACAAGAAAAGCATGTAGCCTAAACATAATTTATAGCATGAATCACAGCTCAATAACTCTAGTACGTAGAGATTTTATGATTTCAGACAAGTTCATGTAACTACACAGTACCACAAAAATGACGGAGTCACAGCTCACATGGTGCACGCCCACACGCCCATCACCTAGCATGTGCGTCACCTCAACACCAAACACATAACACATATATTCAGGGTCCATATCCTCAGCTTCAAGATTAGAAGAGTTACTTACCTCAAACAAGACGAATCCAATGTCGAGCAAGCTAAACAATGCTCCAAAAATTCCATTTTGCGCATAACAACTCCTGAACGGCTCGAATCTAGTCATAATTAATTTGATTCAGTCCACACAAATTATAGGAATTAATTCCATATCAAAATACTAATATTTTCCCACAAAATCCAAAATTATACTCCATAACGTCTCGGAATCCGATGAAACTTACAAAATCCGACAACCCATACAATTACAAGTTCAACCATACTAACTTCACTCAAATCCGACTCCGAATCGATGTTCAAATCTTGGAAATTCTTTTTATGAAATTGTAAAAAATTCCTCTGATTTCTCTTGAAAAATTAATAATCGAACGCCGAAAGCGAAGATTAATTCATGGAATATAATCACAAGGGAGTCAAGAACACTTACCCCAAGTTGTGTAGAAAAATTCCTCTCCAAAATCTCCCAACCCGAGCTCCAAAATGTTGAAAATGGCTAAAAATATCGAAACCCCGAATTTAAGGCTTCTGCCCAGCGACTTCCGCATTTGTGGTGGAATAGTCGCACCTGCGATATCTGCTTATGCGGATGAAGCTCGCACCTGCGAAGGTCGCTTCTGCGTGCATTGGGCCGCTTCTGCGCCCTTCGCTTCTGCGACTGCCTTGTCGCACCTGCGACCATCGCACATGTGCAAATTCAACCGCAGGTGCGGTCGCACCAGAACTTGCAGCAACCAACAATAACAACATGAAGAAAAATGATCTAAAATCAATCTGAAACACGCCCGAGCCCCTTGGGACCTCGTCCGAACATACCAAAAAGTCCCATAATATAACACGGACCTACTCGATGCCTCAAATCACACCTAACAACATCGAAACGAAGAATCATACCTCAATTCAAAATCAATGAACTTCAAAACTTCAAACTTTCACAACCGATGCCGAAACCTATCAAATCACGTCCGATTGACCTCAAATTTTGCACACAAGTCACATTTCTCATTTCAAACCTATTTTAATTTCCATAATATGATTCTGACCCCAATATCAAAAAGTCACCTCCCCCCCGGTCAAACTTCCCAAAAATTCAACTTTTGTCATTTCAAGCTAAATTCCACTGCAGGCTTCCAAATAATTTTTCGGACACGCTCCTAAGTCCAAAATCACCATACGGAGCTATTGGAATCATCAGAATTCAAATCCGAGGTTGTTTACATATAAGTCAATATCCGATCGACTTTTCTAACTTAAGCTTTCCATTATGAGACTAAGTGTCTCATTTCACTCCGAAATTCTTTCGAACCCGAACCAACTAACCCAGAAAGCACAAATAGAGCAGTAAATGGGGAAATGGGACTGTAATACTCAAAATAATCTGTCGGGTCATTACAAATCTGTAAGCGGCTTCATTAGAATTCTTTTATTTTAGCCAAATAAAGGATTTAATAAAAATACTGGAGTTCAATCTAGATTTTTTTCTTTTCAAATCTAGCCTGAAAAGGATGATCCAAGCAAATCGAATTCTAAAAAAGGTATAAAAAAAAATACCACGTGAACAAATAATTCACATAGCAACGCATGTCTCTCACCTTCATTAGTACATCTAATGTCAAGTTCAAGGAAATAATTAAGATTAGTAATAATTTAAGGTACACGGAATAAATGAATTCAATTTCAAAGGATCCCGAGATATATTTTTGATGTTTATATACTTCATCCGTTCACTTTTACTTGTTCACTATACTAAAAATATATTTTCACTTTTACTTGTCCACCATACTAAATCAAGAGAAAGACAATTTTTTTCCTGTTTTACCCTTATCATTAACTACTTGTAAAATATATACTTCATTTATTTTTTCTTAAAATGTAATGCCCCGTAAATTTTCTCCAAGAAATTTAAGGTTTCGTGGTGCTAAGGTAGGCAAATGTATTGTATTTTCGGACTTTTTGAGTTGAACAGTGCATTGGGGAGTTGAATCATTTCGACCTAGCGAAGCCAGGTCTGTAGCGCGCTAGACCGTGCTATATCCCTCGTGAAGCCAAGTCTGTAGCGCGCTAGACCATGCTATATCCTTCGCGAAGCCAGGTCTGTAGCGCGCTAGACCGTGCTATATCCCTCGCGAAGCCTGGTATTTATCTCGCTATAGATCTCGCAAAACCTGGTATTTAGCTCGCGAAGCCTGGTATTTATCTCGCTATAGAGGAAGTGCCCTAAAGTGAGAGGAGAAATTACTAAGCTAATTGTTCATCAAAATCTTGCTCAAGCCTTGAAATTCAACAAGAAAGCTCACAAGATCTTCACCCAAGAGGTAAGGTTCTAACCCTAGTCTTCAATATCGAGTTTGGGTAGAAGATGTGTGATTGGGAGTATGATTCTTAGGTATGGGAGTATTATTTATACATGCATGTACCAATAAGGTTTGTGAGAAGATTGTTGAGCTCAAATGGGCAAAGAGTGGGTTGTGGAGTGAAGGAAATCTTATGGAAGAACCTAGTAATCAAATTTGCACACTTAGTGTTTGATGAAATGCTTAAATGAGGTGAACCCACGAATATCCTCCTAGTTATGGTTCATTTTTGTTATGTTTCTAAATAGATTGAAGTTGCTAGGATTTTCGGAACCTCGTAGTAATGTAAGGAAAGCTCAAGAAAGATTGGAGCCGCCCGGAGGTCAATTCATGTGAGAAAACTATTTTGGAATATCGGCATAACTTTAAAAGGGTAAGTATCTTGCCTAACCTTGAGTGGGAGAATTACACCTTAGGCATCGAGTCTTATGTGCCATTTGTGAAATGTGAAAAGCCGTGTACGCGAGGTGACGAGTACGTACTCGGGCTTATATGTGCAAAATTTATTGGGTTAAAGTTTTAGGCATTTTTGTGTATTAAATTGTATAATTATTGGCATTTTTAAATCCTCTATTTTCCATGCCTCAATCTTGTTTGTCAAATTTGTTTTTATATGATGATTTGGTGTGATTGTCACTTGAATTTTTATACGAATAGCGTGAGTTTGTTGATTTGATATTTCCTGAAAATAATTATATTATGGATTTTCCATCTATAAATAATTAATTAAATAAGTTTAAATTGAGGCGTTAATATAATTATCAAGAATTTGGATTAATGAAGGTGTTGCCCTATACTGAGTTATTTTTTCATCTCTGTTGTTGTTGTTCTTGAGGTTTTGTGTACCTTGTGCGGAGCCTTGGGCTACTTGCTGTGAATTTGTTGTATCTTCAGAATTGGTTGTGGCTTACCGGAAAATTGTGATATGAATTGATGCATTGTGTTGTCGTGATAATATTCTGAGTAAATTGTTGTGTGATTTGAGTTATTATTATGAGGACATAAGGGTGGCATTCCACTGTTGACATTACATGGGTATAAGGGTGGCATTTCACTGTGGTTATGTGTGTTGGGATATTGTCTGGGTACAAGGTGCAGTGAAAATATAAAAGTGGGTCGTGGCCCGTATTTTATGATTATGAAACGAGGTGTATCACGGACTGACTTTTATTTGAAGGAATTATATTCAAAAGATATTTATTTGAAAGAAGTATATTCGAAAGATATTTATTTGAAAGAGATTTATACTCATAAGATATTTATTTGAAAGGAGTAAATTTGCAAGATTTTTATTTCAAAGAGTTTTATATTCAAAGGATATTTATTTGAAAGAAATATATTCGGAAAGTATTTGTTCGAAAGAATTATATGTGAAAGATTTATATTTGAAGGACTTGTTTAATTGGTTGTACTTGTGTTTCTTATACGTTTGAGTAATAATTATGATGTTCTTGCTTCCTTGTTGTTTACATCACTAGTTGATTGTTGGTTCTATCACTACCATTTATTTTCTATTATTTTTGTATACTATATTGCAGAGGTTATTAGACTATTGAGTGTCTTAACTGTACCTCGTCACTAATCCACCAAGGTTAGTCTTGATACTTACTGGGTACCGACTGTGGTGTACTCATACTACACTTTTGCATGTTTTTGGGCAGAGTCAGGTATTGGAGATATCAGAATCGGGCAGAGTTAGTGTGTTGATCGCAAGGATTCAAGGTAGAGCAGCTTGGTCGTCGCAGTCCCTTGGAGTCTTTCTATTTTATTGTACTATCAACTCTTATTCGAACAGTATTGTATATTCGATCCTTGAGATCATTACATGTATCCAGTTAGAGCTTGTGACTCAGTATTACTAGTCTTGGGAGGTGTTTATATTTGTTTCCTCTTTTGATTTCGACACTTGTATTAAATTATATGTTTAAAAAAAATGGCTTGAAATGAAATTGAAATCGGCTTACCTAGTCTTAGAGACTAGGTGCCATCATGACGCCTGAGGTGGGATTTTGGGTCGTGACAAGTTGGTATCATAGCTCTAGGCTCATAGGTTCTACGAGTCATGAATGAGTCTAGTAGAGTCTTGCGGATCAGTACGGAGACGTCTGTACTTATCTTCGAGAGGCTACAGACTATTAGGAAATTTTCACTTCTTTCATTCCGGTCGTGCAAAATTTGTTGAATTTAGAATTTGAGCCTTTGTATCTCTATTCTCTCATAGATGGTGAGGAAATGTGCCACCGGATTAGCTGAGCAGACACCCGCGCATACTACTAGGGCCACAAGAGCCCGGGGCCGAGGTAGAGGTCGAGGAAGAGCAAGTGTCACAGCTAGAACATCTGTTAGAGGGTCAGTTAAGGAGCCGCCAATTGCTCCAGTTGGGGGACAGGCACCCGAGACACTTGTTGTTACCCCCAGACTTTAGGAGACTTTAGCACAATTCCTAAACATATTTAGTACATTGGCCCAGGCGGGATTGATCTCCGTTTCACCAAATATTTCACAGATTGAGGTAGGAGTTCAAACTACTGTCGCCCGTCCTCCGGAGCAGCAGGTTCACATTGGTCAGGTTCCGGGTATAGTATCGGTAAAACATGTTATTCCTGATCGGCCTGAGGTCAGGCTAGAGGCATCAGAATAAGAACAAAAGAGACTTGAGAGATTTAAGAGGTATAGTCCACCTACCTTTAGTGGCACAACTACCTAGGATGCCCAGGGATTTCTAGAAAAGTGCCACCGTATTCTCCGCACCATGGGTATTGTAGAAGTGAGCGAAGTTGCCTTTACTACATTTCAGTTGTCAGGAGCAGCGCATCGATAGTGGCAAGCTTATGAAGAGGGCAGACCAGCCGATGCAACACCACCAACTTGGGCTCAATTTTCATAAATGTTTTTGAAAGAGTTTGTTCCCCAGACTCTCCGGGATGCATGGCACACAGAGTTTGAATGGTTGCGTCAGGGCACCATGATGATGTCAGAATATGCTATCAGGTTCAGTGAGTTAGCCCGACACGCACCCATCTTGGTTCCTACAGTTAGAGAGCGAGTTCGTAAATTCATTGAAAGGCTCGATTATGATTTTAAAATAAGCACGGCTCGAGAATTGCAGACTGACATTCCATTTCAGCAAGTAGTAGAGATTTCCATGATGTTAGAACGTTTTCGAAGTGAGGAAAATGAGTCTGAAGAGACCAAAAGGTTTCGGAACTCAGGTGGATTCAGTGGATTCTACTCTGTAGCTTTGACTCATCATAGCGGAGGCTCGGGTAGTCATTCAGCCCAGTCCGTAATTTAGAGTACTCGTAGTGCTCCAGTTAATACTTTTAGTGCATCACTAGTACAAGGTTCTTACAGTGGTTATTTCAGTTATCCTGCATAGACTCGGTACGAGCAGCCGCAACCTCAGAGGGGTTGTTATGAGTGTAGTGATACGAGGCACATCATGAGAGATTGTCCCAGACTTGGGAGAGGTGAATTTCATCAAAACACTCGGGCTACATACTTTATTCCAGTTAATACCCCACGTACACAAACGGTTAGGGGTGGAGGACAGGCGGGAAGAGGGCGCCCAAGAGGGGGAGGCCCAGCCTGTTGATATAATTGCTATGAATTGGCCGATTCACCATATGGTGTCATTACAGGTATGAATTAATTTATTATAAAAGGAGCACTATTCTTATTTTGATTTGATTATCGAGGTGGGAACTCCTTTCATGCTCCTTATATGGTGGATTTGTGAATTTGTACTCCACTTCCGTGTTTATCCGTGTTGGGAGACTTGATGGTGTTAGCCGTGTCTATCATTTTTTATTTTGTACATTATTGTGGGCTATGAGTCCCAAAAAGTGACTTCTTATTACTCACTACAATGGGTTTTGATGTAATTTTAGGATAATTGATTACAATTTTATGAATTATATGCCATACCGGTATAGGGGTTCATTATGTGTTGTGAAAACTGTTTACGGAATTTATTAAAAAGAAGAAAGAAAGGTAATGGAAAATTTCAGTTGGCACAATATGCAAAACACCTGTAATTCAGAGCTGAGGACGAGATCCTCGCATTTTTATATGGTGTGAAATATTTAAACCGGGCTACAAGCCGCGGTGGAAGTTATATAAGGACGAGGTCCTTATGGTGAAAAACAATTATGAGTTTAAATTCTCCCTCTATGAAATTAAAATTTGTACTATATTATTAATAGAGAGTCATGCCTGTTAGGCTTATTTGATAATTTTGTATGTATTTTTTATGCATATTTAGCCATATTTGTGCTGTAAATATTAAGTTTTAGCCTATGAAATGAGTGCCCAGGTAGCATTAAATATGACTCATTAATTCGGGTAAATAATTATGAGGTCTTCATGCCTCGCGTGTTGCTATCAGTGTTGTGAAAAATTTGAAATGAGATTTTGGTTAATATAAGATTAATTGAAGATGCTGGAATTAATTAAGAATAATTATTATGACCAGAGATGTGATTATGAGCATACATATAATGTGTGTGTAGGCACGAAATTGCTACCGCCGATTGAGACTAACACAGTGTGTTAATATGGGAAATCAAGCCTTTTGAAATCTGAAGGAAATAGGCCAAACTATGAGCATGATGTTTCCCCCATCATTGTCCTCCATGTACCCGGTGTTTCATGTGTCTATGTCTAAGAAGGTAGTTGGAAATCCTTTCTCTATTATTCTGGTGGAAGCTAGTGGAGGTGAAGTAAATGGATAATTGGCTTATGAGAGGTACTTAATTGTCATCCTTGTTAGATAAGTCTGGAAGTTGAGATTTGCCTCTGTCGAGTGTTATGGAGAAGTATGTGCGTCGAGGAGGGCACCACGAAGGTTGAAAGTGTTAAGGAAAGAAAATGTTCACGCTTGATTGTATAGTCAAATGATTGTGGATCGAAAGGTACTTCTATGTGTTATGATTCAAATAAGTACAGTTCATGTCCAAATGCCACTTTTGTTAATGTAATGTCAATAATGCTGAAATTTGTGTTATTGGTATGTAGTGATGCTTTATCGAGTTATGGATGTGTTGTTAGAAGTGGTTTTGGTATTTCTCTAGCAGGTGGATAGGCCCAAATACAGCAGAGACTATGCCAAAATATTTGAAACATTTAGGAGCCTGAGATGTGTGAGAGAAGAGATGTGTTATGTTAGGTGTTTAGGGCGGACTCTACTTCTCATTCGAGGACGAATGATCCTAACCGGGGGAGAATGTAATGCCCCATAAATTTTCTCCAAGAAATTTAAGATTTCGTGGTGCCAAGGTAGGCTAATGTATTGTATTTTCGGATGTTTTGGGTTGAACAGTGCGTTGGGGAGTAGATTCATTTCGACCTCGCGAAGCCAGGTCTGTAGCTCGCTAGACCGTGCTATATCCCTTGCGAGGCGAAGTCAGTAGCGCGCTAGACCGTGTTATATCCCTCGCGAAGTCAGGTGTGTAGCGCGCTAGACCGTGCTATATCCCTCGCGAAGCCTGGAATTTAATACAATAATTAGTTTGCATGAGTTGAACGTAACGACACAGACCATCATTCTTCAATTTGTCTAGTATTTAAGTATACATTTTTTTATAATATCAACAATAACAACAACCCAGTAAAATCTTACAATTTTTTTTATAATATCAAACGCAGGTTTTTTTGCAATTTTACATACTAATATCATATAAGAGTTTATTTACAGATTTTTTTATTAGTAGTCTAGTTACAGTCTTTCTAAATGCAATAATGGGATATAACTTTTAAAACATAATACATTATTTTCGTACGCAATACAATTATAGTGATTAGCAAAATTTAAATTATAAGCGAGACAGAATTCTTTTGCACCATACCTCATGCTTCAACCTATAACATCCACAACTAAATTAAACAAAAGAAAAGGAAATTGCTTTGAAAAATAAAAACTCCATTTGTAAAAGTAATAAAATAATAACTAAGTTGCTTCAACTACGGTAAACCGTGTTCATAAGCTAAATATTTAGTAGTATTTTTCTATAGTTTATAAATGTTTATTAACCTTGCTTGATGGTCTAATAACTATGGAGGGAATTACAAATGTCACAATGCTCTTCAAAGTATCTATAACTAGCATTTGCATTTTTAAGTTCCTTTATTACATTTATATGTACGTTAAATTCTCTTCAACTATATACAACATAAAGAGTCTTAACAAAAAAATCATTGTTATTTGGTAAACCCTTAATTTAAATAATAATTGACTTCTTAAAAAAATTTAAAATCGACAATGATGTTCTACGTTCATATATAGAAGGAAGGGGTTCAAATATTATTTAAAGGAAATTATTCTAGTTCAAATAAGAAAAACATTAATAAGTACTAAACTTTTAGTTGATTTCGAAGACTATATTTTAGGAAAATAATTAAATGATAATATTGAAAACTCAAAATCCTAAATATTAGAAAAATAATTAAATGACTATTCATAAATATTAGAGAACTAATTAAATAATTATTCCTACATATTAGAAAATTAATTAAATGACTATTTTGTCTAGTGCGAACTCTATTTTTAAAGGGGTAAAAAAGGCGAACGTCATTTCGCTAAGGGCCTTCGTGCTTTTAATATAATATAGACAAGCAATTAATGAAAGAATACATGGACTAAAGTGTAAAATATAAAAGTTGTATTAAACACTAAGTGGGATGCCAGGTGAGATCTGTGTTTGGGCCTGGACTTGGGCTCCTGTTAACACCCCCTCAAGCTGGAGGGTGAAAACACTCCTAGCTTGCCTAAGATAGAGTGATGTAGAGGACCATGCAAGGCTTTAGGCATGATGTCTGCCAGTTGATTAGAGCTACGAACATACTGAAGAGAAATCAGCCCAGAAGAGAGACAATAGCGTACATAATGGCAATCCACCTCGATGTGCTTTGTGCGCTCATGAAACACATGGTTCTTTGCAATATGTAAGGTAGTCTGGCTGTCACAAAATACAGGTACAGGTGCAGCAATAGAAAATCCAAGATCACCAAGAAGTCGAACAAGCCAAGAAACTTCAGCTACTACCTTTCTCAAAGCCATATACTCTGCCTCAGCAGAGGAAAGGGAAATAGTAGACTGTTTCTTGCTCTTCCAAGAAATGTGGCAGCCACAAAGAGTAATAAAAAATCCAGTGACAGACCTCCTAGAAAAAGCACAAGTGGCCCAGTCAGAATCAGAAAAAGCAACAAGAGATAGATCAGATGTATTGGACAACAAAATTTTCTAAGCTGGTGCAGACATAAGGTATCTCAAAACAAGCAGGGCAACCAACATATGAGGAACCCTGGGAATAATTAAAAACTAACTCAAATACTGAACAAAATAAGCAATATCAGGCCAGGTATATTATAAGAAATTCAGCTTGCCAACTAGTCTTCTGTATAGGCTAGGATCTGGGAGAGGGTCACCCATGTCAACAGTTAACTTGATAGAAGGATCCAGAGGAGTGGCAAGAGGAGAAAGATGAGAATACTTGAATTCCTCCAACAAATCTGAAGTATACTTGTGTTGATGCAAAACATAACCATCAGAATGGGAGGAAACCTCTAAGCCCAAAAAATAATGAACCAGACCAAGGTCTTTGATCTTAAATTATTTATCCAAAAACTATTTTGAGGCAGTCATTTCAGCAATATCAGAACCAACAAGGAGAATGTCATCAACCTAGACCACTAGAATGACCAAAGAAGCACCAGAGGACTTGGTGAACAAGTAGTCATCATTCTTGCTGGCAATGTAGCCTTTGGAGAGCAAGGCATCAGACAGCTTAGAAAACCACTGCCTTGAAGCCTGCTTAAGGCCATATAAAGACTTTCTAAGTTTGTAAATCAAAGGAGGGGCAGTAGAAGTAGAGGAAGAGGAAACCCGAAGACCGGGGGGATCCTCATATATACTTCCTCATGGAGATCCCCATGAAAGAAGGAATTATTGACATCAAGATGGAAAACAATCCAATGTCTCTTGACAGGCAAAGAGAGAAGGCACTTAACAGTAGTGAGCTTGACAACTGGAGAGAAAGTCTATGTATAATCAATTCTCTCCTTCTGAGTATCACCTCTAATGACAAGTCTAGCCTTGTACCTCTCAATTGAGCCATCAAACCTCTGCTTTATCTTATATACCCATTTGCAAGGAATCATTTTCTTATGAGGAGGCAGAGGGACAATGTCCCATGTATGGCTTGCCTCAAGAGCCTGTAATTCCTGTAGCATGGCCTCTTGCCAAGCAGGATTAGATGCAGCTTGCTGGTAAAATTGAGTATCAAGCATGTGAAGATCAGAGGTAGAAACCTTGTGATTTAGGAAGACAGATGAGGAAGAAGAGGGGAGAACAGAAGAACAAACAAGGTCTGATAAGTATGCTGGTGGGTTGACAACTCTGCCTGATCTCCTGAGATCAGGAAGGGGAGGAAGGGGAGGAGGAGGAGGAACAAAAGTGGAAGTGGGAGGAGAAAGAGAGGTAGGTGCAGTAGCAGGGGAAGATAGAGGAGAAGAGGCACAAGGTGCAACAGGAGAGATAGAAGCTGGAGGGGGATGAGGAGAAGGAAGATGAGCAACATGTGGAACAACAGAATCAACATGATCAACAAAAGCAGTGGGAGGAGAAGGAAAATGAGAGTAATGAGGAAGGTGGTAAGGAAAAATATGTTCATTGAAAGACACATCCCTAGAGAAGAAAATAGAATGGGTAGAAAGATTAAGGAGCTTATAACCCTTCTTCCTACATGGGTATCCCAGAAATACACAAGAGACAGCTCTAGGTTTGAATTTATCCCTGCCATGCTTGGGGCTAGTAGCATAGCAAAGACACCCAAAAGACCTCAAATGATAAAAAGAAGAGGGATAGCCATATAGTTTTTCAAAAGGGGAAATATTATGTAGAATAGTGGAAGGTAGTCTATTGATCAAATAAGTGGTTGTGAGAACACAATCACTCCAATACTTGAGGGGAGGTTTGGATTGATATTAAAGAGCCCTAGATACTTCCAATAGGTGTTTGTGCTTTCTTTCAACCACTCTATTTTGCTGAGGAGTGTGAGGGATAGTAGTCTGATGGAGAATACCATTGGCAGAAAAGAATTGTTGAGCTTCAGAGTTAGATCCTAGCTCATAAGCATTATCAGGTCTAAAAGTTTGAACAATGGAGTTAAAATAAACTTTCACCATTGCATGAAAAGCCTTAAACATAGAAAGGGCATTGCTCTTGCATGATAATAGATGAGTCCAAGTGACTCTGGAAAAATCATCTACCAAGGTCAAAAAATACCTGAACCCACTATAAGTCTGAGTATTATATGGACCCCAGATGTCAATATGAACAAGCTGGAAAGGGGTAGAGGAATGAATAGAACTGTCAGAAAATAGCAATCTCTGTTATCTTGCCATTGGGCATACATCACAAAAAAGGTTTGTTTAGGTGAAACTTTACCAGACAAAAAGGAGATAGATTTTATTCTATTAAAAGGTACATGCCAACCTTTGATGCCAAATCACATTAGTTTTATTAATATCAAAAGAAGTACAAGTAGTACAATGGGTAAGAGGAACACTTGTAGAAGTAGACTAAGCATTATAAGATACACTAGAATTATTACATTGAATAGGACTAGAAATAGAAATAGGAAAATAAGCAGCAGACATAGCAGATGAAGTCATAGCATGATGCAAGAAGTACAACCCATTTGCAGCTTTACCAATTTCCAGTGGCCTCCTCAGAGAAGGGCCCTGTAAAATGGTAACGATCCAACCGATCGTTTTGAGAATTTATACTTCGCTCGGTTGTTTGAGGGAATGAGTAGCTCCGTATGATGTAATATGACATATGTGAATCGTCGATTTTGGTTTTCAGGTTATTCAGAATTGATTTGAAAGAATGATTCTCAGCTAGAAACTTTAAATTTGAAAGAGTCGACCAAGTTTGGCTTTTTGTGAATTTGAACCCAGAACGGAGTTCTGATTGTTTCAATGAATAATCAGACTCCCCTTTATATAGTAAGAGAGTTTTACCCTAAGTACAATTCTATAAAAGGTAAAAAAATCTTGTGTTTAACTGATCACCGGTTCTCCATCGATACGTGCCGTGATGTCCGGCCGGTCGCAGATATTACGGCTTTCTGTTGGTCGTGCTTGGTTCCCTAACAACATTCTTCGAAGTCCTTTGGGATTCGGACCAATCCCGGATCATGGACCTGACATTCTCGAGGGTGGGCATCATGCCTCCGGACTCTGACTCGATGAGACCCTTGCCTCGATTCCGATCCCTTGTTATCACGTCTCTAGCTCGATTTAGCGTATCAGAAAGTGGAGTGTACCATGAGCTCGGTTTTACCAGTATACAGATGGTCCACTCATTTCTCGGAGAGTAAGTTGACGAGAAACGACATGAGCTCCCCGAATGTCATTATGTCATTATGACCTCGTCAATCATATCATTATGACCTCAAATGCGTGCTAGTCGTCGGTTGGCTGCCCCTGGATGCGAAACGCCGCGAAGCCCCTATAAATATCCCCTCATTCATTCATTATTTTACTTTACGTCCAAACTTCTACCCTCGTGCCTTCAGGATTTCATTACCCTTTTTCATACTCTAGCATTTTTACCTCCGTTACTCATAATTCACCAGTACGTTGCAAAATATTTACTCATTCTCTACTCAAGCCAATACATCTGAACTTTCACTTCCAACCTTTCTCTATCTTTTCAACCTTTTCCAGATAATAATGGCCAAAACCTCCAAATCCGTTCCCCAGAAGGTTGCTTTTACCTCCCAACCAACTGCCAAAATTAATGAAACCACTCCTGATGTAGTCGACCTCGAGAAGTCCGTCGCTAGTATGGCTACTGATGAACTGGCTGATGAACCTCCCTTGAAGATGTTCATTCCCGGGGGTTATTCGGTCGCTGACGACTTCAAGGTTGGGAAGCGCTCTTCGGTGCAGGGTCGGCATGAGGAGGCATCATGATATATTTTCTCAATCACCGAAGATGACCTCCCCATGGTCCGAAAGAACTGCAACTGGGCCAACAAGGACATAGTGGTCCCCGACTCCGAGGAGGCCATTATTACCCATGTTGAGGGATACCTAAGTGTTTACACTTATCCCTTCATACTGGTCCCAGTGGACACTGTAATTATAGACTTTTGTAAAAGGTACGAGATATGCCTCGGTCAGATCTACCCATCACTGTGGAGGATCATAATCTTCCTTCGATTTTTTATAAACAATATCGACTCATGTCGGCTCATCGTGGATCATCTACTCCGTCAGTACAGTCCTTGAATCTTCTGAGGGGGACTACTAAAGCTCATGCACGGAGCTAGCAAAGCCCCATTCTCAAGCACCGATGAAGACCGGGATCGAGGCTGGCATGGACACTTTGTCCAGGAGAGGACCTCAGACTTGATTCCGGCCAAATTTAGGTCATTCTCTGAGAAGTGGAATGCATTGCGTAAGTACAACTTTCCTTTGAATTTTGATTTCATGTTCATCTCCCTTTTCCTCATTAGTATTCGTGGCGGTGCAGCTTTTTCTCGAGTCCCAAATGCTGTCCCTCAGTTAAAGGAGTGGATCGAAGGCATTGTCTCATAGATGCCCTACTCCGAGCGCTGGTGGCACAAATTCTCGAAGGGTCGTTGGGAGGCACATTCTCATGGTAAGATTCTTTCCCGAATAAGTTGCGTTAGGATTCTTCTTCTAGCATCACGTTTTCTATTATTTCTTTTTGCAGGTTTGCCTAAGACCGTCGAGCTTTGGCCTCCGGTCGGGGACGAGGACTTGCCCGCTGATTCTTCTGCTTCGGGGCAGCCCGGAGCCACATCAGGAGAGACAAAAAGGAGGAGGGCCCCGAGTTCCCCGAGCTCGGAGAAAAAGAAACCAAGGAGAAGGTTGGTTCGTAAGCCAAAGGAACGCTCCAGGTCCCAAGTGCCTGACTCGGACTCACTATTCTGGCTCAGGGACGAGCATGAGGAGGACGAGCTCTTTGTGGCCTACGAGCCATCTATCCCTGAGGAATGTATGGCAGCCCAGGGGGACGACGGAGGCTAATCCCCCTCAAGTTTATGAGACTGGTGCCGAAGTGAGGACCGAGATCTCTCGAGACGCCGACTCCGCCCCGCCCGGTGTTATAGATATTTTGTGATCGCCCTCGTTCACAAAGTCCATGTTCGATAAAGCCCGGGCGACAAAAAGGGATTCATGGAGCGGAAGATACCCTCATATACTTCTCTGATAGTGTAGATTCAACTTCCCTGGAAAACTTTATCGGGTTGGGTGACTTAGAGGTGCCGAGGAAAAGTCCATCCTCGGAGGTCGGTGGGCTGAACTCGTGCCCGAGGTTGGTCAATCGGTTCCCCACTCCGAGCACGAATCCTGGCCGGAAGCGATCAATTATTATCACCATTCCTGAGGATGTCCGGGTTCTTTCTGCCCTTGTCGGGGTAGCTAGCTACCTCCGGTGCCTAGTAAACGAGATGGATGCGCCATGCTTGTTCAACGAAGTACAACAGGCGCTGAACGGGGTAAGGTGTTATCACACCCTTTTATCTTCGAATTTGGGTTTTTGATGACTTTATTGCCTTCTCTTTTTCACATTTTGCAGGCCTTGGTGCTCCATCATGAAACCTTTCTCCGGTACCGGGATGAGCTTAGCCAACTCGAGGCCGCAGTCAAAGAGATTGCTGAGGAGAGGGACATGTATAAGCTTCTCAGCGAGCAACGAGAAGGAGAAGTCAAGAACCTTTGAGCCGAGTTGAATGTGGCCCAGAAAGAACATGCCAACCTGGTGGAACAGGCAAAAGATCTTTGAATTTAGTGATGACGAGTTAGACATGGTGACTAACGTTCAGAACCCGCAGGTCCAGCAGAAGGTCGATCGGGTAGACCAGCTTCGAGCCGAGATGGACGAGGTCAAGGCCATGACCGAGGAGTGGAAGGGCAACATGGACCGATTGGCTTCAGAAAAGGAGACTGCCCGAGAGTATCTGGCCTTGACGGAGGTCCAACTTCAAGCGGCGAGGGAGAAAACTGAGGCTCGGTCCCAAAATATTGAAGATCTCCAGTCTCAACTGGGCTCAGTCATTGCTGGATGGGATACCCTTGTCGAGGAGCTTAAAACAACCAAGTCAGTGGAAGAAATAACCAGGGAAGATGCAGATGGTGGCCTAGTACAAAACTGATGCTGAGGTAGCCCAGGATAGCCTAAAAGTTATTGTCGATTACGTGAAGTGGCAGTCCCGAAGGGAGGCTCTCAAGGAAGTTCATGCCCGGGGTTTCAACTTATCGGTTGAGATTGAGAATGTTAAGAGGCTCGAGGCCGAGGCCAAGAAGGTGTCATATCCCAAGGATGAGGAAGGCTCTGAGGGTTCTGGCAGATCCGAGGGCGGAGAAGACCCTGATGGCCCCGCTGATGAGGCCGGCTCCGACGAAGATCAGGTTTAGGTGGCTTGTAGATTTTTCTTCATTTTTGTATTTTTGTATATTTTATTGGGGTGTTTGACCTTTGCAAAGATATATATATATATATATATATATATATATATATATATATATATATATACACACACACACACACACACACAAGGTCTTCCTTTTTTCCCTTCGACAATTTCAAGTTTGTTTCTTTTGATTTTTTCTTTACGATTGCAAAGATTGCAAATGCCTTGGCACGTAGTATTAATATCTTGTTCGGAGGTTCACACAAGGATTGTTCTCTATATAAGTTTTCTTAAGACTCATGGGGGATTGGTATGACTGGAAGCTTTCCCCAAAGTGCTTACTTAGAATTTTTTAGATTGTAATTTTTCCGAGGGTAGCCTTTGAACCGGTTTGAAAATTTTGAAGGCCTTATGTTTTGGTTACGGGTTTCGGATGCCTCCAAGATGTTTCTAGGATGGATATAGCCTTTTAAGTTTGGGTATTGCCCAATAGGCTTATTATCCCGAGCTTCAATGCCCGAACCGTCCGGGCTTTCCCAGGACGATAGTCCCCGAGTGGGGGCGTTCGTAGCCTTTATAGTTTGGGCACTGCCTAATAGGTTTTTGTGCCCACGGGCTTTGATAGCTTGAGCCGTCCGAGTTGGCCTTGGATGATAGTCCCCGAGTGGGGTTGATCTCTTGGATCCGGACAGAGGTGGCCTTTGGGGCCGATGTCCTTAAGGAACAAAATGTAGTAGTTTTCAAGAGACAAAATATGTATCTGCAAGGTAGAAACTTTCTTTCATTTCTATGCGCAACATACAAGATTGCAAATGTGTACAAGTTTCGTGTTATGGCTTAAGTGTTCTATGTGGGCACGGTTCATTTGACCATTTGGCCCTTACAATAAATCCTATCCACCAAGCCAGACTGTTCGAGCACAAAGTTTCCTTCCTTGCTAAAATCATTATAAAGGGTGATGACTCCCAATATTCGAGGCCGATCGTAGAGAGGGCTTGGATACTGTCGATGTGACCCTCAACTCCGGTTCATAGCCGGTCTTCAATTTTAAGTTAGCATGATCTACTATCACCTCGTTAAAAACCTTTCCGGAAAACCCATTTGGGACAAAACCAGTTCAAGGGAAAAAGAGTGCAACTTGGGCTTTTAGGCCTAATAACTGCATCATGTTTTGCCAGTTTCCGGCAAGTGTTAGTTCTATTCGTAATATATGTAAAGAAAATAATGAATGGGGTCGTACCTTAGCAGTAGTACCGTTTTAAGTGAGTCACGTTCCAGTTGTTCGATAGTCGCTCACCGTTCCCTGCTTCGAGTTTGTATTATCCTTTGCCGGTGATCTCGATAATTTGATATGGACCTTCCCAATTCGGGTCCAACTTACCTTTGTTCGGGTTCTGGGTGTTTAGTGTCACTTTTCTTAACACCAAGTCCCCAATATAAAAGTGTAGGAGATTGGCTCTCCGGTTGTAATACCTTTTGATCCATTATTTTTGGGCGGCTAGCCGGACGAGGGCGGCCTTGCGCCTTTCGTCCAACAGTTCCAGGCTCGTGTTCATGGCCTCATCGTTTGACTCTTCGGTCGCGTATCGGAACCTGATACTTGGTTCTCCTACTTCGACCAGTATTAGCGCTTCGGTACCATAGACCAACGAGAACTGGGTGGCCTCAGCACTAGATTTTGAGGTTGTTCGATATGCCCACAGGACTTCGAGCAAAATTTCCTTCCATTTTTCTTTGGCGTCGGCCAACCCCTTCTTAAGATTTTAGAGTATGGTTTCGTTCGTAAACTCTGCCTGCCCGTTCCCACTATGGTGGTAGGGTATCGATAGGATCCTTTTGATCTTATGGTCCTCAAAAAATTTACTCACTTTACTACGGATGAACTGCTTCCCATTGTCGCACATGATCTCGGTCGGCATTCCAAATCGGCATATTATGTGGTCCTAGTCAATAACTTCTTTCTCCCTGAATTTCTCAAATGCCTAGGCTTCCACCCATTTATAAAAATAGTCAGTCATAAATAATACTACCTTTTTTCCAGTTTATGTGAACCTATTTCCTTTTTGATCCATTCCAAAAAGAATGACCCCTTTCTAAATTTGAAAATAATTTTGCTTAAACTTATAATTCTACCCTTAATAAGAAGCTTTTATAACCACACAAATACTTTGGGCCCCTTTTTGAATTGTTTAGGACCACAAATTCTAAAAGTCTTTATTTTTTCTTAAACTCCGTGCCCAGTCAAACAGGTTCACATAAATTAGAACGGAGGGAGTATAAATTGAGCCTTACCGGGTGCCCATGGCAGGGGGGCCAACAATATCCATTCCCCATTTCATGAATGGCCAGGGTGACAAGACCGAATGTAGCAGCTCCCCGGGCTGATGAATCATCGGTGCATGTCTATGACATCCGTTGCATTTTCGTACGAACTCATTTGCATCGTTTTCCATGTTGATCCAGTAGTATCCGACTCTGATTATCTTACGAACCAACGATTCGGCACCCGAATGATTCCCCCAGGTACCTTTGTGAACTTCCCTCAAAACATACTCGGTATCTCCCGGTCCTAGACATATGGCGAGTAGGCCATTGAACGTTCTCCTGAATAGGGTGTTGTCTTCGGACAAGCTAAACCTGGCCACCTTCGTGCGCATAACTCTCAATTCTTTAGGATCCGTGACAGTTTTTTGGTCTTCAAGTAATCTATATACTTGTTTCTCCAGTCCTAAGTTAAGCTTCTCTAGTTTATCTCGGCGTGGCCTTCTTCCACTACCGATGTCATGAGTTGTACGACCATTCTCGATTTGAATTCATTGTCATCAAATGACGATCCTAGGTCTTTGCTGGTTTGATATTGAGGTATATGTTGCCAAGCCCATTCCTTGAACCGATGTAACGTCACCTGCAGTTTATCCTGGTACCTTCGCATTCATTCCTCTTTGACTTGGAACGTTCCATTGACTTGGTTCATCACAAGGAGGGAATTGCACTTAGCTTCAATCACCTCAGCCCCCAGGCTTTTAGCCAGTTCAAGGCATGCAATCATGGCCTCATACTCGGCCTCGTTGTTAGTCAATTTTACAGTTCTAATAGATTGCCTAACTACATTAACCGTCCGTGGCTTCAACACGATGCCAAGTCCGGACCCCTTTACGTTCGAGGAACCGTCCGTAAAGAGGGTACAGATTCTGTAGGAGCTCCCCAAGTTCAACAACAACTCCTTCTCGACCTCGGGTATTAGGGCTGGCGTGAAGTCGGCCATAAAGTCTGCCAAAATTTGAGATTTGATTGCGGTTTGGGGTCGATATTCGATATCGTACCCGCTGATTTTCACGGCCCATTTGGCCAATCATCCCGAGAATTCGGGTTTATGCATTATGTTCCTCAACGGGTAAGTAGTCATGACACATATAGGATGGCATTAAAAATACGGTTTTAACTTCCTAGAGGTGCTTAGTAAAACGAGCGCCAATCTTTTCAGGTGAGGATACCTAGTTTCGGCCTCACCTAGAGTCCTGCTAATATAGTAGATAGGAAATTGCATACCTTCTTCTTCCCGGACTAGGACTCCACTTACTGCTATCTAGGATACCGCTAAGTACAGGTATAACTATTCATCTGCCTTCGGAGTATAAAACAAAGGTGGGCTCGAAAGGTACCGCTTGAGTTCTTTCAAGGCTTGTTGACACTCTAGGGTCCATGAGAAATTATTCTTATTATTTAATAACGAGAAGAACCATTGGCTCTTGTCGGAGGACCTTGAAATGAATCGGCCCAAAGTGGCTTTGCGCCCGGTTAACCTTTGAACGGCCTTGACATTGTGCACCACGGTAATGTCCTTTATGGCCTTGATTTTATTGGGGTTGATCTCGATTCGCCAGTTAGACACCATAAATCCGAGAAATTTCCCAGACCCGACTCCGAATGCGCATTTCTCCGGGTTTGGCTTCACATTGTATCTTTTCAATATGTTGAAGGTTTCCTGCAAATGTTTCAAATGGTCCTCTGCTCGCAGGGACTTAACTAACATATCGTCAATGTAAACCTCCATTGATGTTCCTATTTGTTCTTCGAACATCCGATTTATTAGGAGTTGGTAAGTGAAACTAGCATTTTTTAGTCCAAATGGCATTACGTTATAGCAGTAGGTGTCGTACTTAGTGATGAAGGACTTTTTTTTCTGGTCGCTGGGTCTATTCGAATTTGGTTGTGCCCGGAGTAGGCATCGAGAAAATTGAGAATCTTGTGGCCGGTCGTCGCATTGATCATGCGACCGATATTGGGCAGAGGGAAGGAGTCCTTGGGGCATGCCTTATTCAAGTCTTTGTAATCTACACACATTCTTAATTTATTCCCCTTTTGAGGGATTACCACTATGTTTGCTAACCAATCCGGGTACTTAACCTCCCGAATGGACCATATTTTACGGAGTTTACATACCTCGTCCTTGATGAATGCATGCTTGACTTCGAATTGAGGCCTCCTTTTCTGTTTGACCGGGTGGAACTTTGGATCCAGGCTCAGCTTGTGAGTAGTTATTTCCGACGGGATCCTTGTCATGTCGAGGTGGGACCAAGCAAAATAATCTGTGTTAGCTATATGGAATTTAATGAGTTTTTTCATGAGTTCGAGATTTAACCCTGTGCCCAGGCATACTTTACGATCGGGTAGGTGCTCAATCAATATGACTTTCTCCAATTCTTAGACCGTTGATTTGGTAGCGTCGGAATCATCGGGGACTACGAAGGTCCTGGGAACTCCGTAGTCATCATCCTCATCCATCCCTTACTTCTCCGGTTTGGTCGGGGTCGGTGTCGGTGATTTCTATTTGGTTCCTTCCTTGGCGAGCGAACTCGGATACTTTGGTGTAGAAAGTGCGGATATCGGGACCACCTCATCGATCGCGAATATCTCCTTTGTGACTAGTTATTCTCTGTAAATTATTTGAATCCCTCCTTGGGAATTTCAACACCTAGTGCAGTGTCGAGGGCACTGCCCTCAGGTTGTGAATCCACGGCCTCCCGATCAGAGTGTTGTATCTTATATCTTCTTCGATCACGTGAAACTTTGCTTCCTGAATGGTTCCAGCGGTGTTCACCGGTAGTGTTATCTCCCCTTTCATGGTCTCACATGACATGTTGAATCCATTTAGAACTCGGACTGCAGACATAATTTGGTCTTGTAGACCCAGTTGCTCTATAACTCTCGATCTGATGATATTGGCCGAGCTACCTAAATCAATTAACACACGCTTAACTCGAGATTTATTTATAAGTACAGATATTACCGATGCATCGTTGTGTGGTTGCACGATGCCTTCAGCATCATCATCATTGAAAGATAAGGTTCCTTCTGGCACGTAATCTCGAGTCCGTTTTTCTCTAGTGATGGACACTTTGGTGCATTTTAATATCGGCCCCTGGGGACGTAGACCCCACTGATGATCATGTTAATGACATGCTGAGGTTCCTCCTGCTCGATCTGCTTATTAGAGTCCGTATTCCTGAAATGGTTTTGGCTCGATCGCTCAGGAACACTTATAGATGTCCGTTGTTGAATAACTGGGCTACTTTTTTTCTCAATTGTCTGCAATCTTCTGTTCTGTGGCCGTGAGTGCCGTGATATTTACACATTAGGTTGGAGTCTCTTTGGGCTGGATCGTACTGTAGAGGTCGAGGCCATTTGGCATCTTTGATGCGTCCGATAGCAGATATGATGGTAGCAACATCGACGTTGAAGTTGTACTCCGATAACTTTGGCGTTTCCCTAGGCCCGATGGGCCTGTCGAAACCTCTTTTGCTCATGAGTCCCCGGTTATTTTGACCTCGATCGCTTCTCCTTTCACTTCTCACAGGGTTTCGTCCAGACCCATTACCTCTTCGGTCTCCATTGTATGGTTGATATTGATCCCTATTTGATCTCGGTTCATGATCAATGTCTCTCTTGGATCTGTCGATAGCTCTGGCGGGATAAACGGACCCGGAAGGGGCCCCAAACTGATCATCTTTGGCACTAATTTTTGATTGATACCAGTTACGTAGGTCAGCCCAAGTTACAGCCAGATATTCTATCAGATTTTGCTTCAACTTCTATGAAGCCAGTGAGCTTCGAGTATTTTGTCCTTGGGTGAAGGCCTAAACGGCCCAATCGTCCATGATCGGAGGCAGGTCCATTCGTTCTATTTGAAACCGGGACACGAATTCCCTAAGCATCTCATTATCTCTCAGTTTCACTTTGGAAAGGTCCGACTTCCTGGTCTCGACCTTGATGGCTTCGGCGTATGCCTTCACGAAGGAGTCTGCAAGCATAGAAAACGAGTCAATAGCATTATGGTATAAGTTGTGATATCATATCATAGCTCATTTTGACAAAGTTTCCCCAATTGTTTTCAGCAGGACGGACTCGATCTCATCATCCTCCAAGTCGTTCCCTTTGATGGCGCACGTGTAGGAGGTCACAGGCTCATTTGGTTCGGTTGTTCCGTTGTACTTAGGAATATCGGGCATGCGGAACTTCTTCGGGATTGGTTTCGGAGCTGCGCTTGGAGGAAAAGGTTTTTGAACAAACTTCTTGGAATCCAGGCCCTTCAATATCGATGGTGCTCCTGGGATTTGGTCGACCCTGAAATTGTAGGTTTTCACCTTTTTGTCATTGGCTTCGATTTTCTTTTCTCCCGATTCTACCTGTTTTGTCAGTTCCTCGAGGATTTTTATGATCTCGGGGTTAGTACGGGGCTCGGCATCACTCGGCCTCTCTGTGATTGGTTTGTTTCTGCGAGCGATTTCTCGGGGCGGCTCGGGCTCAACGCTGTTGGGGGCATGACTCTGGATCTGCAGCTGGGCTATCACTGCCTAATGAGCCTGTAGCATCTTGAAGATCAATCGCAAGTTGATCCCATCTCCTTCACCGTCGTGTGTATTTTGGGCTACCAATCGGACTTCCCCACGGATGCTGTTCTCAGGATCGGTAGGCAAATTCGCATTGATGGCCATATATGAGTTAGCGTCGATTGGGTCCGCGACCGGAACTCCGTTGGGATTGACAGGGGGAACCTCATTACTGGGTACCATATCGTTGTTCTCGCCATGATGACCGGACTTAGCATCCATGTTTAGAGGGGCAGATTGGGAGTTCGATATTTTAAACTTTGATCTGAAATTAAAGACACTTCAAAGAACAAGTGTAAAATAAGGTGTGTTATGGAGATTTGTATCAAATTATCACTATTATCCTTAGACTCACGGTGGGCGCCAAACTGTTTACCCTAAAAAACGGATAACAATTAAATTTGTAAGTGATTTTAAGGATACGCAGATTAATTCGATACAAACGATAAATTGCGTTAGATTAAACAAATAAAGATATAGTAAATTCAAATCACATGAGAAGGATAATTCTAGCCTTGATGAAATATCCACCCTCGATCCGGACTCACAATGACCAGCACTGATGAACGAGAATAAGAGCTTTCAATAACAGTGAAAAAACAATAGTATATTGCCTTGGTATGCGTGTGTTACAATGTGTTCAATGAATAATCAGACTCTCCTTTATAGTAGAAAAATTTTATCCTAAGTACAATTCTATAAAAGGTAAAAAAATTTCTGTTTAACTGATCACCGGTTCTCCATCGATACGTGCCGAGATCCGCGCCGTGATATCCGGCCGGTCACGGATGTTATGACTTTCTGTTGGTCGTGCTTGGTTGCCTGACAACGTTCTCCGAAGTCCTTTGGGATTTGGACTGATCCCGGATCATGGCCCCGATATTCTCGAGGGTGGGCGTCATGCCCCCGGACTCTGACTCGATGAGACCCTTGCCTCGATTCCGGTCCCTTGTCACTCTAGCTCGGTTTAGCGTATCGGAAGCTGGGTGTACCATGAGATCGGTTTTACCCTAATATTATAGGATAATAAAGTAACTAAAAAATCAGTTGAGTAAAGAAATCATAACCCGATTTTGTTGTCACTTTTTACCATCATTTGTTTGAATCATTCTGCTTGGAACAAAATCACGAAACATATGGTTTCTTCTCTTCACTTGCTTTCTAAGAGACGTATTAGCGGTAAATTAGATCAAAACAAATTAACTGGACAAAAGTTTGTTAGTCGAAATTTAATTAGCTTGATCCACTAGTACTTGTGCCAATATTCAATTTCCTTAGGTCTGTTGTTTCCGTACTTCGTCCCTTTAGAGCACTATAGAAATGTCTAATAATAATTAAGTCCTTAGGAAAAGTCAAAATATTCCGTGATGATTTATGAGTGATGCGTCAAAATCGTGGAAACTCTCGAATATTTCAATTGTGATGTGATGGTGGTTCATCATTCTTGACGAGTACCATAGTCCAAACATCTGAGAGTTCCACTTCCACCCATAGATCTAAGGAATTTGAAAGTTCTGATTGGCCTAATAATGTATAGAGTTACACTGTCCAGTCACGACACCAATTACTTCTTCTTCTTCTCTTCGTCTGCCAGCCATCGTAAGTTTAAGTGCTAGAGATTGAAAACGACTTTTCGGATCAGTTTCTATTTAGTCGTTTTTCTCCATAGTCCATGTCACACCAGTAATCGTACTGTTTACTTCATCTTTCTTTCCTCTTATCAGCCGTCTCAACACAAAAGAAATGAACAAATTAAATTCCTTAAAATTGTTAGTAACATATGTTCGAAAATAAAAAATAAAAAAATAGAACTTAGAACAGAAAATGCGAAAGTAATTTCGAGCCACAAATTTTTTGTGTATTTTTACTGTTGCCCAAGGTATACAGATTAATTTCTCCCAGGATAGAACGGAATAACTATTTTATGATAGCGACACTTCAAATCACAGAACTTCAGCGAACTCAACAAACGGAGCTAATCACACTTGACACTTATTTTGATTTGGAAAAACAATGCAACAATGTAGAAAAGAGAGGAGAACATTTTCAGATTTTCCATATCTTAAAAATAAGGCCAAACCTCTAAATTTATAGACAATGAAAGGGTGAAATGAAGAGATACAATCCAAGAGGTGCCGCTTCCATTTCCCATTCACACCCTTTAAAAAAAATCCAACAGTATCGAGCCTTATCCCATCTCTATGAGCGAATAAGTCCAACTTATTTATCATTAGAAACACACACACACATATACACACACATACATACATATATATATATATATATATATATATATATATATATAAAGGAGAGAATGAAAAAGGTGACTTGACACCTCTCTTTGCCTGATGATCCTATTATCTATTTTCTCCTTTATTTGCCTTTTCCCTTTCATTCTTTTCATTTAGATTGTTTAGTAATTGGAAATTGATCATTCTCTATCCTATTTAAAACATCTCATTATATTTATTTCAGTTACAAAAGAAAAAAATTAACAGCCAAAATTTTCAGTTTAATTGGGTTTCTCTCTCATTTTCGTACATTGTTGTACCATTCTTAAATTAAGCAAATATTGTGTTTTAATTGCACGTTCCAGTTTTATGTGCATGGGTGTAACTCTTCTTTTCATTTTCTCAAACAATAAATGAGTGGGAAAAAAAGCACTACAAATATATAAAGGCAACGGTAATGCTGAAGATATCTGAACATTCTTCATCTTCCCACACCATCTTTCACCCCATTTCTAATTAACCTTCGACCAGAAAGTCGAAAAGTCATCATGAAATATGATTCTTTATGCGATGAAGCAACGTAGAAACATAGAAATATAGCAATAAAAGTATGGTCTTTCTTCAACAGCCAACACAATAAGAATATCGAGTTCCTCCACAAACAATCTTGCCCGTTCATTCTCTCTCACCAAATTCTTTTCAACTGGTAATTATGCACTAAATTAAATTGCGTCATTCTTAAATTCTTATTTCTTTTGCAGTATTTTTTTGGTTCTTAGCTCTTGTTTCTTTACTCAGTTTATTCTTGTAGTTTAAATTTTAACCTCTAATAAAATACTATGTTTGAGCCTCAACCCTGAAGGTATTGGTCTTACTGTCTTAGTAGCTTCTTATCGATTACGTTTATTATGATTATTAATGCACTTAATGTCACGATCCAAAATTAAACTAATCGTGATGACACCTAACCCAACCCGCTAGGTAAGCCAATTAACAACTATCCAATTTCAATTAAATTTAATAAGACAATTAAGTGAAAGAAAATATCTGAATCTTATACATTCCCCAAGGGATGATTTTACAAATCACGACCTTCTAAGACTTAGAGTTTACAAAGCTGGTATGAAATAATACATCATATGTTCGAAATGTACATAAATAATTTTTTAATAATCTAAGGCTACCATGAACAAGAGGCATCTACAACCGGAATACAGGTACATCTTCAAATCCAGCTCCCATCGAACACAGCAACATCAACAGCCAACATCTGCACGCAAGGTGCAGAAGTGTAGTATGAGTACAACCGACCCCATGTACTCAATAAGTAACAAACCTAACCTTAGGTTGAAAGTAATGACGAGCTGGAACAATGGTCAGGGTCCAACACCAATAGCCAATAACAGTTCATAACAACATGATGAAAGTAATAAAAGTAATAACTCAGAGATAAAATGCTCAGCTCGTTCACAGTTCCAAAAAATAGGTATATTTTTCAAGTATATCAGTGAAAGCCAAATCTTTTACCGAAAACGCCAAAAATGTGAGTAAGTTTGAAAACTGTGATTTTTTCCAAAGGCTTTCAACATGTAAATGTTTCATTTTCAAAGGCATGAGGAAAATACATCTTTATGCCTATATGTCAATGTATGCATGCCAACTGTAATACCATGCAGTGATAAAACCATATGCATACTCTCGGTGCATCAATGCACTCAGTCCTCCCAATCACTCAATCCTCACAGTCACTCCGTCCTCACAGCCACTCAGTCCTCCCAATCTATCGGCACTCGCACTCGGCACTTGGCACCCGACACTCGCACTCAGTAGGTACATGCGCTCACTGGGGGTATGTACAGACTCAGGAGGGGCTCCTTCATCCCAAGCGCTATAACAAGCCAATCATGGCATAAATCAGTAAAATGTGATGCAGCGTGTAACCCACTCCTATCATAAATCAATAAAACATACTGCGACATGCAGCCCGATCCCATAAACATCCTCACCATCAGGCCCTCGACCTCACTCAGTCATCAATTTTTTCAGTCTCTCGTGCTCTCAATTTCATAAAAAATCACCCCCAAAATAATGATGTGATATATCAATAAATGGTAACAGAAACTGAGATATGATATGCATATGAATGCGTATGACTGAGTATGTAAATGCAATGTAAGCAGATAACTCAACAACAGAAATGACCTCGGTGGGTCTCAACAGAATAAGCATGTAGCCTAGACATGGTTTCTAACATGGATCACAGCTCAATAGCTCAAGTACTTAGAAATTTCATGGTTACAGGTAAGGTCAGGTAACTACACAGTACCACAGAATTAGCAGAGTCATAATTCACATGGTGCATGCCCACTCCCATCACCTACCATGTGCGTCACCTCAACACCAAACACATAACACGTAATTCAAGATTTTATACCCTCAGCACCAAGTTTAGAAGTGTTACTTACCTCGAACAAGCCAAATCTAATACCGAGCAAGCCAAACGATGCTCCAAAATGCCATCCCGCACGTACTGACCTCTGAACGGCTCGAAACTAGCCAAAAGTAACTCAAATACATCAAATAAAGCCCAAGAAAATAATTCCAAATGTTAAAGGTGAAATCCTTAATCAAAAGCCCAAAATTGACCAAAATGTCCAACCCGGGCCCGCGCTTGGATGAATAGAGTACCGCGAACTGTGAGTTTCCTGGAGAATCAGCTCGCGCAAACCATCTACATTAGGCACACATAGCCTGCCCTGCATCTGTAATACACCGTCATCTCCAATAGTGACTTCCTTGGCATCACCGTGTTGAACCGTGTCTTTAAGGACAAGCGTATGTAGATCATCATACTGGCACTCTCTGATGCGATCATATAAAGAATACCAAGAAACCACACAGGCCAAAACTCGATTCGTCTCGAAAACATCCAATCTAACAAACTGATTAGCCAAGGCCTGAACATCCAAGGCTAAAGGCCTCTCTGCTACCGGTAAGTATGCTAAGCTGCCCAAACTCTCCGCCTTACGACTCAAGGCATCGGCTACCACATTGGCCTTTTCGGGATGATAGAGAATGGTGATATCATAATCCTTAAGCAACTCGAACGACCTTCGCTGCCGCAAGTTAAGATCCTTCTGTTTAAACAAATGTTGTAGACTCCGATGATCGGTATATACCTCACATTGGACACCGTACAAGTAATGCCGCCAAATTTTCAAGGCATGAACAATAGCTACTAATTCAAGATCATGGATTGGATAATTCTTCTCATGTACCTTTAACTGTCTGGATGCATAGGCAATCACCCTACCATCTTGCATCAGCACTGCGCCGAGACCAATACGCGATGCGTCACAATATACAGTATAATACTCTGAACATGTAGGCAACACCAATACTGGAGTTGTAGTCAAAGTTGTTTTGAGCTTCTGAAAGCTCTCTTCACACTCATCTGATTACCTGAACGGAGCACCTTTCTGGGTCAATTTAGTCATAGGCGATGCAATAGACGAGAATCCCTCCACAGAACGACGATAATAACCGGCCAAGCCGGGAAAACTCTGAATCTCAGTAACTGAAGATGGACTGGGCCAACTCTGAACTGCCTCTATTTTCTTTGGATCCACCTTAATTCCTTCACTGGACACTATATGTCCCAAGAATGCCACCGAACTAAGCTAGAACTCACACTTAGAGAATTTGGCATAAAGTTTTTCCTCTCTCAGCCTCTGTAATACAATACCCAAGTGTTGTGCATGCTCCTCCTGGCTACGTGAGTACACCAGAATATCATCAATAAATACTACGATAAATAAATCAAGATGTGGCTGGAACACATTATTCATCAAATGCATAAATGCTGCTGGGGCATTGATTAGCCCAAAAGACATCACAAGAAATTTATAATGGCCATAACGAGTTCTGAATGTCGTCTTCAGAATATCTAAATCTCGAATTTTCAACTGGTGATACCCAGATCTCAAATCAATTTTGGAGAACACCCTCGCTCCATGAAGCTGGTCAAATAAATCATCAATATGCGACAATGGATATTTATTCTTGATTGTAACTTTGTTCAACTGCCTATAATCAATGCACATCCGCATAGTAACATCTTTATTTTTCACAAACAAAACCGGTGCACCCCAAAGTGACACACTAGGCCTAATACAACCCTTTTCAAGGAGTTCCTAAAGTTGCTCTTTCAATTCTTTTAACTCAGCTGGTGCCATACGATACAGATGAATAGAAATGGGCTGAGTGCCCTGCACCAAGTCAATACCGAAATCAATATCCCTGTCGGGTGGCATACTCGGTAGGTCTGCAGGAAATATATCCTGAAAGTCTCGCACGACCGGTATTGAATCAACAATAGGAGTATCAACATCAACATCTCTCACAAAGGCCAAATATGACAGACATCCCTTTCCAACCATACGTTGGGCCTTCAAATAAGAAATTACCCTGCTAGGAACAAAATCTAGAGAACCTCTCCATTCAATCTTTTGCAACCCGGCATCGTCAACATCACGATTTTTGCGTGACAGTCCAGAATAGCATGACGTGGAGACAACCAATCCATACCCAGGATTACATCGAAATCAACCATACCAAGTAATAAGAGATCAATTCTATTCTCCAGTTCCCCAATATTTACCACACACGACCGATACACACGATCCACCATAATAATATCGCCCACCAGTGTAGATACACAAACAGGTGAAACTAAGGACTCACATGGCATATCTAGATAATGAGCAAAATCTGATGATACATATGAATAAGTGGAACCAGAGTCAAATAATATAGAAGCCTCCCTGTGGCACACTAAAACAATACCTGTGATTACTGCGTCTGAGGCAACAGTATCTGGCCTGGCAGGAAAAGCATAGAATCGAGCTTTCCCGCCACCTGATCGGCCTCCCCCTCTTGGGCGACCCCTAGCTGCCTGACTCCCACCCCGAACTGGCTGGGCGGGTGATGTAACTGTTGGTGCTGGTGCCGTTGGTCGAGAACTCTTCTGTGGAGCCCCACTCAATAGCCTAGAACAATCTCTCTTGAAATGACCCAATTCTCCGCACTCAAAACAACCCATCCTCTGACGGAACTACTGCTCCTGATAACCCGAAGAATTACCTGTAGAAGCCTGAGCAGACGAGGCATGATGAGAAATCTGCGCTGGTAGTGCACTGAATGAAGACTAGCCTGAGTGAGCACTGTGGCTAGCTGATGCACCATGATGAGCTGGATGACCCACTTGAGCGTGTCTGTAAGAACGGCCCCTACCGCGGTAAAACTGACCCCCTGAAGGAACCTCAGAACTCGACAAAACTTAAAAAATCCGATAACCCATTCAATTATGTATCTAACCATACTAGTTTCAATCAAATCCGACTCCAAATCGATATTCAAAACTCAAAAACTCACTCTATGAAACTTTAGGCAACCTCCAATTTCATCTTTAAAATTCATTAACCAATTGCCAAAAACGAAGATAGATTCATGAAATGAAATCAAAACCAAGTGTAGAACACATACCTCAATCCTTGTGATGAAAATTGCTTCAAAAGTCGCCCCAATCCGAGTCCCACATATCAAAATATGAGAAAAGAACCAAACTCTCGATTTTATAGCTTCTGCCCAGCAGTTTCCGCATATGCGGTCACAATGTCGCATCTGCGACCTCTATTTATGCGGAACAAATATCGCTTATGCGAAGAAATCCCTTCTGCGATCGCGCTCCTGCGCACCTTGATCCGCATCTGTGGTGTCGCAGGTGCGCCCAAGCACCCGCACATATGATCCTCACACCCATTTCCCTCTTCACGCTTCTGTGATGACACTGCCGCTTTTGCGGCTACGCACTTGCGCCCATGGCTCCGCAGGTGCGGTCACACCAGAACCTCTGCCAAACCAGCCTTAGCCAAAATTTCCAAAATTCTTAGAACCTCGTTCGAAACTCACCTGAGCCCCTCGGGACCCCGTTCGAATATACCAACAAGTCCAATAACATAACACGGACCTACTCGAGGCCTCAAATCACACATAACAACATCAAAATGATGAATCGCACTGCAAATCAAACTTAAATGAACCTTGAACTTTAAACTTCCAAAATTCGCGCCGAAACATATTAAATCAACCCGAAATGAACCCAAATTTTGCACACAAGCCCCAAATGACATAACGAAGCTATTCAAATTCCTGGAACTACAATCCGAACCCGATATCATCAAAGGCAACTCTCGGTCAAACTTATGAACTTTTCAAACCTTCAACTTTCCATGTTTTCGCCAATTTGTGCCGAAACCTTCTAGAAACATCCAAATGCAAATCCGGGCATACCCCCGAGTCCAAAATAACCATCCGGACCTAACGGGACCATCAAAACTCCAATCCAAGGTCAAATACTAAATGTCAAACTTGGTCAACTCTTCCAATTTAAAGCTTCCTAGTTGAGAATCATTCTTCCAAATCAATTCTGAATAACCTGAAAACCAAAACCGACAATTCACACAAGTCATAATACATCATACAGAGCTACTCATGCCCGTAAACTACCGAGCAAAGTGCAAATGCTCATAACGACCGGCCGAGTCGTTACATCCTCCCCACTTAAACATACGTTTGTCCTCGAATGTGCCCAGAGTTGTTCTTAAGCTGTTATATCACCGTGCAAACTTACCATACACATAACCGGGGGTGATCCCACATTACCCTATTCCATATAGGCCCGAAAACACAACATACTGAAGATCATTACTTCAACCTTAGCCCGTAAAACCCAGAATCCAATTTCCAACATCCGAAATTTCGTACAAGACCCGAACCTCGCAATCTACACACTGTATAAGTCTGAACAAGCTGTATCAAGCCATAACCATAACCTAAGACACAATCACAGGATATACCGCATAACTCAAACACCCATAGCAAAATTTCCGATCACAGTAGATGTTCAAAACAACCCAATTCCTGTAATAAAACTCATATCAAACAAACCCTCATTCTAAAACCTCTGTACACTTCTGATGATGAAAGAAACACACAGAACTCATAACCATTCATCAGATCAATAAGTCATGGAGCTCCCTCTCCTTCGACAAGGACTAAAGCAATTTCTAAGCCGACTTCCGATATTATCCTTCCAAATATACCGTAATCAAATCTGATAGCACCTATCCTAGACCCAACGACCTCATCTTATCAAATACCAGCTACTCTACTGATATATCACACCAATACTACCCAGAGCCACAAACCGTGCAATCCGTTCACCAATACGCAATAATTCAAGTGTACTCAGACATGGCAAATTACTCAAACGAGAGAATCGTCCGCAAGATCAACAAGTATCACCACAACGCAAACTCTAAAAGCCCATCACACACCGTAGAACCATGACACACGAATCTAACATTAAGAATCATATCTCAACATAACTCTGTCGTAATGCGCGACCCCATCCGAACACTGGCCCATATGGGATACCTCGAGCCACCATGATCAAAATCAATAATCATGCGCAATTCGACACCAAGTACCCAAGGTGCATGACCATGACCACGGAGAAGCAATTAACACAATACCACCACCCGAAAGGACCATAACCAAGGCGCAATCAACCATTCCACACCCCAATCACCAAATCACATGAAGTCCGCTATAAGGCCCAAACCGAACCACATCATGCGTGCATATAACCACAAATCACAACCTCTCATAGCATAGAAGGACAACACATAAAACATATCAGAAAATGAACAAGCTCACTCCAACCGAATGACACACCTTTCTACAATAACGGTGTCGAGTCAAGAAATGCAACCTGATGTAGAATACACATCCTCATTAGGCCTAACAATGAGCTCCCAAATCAACCCTGGTCATCCACAAATAGATAATTAACCCTCTGAAAGTCCAGAATAGCCTAACCATGACACATACTATCATCTGGCTAGCTCTGGACACAACTTCATAGTCCACAACCACGAAATAATCTGTTTCTGAGAACTCCCAGTCTCCAAATCCATAAACACATGAATCACCTTATATGATCCCGACTCCACCACTCGAATGACTAACACATCTCTCTTACACAATCATCCCACGAGGAATACTTCTATAATTCTTCCGTGCCACAAAGAAAAAATCTGAATATCAATAGTCGACCAACCAAGCGAGTACCGGAATACCAATGAAGCATCCGCAAGTCAAAACAAAGTGCACCCTATGAAATGCGCACCCTTCGCAAGCAATACCAAGTAGTAATAACATTCATCTAGTAATCTGAAACCGTCCATGTTATCTAAGAATTCATGAGCTTCTTTTCAAAACTGAACCGTGGCCTTTCACATGCAAATCTCAATCCCACACAACACACCGCATCTATCATATCATCACAAGAAAAACACGAAAATCTGATAATCAACTCTGAGTCACAAGCAAACAACATTCTCAATTAGCCAGGAATTTTCCATTTGATCTCATCCAAGAGAAAATCACAATACACAACATGTTCCTCATGCCAGTAGGAAATATATACCTCAAACCGTGATAGAAATCATCGAGAACTCTTTGTAAATCCATTTGCACATAACCAAACCATCAGAACTGAATCTCTCTAACTCCACCAAGCCACGCGGGTCGCCAAAAACCAAGAGAATTGCCACGACACACCTATAGAGACTCACCATATCATAAGTACCCAAAGAACCGATCATACCCACTACCGTGTTGATCCAACCTACTACCAATCTGTCTTATTTCTCCGAGTTCCTTCCAAATTACCCTCGAGGTGACACTTCTCCTTTCTAGAACACCACGAACCTTAACCAAAACTCACCCCACGAGATCCTAGAATAAAATCACACCACCCTAAAGCCCATAAGCTGCTGAATTCTCTCTTAAGCACCCCAAAGCACCACAACCGACACACCCACTCTGAAGAGACCTTATGTGAACCTAAAACTGTTTTCCTTCACCTCATTGATACTGAATTGTATAATCCACAATGATATAAAAATGCCACAAATCTCGACACCATCCAACTTAAATCTCAATTTTTAACCATATACAAATCCGAAAAATTCTCAATTGCTACACATAAATCTCGAATCCATTAGAATCTTCTTGAGAGTCATCCACTCTGCTCAAATCTCAATTGCACCGCGCAAACGGTCAAACGACCTATGCCCCATTAGCACACTAACACCCGAAGAAGCAATCCACACCTCTAAACAACCGAGTAAATTCCTACTCCATGCATACTACATCTTTCACAAATAACCACTCAATCATTCCATGATTTCCATATACCCATAGAGTGTAATACAACTCATATCCAAAAATTCCCTTACCCGAGTCATCCTCGATCTCAACCTCTGCAAGTCATAACTGAATCACAAGTATACCTCAAACCGAAATCAATACAACACATAATCATGCAATCAACTCGTCTATAGCAGACTCCCCCACTTGGTTCAAAAGCCATATGACAAAACACTCAATAACTCAAAATGCCCATACTCTATTACTGCCAAAATCCCACACCAAAATTCAACTCAATCCTTCCTAAGCTCATGTAACACAAACCATCTAATACCTCAAATCATCTGCAAATTTCGCATTCATCCTCGTGACGGTTAGGTCAACTATTACAATCAATCCAAACTCAAATTGCACAAGTATAACCCACTGGTAGAAAGGAAATCCTCCACACAACATCATAAAAAAATCACACATTCGTATTTTACTCCGCAGGTGATAACCCACCAGCTTAGCCTCAAACTGACATCTCTCTATACCCTTTCATAGCCACAACTACTGCTCAATCACCTAACCTGTAACGACCCAGCCGGTCATTTTGAGAGAATTAGCCCCGAACCCCTATTTATTGCTCTCTCTATTTCATTTTTTGGTTTTGTGACTTGTCGGGAGGATTTGTCTTTGGTTTCAGAGTGAAATGGGACACATAGTCCCTGAAATGGAAGTTTAAGTCGTAGGAATTGACCATAGTTTGAACTGTATGAAGACGACTCTGAAATAGAGTTTTGATAGTTCTAATAGCTCTGCAGGGTGATTTTGGTATGAGGAGCATTTTTGGATGTTGAATTGGAGGTCCGTAGGTCATTTTAGCGTTAATTGGCGAAAGTTAGAAATAGGATAATTTTTGGGAAGTTTGACCGGGACTGGACTTTTTGATATCGGGGTCAGATTTTGATTCCAAAAGTTGGAGTAGGTCCGTAATATTGATTATGACTTGTTTGAAAATTTTGAGGTCAATCGGACTTTATTTGATAGGTTTCGACGTCGGATGTAGAAGTTTGAAGTTTGAAGTTCATTAGGCTTGAATCGATGTGCAATTCATATTTTTAGCATTGTTTGATGTGATTTAAAGGCTCGACTAAGTCTGTATGATGTTTTAGAACTTGTTGGTATATTTGGTTGAGGTCTCAGGTTGATTTCGGATGGTTAATGGATTTGGAATTAGATTTGGAAGATGGTTGACGTTCAACTATCTGGTGCATCTAGTTTCCTTCTATGCGTTCACGAAGGTTTTTCCGTGTTCGCGTAGAGTAGACTGAGCCTTGCTGATTTTTACCCTTCGAGTTCGCGAAGAATGTCACGCGTTCGTGAAGGGTCAGGTATTTGAGCAGTGCGATCGCAGACGGGGTACCGCGTTCGCGTAGAGGAAGGGCAGCTTGTGTGGGCTGCTAAGTTTGGCCTACGCGTTCGCGTAATGGGCTTCCCGATCGCGAAGCTGGAGGAATATTTGGACGCGTTCACGAGTGGAACCTCGTGTTCGCATAAGAGGAATTTTTTTGCTTCGCGAACGCGAGGCACATTTCGCGTTTGCGAAGAAGAAAAGACCTGGGAAGCAGATTAAATTTCAAAATCGAGGGTTTTTATCCCATTTTCATTGTTGGACCTAGAGAGCTCGAATTAAGGCGATATTTCAAGAGTTTTCCAGAGGAAACATTTGGGTAAGGATTCTACACTTGTTTTTGATTCATATCCACTAATCCATCGTTAATTTTATCATTTAATTAAGGATTTGGGTTGAGAAATTTGGGGAAAAAGTTGGAAAGTTCTTCAACCGAATTTTGGGGTTTTGATTAAGATTTTGGTGTCGGATTTTGGTAATATTGGTATGGTTGAACTCGTAGTCGAATGAGTGCTCGTAATTTGTGACTTTTACCCAATTCCGTGATGTGGGCCCGAGTCAACTTTTTGGGCTGATTTTTTGTTTTTGTTTTTCTAAAGTCGTAGTTTCATTATTTAAATTAGTTTCTTGTAGTTATATTTATAGTATTAAATTGTTTTTGCTAGATTCGAGCCGATCAGAGTTGGAAAGTCGAGAGAAAGGTATACTACTTGACTGATTGAGCGAGATTTGAGGTAAGTGACTTGTCTAACCTTGTGTAGGTAAAATCCCCTTGGGATTTGGTACTCTTGTAACAATTTACAATATGTGAGCACCGTGTATGCGAGGTGAGGAGTGGTACACGGGCTAATTGTGAAATTTTTGGTTCTTGCTGAGTTGTCTTCTTTTAAATTCCTTAATTGAGTTACCTTAGCATATGTAGTGATCATGTTTAGCCTAGTATCGCATGTCTACGTGCCTTAACCCTTACTTGAAAATTTGTGCAACATGCTTAGTTGAATTACCTGTTTCCCTTGGTTTAAATTAAAACTTTAAATACAAGCTTTCTTGCCATAAATTCATTGTTCCTTCGATTATATGCTGCATATTTACTTTGGGACTACGACTCAGAAGATCCCCATGTACTGCATATTTACTTTGGGACTACGAGGCGGTTCCTCGGGAGATCCCCCTGTACTGCATATTTAATTTGGAACTACGAGGCGGTTCCTTGGGAGATCCTCCTGTACTGCATATTTACTTTGAGACTACAAGACATTTACTTGGGAGATCTCCCCCTGTACTGCATATTTACTTTGGTACTATGATGCCTTTACTCGGGAGATCCCCCCTGTCTTGGATACTTACATTTGGGACTACGAGGCAGTACCTCGGGAGTGCCCTTGTTGTTTACCTCTAATTGCTGAGCTGTTATCTTTTATTTTTTGAAACTTCTCATGGTTCAAATTCTCAGTCATTTCAAAATTTTATTATATCTTCTGCCTTACTTTCTTTTAAACCAGTAGGGCCCTGACCTGACTTCGTCACTACTATATCGAGGTTAGGCTTGGCACTTACTGGGTACCATTATGGTGTACTCATACTATACTTCTGTACATCTTTTTATGCAGATCCAGGTTCTTCCCACCAGACCAGATACTAGTGAGTTGGACCGTACGTGGAGACTTCAAGGTATATTTGCTAGCGTCAGCAGACCTCGGAGTCCCCCTCTATCCTTACTATATTATTTTTCTTATTTTTATTTAGACTCTGATGTATAGCAACACTTAGTATTTGCTCTTAGAAGCATGTGACTTATTTCCACCGGGTTTTGGGAGTTGTAATTATTGAATGGCAGTTTTATAATTATTTCATGTGTTGATAATTGGACTTCAGTTTTATTTTATGTATTTCCACAAATCTGTTAGGCTTACCTAGTCTTAGAGACTAGGTGCCATCACGACATCCTACGGAGGGTGAAATGGGGTCGTGACAAGTGGTATCAGAGCTCTAGGTTCATAGGTGTTATGAGTCACAAGCAGGTTTAGTAAAGTCTCGTGGATTGGTACGAAGACGTCTGTACTTATCTTCGGGAGGCTATGGAATTGTTAGGAAAAGTTTAACTTTCTTTGATTCCTTATTGTGCAAGATTTTGACTTCGGACTCTAAACTTCTATCTTTTTATTATCTAACAGATGGTGAGGACACGTACTGCTGGATCGAATGATCAGACACCCACACCCCCTGCTAGAGCCGCGAGAAGCCGGGGCCGGGGTAGAGGCCGATGACATCCACGTGGTGCAGTCGTAGCATCCGCATAAGCTACCACAGAGGATCCACCAGTAGCTCCAGTTGGAGGGTAGGCACCTGAGACGCCTGTTACTGCACCAGCCCTCCAGGAGACTCTAGCCTAGTTTCTGAGTCAACACCTTAGCTCAGGCAGGATTGATACCGCTTGCTCATGCCATATCTCATGCCGGGGGAGGAGCACAGACTCCCGTTGCCGGTACCCCAGAGCAGCGGGTCCAGGTTGACAAGGTCCTAGAGGTCATACTAATACAGCCGGTAGCTCCAGTTCAGCCCGAGGTTAGGGCAGCAGCTTCTGAGGCGGAGCAGCTCATGCTCGAGAGGTACAAGAAGTACCACCCTCCTAATTTCAGTGGCTTGGCGTCAGAAGATGCCCAGGGTTTTCTTGAGGAGTGTCACCATATCCTCTGTACTATGGGTATTGCAAAGACTAGTGGGGTTTCTTTCACTACATTCCAGCATAGAGGAGCGGCCTATTAGTGGTGGCGCGCATACGAGTTAGATAGTCCGATTGAGGCATCTTCACTCACTTGGATTCAGTTCTCAGATATGTTCTTGAGAGAGCATGTTCCCCAGAGTCTTAGAGATGCTTGGCGCACAGAGTTTGAGTAGTTGCGCCAGGGTGCTATGACCGTGTCAGAGTATACGGTCTGATTCAGTGATTTGGCCAGGCATGCACCAGCTTTGGTTGCTACTGTTCGAGAACGGGTTCGTTAGTTTATTGAGGGGATCAACCCCATCATCAGATTGAGCATGGTCCAAGAGTTGGAGATGGATATTGCGTACTAGCAAGTAGTAGGGAACTCTAGGAGATTGGAGGGTATGCTGACTTGGGACAGAGAGGAGAGAGTGGCCAAGAGGGCTCGAGAGTCTGGCACTTATAGTGGTACTTGTGCCCCGGCGACAATTCGTCATGGCAGGGGTTATATGGGCCGCCCTATTCATTCAGCACTTCCAGCTTCCAGCGGTGCTCTAGCCAGTAATAGGCCCCAGGATCCTTATTATGTTCTGCCAGTGTCTAGTATGCCTCCTGTGCGGGGTGCTTCCAGTGGTCAGTCCATTCGATCAGGCCCGAGTCAGTCCAGCTTGTTTTGAGTGTGGCGACACTTGTCATTTGGTAAAGGATTACCCCAGGTTCAGGAGGGCTGTGCCTCCATATATTTCTCAAGAACTGCGTGCTTCAGGCTATGATTACAACACCGGATACCACCCCACCTGCATAGCCAGCGAGAGGTGGAGGTCGGACAAGTAGAGGTCACCCTAAAGGGGGAGGCCAGACCAGATATTACGCCCTTCCTGCTAGGTCAGAGGTAGTTGCATCAGATTCTGTTATCACAGGTACTGTTACGGTCTGTCATAGAGATGCATCAGTCTTATTTGATCCAGGCTCCACTTATTACTATGTGTCATCTTATTTTGTTTCATATTTGGGCATATCCCGTGATTCTCTGAGTTCACCTATTTAAGTATCTACACCCATGGGTGATTCTGTTATTATTGATTATATGTATCAGTCATGTTTGATTGTTCTTAGTGGTTTTGAGATCAAAGGCGATTTATTATTGCTCAGTATGGTGGATTTTGATGTTATTTTGGGCATGGACTAGTTTTCGCCCTATCACACTGTCCTTGATTGTCATTCCAAGACGATGATGTTAGCTATGCGAGGTCTACTGTGACTAGAGTGGAGAAATACCTTGGATCATGTTCCTATCAAGGTTTCATTTCTTAAAGCTCATCGAATAGTTGAGAAGGGTGTGATGCGTATCTGGCCTAAGTGAGAGATGTTAGTGTTGATACTCCTACCATCGAGTTTGTTCCGGTAGTGAGGGACTATTCAGATGTATTCCCAGCAGATCTTCCAGGCATGCAGTCCGATAGAGATATTGACTTTGGCATTGATTTGTTACCGGGCACTCAGCCTATTTCTATTCCACCTTATCGGATGGCCCCAGTAGAGTTGAAAAAGTTAAAGGAACAATTGCAAGAGTTGCTCGATAAGGGCTTCATTAGGGACAGTGTGTCACCTTGGGGTGCTCCTATCTTGTTTATGAAGAAGAAGGATGGTTCTATGCGAATGTGTATAGATTATCGCCAGTTGAACAAGGTTACGGTGAAGAACAGGTATCCATTGCCACGTATTAATGACCTATTTGATCAGCTCCAGGGTGCTAGAGTGTTCTCTAAGATTGACTTGCATTTAGGCTATCATCAGTTGAATATTCGGGAGCCAAATATCCCGAAAACTGCTTTCAGGACTCAGCATGGTCATTACGCGTTCCTTGTGATGTGTTTTGTACTAACCAACGCCCCAACAACATTCGTGCAACAGACCTATCTTGACTCCTTCGTCATTGTGTTTATTGGCGACATTCTGGTGTACTCCTACAGTCGGGAGGATCATGAGCAACACCTGAGGACTGTGCTTCAGACCTTGATAGAGAAGAAGTTATATGCAAAATTTTTGAACTGTGAATTCTGGCTAGATTCAGTGGCATTTTTGGGTCATGTAGTATCGAGTGAGGGGATCAAGGTAGATCCGAAGAAGATTGAAACAGTGCAAAGTTGGCCTAGACCGTCCTCAGCTTTAGAGATCTGGAGTTTTCTTGGCTTGACGGGGTATTACAATCGATTTGTAGAGGGTTTCTCGTCTATTGCAACACCTATGACCAGACTGACACAGAAGGGTGCTCCATCCATGTGGACCGAGGATTGTAAGGAGAGCTTTCAAAAGCACAAAACTGCTTTGGCCACAGCCCCAGTGTTAGTGTTGCCTACTAGTTCGGGGTCCTATACAGTATATTGTGATGCGTCATGTATTGGTCTCGGCGCAGTGTTGATGTAGGACGATAGGGTGATTGCCTACGCATCTAGACAGCTAAAGGTGCATGAGAAGAATTATCCTGTCCACGACCTTGAGTTAGCAGCTATAATTCACGCCTTGAAGATCTGGCGGCACTATTTGTACGGAGTTTCTTGTGAGGTCTTCACCGATCACCAAAGTCTGCAACATCTATTTAAACAGAATGATCTTAACCTGCGGCAGTGGATATGGTTGGAACTATTTAAGGATTATGACATCACCATTCTCTATCATCCCGGGAAGGCCAATATGGTGGCCGATGCCTTGAGTCGCAAGGCAGAGAGTTTGGGAAGTTTAGCATATCTACCAGTAACGGAGAGACCTTTAGCCTTGGATATTCAGGCCTTGGCCAACCAGTTTGTCAGATTGGATATTTCTGAGCCGAGCATGATTTTGACTTGTGTGGTTTCTCAGTCTTCTCCTTATGATCGTATCAGGGAGCGTCAGTATGATGACCCCCATCTGCTTGTCATGAAGGACATGGTTCATCACGGTGATACCAAGGAACTCACTATTGGAGATGACAATGTATTACGGATGTAGGTCAGGCTATGTGTGCCTAATGTAGATGGGTTGCGTGAGTTGATTCTCCAATAGGCTCATAGTTCGCGGTACTCCATTCATCCAGGTGCCGCAAAGATGTATCAGGATTTGAGGCAGCACTATTGGTGGAGGAGGATGAAGAAAGACATAGTGGAGTATGTCGCTCAGTGCCTAAATTGTCAGCAGGTGAAGTGTGAGCATCAGCGACCAGCACACAAGTCCCAAATGACATAACGAAACTATTCAAATTCCCGAAACTACAATCCGAACCCGATATCATCAAAGTCAACTCTCGGTCAAACTTATGAACTTTTCAAACCTTCAAATTTCTATTTTTTTGCCAATTTGTGCCGAAATCTTCTAGAAACATCCAAATGCAAATCCGGACATACGCCCAAGTCCAAAATCACCATCCGAACCTAACGGGACCATCAAAATTCCAATCCAAGGTAAAATACTAAAAGTCAAACTTGGTCAACTCTTCCAATTTAAAGTTTCCTAGTTGAGAATCATTCTTCCAAATCAATTTTGAATAACCTGAAAACCAAAACCGACAATTCACACAAGTCATAATATATCATAAGGAGCTACTCATTCTCGTAAACTACCGAGTGAAGTGCAAATACTCAGAACGACCGGTCGGGTCGTTATACTTAATGGCCATTCTATTACAATTATTCAATATACGTTATACTTTCTTTTCCTATTACTCAATGTAAGTTATTACTTGTATTTTGGTTACTATAAATTATAAAGAACATCTTCTTATTTTTGTCACTTTCGTCTCTTCTTTTTCATTGACCATTCTTCTCCTTTTCATTAGAAATTCTTTGTACATAAGTTTTTTTATTTTGACTTTTTCTTCTCACTGTTGGTGTTTTTACCACTGTTATATTTAATATACGATATCAGTGCATAACTTTCATTGTTTAGGAAGTTGTGGGCAATATTTAGGGATTCAACTTTAACCTTGATAAATATATTGTGGGCCTAACTTTGCGTGTGAATTTTCATGTAAAGTACTTGTCACGACCCAAATCTCACATGTCGTGATGGCGCCTATCGCAATACTAGGCAAGCCAAAAATTACAATAAACCACGCATCTTTAAGTTTGAAAGAATAATAAAATAATTGATAAGTAAATATCGCGACTCAATACAAAATCCCCCAAAATCCGGGTGTCACTGAGTACATGAGCATCTAACTGACAGCATAGTCTGCCTGCTAAAAATACTATCTAGAAAGATAAAACAGTACAAATAAATAGAAAGAAGGAGAGTCAAGGTCTGTGGACGCTAAGGCAGCTACCTCGATAGTCTCCAACAAATAAAACTCCCAAAGCTAGCAGTCGCCGTACCTGAAAGTACCTGGAAGTACCTGGATCTACACATAAAGTGTAGAGTGTAGTATGAGTACAATCGACCTAATGTACTCAATAAGTAACAAGACTAACTTTGGGATGAAAGTAGTGATGAGATCAACAGGCACAGTCCAAACACAGAATTTAATAATACATAAATGTAGACATGCTTTCAAGTTCAAAAGTTTAAGCTCAATACAGATAAAATATGCCAAGGGTGACTGCAATGAGGAATGATACATCACTATATATACACGTTAATTATGCATGCCAACTATAATAGTCACTCAATCCTCACAGTCACTCAGTCCTTCCAATCGCTCGGCACTCACGCTCGCACTTAGTAGGTACCTGTACTCATTGCTGGTAAGTCAGACTCCAGAGGGGCGGATCCTGCCCAAGTGCTACAATAAGCCATACGTGGAATAAATCAATAAAGCCTGTTGCGGCGTGCAACCTGAACCCATAAACTTCCTCACAATCAGCCCAAATAATGATGATATGATGTATCAATATATGGTAACATAGACTTAGATATGATATGCAAATTATATATGTGACTGAGTACATAATTGCAAATTAAGCAAGTAATTCAATAGTAACATGACCTCTGTGGGTCCTAACAACACCAGCATATTGCCTAAGCATGATTTCTAACATGAATCACAACTCAATTTCTCTAACACATGAAGAATATATGGATAATAACAAGATTATTTGACTACACAGTTCTACGGAATTGACCGAGTCACAATTCCTACAAGGCACGCCCACACGTCCGTCACCTAGCATGTTGGTCACCTCAACACCAACCACATCACACGTAATTCAGGGATTCATACCCTCAGATCCAAGTTTAGAAGTATTACTTACCTCAAACCGTGCAAATATCTACTCCAATAAGCCATTTCCTCGCAAATCGGCCTCCGAACGCCTTAAATCTAGCCACAAACAACTCGATACAATCAATACAAGCTATAGGAATCAATTTCATATGATAAAACTAAGTTCTTAAACAAAAGTCAAAAAGTCAACTCTGGGCCCACACCTCGGAATCCAACAAAAGTTATAAAATCCGAATACACATTTAACCACAAGTCCAACCATACCAAAATTACTCAAATCCGACACCAAATCGCCACTCAAATCCCCAAATCTTACTCTCCAATCCCTAGTCCAAAACTCTCCAAATTTCACCTTAAAAACACATAAACAAGGTGGAAAATGCAGTGGGTATTCAATATTAATGAATAAAAATGATCAAATGTGAATTACCTCTTTAAATCTAGTGAAATTCCCTTCAAATATCGTCTTAATCCGAGCTCCCAAGTCCAAAAATGAATAAAATCTCGGAACCCTTCAAATATATACACTGCCAGTGCTTTCGCATCTGCGACCCACTTAACCGCACCCACGGTCCCACAGGAGCGACCATTCTTCCGCTTCTTCGAACAAGGCTCCGCATATGCAGAGCCGCACCAGCGACATCCTATCCGCTTTTGCGGAGACTGCTGCCACATGCCTTCATCGCACCTGCGCCTCTCTTCCACATCTGCTATCTCGCAGGTAAATCTAATTCGAGTAGACGATACTAAATCAATAAGGTATCGATTAGATCTTGAAATGAATCAACAAAATCTTCTTCATTTTAGGATTGTAGGTTTAAATTAGTCGCTTTTGTGAATGAAAAAAATGTACCTACCATCTTTTTGGATTGCTATCTGAATTATATTTTGAATTTGATTAATTTATTGGAATTGATAAAATTAGGAGTTCATAAAGAAATTAAGTCTATATACCACGTTCAAATTACTGGCATTATTATTACTAATCGATAAAATTCAATAAAATCCATATCTGTAAAATAAAGAAAGGGGAAATTCTTTTATGGTAAAAAATTCTGTCATTTCAGTTATTTCTCAAGAAGAAAAGAGAGGATCTGTTGAATTTCAAGTATTCAATTTCACCAATAAGATACGGAGACTCACTTCACATTTAGAATTGCACAAAAAAGACTATTTATCTCAGAGAGGTTTGAAGAAAATTTTGGGAAAACGTCAACGACTGCTAGCTTATTTGTCAAAAAAAAATAGAGTACGTTATAAAGAATTAATTAACCAGTTGGACATTCGAGAGACAAAAACTCGTTAATTTGATTTATTTGAAGAGTCATTTCATTTTCACTTATATGTTTCGATTAAATTTTGATGAACTTCTTTTCACTTTCAGCAATTCATGGAAGAATGAATCGGTAAAAAACTTATGACTGCACCAACTACAAGAAAAGACCTCATGATAGTCAATATGGGGCCTCAGCACCCATCAATGCACGGTGTTCTTCGACTCATCGTTACTCTAGATGGTGAAGATGTTGTCGACTGCGAACCAATATTGGGTTATTTACATAGAGGGATGGAGAAAATTGCGGAAAACCGAACAATTATACAATATTTGCCTTATGTAACACGTTGGGATTATTTAGCTACTATGTTCACAGAAGCAATAACCATAAATGGACCCGAACAATTAGGCAATATTCAAGTACCTAAAAGGGCTAGCTATATCAGAGTCATTATGTTGGACTTGAGTCGGATAACTTCTCATTTGTTATGGCCAGGCCCTTTTATGGCGGATATTGGTGCACATACCCCTTTCTTCTATATATTTCGAGAAAGAGAATTGATATATGACCTCTTCGAAGCTGCCACTAGTATGCGAATGATGCATAATTATTTTCGAATCGGGGGAGTGGCTGCTGATCTACCTTATGGCTGGATAGATAAATATTTGGATTTTTGCGATTATTTTTAACAGGGGTTGCTGAGTATCAAAAACTTATTACCCGGAATCCTATTTTTTTAAAACGAGTTGAAGGCGTAGACATTATTGGGGGAGACAAAGCATTAAATTGGGGTTTATCGGGACCAATGCTACGAGCTTCTGGAATAGTATGGGATCTTCGTAAAGTTGATCATTATGAGTCTTACGATGAATTTGATTGGCAGGTTCATTGGCAACACGAAGGGGATTCATTAACTCGTTATTTAGTACGAATCAGTGAAATGACAGAATCCATAAAGATTATTCAACAGGCTCTGGAAGGAATTCCAGGAGAGCCTTACGAAAATTTAGAAATCCGACGTTTTGACAGATTAAAAGATCCTGAATGGAATGCTTTTGAATATCGGTTTATTAGTAAAAAACCTTCCCCAACCTTTGAATTGTCGAAACAAGAACTTTATGTGAGAGTTAAAGCCCCAAAAGGAGAATTGAGAATTTTTCTCATAGGAGATCAGAGAGTTTTTCTTTGGAGATGGAAAATTCGCCCACCAGGTTTTATCAATTTATAAATTCTTCCTCATTTAGTTAAAAGAATAAAATTGGCTGATATTATGACAATACTAGGTAGCATAGATATCATTATGGGAGAAGTTGATTATTGAAATGATAATTGATACAACAGAAATAGAAACTATCAATTCCTTTTTCAAATTAGAATCCTTAAAAGAAGTCTATGGGATCATATGGATGCTTTTCCCTATTTTGACTCTTGTATTAGGAATCACAATAGGTGTACTAGTAATTATTTGATTAGAAAGAGAAATATCTGCAGGAATACAACAACGTATCAGACCTGAATATGGTGGCCCTTTAGGAATTCTTCAAGCTCTAGCAGATGAGACAAAACTACTTTTGAAAGAGAAACTTATTCCATCTATAGCAGATACTCGTTTATTCAGTATCTGACCATCCATAGCAGTAATATCCATCTTTCTAAGTTATTCAGTAATTCTTTTTGGTGGTCATCTTGTTCTAGCCGATCTTAGTATTGGTGTTTTTTTCTCGATTGCCATTTCAAGTACTACTCCCATTGGACTACTTATGTCGGGATATGGATCAACTAATAAATATTCCTTTTTAGGTGGTCTACGGGCAGCTGATCATTCAATTAGTTATGAAATACCATTATCTCTATGTGTGTTATCAATATCTCTACGTGTGATTCGGTGAGACCTAAAATTTCTCCGTCTATAACTCCTCAGCCATTTCCTAAGTTCAAATTAGATCCGTTAACCATCTGAAATCCACCTGAGCCCCCCCGGGACTTCAACTAAATATATACTAACAAGTCCTAAAACACGATACGAACTTAGTCGGTGCCTCATATCACATCAAACAACGTCAAAACATGAATCGCACCCCAATTCAAGCCTAATGAAACTAATGAATTTCCAACTTCTACAATCAATGCTGAAACACATCAAATCAACTCCGATTGACCTCAAATTTTGCACACAAGCCATAAATGATACAACGGACCTATTCCAACTTCTGGAACCAAAATTCAAGCCCAGTAACCACAAAGTCAAATTCTCGGTCAAACTTCTCAACTCTCCAAACTTCTTTTTTTCTAACTTTCGCCAATTCAAACCAAAATCACCTAGGGACCTCCAAATCAATAGCCGGATATACTACTAAGTCTACAATCACTATACGGAACTATCGAAACCATCAAAACTTTATTTCGGAGCCATTTACACATAAGTCAACATCCGGTCAATTCTTTCAACTTAGGCTTCCAACCTTGGGACTAAGTGTCCCAACTCATTTCGAAATATCTCCGGAGGTAAACCGACTACCTGACAAGTCACATAACAATAAATGAGCACAATATAAGCAATAAATGGGGAAACGAGATTGTAATACTCAAAATGACCGGATGAGTCGTTATAGTACTAACTTTGCCTTTTTGTCTTGCATTAAAATGCTCTATTTTTTTAAAATTATTTTATGAATTATTGTGATAAATGTTACATTGAATTTTGATAATTGTTTCATTATTTTAGAAAGAATTGAGGAATTATGATTACATGCTCAAAATAAATGACAATTTGAGACAATAAGACTATTTTTCACATCTGAAAATAATTGATATGATTTGTGTCTTGGTATCCTTTAATAGCCTTTTAACAGTTAAATCAGATTATCTTGCCAATTTATTCAAATCTATTATGCTTCTATGTGTGGTTTATAACTATACATTTCTTAAGTGGTATTTTTCTTGACTCATCTCTATTAATTTATAAGATATGTGCATTGTAATTGTCACGACCCAAAATCCATTAAAGGTCGTGATGGCGCCGGCCCTCGTTGTCAGACAAGCCAAAAATAAAATACGTTATTTGATTCTCATTTTAATATTTTTAAAACCATATTTCCTTCAATTTAATGGTGAAAAATAGAATTTACAGAGAAAATAATAATTTCATTAAAAATTTCAATACAGGACAACCCAAATCACCCCAAAACCCGGTGTCACAAGTGCATGAGTATCAACTGGGAATGTAAAATAAAATACAACATCTGTCCGAAATACAAATTGAACACAAAAAATATAAATACTCTGAAGGAGACTTTGCTGGCTGTGGATCGTAGTATAGAGTGCAACTCACCTAAGTCCCCGTTATAACCACGCCTCTGCACCCATAAGGACACTAGGCCTATATGTACCTGCACAAAAATGTGCAGCAAGTGTAGTATGGGTACGTAAATCAACGCGTACCCAGTAAGTATCCCGCCTAACCTCGAAGAAGTAGTGATGTGGGATCGACTTCGACACTTACTATGGGCTATAAATAAAATATCAATGATATAATTAAGCATAGATCTTATAAAACGGTTGCAAGTTCAATATTTTGAAGTAAGTAAGGAGTTCTTTTATAATTAAGAAATCTCCAAATTTATTTCCCATTATTTAACAATTTATCTCTGGCGAAGGAGGAAATATCATTTATGGTAAATTCCAAAGCAACCAATTCAATAATGCGCAAATCATGCCGAGGTCGTACGACCCGATCCAACATAATATTTAAACTGTGCATTGTCGAGGGTTGAACGACATGAACCATAGATGCATCTATCTGCTACCGAGACGTTCGACCCGCTCCACAAAAGAGAAAACACATTAAACAACCAATTCAAGATTTATTAAGGGGCAAATATTATAAAATTTCAAATTCTCATTTAACGGTCAAGTAAATGAAGTTTAACCATTTTTACAATTCCTTTTATCGAGTTTCTAAAAGTCTTAAATAATTAAATTAACAAGTAGGGCGCAAACATCGCAAGTACAACATGATATGGGTCCTAGACTACCTATACATAAGCATAATAGTAGCTATGCACGGACTCTCGTCACCTCGTGCGTACATAGCCCCCACAAATGGAAACACATAATAATTTGATTCTCCTATGGGGTTAATTCCCTCTTACAAGGTTAGAAAGGAGACTTACCTCGCTCTGAAATTCCACAACCGGCTCCCAAGCCCTTCCAACAACTCAAATGGATGCCCAACGCTCCAAAAATAGTCAATAAATATGCAAACCCATAAATTTATACTCTAATACTCATTATAATTAAATTTACAAAAATTCCCAACTCTACTCGAAAGATAACATTACCCATAACATTACGAACTCAAAGATATGATTTATTCTCAATTCCATGCCCAAATTCGTGGTCAAAATCCAAAAATACCAATTTCTAAGTTTTTCTTCAAATCCCAAATTTCTACAAATTTTCATGTCTAAATCCGTATATAATCCAAGTATTTAACTTGCAATAAGTGGGAATCACTTAACTTCACATAGATGACGAAAATCTCCCTTCCAAGAGCTCCAAATATCGCCCAACCAAATGAAAAATGGAGGAAAAATGGCCAAATCTCATCTTTAAAACAATCTGCCCAGGCCAAGCCCTTCTTCGCATTCGCAATCAAAGCCTCGCGTTCGCGAACGCTGCAGACACCAGTGCTTCGCGTTCACGGCTGGAGCTCCGCGTTCGCGATGGACAAACTACTCCAGGCCCCCACTCCGCTTTTCTTCTTCGCGTTCACGACCCCCTGTGTCGCGTTTGCGTAAGCTTCCTTAGGCAACCCTCCTCGTTCGCGACCTCCGCCTCGCGTTCGCGAAGACCAAAACCCAGCTCCCTCAAATTCCTCTTCGCGAACGCAGGACACCCTTTACGTTCACGATGAAGGAAACCAGATACCAGCAACAACAGTCCAAAACAACCCGAAATGATCTGAAACCATCCCGAAACACACCTGAGGCCCCCGGGACTTCATCCAATCATGTAAACCAGTCCCACAACATAACACGGACCTGCTCGAGACCTCAAATCATGTCCGGTTGGCCTCAAATTTTGCACACAAGTCACATTCAACATTACGGACCTACTCCAACTTCCGGAATTGGAATCCGACCCCGATATCAAAAAGTCCACTTCCGGTCAAATTTCTCAAAAACCTTCAAATTTCTAACTTTCGCCAAACGACTCCAAAATGACCTACAGACCTCCAAATCCACCTTCGGACGCGCTCCCAATACCAGGATCACCATACGGAGCTATTCCCAGACTCGAAATCCGAAATGAACATCGATAACATTAAAATGCCCTTCAACCCAAATTTATGAATTTCTTTCAAAATGCCAACTTCTACAATAAGTGCCAAAATGCTCACGGGACATCCAAAACTCGATCTGGACATATGCCCTAGTCCAAAATCATCATACAAACCAGTTGGAACCGTCAAATCCCAATTCCGAGGTCGTTTACTCAAAAATTACACTTTAGTCAATTCCTCCAACTTAAGGCTTTCGAAATTAGTATTTTCTTTCCAAATAAACTCCGAACTTCCCGAAATTAAATTTCCTGCCACGCGTACAAGTCGTAATACCTGAAGTGAAGCTACTCAGGGCCTCAAACCGTTGAATAACGCGCTAAAGCTCAAAACGACCGGTCGGGTCGTTACATTCTCTCCCACTTAAACATACGTTCGTCCGCGAACGTGCTAAGAGCTGCTCTAGAGTTGTCCGAAATCATTATTTAATACCTCGTACACCTACCCGTGCTATCACAATTCAGTTGAGCACATTAGCTCGAGCAAATATGAAGATTCCCCCTTTTATTTAGTCAAATTATCCTTAGAGCCAAATTCTAACATCTGAAATTCTCGGCCAGGCCTGTTTCCAAAATACAAACGCTGTATTAATCACTACACGATGCACCAATACATGTTTGCATACCTTCGCGGAATCCACACCATGCACCGCTTAATTCAATGACCATAATAACATCTCCTAATAACAACATCCGAAATCCCACGAATCCGATGCTCATAACACACTTCATGAGTCATGACTCATATAAGTCCTGTTCCAACTCTTGCAATACTACCACAATGGAGGAGATGTGTTGGAATTCATAACCAACTGCCGAGTCAATAAATCATTGAGTCTCTCATCCGGACAAGAACCATTACCTCCTTATGAACCAATTAACGATATTTGCTCTTTAATATGCTTCATATAAATCTGATCGCACAGATCCCAGGTCCAATAATCTCGTCTCACCCAGTACAAGTTGTTCCGGCAATAAGCCACCACAAGTACTATCTAAGATCTTATATAACGCCACCAATGGGCCAATAAGCCGTAGCTTGAATATGATACATAAGGAAGAACGAGCTCTGGAAAAGAACTATCCAGCCCGCGTAACGACTAAAAATGGCTATCAAATACTATGAGCCTTCTCAGAGGCAAGAAACAGGACACGCAAAACAAATATAAGAAACCGTGCTCAATATTTCACTATTGCGGCGTGCAACCCGATCCACACACAATACCGTTGCGGCATGCAACCCAATCCAAATATCATACCCGTGGAGGCGTGCCACCCGATCTAACATATACCCATGGCAGCGTGCCACCCGATCCATACATGACAATAAATAGGGAAGTACCCATCAAGCCAAAATGCTTATACCTACGAAATACCCGGATATCAACCACAAGCACGCGAAGTGCACAATACCATCCCTGGGGAGACAGATAGCGCCATAAGCTACGAAACTCAAGCACGGCTAAAGTGCAATACATAACCTGCATCTCGAGTGCCATCCTGCTTATATAACACCACAAACTATACGAGATCTCAAAACGAGTGCGAATAATCAACCCGTCTCACAACCCACATGGCACAATATAGTATTTCATGAAATAGCTGACGACAGAAATAACATCCAAGGGCCGAAGACCCCTCGAAAACAATGCTATGCTTGAATGAACATATCCGGCCTGATATAGAGCCCACATTCACATTTAGATCCATCCAAGGACCCCAAACCACTTCTGATCATACCGTGCTGGGCTAAATAGCCCCTCACAGACCCAGAATGACCTATTCACGACACATAAGAATAGTCGTCAAATTCGAAACGAACTCACATGGTCCATAACCCAAGAAATAGAATGCCCCTCAGGCATAAACTCTCACACTTGCGATATTACCATGACCTCCATATTCGGTCTCAATCTTTAACAATCAAGTGACTGACATGTCCCACAAATACAAATCTCCCTGTGGGGCATACTACCACGACCATTCCGCACCAGGTAACAAGTCTGCACATCCATACCACCTGTCATACTAAGGCTGTAAAGCAAATCAGAAATCCGAAAATCAGACACACAAAACCCCTTATACAGGACACCGATCTCAGGTGACGCTAAAGACAATACCAGCTCACTCTACATATCTAAATCCTTCCCCGATCATCCGACCTCTTGACATCCTTGTCGACATCAACTGCAACCTTGGTCCTCATCCTCCAATTCCCATGCTTCTCACTGCACCTAACATGCCAATACGTGAGAGTACCAGAATTCCATAATATTCCCTGATCCACTAATAGAATAAATACTTCATTATATAGAAATCTTTTACTTAGCTCATTTCAGAAGAACCAATGCAACATGCAACTAAATTCCTAAACCGCAAAAAATACAACCTCATGTCGTGATTTGAACTATCATAACTCTTCCGGAAATCCCTTTACACAGCAGAGCCATATGAACCGAATACCTCTCAAATCAACTAAGTTGTGGTGGCGCTCAAGCCCAAGTGTACAACCACAAACCATATGTATAACTTCACGCTGGAGAAACTGGCCACTGTCATAACCGTGCTGATTCAACCATTACCAACCGAGCCACTTCTTCTAATTTACTCGAGACTTGCCCTAGAAATAATAATAGTTCCATTCAAAACACCATGGACCTAAATCCGCACTCATCCTAAGTGACCTTATTTCATGAGACCGCGTTATCTCTAAAACCCATGAACCATCTCATACCCTCCTTGTGCGCATATTCGCATCTTCAACTGGTACACCCATTCTGATAATTTCTTCATGAATCCGAAATTATTTTCTCCCATTCCTCCAATTCCACACCGCAGACCAAAGATAATGTAGAACACTCCAAGTCCCTTTCATAATCCGCTGCAACAACTCGATACTTAACCTTACTGCGGACTCGAAATCCTTAGGCACCACACTTTAACTTTTGAATCCACTAGGACCGTGGTTGTGAGTTACCCACTCTGACATGGTCCCAAATATAATGAAACCCCAAGGCTCTGCTAGCACATGAACACCCTCTCAAAGAAGCAATCGGCTAAATTCCTTTCCTTGTACATCACATCTACACAAAGCATAAACTCCGATCCTTCCCAAAGCCTGAACATGAATCGATAAGGCCAATTTTAGCACACATTCCTCAAATCCTTGGCTCAAATCACCACTGATGTTCTCTTTCCTTAGTCGTAACAACCCACAAATATGCCGATAACCAGAAAACTCATAAGTAGACAACCATGCAATCCAATTGTAGGTGGTGGGACTCTTCCACTTAAGCTTGAAGCTACCATTACATGGCCCTGGAACGTACCAAGATCCCTTCTTCCTTACTCACATGACTCGCGCAATCGACCCGCCAAATTCCTCGAAATCTTCTTGTTAACCATTTCATGGCCACTCCGAATCACTAACCACATGCACGTATTCGACTTCTTCCTGAATAGTTAGTAGAAATTTTTTGTAAGAGCTTCGTCAACACCACGCAACCGCTAACCTGCTCACAGGAGATAACCCACTTGTGGAAATTCCATACCGATATCATCAAATGCCGCTGCACTGGGTACAATTACTACGAAATCAGTAACTCATCCTGAGCCCGTGCTTATTCACCAGTTGTACAAGTCCATTCACTCATCATGGACATCAGTTAAAGGTGTGACAATACATCCCAATCCAAACTCCTGTTATATCCTTCTTCATATCAAGCAACTCCTTTCTGTTGTATCCAACCTTCCTCCGTATAGCAGCCAATATTCCAAATTAAGCCCGTAGACCGAGTCACTGTCCACCATGAATCCCAAATCACTATAAACTTTCTCAAGGCGTGTAGCTATCCTACCACAGAACCCATCTGCTACTCTGCCACTCTCCTACTTTAGTCAAACCATCTCCTTTAAGCAACTACTCGGACTTTTGTTTCCTTACACTTGGCCTTCTAGAAATTTAACCACCGCAAGACACCTCCCACATGTTCTTCCTCATCCTTCATTGCCCAGTTGTTGCCTTAAATCAAAATCTATCTTTGTAGCACTTGAACCAATCGATCGCTACCAACTTTAAACCTTTCTGAAGATCATCTTCCTTGAGCCCTCAACACTCGGACCACCGATTAAGTCCTGAACCACCGCACACTGCGATCTCCGACAGCCGCTTCCCCGGCACTATTTCACATTACCCTGCCCCGAAGGAAAATTGATGAAGACCATAACACCGGCGAACTCAGCACATTTATCAAGGACAACGGTACCACATCACAGATGAAAATTCCACCATGCTCAAAATACCAAGTTTCGCCATTCCATCAATCCAAATCTGAACATTCCTAGTCCGATTGCCTTTCCTTCACTGGAAATAAAATACTGGATCTCTGAATCATGCACTGAGTAAACCTCCTTCCAAGTCATTCATTGCTTCGACGCATAGACAAGTATCCTACCATTACACAAACATGGTGCGATAGCAACGCACGGATCGTCATAACAATCAATGCCAAATCTCAAACCATAGGCAATACTGATACTAAGCTGGAATGACAAAACGACCTTCCGCAAAGCGACGACAATAGCCCAATCAAATATGCAGGGAGAAACATCCCGCACCATATCTGCAGTACCATTAAAATTCCTCGATTCCAAATTTATAACAAGCGCTTCATGTCGCACAAGATTGAATAGGAAGGAAATGAAGGCATAAGCCTCAAAGGAATCAAATCACACGATGAGGAATCAAGAAGGGAAGTGCTCCAAATAGTCATGTAGCCTCTCGAAGATAAGTACAGACGTCTCTGTACCGATCCGCAAGACTCTACTAGACTCGCTCATGACTCGTGAGACCTAAGTGAACCTAGTGCTTTGATACCATGTTGTCACGACCCAAAATCCATTAAAGGTCGTGATGGAGCCGGACCTTGCTGTCAGGCAAGCCAAAAATAAAATACGTAATTTGGTTCTCATTTTAATATTTTTGGAATCATATTTCCTTCAATTTAATAGTGAAAGATGGAATTTACAGAGTAAATAATAATATTATTAAAAATTTCAATACAGGACAACCCAAATCACCCCAAAACCTGGTGTCACAAGTGCATGAGCATCAACTAGGAATGTAAAATAAAATACAGCATCTGTCCGGAATACAAATTGGACACGAAAAATATAAATACTCTGAAGGAGACTCTGCTGGCTGCGGATCGTACTATAGAGTACAACTCACCTAAGTCCCCGTTATAACCATGCCTCTGCACCCATAAGGAAACTAGGCGTATATGTACCTGCACAAAAGTGTGCAGCAAGTGTAGTATGAGTACGTAAATCAACGCGTACCCAATAAGTATCCCGCCTAACCTCGAAGAAGTAGTGATATGGGGTCGACTTCGACACTTACTATGGGCTATAAAAAAAATATCAATGATATAATTAAGCATGGATCATATAAAACGGTTGCAAGTTCAATATTTTGAAGTAAGTAAGAAGTTCTTTTATAATTAAGAAATCTCCAAATTTATTTCCCATTATTTAACAATTTATCTCTGGCGAAGGAGGAAATATCATTTATGGTAAATTCCAAAGCAATCAATTCAATAATGCGCAAATCATGCCGAGGTTGTACGGCCCAATCTAACATAATATTTAAATTGTGCACTACCGAGGGTCGAACGTCACGAACCATAGATGCATCTATCTGATACCGAGGCGTTCGGTCCGTTCCACAAAAGAGAAAATACATTAAACAATCAATTCAAGATTTATTAAGGGGCAAATATTCTAAAATTTCAAATTCTCTTTTAACGGTTAAGTAAATGAAGTTTAACCATTTTTACAATTCCTTTATCGAGTTTCTAAATGTCTTAAATAATTAAATTATCAAGTAAGGTGCAAACATCACAAGTACAACATGATATGGGTCCTAGACTACCCAGACATAAGTATAATAGTAGCTACGCACGGACTCTCATCACCTCGTACGTACATAGCCCCCGCAAATGAAAACACATATTGACTTGATTCACCTATGGAGTTAATTCCCTCTTACAAGGTTAGAAAGGAGACTTACCTCACTTCGAAATTCCACAACCGGCTCCCAAGCCTTTCCAACAACTCAAACCGATGCCCAACGCTCCAAAACTAGTCAATAAATGTGCAAACCCATAAATATATACTCTAATACTCATTATAATTCAATTTAAAAAAATTTCCAACTCCGCTCGAAAAGTCGATAAAATCACCCTTGGGCCCACGTGCCTGGATTCCAAATTTTTTTGAAGATAAACATTACCCATATCATTACGAACTCAAAGATATGATTTATTCTCAATTCCATGCCCAAATTCGTGGTCAAAATCTAAAAATACCAATTTATAGTTTTTTCTTCAAATCCAAAATTTTTATAAATTTTCATGTCTAAATCCATATATAATCCAAATATTTAACTTGCAATAGGTGGGAATCACTTACCTGGACATAGATGACTAAAATCTCCCTTCCAAGAGCTCCAAAAATCGTCCAACTAAATGAAAAATGAAGGAAAAATGGCCAAATCCCGTCTTTAAAACAATCTGCCTAGGCCCGCCCCTTCTTCGCGTTCGCGATCAAAGCCTCGCGTTCTCGAAGGCTGCAGACACCACTGCTTCGCGTTCACGGCTGGAGCTCCGCGTTCGCGAAGGCCAAACTACTCCAGGCCCCCACTCCGCTTTTCTTCTTCGCGTTTGCAACCCCTGTGTCGCGTTCGCGTAAGCTTCCTTAGGCAACCCTCTGCGTTCGCGACCTCCACCTCACATTCGCGAAGGCCAAAACCCAGCTGCCTCAAATTCCTCTTCGCCAAAGCGGGACACCCTTCGGCGTTCGCGATGAAGGAAACCAGATACAGCAACAACAGTCCAAAACAGCCTGAAATGATCCGAAACCATCCCGAAACACACCCGAGGCCCCCGGGACTCCGTCCTATCACATAAACCAGTCCCACAACATAACATGGACCTGCTCGAGACCTCAAATCACATCAAACAACATCAAAACCGTGAATCGCACCCCAATTCAAGTTTAATGAACTTTAGAACTTCAAACTTCTACATTCGATGCCGAAACCCATCAAATCATGTCCGGTTGACCTCAAATTTTGCACACAAGTCACATTCAACATTACGGACCTACTCCAACTTCCGGAATTAGAATCCGACCCCGATATCAAAAAGTCTACTTCCGGTCAAATTTCTCAAAAACCTTCAAATTTCTAACTTTCGCCAAACGATTCCAAAATGACCTACGGACCTCCAAATCCACATTCGAACGCGCTCTCAATTCCAGGATTACCATACGGAGCTATTTACAGACTCGGAATCCCAAACGGACATCTATAACATTGAAATGCCCTTCAACCCAAATTTATGAATTTCTTCCAAAATGCCAACTTCCACAATAGGCACCGAAACGCTTTCGGGTCATCCAAAACCCGATCCGGACATATGCCCAAGTCCAAAATCATCATACGAACCTGTTAGAACAGTCAAATCCCGATTCCAAGGTCGTTTACTCAAAAATCACACTTTAGTCAATTTCTCCAATTTAAGGCTTTCGAAATTAGAATTTTCTTTCCAAATCAACTTCAAACTTTCCGAAATTAAATTTTCGACCACGCATACAAGTCGTAATATCTTAAGTGAAGCTGCTCAGGGCCTCAAACCGCTGAATGATGCGCTAAAGCTCAAAATGACCGATCATGTCGTTACAGTAATGCCATAAGTTATTAATCAAGAGAGATTGATTTTTGGAATTTTTATAAGATTAGTAGGAAAAAAGGGTAATTAATTTGATTATTCAAGGACGGGCAACCGTCTCTCATTTGCTTGAGGGTTTGAATATGAGAAAGAAAAGAAAAGAAGAAAAAAGAAAATAAGAAAAAAGAAAAAGAAAATAATATTTGAGAAATATTCGAGCATTCAATTATGCATTTTATTGGCATGTGATTTTTATAAATTAAGAAAAAGATGTCTGTCAAAGAGGAGGAAGATAGAGAATTATAACTAAGATAATTGAAGAAGTGACTATTGGACATCTTAATAAATCACATAAATCATGAACATTATGAGGAAAAGTTGGCCAAGAGGGAAAAAAGTTGAGTTTTGTAATTTCTCATAAGATCAGTAGAAGTAGAAGTGGCAATTGAGTTGATTATTTTAGGGAATGATAATAGTAGTTTCTAATTTACAGATGAATAAAAAGATATGAATATTATAGAAAAGAGAAAAGAATAAAATAAGAAGACTAGAAAAGGTAAAGAAATGGAGAAGAAAGCGAGGAAGGGTGGGAACCGATAGACAGTGCTTTGAATGAATATACATAAGGAAGTGATATGATTACATGACAGAAAATTATCAAGATGGAAAAGATACAAAAAATACAAGGAAAGGAAGGGCTAATAAAGAGAAAAAATAACAAAAAAGGAAAAAGGGAGTTTGTAATATATATATAGATTGAGATGGGAGGGTTACGTTTAAATGTCTACAACTGTCCTTTTTAACTAGAAATGCGTAGAATTTTGAGACAAAGAAACAGACCAAGAATAATCTTTGACTTAACTATTTATCAGATCAAAATAATTTCTATAATAGCATGACTGTTTTAATAACATTGTTTTAATTCAGTTATTTATAACATGAATATATCGTTAATTTAACTGCGCAAAGTGCGAAAAAATTTACTAGTTCGTAATGATTTGAATTTATTACATTTTGTCTTTATTTATGAATTTTAATAACCTATGAATAAAATAAATATAATAAAAATCAATATGAATATTATAAAGACAATAAAAAAATTATTACATTTCCACCTCATGCTAGAAAATATTTCTATGACATCACTTATCACTATGAAATTATTCTTTAAATCACTGTTTATAACGGGAACTACACAACTGAAAAGTCACCCAAAGATGTGGCTTATTGATCAACAAGTAGGAGTACAAATGTTGAATATTAAGATTCAAATTCCAATAAAAATAAGAAAAATTACTTAGATAATTTTTTCTATATGTTCAAGTTTTAATGGACGGAATTACCCAAAAATCAGATGTTTGATCAAATAATTAAGATGCATATAAATTGACTCAAATATCACTGTCATAATAAATAAAAAAAAGTTGGTAATTCCCCTTAGACGCGAAATATTGACTAGAATACCGTTCTGACAAAAAAGAGTTAGTGATTTTCCTCTACTTTTGAGATCGATACCCCTAGCAATATAGCTGCCGAAATCCCCATTACTACACGGATGGGGCTCCTCTCCAGAAACGATGCCCTTTCATCCATTACAGGTTTAAATTGGCGACTATTGTCTACAAAATCATGGGTGAAATTAAAAAATAGCTGACTTTACAAGTGTTCATTGAAAAATAGTCACAATTTCAAAAGTAATCGAACATTAGCTACATTTTATGTAAAGATAAATCTGAACGAAAATACTGTTCAAAATTCAGAAAATATTTCAGCATAATATACTGGAGTTCGAAATTTTTACATGTGAACTTCCAGCATAATATACTGGAGTTCCAGCATAGTATACTAAAGTTCCAACATAATATGCTGGAAGTTCATACACAGGTGCTCCAATATCAAGTATATTATGCTGGAATTTTCCGTGTGCTGGAGTTCCAGCATAATATGCTGGAAGTTCATTGTCATGACCCAAAATCCCAACCTGTCGTGATGGCGCCTATCTCGATACTAGAAAAACCGACAATCTTGATAAACCACAATTTCTCTTAAGTTTGAAAATACAATAATTTAATACAATACAAAATCCCACAAATACTAACACGAACACTCCCCAAAACCTAGTGTCACTGAGTACATGAGCATCTAATATGAATACAAATCTGTAAAATATGGTCTATACTAGTCCGAGACCAAATACAGTAAACAAGGAGATAGAGAAGAGAGATAAGGTCTGCGGAATACGGCAGCTACCTCAAAATCTCCTGTAAATCAACCGGGCGAAAGGATCAACACCCGCTATATCCGGGAATACCTGGTTCTGCACACGAAGTGCAGGGTGTAGTATGAGTACAACCAAATCAGCAAGTAACAATAATAACTAAGGAACTAAAGATAATGACGAGCTACACAGTTATAGTTCACTTTCAGTAATTCCAGCAAAGAATAGACATGCTTTCAAATCCGGCAGTTTAAGTCAAATCAATTTTTATACAGCTCAAATTCATGTAATTCGGATATAAAATCTTTCAGAGATTTCACAACAATGACATATAGCAACCAAGTGCAACAATAAATGTAAAGCAAGTACAGCCTCTCAGGCAACAGTCACTCAACTCATCACTCGGCTCTCAGCACTCACACTCAATGGGTACCCGCGCTTACTGGGGGTGTACAGACTCCGGAGGGGCTCCTACAACCCAAGCTCCATAATCTGCACGGACAATACACATGCTGCACAGGCAACTCACGTGCTATAATGTCCTGTACGGACAACTCACGTGTCATAATATCCTTACCTCACTAACAGGCCCTCGGCCTTACTCAGTCCTCCACCTCTCTACTCTCGGGCTCTCAGAAATCACAAAGATCAGCCCAAACAAAGATAACATAGTGCATCAACAAATATCAAGAAAGACTGAGGTATGATACCCAAGTAAAATAATGACTAAGCACAAGATATCAATTAGCAAATAATTCAAAAAGTATGTGACCTCTGTGGGTCCCAATATTACTATCACATAGCCTAAGCATGATTTCTAACATGATTTACAGTCAAATTTCTTCAACACATATAGAGCATATAGCTAACAACAAGTTATTCAACTTTACAGTTTTACGGGACGGACCAAGTCACAATCCCCTCGGTGCACGCCCACACGCCCGTCACCTAGCATGTGCGTCACCTCCAAAATAATCACATGACACAAAATCTGGGGTTTCATACCCTCAGGACCAGATTTAAAACTGTTACTTACCTTAGAGCGTGAAATTCTTCACTCTGCTATGCCTTTGCCTCGCAAATCGGCCTCCGAATGCCTCGAATCTAGTAACAAATAATTCGTTTCAGTCAATAAAATTTATTGAAATTAATTCCATATGAAAAATATAATTTTCCATAAAAATCTGAATTTTAGCTCAAAAATCGCATGTGGGGCCGACGTCTCAGAACTCGACAAAAGTTACAAAATCTGGAAGTCCATTCAATCACGAGTCTAACCATACCAATTTTATTAAAATCCGACCCCAACTCGAGTCTCAAATCGTCAATTTAAACTAAGAGGGTTTTCAAACCTTTTCAACTTAATTCACCAATTAAATGATAAAAACAACCATGGATTCGGGTAATTTAACCAATATTGAGTTAAGAATACTTAACCCGTTATTTTCCTTGAAAAACTCCCGAAAATCGCCTCTTCCCGAGCTCAAATCCGTCAAAAACTGAAACTGGGACGAAGTCCCATTTTCAGAACTTAAACTCCCTGCCCAGACATTTGCTCTACGCGATCGCGAAGAACAATTTTCCATCGCCCAGATTTTACTCTACGCGATCACGGACTTTCCCACATGATCGCGATGCATAATATCATAGACCTACGTGATCGCGGACTCGTCCACGTGATCGTGAAGCACAAAACGCATGACTTCTATTTCCGCTCCACTTATTCTACGCGAACGTGACCTTCTTTACGCGTTCGCGAGTCACAAAATCCCAGAGCTACGCAATCACATCCCGCTTCACATGATCGAGAAGCACAAAATGCTACTGCCTCACATTAACCCTACGCGATCGCAGATATCCCCACTTGATCGCAGACGTATTCACGCGATCGTATAGCAGGAAAACATCATCAGATATCAGAAAATTCCAGCAACTGTTCAAGTCCAAAATTTTGATCCGTTAACCATCCAAAACTCACCCGAGCCCCTCGGGACCTCAACCAAATATACCAGCACGTCCTAAAACATCATACGGACTTAGTCGAACCCTCAAATCACCTCAAACAATGCTACAACCGTGAATTACACCCCAATTCAAGCCTAATGAACTTTGAAATTTCTAATTTCTCCAAACGACTTCGGAACCTATCAAATCACGTCCGATTTATCTCAAATGTTGTGCACGAGTCATAAATGACATAACATAGTTATTCCAATTTTCAAAATTAGATTCTGACCCCGATATCCAAAAGTCAACCCCCCGGTCAAACTTTCCCAAAATTTCACTTTCGGCGTTTCAAGCCTAATTCCTCTACGGACCCCCAAATAATTTTCCGGACACGTTCCTAAGTCCAAAATCACCATACAGAGCTATTGGAATTATCACAATTCGAATCCGAGGTCTTTTACACATAGGTCCACATCCGGTTAACTTTTTATAAATTAAATTTCAATTATGAGACTAAGTGTCTCATTTCACCCTGAATTCCTTCCGGACCCGAACCAACTAACCCGATGAGTCATAAATCAAATGTAAGGCATAAATTGAGCAGTAAATGGGGGAACGGAGTTATAATATTCAAAACGACTGGTCGGGTCGTTACATTCTCCCCCTCTTAAACAAACGTTCGTCCTCGAACGGGTTTAGAATAATATCTGGAGTCTCAAATAAGTGTGGATATTTGCTCCGCATCTCCTGATCAATCTCCCAAGTAGCTTCTCCGGCTGGTTGGCCTTTCTACTGCACCCTCACTGATGCTATGCTCTTTGACCTCAACTTTCAAACCTGCCGGTCTAAAATAGCCACCGACTCCACATCATAAGTCAAATTACCGCCCAGTTGTACTGTACTGAAATCCAGAATATGAGACGGATCCCCGACATACTTTCGGAGCATGGATACATGGTACACTGGATGAACACCTGATAGACTGGGTGGCAAATCAAGTTCATAAGCCACCTCTCCAATTTTCTTAAGTATCTCAAAAGTCCCAATATACCGAGGGCTCAACTTACCTTTCTTCCCGAACCTCAACACACCCTTCATGGGTGAAATCTTGAGCAGAACCTTCTCCCCAACCATGTAAGTAACATCGCGGACTTTCCTGTCGGTATAACTCTTCTGCCTAGACTGCACCGTGCGAAGCCGTTCCTGAATCACCTTGACCTTCTCTAAAGCATCCTGAACCAAGTCAGTACCCAATAGTCTAACCTCACCCGGCTCAAACCAACCCACCGGAGACCGACACCGTATCCCATATAAAGCTTCATACGGAGCCATCTGAATGATTGACTGGTATCTATTATTGTAAGAAAACTCCGTGAGTGGCACAAATTGATCCTAAGAACCCCCAAAATCAATGACACAAGTGTGTAGTATATCCTCCAATATCTTAATAGTGTGCTCGGACTATATATAACCCCTTCCCCGTTCCCTTTCTAGGACCTAACAACTACTGCTATGACTACTATTACCACTATTGTCCTCTTACTCTCACTCATTCTATACAATTTTGAGACTTTTGATTTTGGCCTGTTGAAAGCCAAGGCCACCGAAATCCGTTCGTTAGCCTCCTCTAGTGCAAGCATTGCTGGAGCCCACTTTGACTCTTGTGAACTTTGAAGCACTAGAGATTTGGGGTTTCATTGTTCTCATGCAACCGCCACTATTTTTGAGATTTTGAGTTTCTCATTATTTGTTCGCCTTGTTTGCAACTGGTTAGTACTTCATACCCTTGCAATTCTACTTCCTTTTGTTTGTGTTTGTGATACGTGCACTAGTGCTACTTGGATTTCTTTGAGTTAATGTAATTACGATATTATGCCACTTCTTATACAAGCATGTTTGTCTTAATACCATTTTGCAATAGCTTCAACTCTGTTCAAGTCCTGATTTTAACTCATGCATAGTTAGCTAAGTTGATTCATGGTGTTTACTTAGTTTGTAATTAAACCTGAAACCACGAGGCCTCTTAGCCTCCCTATCAACCCGCTCCTGGGTGCGAACCATCTCAATCTGATGAGCAATGTCAACAACATCGTCGAAAGTAGCACAAGACTCTCTCTCTCTCTCTCTAGTCATGAGTAATCGCAGCGGAATAGTGAGGCCATCTATGAATCTCCTGATCCTTTCCATATCTGTGGGAATCAACCAGATAGCATGACGGGCCAATTCTGAAAATCTCATCTCATATTGTATCACAGACATATCACCCTGAAGGAGCTGCTCAAACTACCTGCGCAACTCCTCTCTACGGGACTGAGGCACGAACTTCTCCATGAATAGACCGGAGAACTACTGCCAGGTAAGGGGTGCTGCACCGACTGGCCTACACCTATCGTAAGACTCCCACCATCTGAAGGCAGCCCCAGGAAACTGAAAAGTTATGAATGAGACCCTACTGGTCTCTAGAATACTCGCTGTCTGAAACATCCGCTGACACTTATCCAGAAAACCCTGGGCATCCTCTGACTCAGCACCGCTAAAAGGTGGAGGTCGAAGCCTCTCAAATCTCTCAAGTCTCCTCTGCTCATCATCTGCCATAACAGGAACTACCGGGGCCTGAGCGGCTGCAGCCGGCTAGGCTGGTAGTGCCCTCGGTATCTGAAGTCCCTGTACTAACTGGTCTGGAGTACGGGCTACTAGGGTATGAGTACCTCCCCCGGCCTGAGAAGTGGCAGTTGCGGCCTGAGCCGAAACCCCCTGAGCAAGACTAGTGCAGGCTGCCAATATCTGGGCCAAAGTCTCCTGAAGGCCTAGAATCTCAATGGGCACAGCTGGTGCCTGAGCTGATCCTGTCGGCTCAGCTATATCCAGAATCTGCTCCTGAGCTGGAGCAACTGGTGGTACTACAGGTGCTGGTCCAACTGTGGTACGAGCTACACCTCGACCTCTACCTCGGCCCCGGCCTCTACCACCGCCCAAGCCTCTCGCGGCCCTAACTGGTGGCACTAGTGGTTGACCGTCCGATCCAGTAGTACGTGTCCTCACCATCTATGAGAGAATAGAATAGCAGAAATTTAGTTTCCAGAATCAACAAATTCGCACGACAGAATACAAGAAAGTGAAATTTTCCTAAGGGTTCTCCAGCCTCTCGAAGATAAGTACAGACGTCTCCGTGCTGATCCGCAAGACTCTACTAAATCTTCTCATGACTCGTGAGACCTATATAACCTAGGCTCTGATACCAATTTTTCACGACCTAAAATCCCAACCTGTCGTGATGGCGCCTATCTTGATACTAGGCAAGCCGATAATCTCGATAAACCACAATTTCTCGTAAATTTAAAAATACAATAATTTAATATAATACAAAATTCCACAAATACTGACACGAACACTCCCCAAAACCTGGTGTCACTGAGTATATGAGCATCTAATATAAATACAAGTCTGGAAAATATGATCTATAATAGTCTGAGACCAAATACAATAAACAAGGAGATAGAGAAGGAGAGACAAGGTTTGCGGAACACGGCAGCTACCTCAAAATCTCCTAAAAATAAACTGCGCAAAATGATCAACACCCGCTAAGTCCGGGAACACTTGGATTTGCACACGAAGTGCAGGGTGTTATGAGAACAACCAACTCAGCAAGTAACAATAATAACTAAGGAACTGAAGATAATGACGAGCCACACAGTTATAGTTCACTTTCAATAATTCCAACAAAGAATAAACATGCTTTCAAATCCGACAGTTTAAGTCAAATCAATTTTATACAGTTGAAGTTCATGTAATCCGAATATAAAATCTTTCAGATATTTCACAACAATGACATATAGCAACCAAGTGCAACAACAAATGCAAAGCAAGTATAGCCTCTCAGGCAACAATCAGTCAACTTATCACTCGGCTCTCAGCCCTCAGCACTTACACTCAATGGGTACCCGCGCTTACTGGGGGTGTACAGACTTCGGAGGGGCTCCTACAGCCCAAGCGCCATAATCTGTACGGACAACTCACGTGCTGCATGGACAACTCAAGTGATGTAATATCTCGTACGGACAACTCACATGCCATAATATCCTTACCTCACTAACAAGCCCTCGGCCTTACTCAGTCCTCCACCCCTTTAGTCTCTCGGGCTCTCAGAAATAACAAATATTAGCCCAAACAAAGATAACATAGTGCATTAACAAATATCAAGAAAGACTGAGGTATGATTCACAAGTAAAATCATAACTGAGCACAAGATAGCAATTAGCAAATAATTCAACAAGTACGCGACCTCTGTGGGTCCCAACGGTACTATCACATAACCTAAACATGATTTCTAACATGATTTACAGTCAAATTTCTTCAACACATATAGAGCATATAGTTAACAACAAGTTATTCAACTTTACAGTTTCACGGGACGGACCAAGTCACAATCCCCTCGGTGCACGCCCACACGCCCGTCACCTAGCATGTGCGTCACCTCCAAAATAATCACATGACACAAAATCTGGGGTTTCATACCCTCAGGACCAGATTTAAAACTGTTACTTACCTCAGAGCGTGAAATTCTTCACTCTGCTATGCCTTTGCCTCGCAAATCGGCCTCCGAATGCCTCGAATCTAGTTACAAATAATTCGTTTCAGTCAATAAAATTTATTGGAATTAATTCCATATGAAAAATAAAATTTTCCATAAAAATCTGAATTTTAGCTCAAAAATCGCTCATGGGGCCCACGTCTCGGAACTCGACAAAAGTTACTAAATCCGGAAGCTCATTCAACCACGAGTCTAACCATACCAATTTTATCAAAATCCGACCCCAACTCGACCCTCAAATCTTCAATTTAAACTAAGCGAGTTTTCAAACTTTTCCAACTTAATTCACCAATTAAATTATAAAAACAACCATGGATTTGGGTAATTTAACCAATATTGAGTTAAGAATATTTACTCCGTTGTTTTCCTTGAAAAACTCCTGAAAATCGCCGCTTCCCGAGCTCAAATCCATCAAAAATTAAAAATGGGACGAAGTCCCATTTTCAGAACTTAAATTCTCTGCCCAGACATTCGCTCTACGCGATCGTGAACATTCCCACGCGACCGCGAAGAACAATTTTCCATCGCCCAGATTTTACTCTACGCGATCGCGGACTATCCCACACGATCGTGACGCACAACATCACAGACCTACGTGATCGCGAACTTGTCCACGCATTCCGAAGCACAAAACGCGTTACTTCTATTTCCGCTCCACTTACTCTACGCGAACGCGGCCTTCTTCACGCGTTCGCGAGTCACAAATTCCCAGAGCTACGCGATTGCGTCCCGCTTCACGTGATCGCGAAGCACAAAATGCTACTGCCTCATATTAACCCTACGTGATCGCAGATATCCCCACGCTATTGCGTAGAACAAAAAACCCCACTGGCCAACTAAGCCTACGCGATCGCAGACGCATTCACGCGATCGCGTAGATGGAAAACATCATCCGATATCAGAAAGTTCCAGCAGTTGTTCAAGTTCAAATTTTTGATCCGTTAATCATTCAAAACTCACCCGAGCCCCTCGGGACCTCAACCAAATATACCAACAAGTCCTAAAATATCATACGCACTTAGTCGAACCCTCAAATCACCCAAACAACGCTAAAACCATGAATTACACCCCAATTCAAGCCTAATGAACTTTGAAATTTCTAATTTCTACAAACGACTCCGGAACCTATCAAATCACGTCCGATTTACCTCAAATTTTGCGCACGTGTCATAAATGACATAACAGAGGTATTTCAATTTTCAGAACCGGATTCTGACCCCGATATCAAATAGTCAACCCTCCCGTCAAACTTCCCAAAAATTTTACTTTCGGCATTTCAAGGCTAATTCCTCTACGGACCCCCAAATAATTTTCCGGACTCGCTCCTAAGTCCAAAATTACCATACGGAGCTATTGGAATTATCAAAATTTGAATCCGAGGTCTTTTACCCATAGGTCCACATCCTGTCAACTTTTTCTAACTTAAATTTCAATTATGAGACTAAGTGTCTCATTTCACCCCGAATTCCTTCCGGACCCGAACCAACTAATCCGATGAATCATAAATCAATTGTAAGGCATAAATTGAGAAGTAAATGGGGGAACGGGGTTATAATATTCAAAACGATCGGGCGGGTCGTTACAGAAATTTTTCCGGGGTGTTACATTCCCCCCCACTTAGGATCATTCGCCCTCAAACACATAACATAACTTATCTCTTCTTTCACACGTCTCAATCCCCCAAATTTTACTAACTCCCAAAACTTTTAGAAATTTTGGCAGAGTCTCTCCTATAATTGGGCCTATCCACCTGCCAGAGTAACACCAAAACCACTCCTAACAACACATCCACAACCCAACAAAGCACCACAATGTATATATCAATAACACTAATATCAGCATTACAAGCACTGCATTATCATAATGATATCAGGACATAAAATACATCATATGTATGCCCATCACCACATCTCTCGTCTAAATAGTTGTTCATAATCGATTACAACATCGCCAATAAATCTCATGTTAACAAAATCTCATTTCAAACCTCCACTTTACTAAGAACGAGACACGAGACATGAAGACCTCATAATTATTTACCCAAATTAACGAGTCATATTTAACGCCACCTTGGCACTCACCTCGTAGGCTAAAACTCAATAATTACAACACGAATATGGCAAATTATGCACAGAGAAATTGATACAAGAATTTTTAAATAAGCCTAACAGGCATGACTCCCTATAAGTACTATAGTACAATTTAAATTTCACAAAGGGAGAATTTATACTCATAAATTTTTCACCACAAGCCTCGTCCTTATATAACTTCCACCGCGGCTTGTAGCCCAGTTTAAATATTTTACACCGTATAAAAATACAAGGATCTCGTCCTCAACTCCGAATCACAAGTATTTTGCACATTGTGCTAACCGAAATTTTCAATTTCCTCTCTTTCTCTTTTTCAATAAATTTTGTAAACAATTTTAACAATACATAATGGACCCTTATACCAATAGGGCATATAATTCATAAAATTGAAATCAGTTATTCCGAAATTACATAAAACCCCACTGTAGAGAGTAATAGAAAGTCACTTTTGGACTTATAGTCCTCAATAGTGTACAAAATAAAAATGATAGACACATGCTAACATCATCGAATCTCCCGACAGGGATCAACATATAAGTGGGTCACAAATTACGAAGCTCACCCATAAACGAAGCATAATAGGAGGACTCGCCTCAATATTCAGAACCGAATCAAATTAAGGAAAAATATTCTTTTATAACAAATCAGGATCATACCTGTAATGACACCATTTGGTGTAGTGGCATCAGCCACACCATAGCAATTATATCAACGAGCTGGGCCTCCCTCTCTAGGGCACCCTCTACCTGCCCGTCCTCCATCCCTAACTGGCTGTGTACATGAGGTAGTAACTGCATTGGGGCCCATAGCCTGAGTGTTCTGATGAAATCCACCTCTCCCAAGTCTTGGACAATCTCTCATGATATGCCTAGTATCACCACACTCATAACAACCCCTCTGAGGTCGTGGATGCTCATACTGAGTCTGTGCCGGATAACTGGAATAACCATTGTAAGAATTTTATGTCGGTAGTGCACTATAAGAACTTACTGGAGCACCTCGAGCAATCTGATATGCAGACTGAGCTGGCCGACTACTCGAGCCTCCGCCATAATGGGTCATAGCTGAAGAGTAAAATCCACTGAACCCCCCAGAGCTTCAAGACCTTTTAGTCTCCTTAGACTCCATTTCCTCACTTAGAACAGCCTCAATCCTCCTCGCAATCTCCACTACTTGCTGAAATGGAGTATCGGTTTGCAACTCTCGAGCCAAGCATATTTTAAGATCATAATCGAGCCCCTCAATAAATCTGCGGACTCGCTCTCTAACTGTAGGAACCAAGATAGGTTCATGACGGGCTAATTCACTGAACCTGATAGCATATTCTGACACTGTCATAGTGCCTTGACGCAACTATTCAAACTCTGTGCTCCACACATCTCGGAGAGTTTGGGGAACAAACGCTTTCAAAAATATTTCTGAAAATTGAGCCCAAGTTGGTGGTATTGCATCGGCTGGTCTACCTTCTTCATAAACTTGCCACCATTGATACGCTGCGCCTGACAACTGAAATGTAGTAAAGGCAACTCCGCTTACTTCCACAATACCCATAGGGCGGAGAATGCGGTGTCACTTTTCTAGAAATCCTTGGGCATCCTCTGAAGTTGTGCCACTGAAAGTAGGTGGATTATACCTCTTAAACCTCTCAAGTCTCTTTTCTTCTTCTTCTGATCCCCCCTGGCCTGACCTCAGGCTGAACCAGAATAACAGGTTGTACCGGTACTACATCCAAAACCTGACCAATGTGAACCTGCTCCTCTGAAGTCGTGGTAGGAGTCTGAGCTACTCCCCCAATCTGTGAAATATTTGGTGCAACAGAGATCAATCCCGCCTAAGTTAATGTACCAAACATACTCAGAAACTGTGCTCTAGTCGCGGCACGTGCCCTTCCTCGGCCTCGGCCTCTTGCGGCCCTAGGAAAATGCATGGGTGCCTGGTCAGTTGACCCGGTAGCACGTGTTCTCACCATCTATGAGAGAATAGAGATACAAAGGCTCAAATTCCAAGATAAAAAAATTCCGCACGACAAGAATGGAGGAAGTGGAAATATCCTAACAGTTCTGTAGCTTCTCGAAGATAAGTACAGACGTCTCCGTACCGATCCGCAAGACTCTACTAGACTCATTCATGACTCGTAGAACCTATGAACCTAGAGATCTGATACCAACTTGTCACGACCCAAAAATTCCACCACATGCGTCGTGATGGAACTTAGTCTCTAAGACTAAGTAAGCCGATTACAATTACATTTCGAGATATTTTTTTTAAACCAAAAGTGGAAACAAATATAGCAACCTCCCAAGACTGGTAATACTGAGTCACGAACTCTAACTGAATACATGAAATGATCTCAAGGATCGAATACTCAATACTGTTTGATTAATAATTAATAGTACAATAAAATAGAAAGACTTTAAGGGACTGCGACGACCAAGCAGCTCTACCTTGAATCCCTGCGATCACACTTTAACTCTGTTCGAGTCCGATAGCTCCAATACCTGGATCTGCACAAAAATCTACAGAAGTGTAGTATGAGTATACCACGGTCGGTACCCATTAAGTATCAAGACTAACCTTAGTGGAGTAGTAATGAGGTACAATCAAGACACTCACTAGTCTAATAACCTGTGCAATATAGTATACAAAAATAATAGGAAACAAATAACAATGATGGAAACAATAATCAACCAGTGATATACACAGCAGGGCGACAAGAACACCATAAATATTGCGCAACAAATAATGAATACAGGTACAACCAATTAATCAAGTCATTCCAATATAAATCTTTCGCCTATGTATTTTTCAAATAGAAATCTTCAGGATATAATACTTCCAAATAAATCTCTTTCAAATATAATTCCTTCAAATAAATATTTTTCAAATAATATTCTTTCAACTAAATCTCTTTCGAATAAAAGTCACCTTTTGACAAAATATTTCAAAATCATAAAATACGGGTCTCAGCCCACGTTCATATTTCCACGGCACCTCGTGCCAATTTCTCTATCACAACCGCACGGATAACTCACGTGCCAAATATCATCATTCATCTAACCACGGCACCTCAGTGGCGGAGCAAGAATTTTGGTTAAGAGGTGTCAAAATATATAAAAGTAAAACATACCAGGAAATTATAGGGAGTCAATATATAGTATATATACATATAATTTATTTTTTACCTACCTACACAGTGTATTTTTTCCGCGAAGGGGTGTCATTTGACACCCCTTCTTATAAGGTGGCTCCGCCACTGAGGCACCTCGTGCCCACATTTCATATCACAACTGCACGGACAATTCACATGCCAATATCATCATTATTGTAACGACCCGATTTGTCATTTTAAGAATTAACACCCCGTTCAGTGGCTTAAGGTCTCGAGAAGCTTTGTAATATGTAGTATAAGCCGCGAGTATGGTCGAGTTTGATTTACTGAAGATTCAGAATTTAATTAAAAGAGTAATTTTTATTTAGAAGCTTAAATGAAAAGAGTTGACCGGAGAGTTGACTTTTGAACAAACGATCCCGGAATAGATTTTCAAGGATGGCAATAATTTCGTATGATGATTTCAGACTTAGGCGTATTTTCGGATTTGGATTTGGAAGTCCGTAGGACAATTCGACACATTTTGGCGAAAGTTGGAAAATATAAGATTTTGGAAAAGTCCGACCGAAGGGTGAATTTTTTATAACGAGGTCGTATTTCGATTTCGGAAATGGGAATAGCTCCATTAAGTCAATTATGACTTGTGTGCAAAATTTGAAGTCATTTCGCATTAATTTGATACGTTTAGGCGCAAAATATAGAAGTTGGAAGATTTAAAAACTTATAATTCGATTCGATGCGCGATTCATAATTTCGGTATTGTTTGACGTGGTTTGAAGCCTCAACTAAGTTCGTATTGTATTTTGGGACGTGTTGGTATATTTGGTTGAGGTTCCGAGGGCCTCGGGTAGACTTCGGAAGGTTAACGGATCAATTCAGACTTGAAGAAATGCTGTTGGAATTTCTAGGCAGCTGTTGTTTTTTTCACATGTGCGTGAACGGTACCCATAGGTGTGTGAACAGTCCGCAGGTGCAAAACTGGGCAGCAACATAAGGACCAAAAAATTAGTCACTTTGTCATTTTCGATTGAGATTTTGGAGCTCGGTTTTTGGGCGATTTTGGAGGAGTTCTTCACGACTTTGACTCGGGTAAGTGTTCTATATCCTAAAATATTTATATTTCATGAAACCATGATTATATTCATTATTTAATTCGAATTTAAATGGAGAAAATCAAAATTTTTGCAAAATCTTCCAAAGACGAAAATTTAAGATTTGGAAGTTGAGTTGTCATTGGAATTCGATAAAATTGGTATGGTTGAACTCATATCGGAATGAGTATTCGGATTTCGTAAAAATTATGTCGGGTTCCGAGAGGCGAGCCCCGCCTTGACTTTTGTTGACTTTTTGGAAAAAAATAATAAGTCGACTTATTGTTATCCGGAATTATTTTCGATAAATTTTAATGAAGTTATGCAATTAATTTGGATAGATTTGAGCAGTCCGGAGATCAATTCAAGCAAAAAGGCGATTTTGGAATATCGGCATAACTTCAAAAAGGTAAGTGTCTTGCTTAACCTCGAGTGGGGGGAATTTCCCCTTAGGCATCGAGTCTTATGTGCCATTTGTGAAATGTGAAAAGCCGTGTACGCGAGGTGACGAGTACGTACTCGGCTTATATGTGTAAATTTTATTGAGTTAAAGTATTGAGCATATTGTGTGGTAAATTGGATAATTGTTGGTATATATTTAATCATCTATTTGTCGTGCCTAAATCCTTGTTGTTATTGAATCTGTTGTTATATGACAATTTGATGTGATTGTTACTTGATTATTTATGTAATTCCGTGAATTTGTTGGTTTGATAATTATTGGAATTTAATTTCATTATGGATTTTTCCTCTGCAAATAATTAATTAAATGATCTTAAGAAGAGGTGTTTATATAATTATTGAAAATTTGAATTTAATGAAGGCTTTACTTTATGTTGAGTAATTTCTATCTCTATTGATTGTTTTTGGGTGTTGTACACATTGTGTGGAGCTTTTGGCTATTTGTTGTGAAATTAATTGACTTGGTTGTAGCTTTGGAATTTGGTTGTGGCCATTGGGCAAATTGTGATATGAATTGATTTTGTTATGTTGCCGTGATAATTTTCCGTTTAAATTGTTATGTTGTGTTAATTATTATTTTGAGGATATAAGGCTGGCACTTCACCATTGATATTATGTGGGTATAAGGGTAGCATTTCACAGTGGTTGTGTTTGTTGGAATATGGTCTGGGTGGAGTGATAAGAGTGGCTATAGGACCGATAAGGGTGGCTATTGATATTGTCTGTGCAGAGCGATACATGTGGCTATAGAAGTGATAAGGGTGGCAATGTGAGCGAAAATGGTGGCTATTGTCAGGGATGATATGTGATGATGTGGGGTTGTGGTGTTGATGATTTTCATGTAATGTTGTGATTTTTTTGTGTTTATTTTTATACCTTGTGCAATTTGTCTTGTTGTTGGTAGATTGATAACAATCTGATTTATGTTGAAATTGAGAGTCTGTGGCTATTGCCAGGCGGATTATAAAATAAAATATGGGCACGAGGTGTCGTGAGTAAATAATGAGGACATTTGGCATGTGAATTGTCCGTGCAGTTGTGATATGAAATGTGGGCACGGGGTGCTGTGATGAAATGATAATGATATTTGGCACGTGAATGTCACGACCCAAAAACCTAACCTGTCGTGATGGCGCCTATCGTGGAACTAGGCAAGCCGACTCATTCCAAAACAAACCGATATTTTCATTTCACGGATAATTTCAAGGCTATTTAGCGTAAAAACCTTCGTAAAGGAATTCAAATCAAAACCAAAGTGCGGAAAAGAAAAGCCCGGCATCGGGGTATCACTAGTCATGAGCATCTACTACAATATGTCTAACAATATCAAGACTAACTCAGCCTGGAAAATAGCCAAATACAACTAAAGGAAGATAAGAGGGAGAAGAGCAGGGTTGCGATCGCCAGGCAGCTACCTTGCTATCCCCGAAAAAATCTGCAACCGGAATAGTCAACAGCCGTTACCATGTCCAAATACGCCTGAATATGCACACAAGGTGTAGGGAGTAACGTGAGTACGCCAACTCAGTAAGTAACAACAATAAATAAAGACTGAGCAGTAGTGACGAGCAATAAGCATATAAAGTTCATATCATGAAATTTCAGTAAAATACCACATGATTGTAAAATCAGGGTTTGAATCAAAACATCTCGTTTAAACCCAGTTCCGGTAAAAATCATTTAAAGATATTTTTCAACAGTTTTTAAACAAGGCTCAATGCAAGGTGAGCAAAAATGATGAAATTATAAACAGCCCCTCGGGCAAAATATCACTCATACACAGCCCCTCGGGCAAAACATCACTCATATACAGCTCTTCGGGCAAAACATCACTCATATACAGCCCCTCGGGCAAACCTCACAGTCACTCATGCCTCTCGGGCATACATCACTATCACTCATGCTACTCGGACATACCTCACAATCACTCATGCCACTCGGGCATACCTCACAATCACTCATGCCTCCCAGTCAATCATCACTCAGCACTCACACTTAGTAAGTACCTATGCTCACTAGGGGTGTGTACAGACTCCGTAGGGGCTTCTTCAGCCCAAGCGCTATATCAAGCCAAATCATGGAATAAATCACTCAGGCTCTCGGCCTATATCAAAACTGATACGGCGTGCAACCCTATCCCATAAATATCCTCACAAATCAGGCCCTCGGCCTCACTCAGTCATAAACCTCTTAAGCCACTCGGGCATTTCAGTAAAAACAGGGCATTCAACCCAAAACAACATTTATATGCATCAAAATAGAGTAATAAAACTGAGTTATGCAGTAAACAAGTATAACCATGACTGAGTATATATTTTCAATCGAAAATGGTGAGAGGAGAGTAATAAAAGGCCCCTAAGGGTCCAAACAGCACTGACACAAGGCCCAAACATGGCATTCAGCCCAATTTACAGAAACGCTTTCTAAAACACATAAGTATCATATAGTTTCAAAAAAATATGCAACTTTACAATTTCTAGGGGACGGACCAAGTCACAATCCCCAATGGTGCACGCCCACACACCCGTCACCTAGCATGTGTGTCACCTCAAAATAGTAAAAATGATACGAAATCCGGGGTTACATACCCTCAGGACTAGATTTACAATCATTACTTACCTCAAACTGATCAAGTCCCTACTCTGCGATGCTCTTGCCCCTCGATTCGACTTCCAAATGCTCTGAATCTATTCACAATCAGTACAATACCATCAATATATGCTAATGGAATGAATTCCACAAGAAAAACTATCAAATTAGCCCAAAACCAGAAATTCGCTCAAACCCGGCCCCGGGCCCACGTCTCGGAATCGGGTAAAAGTCACAAATTACGAACACCCATTCACTCACGAGTCCAACCATACTAGTTTCACTCAAATCTTACTTCGAATCGACATTCAAATCCCAAAAATTCATTTTATGAAGTTTCTACAAATTTCCACCTCAAAGTACTAATCAGATGATGACATTATTGATATATTCATGTATATTAACCAAATTCGAGTTAGAATCATTTACTTCAATGAATTTCTTGAAAAACCCATGAAACATCGCCAACAACCGAGCTCCCTAGGTCCAAAATGTGAAATAATGCCTTAAACCCCGTTTATCAAGTGCACCTCTGGCCTCCCACTTCGAGGTCCGTGAAATTTTGAGCGCGGCCGCACCTCGGGTCCTGCGGTCGCGAAAAACTAGTGCGTCCGCACTTTTTGGTGGCTGCACTGCCATGCTTTAGTATTTGGCCATAACTTTCTCTACAAATGTACAAATAATGACTTCTTTACCTTTCTGGAAACTAGGCACGAAGGGCTACAACTTTCGTTTAGAATCATCTTAAAATTCCTTGTAGATCAAAAGATATAGACTTCTGAAGTCGGACAAGCGGATCTGCAGAACTTCCAAGCACGACCGCGTAATTCTGCCGCGGTCCGCAAAATTCTACTGCGGTCCACAAAATTCTGCCGCGGTCGGTGAAATTCCAAGCGAGGCCGCGAAATTCTACTGAGGTCCGTGAAATTTAAAGCACCAGAACCATACCTGAGTTCCGGAAATGCCCGGACTCGCTCAAAACTCACCCCGAAACTCACCCGAAGTCCCCGGGACCTCAACCAAACATACCAACCAATCCTAAAATACCATACGAACTTAGTCGAACCTTCGAATCACTCAAAACAACATCCAAACACCAAATTACCCTCGGATTCAAGCCTAAGAACTTCTAAACTTCCAAATTCGACAACCGATGCCGAAACCAACCAAACAACGTCCGAATGACCTCAAATTTTCTACACACGTCACAAATGACACTATGAACCTACTCCAACTTCCAAAATTACATTCCGTCCCTGATATCAAATTTTCCACTACCGACCAAAAATCGCCAAATTTTCAATTTCGCCAATTCAAGCCACATTCTACCACGGACCTCCAAATTACATTCCGGATGTGCTCCTAAGTCCAAAATCACCTAACGAAGCTAATGGAACCATCAGAATTCAATCCCGAGATCAAATGCTAAAAAGTCAAAGTACATCATGCAGAGCTACTCATGCTCTCAAACAACCGAGCGACGTGCAAATGTTCAAAACGACCGGTCGGATCGTTACATCCTCCCCCACTTAAACATTCGTTCGTCCTCGAACGTGCCCAAAGTTGTTCCAAAAGCCATCAAATCGCTGTGTAACTTTTCCATGCACATACCCAGGGGTGATCCCACATCACCCTATCCTATACAGGTCCAATAGCACAACATAACTGAAATTTCTCGATTCAACCTATCCCATAAGCCTTCGAATCAAATTTCCAACATCCGAAATTTCCTATAAGATCAGAAGTTCGCATCTACATACCGTATAAGTCTAAACAAGCTGTACCAAAAGCCGTAACCATAACTCAAATACTCAAATTCAAATATCGCATAGCTCGAATTCTCGAAGCAATGATTTCTAATCACAGTATCAGCTCAAATCAACCCAGTACCGGTAATAAACCTCATATCAGACAAAACCTCATTCTAAAACCTTCGTACACGGCCGATGATGAAAGAAACATACCAAATTCATAACCATTCATTAGACCAACAGGTCATGGAGCTCTCGTTCCTTCTTCAAGAACTATAGCCAATTTCAAAGCCGACTTCCGATATTATCCTCCCAATTATACCACAATCAAATCCGATAGCATCCATTCTAGGCCCAATGACCACTCTAGTGAACTGAATTCCTCTAACTCCACCAAGCCACAAAGGTTGCCAAATCCGAGAGCATTGCCACGAATCACCTGTAGATACTAGCCACGTCATAAGTACCCAAAGAACCGATCATACCCATTACTGTGCTAACCCAACCTACTACCACGCTATCCTATTTCTCTAAGTCCTTTCCAAATTGCCTTCAAATTGCTACTTTTTCCTTGTTAGAACACTACTATCCTTAACTAAAACTTGCCCCACGAACTCTAGCATAGAATCACACCTCCCCAAGGCTTATAAGCCGACGAATTCCCTTTTTATGTATCCCAAAGGTTCCACAACCAAAAATGCTTACTCCAAAGAGACTTTATGTGAACCTAAAATTGTTTCCTTCACCTTCTTGATACTGAAATGCATAATTGTGGCGTGATGACAGACATGAGAATTTAGTAATGACACTAGCTATGAGAATTTAGTTTGCCCCAAAATTCCTTGCAAAAGCTTCATCAACATCACGCCACCGCTAGCTATACACAAGAGATAACCCACCTATGGAATTCCTTACCGACATCTCCCAATGACACTGCTTTGAGTGCAATGACCACGAAATCCGTACATTCTTCTGAGTTCATGCTCGCCCACCATTTGTATAAGTCTGCATTTTCCCTATTGACATCAACTGTACGTTCAACAATACCTTCCGAACTCAAGTCATATTGCACCTGACACGATAATCAGATCTTCACACCTCTCTTCATTTCAAACACACTCCTTTCTGCCATATTCAATCTTCCTTTGTATAGTAACCATCACTCTAAATAGAGTCTGCAGGACAAATCACATACTAACACGATTCCAAACTATTCTACACTTTCTCAAGGCGCACGACTACCCTACCAGTGAATTCATATGCTAATCTGCCACTCTTACTTCGGTTAAATCATCTCCTTTAAGAAACTTCTCAACTTCTACTTCTCGTACTTGACCCGCTAGTACTTCAACCACCGTAAAAAACTTCCCGTCATGTCTTCTCTCATACTTTGCTACCCAATTGCTGCATCAACTCGAAACGCATCTCTGTCGTACCATAACCAATAGAATGTTACCGACTCTAAGTCTCTTCGAAGATTATCTTTCTCGAGCCATCAACATCAAAATACCCATTCGCAACCACCATTACTACACAACCACTTACTCTTCTTGAGTCCTAACTCATTGACAGACATGAGAATTTAGTTTTCCCCAAAATTTAACAACGTGAAAGATCCTTCAAAACATTCACACTCGAGACCGTACGTCACATCAAAACAAAAATCAAACACCCAATGGCCTTCCTTTACATTTCAAGAAAACACTCCTCGTCACATTCACATCGTCTTAACACCTCCCGCAGTTACGTCACACTCACCACAAAGCCATTCCACCGCTCATCGAGCCACAAATTCCACTCGTAGGGATATTATCGGACATATGAGTCCAAATGTATAGGTTACAACTAAAGTTACCGAGCCTAATCTACAGTCTAACCATGGCCTTAAGTCCTCCAGACCGTCCCACCACCACAAACACAGAATACATATCTCAACCTTGTTCATATAATCACAAGCCGGCGATGCACAACCGATACCGAGCGCTCATGTGCGCATACGAATGCGTGGAAGGAATTTAAGGAGCTATGTTCCAAGCTGAATCAATTCTGCATGATAGAATACAAGAAAGTGAAATTTTCCTAAGGGTTCTGCAGCCTCTCGAAGATAAGTACAGACGTCTCCATACCGATCAGCAAGACTCTACTAAACCCGCTTATGACTCGTGAGACCTATGTAACCTAGGCTCTGATACAAATCTGTCACGACCCAAAAACATAACTGATATTTTCATTTCACGGATAATTTCAAGGCTATTTAGCGTAAAAACCTTCGTAAAGGAATTCAAATCAAAACCAAAGTGCGGAAAAGAAAAGCCCGGCATCGGGGTATCACAAGTCATGAGCATCTACTACAATATGTCTAACAATATCAAGACTAACTCAGCCTGGAAAATAGCTAAATACAACTAAAGGAAGATAAGAGGGAGAAGAGCAGGGTTGCAATCGCCAGGCAGCTACCTTGCTATCCCCGGAAAAATCTGCAACCGGAATAGTCAACAGCCGTTACCGTGTCCAAATACGCCTGAATATGCACACAAGGTGCAGGGAGTAACGTGAGTACGCCAACTCAGTAAGTAACAACAATAAATAAAGACTGAGCAGTAGTGACGAGCAATAAGCATATAAAGTTCATATCATGAAATCTCAGTAAAATACCACATGTTTTTAAAATCAGGGTTTGAATCAAAAATCTCGTTTAAACCCAGTTCCAGTAAAAATCATTTAAAGATATTTTTCAACAGTGTTCAAACAAGGCTCAATGCAAGGTGAGCTAAAATGATGAAATCATAAATAGCCCCTCGGGCAAAATATCACTCATATACAGCCCCTCAAGCAAACCTCACAGTCACTCATGCCTCTCGGGCATACCTCACAATCACTCATGCCACTCGGGCATACCTCACAATCACTCATGCCACTCGGGCATACCTCACAATCAAGCATGCCTCCCAGTCACTCAGCACTCGGCACTCGCACTCAGTAGGTACCTGCGCTCACTGGGGGTATGCACAGACTGCGGAGGGGCTCCTTCAGCCCAAGCACTATATCAAGCCAAATCATGGCATAAATCACTCAGGTCCTCGGCCTATATCATACATGCTGCAGCGTGTAGCCCAATCCCATATATATCCTCACAAATCAGGCCCTCGGCCTCACTTAGTCATAAACCTCTCAAGCCACTTGGGCATTTCTGTAAAAACAGGGCATTCAGCCCAAAACAACATTTATATGCATCAAAATAGATTAATAAAACTGAGTTATGCAGTAAACAAGTATAACCATGACTGAGTATATATTTTCAATCGAAAACAGTGAGAGGATAGTAAGAAAAGGCCCCCTAAGGGTTCAAACAGCACTAGCACAAGGCCCAAACATGGCATTCAACCCAGTTTATAGAAACTCTTTCTAAAATACATAAGTATCATATAGTTTCAACAAAATATGCAATTTTACAGTTGCTACGGGACGGACCAAGTCACAATCCCCAACGGTGCACGCCCGCACACCTGTCACCTAGCATGTGCGTCACCTCAAAATAGTAAAAATGATACAAAATCCGGGGTTTCATACCCTCGGGACTAGATTTACAATTGTTACTTACCTCAAACTGATCAAGTCCCTACTCCGCGATGCTCTTGCCCCTCGATTCGGCCTCCAAATGCTCCGAATCTATTCACAATCAGTACAATACCATCAATATGCTAATGGAATGAATTCCACAAGAAAAACTATCAAATTAGGACAAAACCCGAAATGGGCTCAAACCCGGCCCTCGAGCCCACATCTCGGAATCAGGTAAAAGTCACAAATTACGAATACCCATTCACTCACGAGTCCAACCATACTAGTTTCACTCAAATCCGACTTCGAATCAACATTCAAATCCCAAAAATTTATTTTATGAAGTTTGTACAATTTTCCACAAATTTCCACCTCAAAGTACTAATCAGATGATGAAATCATTGATATATTCATGTATATTAACCAAATTCGAGTTAGAATCACTTACCCCGATGAATTTCTTGAAAAACTCATGAACAATCGCCACAAACCAAGCTCCCTAGCTCCAAAATGTGAAATAATACCTTAAACCCCGTTTATAAAGTGCACCTCTAGCCTCCCACTTTGCGGTCCGCGAAATTTTGAGCGATGCCGTGCCCTCGGTCCTGCGGTCGCGAAAAACTGGTGCGGCCGTAATTTTTGGTGGCTGCACTGCCAGGCTTTAGTAGTTCGGCCATAACTTTCTCTACAGATATCCATATAATGCCTTCTTTACCTTTATGGAAACTAGACACGAAGGGCTACAACTTTGATTTTGAATCATCTCAAAATTCCTTGTAGATCAAAAGAAATATGCTTCCGAAGTCGGACCAGCGGATCTACAAAACTTCCTAGCGCGGCCGCGAAATTCTGCCATGGTCCGCAAAATTCTGCCGTGGTCCGAGGAATTCCAAGCACGGCCGCAAAATTCTGCTGAGGTCCGCGTAATTTAAAGCACCAGAACCATACCTGAGTTCCGGAAATGCCCGTACTCGCTCAAAACTCACCCCGAAACACACCCGAAACTCACCCGAGGCCCCCGGGACTTCAACCAAACATACCAACCAATACTAAAACACCATACGAACTTAGTCGAACCTTCGAATCACTCAAAACAACATCCAAACACCAAATTAACCTCGGATTCAAGCCTAAAAACTTCTAAACTTCCAAATTCGACAACCGATGCCGAAACCAACCAAACCACGTTCGAATGACCTCAAATTTGGTATACACGTCACAAATAACACTACAAACCTACTCCAATTTCCGGAATTCCATTTTGGCCCTGATATCAAATTTTCCACTGCCGACCAAAAATCGCCAAATTTCCAATTTCGCCAATTCAAGCCACCTACCATGGACCTCCAAATTACATTCCGGACGCGCTCCCAAGTCCAAAATCTCCTAATGAAACAAATGGAACCATCAGAATTTAATTCCGAGATCAAATGCTAAAAAGTCAAAGTACATCATACGGAGCTACTCACGCTCTCTAACAACCGAGCGAAGTGCAAATGTTCAAAACGACCGGTCGGGTCGTTATAGTGAATTGTTCGTATAGTTATGATATGAAATGAGGGCACGAGGTACCGGAGAAATATGATGATTTAATTATGGTTACGAGGTGTCATGGAAATATGAAAAATGGGTTGTGACCCGTGTTTACGAAAAGAATATGAAAATGGATTTTGACCCGTATTTTTATGATTTTGAAATGAGGTGTCACATGGTGACTCTTTTTTCGAAAGAATTATATTCAAAATATTTATTTGGAAGGAATTTTATTCAAAAAGAATTATACGAAAAAATTGTATTCGAAAGATGTTTATTTGAGGAAATTATATTTGAAGATATTTATTGAAAGAATTGTTTTATTCGAAAGATGTTTATTTGAGGAAATTATATTTGAAAAAGAGTTTTATTCATAAGAATTATGTGTAAAAGATATTTAATTGAAGAACTTGATTTAACTGGGTGTAATTATATTTATCAATTATTGAGCGATATTAATGATGATTTTATTGTCTTACTGTGCACATCATTGGTTGTTTTATGTTGCCCTTATTGTTATTTATTTCCTATTATTTTGTATATTATATTTCACAAGTTATTAGACTAGTGAGTGTCTTGACTGTACCTCGTCTCTACTCCATTGAGGTTAGTCTTGATACTTACTGGGTACAGACCGTGGTGTACTCATACTACACTTCTTCACATTTTTGTGCAGAGCCAAGTATTGGAGATATCGGACTTGAGCAGAGTTAAAGCGGGATCATAAGGATTCAAGGTAGAGCTGCTTCGTCATCGCAGTCCCTTAGGGTCTTTTCATTTCATTGTACTATTAATTTGTAATCAAACAGTATTGCATATTTGGTCCTCGTGATCATTCCATGTATTCAGTTAGAGTTCGTGACTCAGTACTACTAGTCTTGGGAGGTTGTATTTTTTTATATTTGTTCTGCTGTTAGTTTTGATTACTTATTTAATTAAAAAAATGGCTTTAAAAATGTAATTGAAATCGGCTTACCTACCCTTAGAGACTAGGTGCCATCACGACGTCTGTGGTGGGTGTTTTGGGCCGTGACAAGTTGGTATCAGAGCTCTAGGTTCATGGGTTCTACGAGTCAAGAATGAGTCTAGTAGAGTCTTGCGAATCGGTACGGAGACATCTGTACTTATCTTCGAGAGGCTACAGAACTATTAGAAAATTTCCATTTCTTTTATTCCTGCCGTGCAAAATTTGTTGAATGTGGAATTTCAACCTTTTTATCTCCATTCTATCACAGACGGTGAGGACACGTGCTACTGGGTTAGCTGAGCAGGCATCCACACATACTACTAGGACTGCAAGAGGCCGGGGCCGAGGTAGAGGCCGAGGTAGAGGATGAGGAAGGGCACGTGCTGCGACTAGAGCACCTGTCAGAACAACAGTTGAGGAGCCACTAGTAGCTCCATTTGGGGGAAAGGTACCAGAAGCACCTATTGTTACCCCCAGACTTCAGGAGACTTTAGCACAGTTCCTGAGTATGTTTGGTACATTAACTCAGGTGAGATTGATCTCTGTTGCACCAAACATTCTGCAGATTGGGGGAGTAGCTCAGACTCCTATCACAACTCCAGAGCAACAGGTTCACGTTGGTCAGGTTCCGGGTGTAGTACCGGTACAACCTGTTATTTCGGTTTGGCCTGAGGTCAGGCCCAAGGCATCAAAAAAAGAACAAAAGAGACTTGAAAGGTTTAAGAGGTATAGTCCACCTACTTTCAGTGGCACAGCTAAAGAGGATGCCCAAGGATTTCTAGAAAATTGTCACCGTATTCACCGCACCATGGGTATTGTGGAAGTGAGCGGAGTTGCCTTTACTACATTTCAGCTGTCAGACGCAGCGTATCGGTGGCCGCAAATCTATGAAGAAGGTAGACCAGCCGATGCAGCACTACCAACTTGGGCTCAATTTTCGGAAATGTTCTTGAAAGAGTTTGTTCCCAGACTCTCCGAGATGCGTGACGCGTAGAGTTTGAACGGTTATGTCAGAGCAGTATGACAGTGTCAGAATATGCTATCAGGTTCAGTGAGTTAGCCTGTCATGCATCGATCTTGGTTCCTACAATCAGAGAGTGGGTCCGCAGATTCATTGAGGGGCTCCATTTCAACAAGTAGTGGAGATTACAAGGAAGATTGAGGGCGTTTTAGGGGAGGAAATGGAGTCTAAGGAGGCTAAAAGGTCTCGAAGATCTGGAGGGTTCAGTGGATTTTACTCTTCAGCTAGAACCCATTATAGCGGAGGCTTGAGCAGTCGGTCAGCTCAACCCGCACATCAGATTACTCGGGGTACTCCAGTTTATAGTGCACCACCGATACGAGATTCTTACAGTGGTTATTCCAGTTATCCTGCACAGACTCAGTACGAGCAGCCGCGACCTCAAAGGGGTTGTTATGAGTGTGATGATACTAGGCATATCATGAGAGATTGTCCCAGACTTGGGAGGGGTGAATTTCATCAGAACACTCCAGCTACAAGCTTTATTCCAGTTGATACTCCACGTGCACAGTCAACTAGAGGAGGAGGACAGGCGGGTATTGGGTGCCTAAGAGGTGGAGGCCTGACCCGTTGATAGACTCACTATGATTTGGCTGAGGCCAATACACCAGATGGTATCGTTACAGGTACGATCCTGATTTTATTGTAAAAGGATAATTTCCCTTAATTTGATTCAGTTCTGAATATTGAGGTGAGTCCTCTTATTATGCTCCACTTATGGGTGAGCTTCGTAAATTTGTGACCCACTTATATGTTTATCCTTGTTGAGAGATTTAAAGATGTGAACTCGTGTATGTCATTTTATTTTTGTACACCAGTGAGGGCTATAAGTCCAAAAGTAATTTTTATTATTCATTACAGTGGGTTTAAGGTGTTTCGGAATAATTAATTCTAATTTTTATGAATTATATGCCCTACCGGTATGAGGGTTCATTATATGTTATGAAAATTGTTTATGAAATATATTGAAAATAAGAAAGAAAGGAAATTGAAAATTTCAGTTGGCACAATGTGTAACATACTTGTGATTTGGAGTTGAGGATGAGATCCTCACATTTCTTTTTACATGATGTGAAATATCTAAACCGGGCTGCAAGCCGCGGTGGAAGTTATGTAAGGACGAGGTCCTTGTGGTGAAATATTTAAGAGTTTAAAATTTTTCCTTTGTAAAATTTAATTGGTACAATAGTATTAATAGGGAGTCATGCCTGTTAGGCTTATTTGATAATTCTTGTATATTTTATGTGCATATTCAGCCATTTTCGTACTGTAAACATTGAGTTTAGCCTATGAGATGAGTGCCAGGTGGCGTTAAATGTTACTCATTAATTCAAGTAAGTAATCATGAGGTCTTCATGCCTCACATTCTGTTGTCAGTGTTGTGAAAATTCGAAATGAGGTGGTAGTTAATATGAGATTAATTGATGATGCTGGAATTAAGTATGAACGACTTTTAAGACCAGAGATGTGATGATGAGCATACATATGATGTGTTTTATTGTAACGACCCGACCGGTCGTTTCGAGAGTTATAGCCTCATTTTCACCATTTTTACTTCTTTTTGTGTTATTCAACTATATTATGTTATGTCGGGTTAGTTGGTTCGGGACCGGAGTGGTTTCAGAGTGAATTGAGACACTTAGTCTCTTAAGTAGAAACTTAAGTTGGAAAAGTCAACCGGATGTTGACCTATGTGTAAGCAATCTCGAATTTGAATTCGGATGGTTCCGTTAGCTCTGTTAGGTGATTTTGGACTTAGGAGTGTGTCCGGAATGTGATTTGGAGGTCCGTGGTAGCACTAGGCTTGAATTGGCAAAATTGGAAATTTGGCGATTTCGGTCGGCAGTGAAAAATTTGATATCGGGGTCGGAATGGAATTCCGGAAGTTGGAGTAGGTTCGTAGTGTCATTTGTGATGTGTGTGCAAAATTTGAGGTCATTATCGGTTGTTGAATTTGGAAATTTAGAAGTTCTTAGGCTTGAATCCGAGGGTAATTTGATGATTAGATGTTGTTTTGAGTGATTCGAAGGTTCTACTAAGTTTGTATATTGATATATGACTTGTTGGTATTTTTGGTTGAGGTACCGAGGGCCTCGGGGTGATTCCGGGTGGTTAACGGATTTGTCGAAGTTGGAATTTGCAGCTGGAGCTGCTGCTACTGCTATTTTCGCACCTGCAGAAGAAAGCCTCGCAGGTGCGAGGCCACTGGTGTGCGTGGGGAGTGCGCAGGTGCGGGCAACGCTGGGCCAAGGCTGGGAACGCAGGTACGAAGAATTGGCCGCATCTACGAGCCCGCAGGTGCGAGGCCTTGAATGCAGATGCAGAGATGAGGAGTTCGGGCTGGTTTCACAGATGCGCACCAGGGACCGCAGATATGAGTCCGCAGGTGCGAGGAAGGTGTCCGCAGGTGCGGAAGCTGGGTGATTAAGTGAGTTGCACAGGTGCGGCTTCTTGGACCGTAGGTGCGGTCATGCGGGTGCAAGAAAATGGCCGCAGGTGCGAAAAACCTGGGCAGAAACCATAAATAGAACCCTTCGTGAATTTGGTTCATTTCCACCATTTCTATTCGGTTTTTGGAGCTTTTGGGAGAGATTTGAAGATGGAATCGAGGGGGTTTCGTTGAGGAAAGTTACTTGAGCCCTAATACTTGTATATATGGTAATTTTTCGTTGTTTAATCATGGTAATTAGTGAAAATGAGGGGTTAGGGCTTGGAATTTTTGGAAAGTAATTTAAGGATTTGAAGGACCAAACGATGTCGGATTTTGACGAATTTAGTATGGTTAGACTCGTGAGTGAATGAGCTTTCTAGTTTTGTAAATTTTGTCGGATTTTGATACGTGGGCCCGGTGGCCGGGTTTGAGCCAATTTCGGATTTTGGTCTAATTTTGAAGCTTTTCTTGTGGAATTCATTCCATTAGCGCGTATTGATGGTATTGCACTGATTGTGAATAGATTCGGAGCATTTGGAGGCCGAGTCTAGAGGCAAGATCATTGCGGGTTAGAGATTTGACTGGTTTGAGGTAAGTAACGATTGTAAATATGGTCCTGAGAGGATGAAACCCCGGATTTTATATCATTCTACTATTTTTAGTGACGCACATGCTAGGTGACGGGCGTGTGGACATGCACTATTGGGGATTTGTGACTTGGTCCATCCCGTAGCAACTGTAAAGTTGTATACTTTGTTGAAACCATATGATACTTATATGTTTTAGAAAGAATTTCTGTAAATTGGGTTGAATACCATGTTTGGGCCTTGCGCCAATGCTGTTTGGACCCTTAGGGGTTGTTTCTTACCATTCTCTCATTGTTTTAGCGATTGAAAATCTATAATCAGTCATATTTATACTTGTTTACCGCATAACTCAGTTTTATGACTCTTCTTTTGATACATATAAATGTTTTGGGCCGAATGCCCTGTTTTACTAAAATGCCCAAGTGGCTTGAGGGGTTTATGACTAGTCAGGACGAGGGCCTGATCTGTGAGGATGAGTGTGGATCGGAGCTGCCCGCCTGCAGCATATTTATGACTGAGTGAGGCCGAGGGCCTGATTTGTAAGGATGAGTGTGGATCGAGGCTGCCCGCCTGCAGCATACTTTATTATTATAGCACGTGAGTTGTCCATGCAAATTATAGCGCTTGGGCTGAAAAAGCCCCTCCGAAGTCTGTACACACCCCCAGTAAGTGCAGGTACCTACTGAGTGCGAGTGCCGAGTGCCGAGTGTTGAGTGACTGGGAGGCATGAGTGATGGTGAGGTATGCCCGAGTGGCAAGAGTGATTGTGAGGTATGCCCGAGTGGCACGAGTGACTGTGAGGTTTTCCCGAGGGGCTGTATATGAGTGATGTTTTGCCCAAGGGGCTGTTTATGATTTCATCATTTTTGCTCACCTTTGCATTGAGCCTTTGTTTGAAAAACTGTTTGAAAAATATCTTTAAATGACTTTTACTAGAACCGGGTTTAAACGAGATGATTTGATTCAAACACTGATTTTTAAAGCATGTTGTACTTTACTGAGATTTCATGATATGAATGTTATATGCTTTATTGCTCGTCACTACTGCTCAGTCTTTATTTATTATTGTTACTTACTGAGTTGGCGTACTCACGTTACTCCCAGCACCTTGTGTGCAGATTCAGGTGTAGCTGGACACGGTAGCGATTATTGAGTGTTTTGGTTGAAGATTTTCTTGGAGATAGCAAGGCAGCTGTTTGGCGATCGCAGCCCCTGCTCTTCTCCATCTTATCTTCCTCTAGTTGTATTTAGCTATTTTCTAGGCTGAGTTATCCTTGATATTGTTAGACAGATTGTAGTAGATGCTCATGACTAGTGACACCCCGATGTCGGGCTTTTCTTTTCAGCATTTCTGTTTTTCTTTGATTTGAACTCTTTAAATGGAGGTTTTAGGTTAAATAACCTTGGAATTATCTTTAAAATGAAAATATAGGTTTGTTTTGGAAATGAGTCGGCTTCCCTAGTTCCACGATAGGCGCCATCACGACAGGGATTAGTTTTGGGTCGTGACAGATTGGTATTAGAGCCTAGGTTACATAGGTTTCACGAGTCATGAGCGGGTTTAGTAAAGTCTTGCGGATCGGTACGGAGACGTCTGTACTTATCTTCGAGAGGCTGCAGAACCTTTCGGAAACTTCACATTCTTGAATTCTTATCGTGCGAATTTATTGATTCTAGTAATTAAACTTCTGTTGTTTTATTCTCTCACAGATGGTGAGGACTAGTACTACCGGTCAGGAGGGCCAGCCACTAGTACCACCAGCCAGGGCTGCGAGAGGCCGAGGCCACGGTAGAGGCCGTGGTAGGGGCAGAGGTGCAGCCCGTACAACAGCTGGGGCAGTACCTGCAGATCCACCGATTGTCCCAGATCAGGACCAGGTTCCAGTTGTCAATGCACCAGCTCAGGCACCACCTGTGCCTATTGTGATTCCAGGCCTCAGGAGGCCCTAGCTCAGATTATGACAGCGTGTACTGGCCTTGCTCATGCGGTCTCTATTTCGACGGCCGCGGCCACTTCTCAGGCCAGGGGAGGCACTCAGACTCCTGTCACTCGCACACTCGAGCAGGTTATTCAGGGACTTCAGACACCGGAGGTACCACCAGCCCAGCCGGTTGCTGTTGATCAGGATTATGTGGTTCCTGCTATGCCTGAGGATGATCAGCATAGGTTGGAGAGGTTTGAGAGACTCCAGCCACCACCTTTCAGTGGCACAGAGAGAGAGGATGCTCAGGACTTTTTGGACAGGTGTCAGAGGATACTCTGTACTGCTGGTATTTTGGAGACTTGTGGGGTCTCATTCACTACCTTTCAGTTTTCTGGGGCTGCACTCAGATGGTGGGAGACTTACGAGAGGCGTAGGCCTGTTGGCGCAACACCCCTTACTTGGCAGCAGTTCTCCGTGGTCTTTTTGGAGAAGTTCGTGCCTCGATCTCGTAAAGAGGAGTTGCACAGACAGTTTGAGCGGCTTCGCTAGGGTGATATGTCTATGACACAGTATGAGATACGGTTCTTTGAGTTGGCCCGTCATGCTATCTGGTTGGTTCCCATGGACAGAGAGAGGATCATGAGTTTTATTGATGGCCTCACTTATCAGCTACAGTTGCTCATGACCAGGGAGCGATTTTCGGGTGCTACCTTTGATGAGGTTGTCGACATTGCTCGGCAGATTGAGATGGTTCGCGGTCAGGAGCGGGTTGAGAGGGAGGCCAAGAGGCCTCGTGGTCAGGGTGGATTCAGCGGTGCTCCTTTTGGGGGTCAGTTCCAGCACGGTAGAGGTCGTCATTTCAGGCAGGCTCAGTCAGGTCGGCCATTTCATCGGGGTGCATCATCTGACCATTGTTCTCACAGTTCTTATCAGGGCCACTCATCACTTAGTGCCCTTCCAGTTCAAAGTTCATCCCGTGCTCTACCTGTTCAGGGCTCTTCCATGCCAGGTTCTTCTACCAGTCATCCCGATGCTAGGGGTTCCCTTCAGTTTTTACCGCCAGCACCAGGGAGTTATTTTGAGTGTGGGGAGCTTGGGCATATGTGGAGGCAGTGTCCTCATCATCATGGAGGTCTATCTCAGCAGAGGAGTCAGCCTCCGACTATAGCACCAGCTACCTCACCACCCGCCCAGTCATCTCGGGGTGGAGGTCAGTCAGCTAGGGGTCGCCCTAGAGGGGGAGGCAGATCAGGGGGTGGTCAGGCCCGTTTCTATGCTCTCCCTACCAAGCCAGATGCTATTGCTTCAGATGCTGTTATTATAGGTATTGTCTCAGTTTTCCACACAGATGCCTCAGTATTATTTGACCCTGGTTCCACGTATTCATATGTTTCCTCGTATTTCGCCCATTTTCTGGATATGCCCCGTGAGTCCTTAGTTTCATCTGTACATATATCTACTCTTGTGGGCGATACTATTATTGTGGACCACGTATATCGGTCATGTGTGGTGACTATTGGGTTCTGGAGACCCGAGTGGATCTATTGTTGCTTAGTATGGTTGACTTTGATGTGATATTGGGTATGGATTGGTCATCTCCATGTCATCTTGTTCTAGATTGTCATGCTAAGATGGTGACATTGGCTATGCCGAGAATTTCGAGGGTTGAGTGGAGCGGTTCTATAGATTATGTACCAAGTAGGGCGATTTCATATTTGAAGGCTCAGCGCATGGTTGAGAAGGGTTGCCTATCTTATTTGGCTTTTGTGAGGGATGTTAGTGCAGAGACTCCTATCATTGATTATGTTCCGGTGGTACGTGATTTTCCGGATGTGTTTCCTGCAGACCTACCGGGCATGCCGCCTGATAGGGATATTGACTTTGGTATTGATTTGGTGCCGGGCACTCAGCCCATTTCTATTCCACCGTATCGTATGGCACCGGCGGAGTTGAAGGAATTGAAAGAACAGCTTCAGGAACTCCTTGATAAGGGGTTTATTCGGCCTAGTGTGTCACCTTGGGGTGCACCGGTTCTATTTTTGAAGAAGAAGGATGATTCCATGAGAATGTGTATTGATTACAGGCAGTTGAATAAGGTCACAGTCAAGAACAAGTATCCTTTGCCTTGTATTGATGATTTATTCGACCAGCTTCAGGGAGCGAGGGTGTTCACCAAGATCGATTTAAGGTTCGGTTATCACCAGCTGAAGATTCAGGATTCAGATATTCTTAAGACAGCTTTCAGGACCCGATATGGCCATTATGAGTTCTTGGTGATGTCTTTTGGGCTGACCAATGCCCCATCAGCGTTCATGCATTTGATGAACAGTGTATTCCAGCCCTATTTGGACTCATTCATCGTTGTATTCATTGATGACATCCTGGTGTACTCTCGTAGCCAGGAGGAGCACGCTCATCATTTGAGGATTGTATTACAGTGATTGAGGGAGGAGAAGCTTTATGCAAAGTTCTCCAAGTGTGAGTTTTGGCTCAGTTCAGTAGCATTCTTGGGACATGTGGTGTCCAGCGAGGGTATTCAGGTGGATCCGAAGAAGATAGAGGTAGTGCAGAGTTGGCCTAGACCGTCCTCAGCCATGGAGATTAGGAGCTTTCTTGGTTTGGCGGGTTACTACCGTCGCTTTGTGGAGGGATTTTCATCTATTGCATCGCCCTTGACCAAATTGACCCAAAAGGGTGCTCCATTCAGGTGGTCGGATGAGTGTGAGGAGAGCTTTCAGAAGCTCAAGACTGCTTTGACCACAGCTCCAATGGTAGTTCTGCCATCAGCTTCAGGTTCTTACACCATGTATTGTGATGCTTCGAGGATAGGCATTGGTTGTGTTTTGATGTAGGAGGGTAGGGTGATCGCCTATGCCTCGCGCCAGTTGAAGACCCATGAAAAGAACTATCATGTCCATGATCTTGAGTTAGCAGCCATTGTTCACGCCTTGAAGATTTGGCATCATTATTTGTATGGGGTTCATTGTGAGATCTATACTGATCACCGGAGTCTGCAGTATATGTTAAAGTAGAAGGATCTTAATTTGTGTCAGCGGAGATGGTTGGAGCTTCTTAAGGACTATGATATCACTATTTTGTACCATCCAGGGAAGGCCAATGTGGTGGCCGATGCTTTGAGTCGCCGGGCAGAGAGTTTGGGGAGTTTAGCATATCTTCCAGCAGTAGAGAGACCTTTGACATTGGATGTTTAGGCCTTAGCGGGCCAGCTTGTCAGATTGGATATTTTGGAGCCCCGGATTTTGTATCATTCTACTATTTTTAGTGACGCACATGCTGGGTGACGGGCGTGTGGGCGTGCACTGTTGGGGATTTGTGACTTGGTCCATCCCGTAGCAACTGTAAAGTTGCATACTTTGTTGAAACCATATGATACTTATATGTTTTAGAAAGAATTTCTGTAAATTGGGTTGAATGTCATGTTTGGGCCTTGCTCCAATGCTGTTTGGACCCTTAGGAATTGTTTCTTACCATCCTCTCATTGTTTTCGATTGAAAATCTATACTCAGTCATGTTTATACTTGTTTATCGCATAACTCAGTTTTATGACTCTTCTTTTGATGCATATAAATGTTTTGGGCCGAATGCCCTATTTTATTGAAATACCCGAGTGGCTTGAGAGGTTTATGACTGAGTGAGGCCGAGGGCCTGATTTGTGAGGATGAGTGTGGATCAGCGCTGCCCGCCTGCAGCATATTTATGATTGAGTGAGGCCAAGGGCCTGATTTGTGAGGGTGAGTTTGGATCGGGGCTGCCCGCCTGCAGCATACATTATTATTATAACACGTGAGTTGTCCATGCAGATTATAGCGCTTGGGCTGAAGGAGCCCCTCCGGAGTCTGTACACACCCCCAGTGAGCGCAGGTACCTACTGAGTGCGAGTGCCAAGTGCCGAGTGCTGAGTGACTGGGAGGCATGAGTGATTGTGAGGTATGCCGGAGTGGCAAGAGTGATTGTGAGTTATGCCCGAGTGGCACGAGTGACTGTGAGTTTTGCCCGAGGGGCTGTATATTAGTGATGTTTTGCCCGAGGGGTTGTTTATGATTTCATCATTTTTGCTCACCTTTGCATTGAGCCTTTGTTTGAAAAACTGTTGGAAAAATATCTTTAAATGATTTTTACTGGAACCGGGTTTAAACGAGATGATTTGATTCAAACACTGATTTTTAAAGCATGTTGTACTTTACTGAGATTTCATGATATGAATGTTATATGCTTTATTGCTCGTCACTACTGCTCAGTCTGTATTTATTGTTGTTACTTACTGAGTTGGCATACTCACGTTACTCCCTACACCTTGTGTGCAGATTCAAGTGTAGCTGGACACGGTAGCAATTATTGAGTGTTCTGGTTGCAGATTTTCTTGGAGATAGCAAGGTAGCTGTTTGGCGATCGCAGCCCCTGCTCTTCTCCCTCTTATCTTCCTCTAGTTGTATTTAGCTATTTTCTAGGCTGAGTTATCCTTCATATTGTTAGACAGATTGTAGTAGATGTTCATGACTAGTGACACCCCGATGTCGGGCTTTTCTTTTCCGCACTTCTATTTTTCTTTGATTTGAACTCTTTAAATGGAGGTTTTATGTTAAATAACCTTGGAATTATCTTTAAAATGAAAATATCGATTTGTTTTGGAAATGAGTCGGCTTGCCTAGTTCCATGATAGGCGCCATCACGACAGGGGTTAGTTTTGGGTCGTGACATTCATGTCCTGATATCATTGTGATAATGCAGTGCTTGTAATGTTGAGATTAGTATTATTAATATATACATTGTGGTATTTTATTGGGTTGTAGATGTGTTGTTAGGAGTTGTTTTGGTATTACTCTGGCAGGTGGTTAGGCCCAATTACAGGGGAGACTCTGCCGAAGTTTCTGAAAAATTTGGGAGTTAAAAAAAAATTGGGAGATTGATATGTGCGAAAGAAGAGATAAATTATGTTATGTGTTTGAGGGTAAATGATCCTAAGCGGGGAAGAATGTAACACTCCAGAGAAAGTTTTGAAGTACTTCAACACTATCAAGAAAATTGATGTATGCGTAGGCACGAGTTGCTATAACCAGTTGAGAATAATACCGTGCGTTGTTGTGAAAATCAGACCTTTTGAAATGTTTGGAGTGTAAAAAAATGATCTTAAAGTTTACAAATATGGATAAAAGAAATAAACTCAAATGAGATGATGTTGTCAGGCTTATCTCAAATGCGGTAGCGTGGAATCAACTGTGAGTATATGTGTAAAAGTAAAATCATCCACTTGGTAACCTCAGAATAATTCTTAGAACGCTCGAGGATGAACGTTTGTTTAAGAGGTGAAGAATGTAACGACCCGACTTATCGTTTTAAGAATTAATGTCTCGTTCAGTGGCTTAAGGTCTCGAGAAGCTTCGTAATATGTATTATGACCCACGGGTGTGGTCGAGTTTGATTTACTGACGATTCAAAATTTAATTAAAAGAGCAATTTTTATTTAGAAGCTTAAATGGAAAGAGTTGACCGAAGAGTTGACTTTTGAGCAAACGACCCCGGAATAGAAACTTCGAGGATGGCAATAGCTTCGTATGATGATTTCAGACTTGGGCATATGTTCGGATTTGGATTTGGAAGTCCGTAGGACAATTTGACACATTTTGGCGAAAGTTGAAAAATATAAGATTTTGAAAGAGTCCGACCGAAGGGTGAATTTTTTATAACGAGGTCGGATTTCGATTCCGGAAATGGGAATAGCTCCATTAGGTCAATTATGACTTGTGTCCAAAATTTGAAGTTATTCCGGATTGATTTGATACGTTTCGGCGCAAAATATAGAAATTGAAAGATTTAAAAATTTATAATTCGGCATTGTTTGACGTGGTTCGAAGCCTCGACTAAGTTCGTATTGTATTTTGGGACGTGTTGGTATATTTGGTTGAGGTTCCGAGGGCCTTGGGTTGATTTTGGAAGGTTAACGGATCAATTTGGACATGAAGAAAAGCTGTTGGAATTTCTGGGCAGCTGCCGTTTTTTCGCAGGTGCGTGAACAATACCGCAGGTGCGTGAACAGTAACCGCAGGTGCGAAACTGGGCAGCAACATAAGGACCAAAAAATCAGTCACTTTGTCATTTTCGATTGAGATTTTGGAGCTCGATATTTGGGCGATTTTGGAGGAGTTCTTCACGACTTTGACTTGGGTAAGTGTTCTATATCCTAAAGTGTTTATATTTCATGAATCCATGAATATATTCATCATTTAATTCGGATTTAAATGGAGGAAATCAAGATTTTTGCAAAATCTTCAAAAAATAAAAATTTTAGATTTGGAGGTCGAGTTGTTATTGGAAATCGATAAATTTGTATGGTTGAACTCGTATCGCAATGGGTGTTCGGATTTCGTAAAAATTATGTCGGGTTCCGAGAGGCGGGCCCCACGTTGACTTTTGTTGATTTTTTGGAATATAATTTTAAGTCGACGTATTATTATCCAGAATTATTTTCGATGAATTTTAATGAAGTTATGCAATTAATTTGGATAGATTTGAGCGGTCCGGAGGTCAATTCAAGCAAGAAGGCGATTTTGGAATATCGGCATAACGTCAAAAAGGTAGGTATCTTTCTTAACCTCGAGTGAGGGATTTTTCCCTTAGGCATCGAGTCTTATGTGCCATTTGTGAAATGTGAAAAGCCGTGTACGCGAGGTGACTAGTACGTACTCGGCTTATATGTGTAAATTTTATTGTGTTAAAGTCTTGAGCATATTGTGTGATAAATTGGATAATTGTTGGTATATATTTAATGATCTATTTGCTAAATCCTTGTTGTTGTTGAATCTGTTGTTATATGACAATTTGATGTGATTGTTACTTGATTATTTATGTAATTCCGTGAATTTGTTGGTTTGATAATTATTGGAATTTAATTTTATTATGGATTTTTTCTCTGCAAATAATTAATTAAATGAGCTTAAAAAGAGGTGTTTATATAATTATTGAAAATTTGAATTTAATGAAGGCTTTGCTTTATGTTGAGTAATTTCTATCTCTATTGATTATTTTTGGGTGTTGTACACATTGTGTGAAACTTTTGGCTATTTGTTGTGAAATTAATTGACTTGGTTGTAGCTTTGGAATTTGGTTGTGGCCATTGAGCAAATTGTGATATGAATTGATTTTGTTATGTTGACGTGATAATTTTCCGTGTAAATTGTTGTGTTATGTTAATTATTATTTTGAGGATATAAGGGTGGCATTTCACCGTTGATATTATGTGGGTATAAGGGTGGCATTTCACTGTGGTTGTATTTGTTGGAATATGGTCTGGGTGGAGCGATAAAGGTAGCTATATGAGCGATAAGGGTGGCAATAGGAGCGATAAGGGTGGCTATTGATATTGTCTGGGCGGAGTGATAAGGGTGGCTATAGGAGTGATAAGAGTGGCAATAGGAGCGATAAGGGTGGCTATTGTTAGGGATGATATGTGATGATGTGGGGGTTGTGGTGTTGATGATTTTCATGTGATGTTGTGATTTTCTTGTGTTTATTTTTATACCTTGTGCAATTTGTCTTGTTGTTGGTAGATTGATAACAATCTGATTTATGTTGAAATTGAGAGTCTGTGGCTATTGCCAGGCGGATTATAAAATGAAATGTGGGCACGAGGTGCCGTGAGTAAATAATGAGGATATTTGGCACGTGAATTGTCTGTGCAGTTGTGATATAAAATGTGGGCATGAGGTGTTGTGATGAAATGATAATGATATTTGGCACGTGAATTGTCCGTATATTTGTGATATGAAATGAGGGCACGAGGTGCCGGAAAAATATGATAATTTAATTATGGGTATGATGTATCATGAAAATATAAAAAATGGGCTGAGACCCGTGTTTACGAAAAGAATATGAAAATGAGTTGAGAGTCGTATTTTTATGATTTCGAAATGAGATGTCACATGGTGACTCTTTAATCGAAAGAATTATATTCAAAATATTTATTTGGAAGGATTTGTATTCAAAAAGAATTATACGAAAGAATTGTATTCGAAAGATATTTATTTGAGGAAATTATATTTGAAGATATTTATTGAAAGAATTGTTTTATTCGAAAGATGTTTATTTGAGGAAATTATATTTGAAAAAGAGTTTTATTCGTAAGAATTATGTGTGAAAGATATTTAATTGAAGAACATGATTTAACTAGGTGTAATTGTATTTATCAATTGTTGAGCGATATTAATGGTGATTTTATTGTCTTACTGTGCACATCACTGGTTGTTTTATGTTGCCCTTATTATTATTTGTTTCCTATTATTTTGTATATTATATTGCACAAGTTATTAGACTAGTGAGTGTCTTGACTGTACCTCGTCTCTACTCCATTGAGGTTAGTCTTGATACTTACTGGGTACCGACCATGGTGTACTCATACTATACTTCTGCAAATTTTTGTGCAGAGCCAGGTATTGGAGATATAGGACTTGAGCAGAGTTAAAGAGGGATCGTAAGGATTCAAGGTAGAGCTGCTTGGTCGTCGCAGTCCCCTGAGGTATTTTCATTTCATTGTACTGTTAATTTGTAATCAAACAGTATTGCATATTCGGTCCTCGTGATCATTTCATGTATTCAGTTAGAGTTCGTGACTCAGTACTACCAGTCTTGAGAGGTTGTATTTTTTTATATTTGTTCCGCTGTTAGTTTTGATTACTTATTTAATTCAAAAAAATGGCTTCAAAAATGTAACTGAAATCGGCTTACCTAGCCTTAGAGACTAGGTGCCATCACGACGCCTGTGGTGGAATTTTTGGGTCGTAACAATTATTTACTCAGGGCACCTCGTGCCCACATTTCATATCACAACTGCACGGACAGTTCACTTGCCAATATCATCATTATTTACTCACGGTACCTCGTGCCCACATTTCATATCACAACTGCACGGACAGTTCACGTGCCAATATTATCATTATTTACTCACGACACCTCGTGCCCACATTTCACATCACAACTACACGGACAATTCACGTGCCAATATCATCATTATTTAATCACGACACCTCGTGCCCACATTTCATATCACAATTGCACGGACAGTTCACGTGCCAATATCATTATTATTTACACACGGCACCTCGTTCCCACATTTCATTTCATAATCCGTCTGGCAATACCCACAGGCTCCCAATTTCAACATAGATCATACTATTATCAATTTACCAACAACAAGACAAATTGTACAAGGTATAAAATTGAACACAAGGAAAAAATCACAACATCACGTGAAAATTACTAACGTAATAACCCCACATCATCACATATCATTCCTGACAACAACCACCCTTATCTCTCCTATAGCCACTCTTATCACTTCTATAATAGCCTCATTTATCCCTCCGCCCTGACAATATCAATAGCCACCCTTATCGCTCTTATAGCCACCCTTATCACTCCTATAATAGCCTCATTTATCCTTCCGCCCTCATAATAACAATAGCCACCCTTATCGCTCCTATAGCCACCCTTATCTCTCATATAGCGGCCCTTATCGCTCTGCCTAGACAATATCCCAACACACATAACAACAGTGAAATTTCACCCTTATACCCACATAATATCAATAGTGAAATGCCATCCCTTATATCCTCAAAATAATAATTTAAATAACACAACAATTTACACGGAATATTATCTCGCCAACATAACAAAATCAATTCATATCACAATTTACCCAATGGCCACAACCAATTCCAAAGATATAACAAAATCAATTAATATCACAACAAATAGCCCAAGTCTCTACACAATGTGTATAAAATCTAAAAATAATAACTGAGATAGAAAATACTCAGTATAGGGAAACACCTTTATTAATCCAAATTCTTGATAATTATATAACGCCTCGGTTTAAACTTATTTCATTAATTATTTGCAGATGAAAAATCCATAATATAATTATTTCCAGAAAATATCAAATCACCCAACTCACAGAATTCACATAAATATACAAGCAATAACCACATTAAATTATCATATAAAAACAAATTCAACAAACGCGAATTGAGACATGGCAAATAGATGATTTAATAAATGCCAACAATTATCCAATTTACTACAAAATATGCCTAAGACTTTAACCCAATCAATTTTGCACATATAAGCCTGAGTACATACTCGTCACCTCATGTACACAGCCTTTTACATTTCATAAATGACACATAAGACTCGATGCCTAAGGGGTAATTCCCCCACTCAAGGTTAGGCAAGATACTTACCTCGTTTCGCAACCAATTTCAAGATTACAATAAACCTTTGCCTCACGAATTCGTGTCCGAAAGTTTCAAATCTAGTCACAAACAATTCAATATACTCAACATGAATTGTAGGAATTAATTCCATATGAAAATACTAATTTTTCAGCAAAATATGAAATTTAACTCAAAAATCACCCGTGGGGCCCACGTCTCGGAATCCGAAGAAACTCACAATATCCCACAACCCATTCAATTACGAGTCCACCCATACCAATTTTATCAAATTCTAATTTCGGATTGATCTTCAAATCTTCATTTTACATTTTTGGAAGATTTTACAAAAAATCTAATTTTTCTTCCATATATTCACGGATTCATGATGTAAATGAGTATGTGATCATGAAATATAATCAATATAGGATAAGGAATACTTACCCCAATGTTTACCCACAAAAATCGCCCAAAAATCACCCAAACCGAGCTCCCCAACTCTATTTTTGTTAAAAAATCGTAGAAAACCCCCGTTTATAGGGCCTCAGCTATTTCGGGTGCCACAGTGGCGCGGGGCGCTGTCTGTGGTACTATTTCCAGTACCTTTAAACATTCCAGCGCTAGGGCTAGCGCCCCACGCTACCCTGGGCGCTGACAGCGACAGAAAATCATTCCCGACACGGAAATGGGCATAACTCTCTCATACGATGTCCGAATTCGACGATTCTTTTTGCTATGGCTCCAAAATTTCAATACGGATATAATGTTTCAATCAAAACTGAATTTGGAGCTCATTTGCTTAATATGATACCACGTATTCTTGAAGAATCAATATCGAAATATCCTAGGTTCGATGCCGAAACATAGCAAATCAAGTCCGATTGACCTCAAATTTTGCACACAAGTCATAATAAATCATATGAAACTATTTAAGACTTCAACTAGTAGAAAGGAGAGTAATTACTCAAATCGATAGGTCGGATCGTTATAAGATCGGACTCTAATAATGATTTAGAATATATTTAAAGAAGTTATTTTTGTTTGTATAGAATGTGCCTATTAACAGCAGTACTAACTACTAATAGTGATTCAAAAGAGGTTCATTCTGGCTCACAGTCGAAGTAAAACAGATGGACTTCAAAAATTAACTTGGAATACATCAAACCTCGCAGAAGCTTGCTAAGCTAGCAAAATATAAGTCAATTTTATGTCACTAAAGTTTTCTAATATATAATTTTATTTTTGAGAGGAGAAAAACTACAATTATAATACGTCTAAGTCTCTTAAATATTACTCATTTGTTTTTTGAATAGCTAACACGTATTAAAAAAAATCATTCTATGTCCCCTTTTGGTTTTCATTGTTGATTTTTCACTTAATCAAGTAATTCTTTTTGCGTGTTTTGAATTTAGCTTTCACCTTGCAAGATGTTTTGATAATATTTTTTCTCTCTTAGACATGTATATACACATAGATAGTTACATTGATTATTTCAATATTTGAGTTTCACTTGGTTTTTAAAGCTTGGTTATGATGTTTGTAGTTGCGTACATATATTGTTGCAAATTGTTTTTATAGAGAGAGAAAAAGAAGAAAACGAATTTTTTTTCCAAAGTTTGCGAATTTATTAGTTTAAATATCTTAAAATATGAAATAAGACATAGTAAGAGTTTCATAAATTACTCTTAATTAGTATTGATAATTCTTATATTATAAATTTGGGGCATATGCATAGATTCTTCACAGAAACTTAGCTTATTACAGAAATTTACAAGATTCTATTTTAAATTAGTGCATAAGTGTTCAAAATAAAACCAAACAACAAGAATAATAATAAATTACAATTAGGTAGCATAATTATGTTTAGTTCATGTGAGTAGATGGACAATGGATCATTTACATTTGACTATTTCTTCTCCAACTATTATTTTAATTTGTATACCAAGCTTCTTCATGTGAAGTAAGAGTACAAGCCAATTCTAACGAAGTATAAAAATATTTTGCAGTAAATCATTCATAAAATAAATGACTATAAATATGGATGTCCAATAAATTATGTATTTGCTCTCTTGTAGACAAGATCTTATATGTACTTGTGTTTAGTTCCGTGAGCTCCTATTCTATTGTTTTAGTTTGTTGCATTCCTCAAGTTACATAGGCAATATACTTCTTACATATTCTATATATTTACTTCAGTTGGATCATTTCAGGAAAGTACATGTACAAAGCAACACTAAAATCAATCATTTTTTAATATATCAATTCCTTCTACCCTTTTTCTTTATCTAAATCTCACTTTAATTTATTTTCACGTATTATAAACGTTTCCTTGTTGAGTTTATGTTGCCTCTATCTAAATCCTGTTTAGCTAAATGGGGAGAGGAGGAGAGTTCCTTGTTTGTGATAAGGCTAATGAAAAGAAAAAAAATGACAACATGAGGAAGATATCAAATAAGATATCGAATAATCTAGAAGGGTACATGTGACATGTGGATCTTTCCCTTAATTTTGTTACTTAATTTTTAGTAGATAAGAATAACTAATATGCAATTCAATCCTTCATAATACTTATTGAATAGGTGTATTTGATAAAGATATAGATTTCATGCATGACATGTATGTTAAAATAGAAAAGACGAGGTTTAAGTATTCTAGAAGATAGCAATCACTACTAAAAAAGAGTGTAATTCCGTCCGCTATTTCCGACCGAAATCAGTCAAAAATTGATAATTTTGCGACCGAATTCCGACCGATTTTAATTGGTCGGGAAAACAATGGTCGCAAACGTGTACCGACCGAAATCGGTCGGAAATTTCCGACCGAATTCGATCGAAAACGTCAAAGCGTTGACTGACTGTCAAACTTTAATTTCCGACCGAAATCGGTCGGAAATAATTAAATATATTTTTTTTTAATTTTTAAATTTCCGACCGAAATCGGTCGGAAACTATTATTATTATTATTATTTTTCATTTTTATTTTCCGACAGAATTCGGTCGGAAATTTAAAATAATAATAATTTTATTTAATTAAATAATTAGTTGTAAATTGTAATAAATTGTTAATTTATTTATAAAAATAAATATAAATTCATAATTTCCGATCGAATTCGGTCGGAAATTTCAATAAACTGGAGAATTTATTTGCAATTTCCGACCGAATTCGGTCGGAAATCTGGGTAAAAACTGGGCAAAAATGCCTATTTTTGAGCTACACCACCTGCCAATTACAACCAATATCCATCCTATAATGGCAACATTACATTGCTGCCATTCAACCATAATTAATCAACAACAATGAATATACTAACAACAACAACAACAATTAACTAACAAAAACTATTAACTACACTAACAACCATTATCTAACAACAACAACAACTAATAACAACCACAACAAGAACTACTAAAATGTTCAATAACAAAATAACAATATAATCATCATTCAAAACTAGTCTCAACTAAATATTGACTAGTTCAATACTTTGTTTAGCAATACACACCATTCAATGAGTTTTTTTATCTAGCATCATCTCCATCTTCATTCCTAGAACCTTCATCGTCGGCACATGGGGAAGGCTCACGAGACCGTGGAATGGGGAAAGCACCACTAGCAAGAAGATTGGCCAGCTGACCTTGAAGGAGATTAAATTGTTCGTCCCTCCTTTCTAGCTGAACTTGAAGGGTACCAAATTGTTCATCTCTCTTTTTTTCTCTAGCCTTTGTCTCTTCAAGCTCTACTGTCATCTTTGCGATCTTCTGTTCCATAGACGATATAGTCGACCTATCAATCGCCTCGATCTTCTGTCTATATAATATTATAAATATTTATAGTAGTTATGAAACTTACATGTGTAGTCTCCGCCCGGTCCTCAACCCATCTATTTGGATTTGTCGGTACCTTCTTCTTCCGGATGTGAGTCTCCATGAAGAACCCATCATGACTCATCTTCATCCCATATTTTTTTTCCCTACAAATATAATAAAACGTGTTAACAAAATTAACATATATAAATATAGTTCGATAAAAATAGACCGAAATATTTTAAGGAATTACCAGTTGTCTTCTCGTATTCCCTATGCTCCTTGAACCCAGACAATGCAAGGAGCCACCCTTCTCAGATGCTCGAGCCTTCTTTCCCAGTTCACTCTGCTTTTCGAATTTCTCGGTGGCCCAATATCTCTTCAGATCCTCCCATAAATTTGGTAGAACCCATGAAGGCTTCTTGTTAACCTTTCGAGCGGAGCAGAAGGAGTAGAGAGTCTCTTACGACATTTGTACTCCCAATTTGCACAAATTTCACGGTTATACCGGTCCTCCCAGGTACACTTAGTGTGCAAATAAAGTATGTAGCGTTAGATTAAAATATTATTAATATAATACTTAAATAGATAAGAATTGTATTAAAATCTTAAATTGGTTGAACATTTGTTGCACGAGATCCTCTGGAAAGTCACTCCAAGTCGGATGGGGTGCATTATACAACCCGCCAAGAATATCAGTGATTATCTTTGTAACATAATGATTAGGAATGAACCTGCAACATAGCAATTATATTAAATAAACAAGAGTAGCTATTCCCTTCCCTTAGTGGATGACTAACGGCCTCTAACTGTTTATAAAAATATTTTACCTCTTCGTTAGGAGGTTGTTCAACACTTTCATGGGTTTCAAAATCGAAGTGCATCCCAAAAGCATCCGCAACCATTTCATGGTATCTAGGATGTTGAACGTTATTCTCCACCGACCTACTACTTTCACCAACAACTACATTATGAAATACACCATCACTACCATCAATCTCTCCATGACTAGTCCACACAAAATAATTATCCATAAATCCTTTTTTTTATAAAGATGAGCCTTAACATCCTCCGATCCAAAAAATTGCAAACACTTGCACTTCACACAAGGACACCTAATCAACCCTCCAATCCGAAACGGTTCAAGTGACATTGCATGCGTAATAAATTCCTTAACCCCTTCTATAAATTACTTCCTTAAAAACCGATGATTAGGATAATTCCTATTATACATCCAACTACGATATTCCATCTACATAAAGAACGAATAAATTATATTAATCATAGTTCAAATTAATTTATAGAATTAAGTTACATAATAAACTTTAGTTACAATATAATTAATTTAAATAATTTGAGTGCTTATTAATTTAAAAGTTCATATATATCCCTAAAATAATAATAATCTTCTAACATAGATAATGCTATCATAAACATAATCAATAGGGGTAAACCCTAAATCTAATTAATCATTAACCAAACTCTAGTTTATACAATAGAAGAATTAAAATTACTTAAATTAAAAAATATAGATAACTAACCTTGAAAGAGAAGAGAGGGGGTTTGATTTTGGGTGTTAAAAGCAGTGGGTGGTGGTGGCGGAGGAAGCAGTGGTGGCAGCCGGCGGCCGAACAATGGTGGGGGAGGGGAGGGAGACGATGGGGGGCTTTGATTTTGGGTGAGGAGGGAGACAAGAGTTGATTTTGGGTGAAAATGCAACTAGAAAGGAGATGATGAGAAATGGAAGAGAGATAGAGAAAATGGGAAAATGGGGAAGAAGCCCGTCCTTGGCAGATCTAAATTGGAAATTTCCGACCGAAATCGGTCGAAAAATTCGGTCGGAAATATTAAGTGACATTTGACCGTTTGACCATGCCATTTCCGACCGAAATTGGTCGGAAATATTTAGTTAATATTTAATAATTAGTTAACTACTTATTATTTATTTATTATAAGTTATATATATATATATATATATATATATATATAAGTATTAAATATTATTTATTTAAAAGCTCAATATTATTTACACACACAAATATATAGTATAGTATAATATATATACTAAGTGTATAGTATATAAGCTATATTCGATATAACATTAGCTATATTAAGATGCGTATAGTATATAAGCTATATTCGATATAACATTAGCTATATTAAGATGTGTATATATATATATATATATATATATATATATATATATATATATATATATATATATAAGCTCTTTATTATTTACACACACAAATATATAGTATAGTATAATATATATACTAAGTGTATAGTATATAAGTTATATTCGATATAACATTAGCTATATTAAGATGTGTATATATATATATATATATATATATAAGCTCTTTATTATTTACACACACAAATATATAGTATAGTATAATATATATACTAAGTGTATAGTATATAAGCTATATTCGATATAACATTAGCTATATTAAGATGTGTGTATATATATATATATATATGTAAAAGCTCTTTATTATTTACACACACAAATATATAGTATAGTATAATATATATATTAAGTGTATAATATATAAGTTATATTCGATATAACATTAGCTATATTAAGATGTGTATAGTATATAAGCTATATTCGATATAACATTAGCTATATTAAGATGTCTCTCTCTCTATATATATATATAGTATAGTATAAGATGTATATATAGTATAGTATTAGAGTTGTAGTTTAGGAAGTAGTTGAGTCTTGTCTTATTTCATACCGTTGTGAGACTAGTCTGGTAGGGTTTTTATCTAAGCTAGCTCGAGGCAATGTAGAGTCTTACTATTCTGTGTTTCAGTGTCAGACCTATTTACTAGCTATCGTTTTTGTTTTTGCTTTTTTCGTTTTTGCTTTGCATCTTTCTTCTATATTTCATGTTGTTCCTATTTTTCCTATAATTTATGTGGTGATATTGATATTGTCTTATTTTGTCTTTTTGTTCTCTTGAGCCGAGGGTCTTTCGGAAACAACCTCTTTACCTCTTCGGGGTAGGGAAAGGTCTGCGTACACACTAGCCTCCCAGACCTCACTAGTGGGATTTCACTGGGTTGTTGTTGTTGTTGTTGTATATATAGTATAGTATAATATATATACTAAGTGTATAGTATATAAGCTATATTCGATATTACATTAGCTATATTAAGATATCTCTCTCTCTCTCTATATATATATATATAGCTTATATATATAAGCTATATTATATCGAATATAATACTATATTAAGATATATATATATATATAAGTATTAAATATTATTTATTTAAAAGCTCTTTATTATTTACACACACAAATATTATTAAATTTATATTTTAATTTATATAAAAGCGTTTTTCCGACCGAATGTTCGGAAAATTCGATCGGAAATATTGAATTATAATTATTTCGGTTGGTTAATTAAATATATATAATTTTTGTCTTGGGCGGGAAACAAAAAGTTCAAACTTTTCGACCGAAATCGGTCGAAAGTTCTGAAATTTTTTAATATATAATTATTTTTGTACATTATATACAAGTATGACCAAATATTTGACCAATTTCCGACCGATTTCGGTCGGAAATTTGGAAAAGTTTTAATAAATAATTATTTTTGTACAGTATATATAAGTATGACCAAATATTTGACCAATTTTCGACCGAAATCGGTCGAAATTTTTATTTTTTTGCTGTCAGAAAATTTTCGTTGACTTTTGCGACCAAATACTCTTATTTCCGACCGATTTCGGTCGATTTTTTTTCCTACCGATTTCGGTCGGAAAACCTTGGACGGAAATCACCCGATTTCTAGTAGTGAATTAAAATTGAGAAGATAATTATACCAAGGCGTAATTATTATTATTATACATGAATGATATAGAGAATGTAAAGTTGATCAAAGAATTCTATTTCCAACATCGTCTATTGGAGCAATCGACTATCATAATTAAAGATACCAAGTTCTAATTTAGAAAGTGATGACTAAAAGAACGAAGATAGAGCTGGTCGGAGAATATGCCTTTTGTTAGTTATAAAAGGTAATAAATTTATGTGAGAATGCTAGATTTTAATATATTTAAATCTATAATTCATAACAAAATCAAACGTATTTTTCGACTATGTATCCGATAAAGTTGATATGAAATACACATCCAACGCACATGTAGAGAGACTAGTACTATTAAATAGATGTTATTACTAACAACAATAATATAATAATAAGATATAAAATAAGGTAGGTTGAAGTACTGAGTATGAGGGATTTTGTTTTAACAATATTATATAAAAATGCTCCTAATAATAGTAACCGTTATGATAGTAGTATTTAGGAGATAAAATTTTGAAAGAAAATTAACAATAATAATAATAAATTCTCAAATTAGAAATAAAATATTCAATCTGAAGTAGATGTGTGCCAATTCCAGGCAATGGCGCCAAAAATTTGACGAAGCTAATGTGTATAGGATTTTCTGCTCGTACTTTGTCAAATTCTAGTATAGTTTATGATATCGTCCCACAGAGATTGGAGAATCTAAGCTACAGACTTGTAATATTTTGACTACTAATTGAGAGAATCAAATTGATGAAAGGTGTGTTTGGAATTGTAAATTAAGACAAATTTCTTCCGAAAGGTTTATATTTAAAAAGAGTTGGGAATCGTTGAATTCACTTGATATATCATTACAATAAAATCTCAGTTTTATACGTATTTCTCTCAAGAATAATTACCTATTGCTAATACAATTATATTTTTACACTAAGAAATAAATAAATAAATAAATAACTATAAGGCCCCGGAAAATTTCTCTAATGATTTAATATTTTAAAGTACGCCAACGGTATTTGGGAATAATGTGTTACAATATTAAAGGAGACCCATGGGATAGAACCATATTATTTCGAAATGAAAAGTATATGTTTAAGGTGTGTTGGAACATACTAAGGAGTTTTGTGAATGGAAAGAATTCGTATGTAACAAGTAGGACACATTAAGTGGAAAGGATGTCTCAATTCGCACAAGATCCTACTTCAAACGCATTCTGCTATCAAACTATAATTACTTATGAGGTGATCTACCTATCAAATTAAAGCCCTTTGAATCCAGTTTCTAACGCTCCAAATCGTTCATCATTTGGACGAAGTTATGGTCAAATACCCAAATGTTGGCCTATAGCTCGCTACAGAGCTCGCGAGGCCATACCTGTAGCATGCTAAGACCAGGCTTTAGCCAGGCGAGGCCAGGCCTGTAGCACGCTAAGACCATGCTTTAGCCTAGCGAGGCTAGGTTTGTAGCCCGGTTCAGAATTTCGGAGTATTTATTTATCAAGATCTTGTTCAAGCCTTGAAATCCAACAAGAAATCCATCAAGTTCCTCATCTAAGAGGTAAGGGTTATTTGGGTAGAAGATGGTTGATTAAGGGTATGATTCTTGGGTATAAGAGTATTATTTATACATGAATGTACCAATAAGATTTGTGGGAAGTTTGTTGAGCTCTAATAAATAAAGATTGGGTTGTGAAGTGAAGGAAATCTTGTAGAAGAACCTTGTAGTTAAATTTGCACACATAGTGTTTGATAAAATGATCAAATGAGTTGAGACCGTGAATATCTTCCTAATAATGGTTCAATTTTGTTATGTCTCAAAATATATTGGGATTGCTAGAATTTCCGAAACGTTGTAGTAATTTAAGGAAAGCTCAAAGCAAGGTATGTTGGCTAAACTTTCTCTCTTGGAATTGAATTCCATGATGTTTCCGTAAGTTCCAAGTATGTTTGTCTCAAGTTCCTTATTCTATGTTCCGAGTTGTTCCCAATAAATTTGATTGTCCCGAATAACCAAAGTGATGAGAATTGTGTAATCAAAACTTGTCCCGAATGTTCCTATCACATTATGTTACCCTTTCGGAATGTGTTCAAGAATGATATGTGTATTAAAATGCTATGTCTTTGAGTCGTGTTCCAAATGAAGGTTATGAGGCCAAATTGTGTGAGAAAATTTTAATATTCCTAAGACTCTTAATTGCTCATATGTGTACCTAAAGTCTTGATTTGTAAATGTCTTATTGTTGATAATCTATAAAGATGGTTGGAAGTGAAATAAGTGAATTGGGGATATAGAGTGTGGCCAACGTGCCAAGAATTTAAGTTATGATTTGTAACGACCCGGTCGGTCGTTCTGAGAGTTGTAGCCCCATTTTCCCCATTTCTGCTTATTTATGTGTTGTTCAGCTGTGTTGAGTTGTATCGAGTTGGTAAGTTTGGGCTCGGAGTAGTTTTGGAGTGAAATGAACATTTAGTATCTTAGTTAGAAAGCTAAGTTAGAAAAGTCAATCGGAAGTTGACTTATGAGTAAACGAATTCGGATTTGGATTTTTATGATTCGGTTAGCTTCGTTGGGTAATTTTAGACTTAGGAGTGTGTCCAAAATGTAAATTAGAGGTCCGTGGTAGAATTAGGCTTGAATTGGCGAAAGTTAAAAATTTGACAATTTTGGTCGGCAGTGAAAAATTAGGTATCGGGGTCGGAATGGAATTCTGGAAGTTGGAGTAGTCTCGTAGTGTCATTTGTGATGTGTGTGCAACATTTGAGGTCATTCGGACATGGTTTGATAGGTTTCGTCGTCGTTGGCAAATTTTGGAAGTTTAGAAGTTCTTAGGCTTGAATCCGAGGTTGATTTGGTGTTTCGGTGTTGTTTTGGGTGTTCCGGAGATTCGACTAGTTCGGGTAGTGATATATGTCTTGTTGGAATTATTGTTTGAGGTCTCGAGGGGCTCGGGATAAATTCGGATGGCTAACAGGGAGTTTGGAAGTTGGAAAATGCAGCTGAAGCTGCTGCTACTGCTATTTTCGCACATGCGGAAGGAGGAGTCGCAGGTGCGAGGTAGCTGGTGCACAAGGGGAGTCTGTAGGAGAGGACAGTGCTGGGCTACTGGTGTGGCCGCACCTTCGGATGGGGAGCCGCAAGTGCGATGATCGCAGGTGCGTGGGATGCTCGCAAATGTGGAGATGGAGGCCTGGGGCTTAGTCGCAGATGCGAAGAGAGTATCGCACTTGCGAGCCCGCAGGTGCGAGGGATCTGCCGCAGGTGCGAAGCATGGTCGGTTAAGTGGAATGTGCAGGTGCGCACCTGGGACCGCAGATGCGGCCGCGCAAGTGCGAAGAAGAGGGTTGCAGGTGCGGAACCTCTGGGGCAGAACCTATATAAGTTGCACTTAGTGAATTTTTGCCCTTTTTCCACCATTGTTGATCGGTTTTGAGCTTTGGGGCAGTGTTTTTCAAGGGAGAATCACGAGACATCAATGAGGAAAGTCTCTTGGGTTTATTTACACGCGTTTATGATGTTTTTTCACTGATTTGCCATGAAATTAGTAGGAGTTTAGGTTGAAATTGAAGGAGTAAGGGTTTGAGTTTTTGAGAGTTTTAAGTGAGGATTTGAGGGACCAAACGGAGTCCGATTTTGACGAATTTTATATGGTTAGACTCGGGTGAGGACAAGGTTTATTATTCTGCCATTTTTGACTGATTTCGAAATGTGGGCCCGGGGGCCGAGTTTTGGCCGATTTCGGACTTTTGGCCGATTTATGTAGTTTTTATTGTGGAATTCGATTCTTTAGCCTATGTTGATAGTAGTATTCTGATTTTGGTTAGATTCGGAGCTTTTGGAGATCGAGTCCAGAGACGAGGGCATCCCGGAGTAGGATTTTACGTTGTTAAGGTAAGTAACAGTTTTAACTTTGGCTTTGAGGATATAACCCCGGAGATTTGACATCACGTGATTTTTTGGAAATGATACCCACGCTATGTGACGGGCGTGTGGGTGTGCACCGCGAATGAGACTCGGTCCATCCCGTGAGGCTGTGAGGCGTAATGGCCATTATCTGTGATTATTTATTTTTTTGTTGTTGAACTTGTTTGCCTTCATGTTAGAGATCATGCTTAGGCTTTATTCATGCTCACATTATTTGCACTCATTTATAGATATTATTGTACATGTTTACCTCAGTCGCTATTATTTTGCTGATATGCTGTGATACTTGATATGGGTTGTGTTTCCCTTATTTGTTGATGATGGTGAGGCTAGAGAGGTACATGACTTAGTGAGGCCGAGGGCCTGTTGTGAGGTATTTGATTGAGGCACGTAAGTTATCAGTGCAGCACGTGAGTTGTCCGTGCGATCCAGGTAATGATACCATAGCGCGTGAGTTGTCCGCGTAGCATGTGAGTTTACCGTGCGGATCCAGGGATTGATATTATGGCACGTGAGTTGTCCATGCTTAGCGCTTGGGCTTTGGGAGCCCCTCCGGAGTCTGTACACCCCCCCCAGTGAGCGCATGTACCTATTGAGTATTGAGTGTTGAGTGCCGAAAGTCGAGAGCCGAGAGCCGAGTGCTGAGTGTTGGAGTGACATTGCTGTGAGGTTTCATTGCTTTTGTTGTTGCTGCACTTTACCTGTTAATTTCTTTGTAGCATTTATTGAGTTGATGGAATTTACCTGTTTATTTCTGTTTATTTTAAATTGTGATAAAGAAATAATTGAATTGTTTTACTTAGCTCGTCACTACTACTCAGTTCCTTAGTTATTTTTGTTACTACTGAGTCGTTGTACTCACACTATACCCTGCACTTTATGTGCAGATCCAGGTGAGTTAGAGAGTAGCGATCGTTGAGTTCAGGCCGACTATCGTTGGAGACTGCAACGTAGCTGCTAGCGTCCGTAGGACTTTGTTACTCCTTTTATCATTTCATCTTTTAGACTGTATTGACAGTTAGACAGTTTTATTTCTTAGTTCATAGATTGGGGCTCATTTTCGTATTTTCTATAATTATATTTAGAGTCGATTTAGTTTATGAAAAATTCAAATGTTGGAAATGTTTTATTAAATTCTTATAATCGATTTAGTAGTAATATTTTGGAAAATAGGCTTGCCTTGTAACACGATAGGCGCCATCACGACCATGGTTAGATTTTGGGTCGTGATAAGTTGGTATCAGAGCCTAGGTTACATAGGTCTCACGAGTCATGAGCGGGTTTAGTAGAGTCTTGCGGATCGGTGCGGAGACGTCTGTACTTATCTTCGAGAGGCTGCAGAACCCTTAGGAAATTTCACATTCTTGGATTCTTATCGTGCGGTATTGATTCAACTTCAAGTGTAACTCTTTGAACTCCTTCCACGCATTCGTATGCGCACATGAGCGCTTAGTATCAGTTGTGCCTCGACGGCTTGTGATTCCCTGGATGAGGTGCGAGATGTGATTTCTGTGTGTTGATGTTGGGCCAGTCTGGAGGACTTGAGGCCGGGATTTGACTGTAGCTTGAGCACTGAGGTGTTGATTTTGTGAGTGCATTGCTTGTGGTACTTTTGGGAATATTTAAGAGAGTATTCAGCGGCTTATGAGCCTTAGGGCAGTGTGGTTTTATGCTTGGATCTCGTGTGGTGAGTCTGGGTTGAGGATTGTGGTGTTATGGCGAGGCGAAGTATCAATTTGAAGGTAATTCAGAAGGGACTCGGATAGATAGGACATCTTGGTAGTAGGTTGGATCGGCATGGTAATGGGTATGATTAGTTCTTTAGGTGTATATGAAGTAATGAGTTCTATAGGTGTTTTGTGGCAATGTCCTTGGGTTTTTCGTGGCCTTCGTAGCATGGTTGAGTTAGAAGGATTCAGTCCTGACGGATTGGTTTTGAGCCATTGGGGTTCGGAGAGAGTTCTTGATGGTTTCTACCACGGTTAGAGATGTGTATTTTCTACTGGCGTGAGGAGCATGTGATTTCATCTTGGGTTATGGCTATGACTGGAGACAACTTGTTCAGACTTATACAGTGTGTAGGTTATATGAGTCAGATCTTATAAAAATTGATTCCAAGGCTAGTGGGTTTGGTTGAATTGAGAAATTTAACTTATGTTGTGTTATCAGACCTACATTGGATAGGGGTGGCATGGGATCACCCCAGGGTATGTGCAAGGTACGGTTATGCGGTGGTTTGATTGTTTTGAGAACAACTCTTGGCTCGTTCGAGGATGAACGTTTGTTTAAGAGGGGGGGATGTAATGATCCGGTCAGTCGTTTCGAGAGTTGTAGCCCCGTTTTGTCACGCCCCAAACCTAGGAGCGAGACCAGCACCCGGTGCTTCACCTAACCTGGCGTACCAAATTGCGACTAAGGGACTCTGAACATATAATGTCATACTTTGGCCATGGGGCCACCTTGTAAGAAAATTTGCGAAGCAAAATATAAAACTGAATGGAAACTATCACTAACTAAACATCAATATAAAGCTAGGCCGACAAGGCCGTCATAGCTACTACAGCTGACAAACCACCAAATTATACATACCAGGCCTACAAACCCAACATACTGCACTAACCAACAGGATATGTCTACAAGCCTCTACTGATAGATGTACTGTGATCGGAACAGGGCCCCGACCTACCCATAACATATATACAGATATACATAAGATGTACACAAAACTCTAGACCTGGCAACTCCGAAAGACGTGGAGCTTACCGATCAGGCTGAACTCGGGAAACACCTACTGAGGAGGTCTACCCGTCTGTCTGTCTGAACCTGCACGCATGAAATGCAGCGCTCCCAGAAAAGGGACGTCAGTACGAAATAATGTACCGAGTATGTAAGGCAATAAAATAACTGAAAGTTGAAACTGAACTGATAATCTGATAACTGAAATTAATTGGGAGTCAAAGATAATCTGGAGATATACTTACCTGCTGATACTGACTCAACTCTCTCAATATAGTAAGTAAAATAAATGTCCGGCTCTATAGGGCTCAGAACGTGTAACTACTCCGCCGTAGTATGCTCGCTCATAGGCGCTCGGCCATACTAGGCTCTGTATCTTGGCCATTCTGGGCTCGCTCATAGGCGCTCGGCCACAGTAGGCTTGGTATATAACTTACCATCTGATCAGAGGTCGCCCAATAGGGGCCTGCCCACCGATTATAGCTCGATGGTGGTGCAAATACTATAATACTTTATATATATATATAGACCCTCTGCTCTCTTGACTGAATAAAGACAAAACTAAACTGAATATGAAGTCTCGATAAGGAATAATATTGTAACTTATGAGACTAGAATAATGTGAATAAATTCATGAATACAAACTTCTCTTTATGTCTCATTATTAACACATGTAGCTACGAGATCATGCCAAAATAAAGGAAGGGCTTAGCCTTAACATACCTTATCACAATCTTTCCAATCACCAAGTTGAACTCACCTCTTCGCACCTTAATCTACAAGAATGATAATAATACTATCGTTAAGTTACGAAAGGTACAACTATCGCACAACGAATGACAAGCTTATTTTGTATTAAAACGGGCAGCATCTCCCCTATAATCCTTACTTCCTCCAAATTCAAGATAAAACCAACAATACAAGGACAGAATAATAACAACATATATATATCATTTTCCAGCCCTATATACGCCATCAAATACTACAAAACAGCCCAACACACCCCAATCTCTTCATACACAAAATGACCACCGTAGTAGTGTCAAACGACCCGGAAATGTTATGACGAATGACCAGACCACCACCCTACATTTATATGGTGCTTCTACACCCTCTTAATCCTCCAAAACCCCACAAAATAGTAGTAAAACATTCAGCCCAACAGCAACACAAAACAGTCCGCTACAAGTGAATAACTCGAACTCACAGCTTCCGATCACCGTCCCGTGAGTTCTTACAAGTATAGAATGACTTACCATGAATTTACAGTAGAAAAAATGGATGAAAGAGAGCAGTAAAATCACCTTATTTGTTGGATAACTCAGCTCCTATCTTGGTTCTTCAAACTCTAAGTTTTACCTCCAATTGGAACTTGAAAGGGAGAGAAAATCAATTAGGGTTTGTGGGAAATTTTTGGGAGGATTCTTTGCAGAGCTTATGTCTGGTTATTATGCTCTATTTTAAGTCTAATATATGAAGAAAATAGGCCCTTAAAAGGCCTCTTTGGACGACCCGAAATGGCCCATTTTTGGGCTTTCATTTAAGCAAGTAGGTGACACACCTACTTGTCACCTAGCAGCTTGCGCAGTATCGCAAAAATGCACATATCTCTCTACTCCGATGTCGTATTGACAAATGGTTTAATGCGTTGGAAAATAGACTCATAGATCTTTAATTTGATGGGTGGAACACCCCATAACTCTAAGTATATTGGGAGAAAATTGCAGTTACATTTGACCCAAAGTTTCAGTAAAACTTATGAATGTAACTTGTGATGACTTTCATCGACTTTTGTTCCACAACTCGCTTGACTTCAAAACATAACACACGGATGTCATACGACTAATATAAATCATAACATAATCTCCTTATCATGTTAAGCACCCTAGTCTCACCCCAAAGGTACATGTTATAACATTCCCAACTTGTCGACTTTCGACGAAACATTGTTTTCTTCAATTGCTTTAGCTTCTGAACCGTCCAACCCTCTTTGTACTTGTTGTTCATGATCTTCAATATTTGTAACCTCAGAGGTAACATGATTAACTTACTTTATATACTTTTAAATATTATCTCATTTTTGGTCCTACATTAGTTTGCTTACGACGCATTTTTACGTATGAAAATATAGGGTGTAGCACGTTTTACCCATTTTCTACTTATTTATGTGTCGTTTAGCTATATTGAGTTGTATCGAGTTGGTAGGTTTGGGTTCGGAGTAGTTTTGGAGTGAAATGAACACTTAGTCTCTTAGTTAGAAAGTTAAGTTAGAAAAGTCAACCGGAAGTTGACTTGAGAGTAAATAAAGTTGGATTTGGATTTTTATGATTCGGTTAGCTTTGTTGGGTGATTTTAGACTTAGAAGTGTGTACAGAATGTAAATTGGAGGTTCGTGGTACAATTAGGCTTGAATTGGCTAAAGTTAGAAATTTGGCGATTTTGGTCGGTAGTGAAAAAATAGGTATCGGGGTCGGAATGGAATTTCGGAAGTTGGAGTAGGCTCGTAGGTCATTCGGACGTGGTTTGATAGGTTTCGGCTTCGTTGGCAAATTTTGGCAGTTTAGAAGTTCTTAGTCTTGAATCCGAGGTTGATTTGGTATTTTGGTGTTGTTTTGGGTGTTCCAGAGGTTCGACTAGTTCATGTAGTGATATATGACTTGTTGGAATTATTGGTTGAAGTCCCGAGGGACTGGGGATGAATTTGGATGGCTAACGGGGAGTTTGGAAGTTGGAAAATGCAATTGAAGCTGCCGTTACTGCTATTTCCGCACCTGCTGAAGGAGGAGTCACGGGTGCAAGGTCGCTGGTGTGCAAGGGGAGTCCGCAGGAGCGGACAGTGAAGGGCTACTGGTGTGGCCGCACCTGTGGATAGGGAGCCGCAGATGCGATGATCGCAGGTGCGTGGGAGGCTCACGGATGCGAATATGGAGGCCTGGGGCTTAGTCGCAGATGCGAAGAGAGTATCGCACCTGCGAGCCCGCAGGTGCGAAGCGTGGTTGGTTAAGTGGAATGTGCAGGTGCACACCTGGGACCGCAAATGCGGCTGCGTAGGTGTGAAGAAGAGGGTCGCAGGTGTGGAACCCCTGGGGCAGAACCTATATAAGTTGCACTTCGTGAACTTTTGCCCTTTTTCCACCATTGTTGAACGGTTTTGAGCATTGGGGCAGTGTTTTTCAAGGGAAAATCATGAGACATCAGTAAGGTAAGTCGTCTGGGTTTACTTACACGCGTTTATGATGTTTTTCAACTGATTAGCCATGAAATTAGTAGGAGTTTAGGGTGAAATTGAGGGAGTTAGTGTTTGAGTTTTGGAGAGTTTTAAGTGAGAATTTGAGGGACCAAACGGAGTCCGATTTTGACGAATTTTTTATGGTTAGACTCGGGTGAGGACGAGGTTTATTATTCTGCTATTTTTGACTAGTTTCGAGATGTGGGCCCGGGGGGGCGGGTTTTGGCCGATTTCGGACTTTTGGCTTTATTGTGGAATTCGATTCTTTAGCCTATGTTGATCGTAGTATTCTGATTTCGGTTAGATTCAGAACTTTTGGAAACCTAGTCCAGAGACGAGGGCATCCCAGAGTAGGATTTTACGTTGTTAAGGTAAGTAACAGTTTTAACTTTGGCTTCGAGAGTATAAACCCGGAGATTTAACATCACCTGATTGTTTGGAAGTGATACCCACGCTAGGTGACGAGCATGTGGGTGTGCACCACGATTGAGACTTGGTCCGTCCCTTGAGGCTGTGAGGCGTAATGGCCATTATCTGTGATTATGTGTTTATTTGTTGTTGAACTTGTTTGCCTTCATATTAGAGATCACGCTTAGGCTTTATTCATGCTCACATTATTTGCACTCAGTCATAGATATTATTATACATGTTTACCTCAGTCCCTATTATTTTGCTGATATGCTGTGATACTTGATGTGGGTTGTGTTTCCCTTATTTGTTAATGATGGTGAGGCTAGATAGGCACATTAATGAGTGAGGCCGAGGGCCTATTATGAGGTATTTGATTGAGGCACGTGAGTTGTCCGTGCAGCAAGTGAGTTGTCCGTGTGGATCCAGGTAATGACACTATAGTGCGTGAGTTGTCCGCGTAGCACGTGAGTTGACCATGCGGATTCAGGGATTGATATTATGGCACGTGAGTTTTACGTGAAGCACGTGAGTTGTATGTGCTTAGCGCTTGGGCTTTGGGTGCCCCTCCGGAGTCTGTACACACCCCCAGTGAGCGTAGGTACCTATTAAGTGTTGAGTGTTGAGTGCTGAGTGCCAGTGTCGAGAGTCGAGAGCCAAGTGTTGAGTGATGGAGTGACATTGCTGTGAGGTTTATTGAGTTGTTGGAATTTACCTGTTTATTTCTATTTATTTTAAATTGTGATAAAGAAATAATTGAATTGTTTTACTTAGCTCCTCACTACTACTCAGTTCCTCAGTTATTTCTGTTACTATTGAGTCGGTTATACTCACACTATACCCTGCACTTTATGTGCAGATCCAGGTGAGTTAGAGCGCAGCGATCGTTGAGTTTAGGCCGGCTATCGTTGGAGACTGCAAGGTAGCTGCTAGCGTATGCATGAACTTGTTACTCCTTTTATCATATCTTCTTTTGCACTGTATTGACAGTACGACAATTTTATTTCTTAGTTCATAGATTTAGACGCTCATGACTTAGTGACACCCCGATGTTTGGGGCTCGTTTCCGTATTTTCTATAATTATATTTAGAGTCGATTTAGTTTATGAAAAATTCAAATGTTGGAAATATTTTATTAAATTCTTATAATCGATTTAATAGTAATATTTTGGAAAATAAGCTTGCCTTGTAACACGATAGGCGCCATCACGACCACAGTTAGATTTTGGGTCGTGACATGATTGTGGCTAGTAGTGCAAATGATTTGAGAGGATGTGATAAAGAATATGAAATGAGACTCGACTCAATTGTTTAAAAAGGACTTCGAAAATAGAATTGCCTAAAAGTTTTTGTACTCAATTCATGCCCATAAGTGGCTGCTTTAGCTAATGCTTTGCTTTATAAATATATCCAAGGTGATTTGAGTTCTATATACTCATGTGTTGAAATTGTACATTGTCATTTCTGGGGAAGAGTATTGCAAGAATAAATGGTGTATTGATTGTTTATGATTTTGATGTGTGTTTCAATTGCTGGTTGGTATGCCTCATTCTTTAGGAAGAAACCATTTATGCTTGAAGTTTTCATTTCAAATGGATTTGAAGTATATGATTTCTGAAATATTCTATATGTTGATATTTGATGGTGATCTTTGAAATTGAAAGAGGTGAAATTGTGGAATATGAAATACGGCCATTGTGCCATGAAAGAAGAATCTTGTGTATGGTCAAGAGATCCAATGAAATAATAATGTTGTAAGTGGTTGAAAGTACGGATTACGTGATATAGGGTGTGAAAGGTTATGAAATGTACGTATTTGTACTTTTGTTTCCAATGTGTTATAAGCCCCTACGTTCTTGCAAGTAAAGGCTATGATGTTCCTAAATATTCTAAATGCTCTTAATGGTCTATGATCACCCATGGCAAGTACAAGTAAGTGATAGTATGATCACAAAATGTGATCACAAAATGTGATCGTTGCCTAAATGAGAATTTCGAAGTGTTGTATGTTCCAATGGTTTCAACTATAGTTATATGCTTCTGAAATAATATATGTAAATGACTTTGATTGTTAAGTCCCCAAGAGTCATGAACCTAAATAATGACCTCAAGAGGTCAAGGGAGTGAATAATGAGATGGAAGGGAGATGTCCATTGATAAATGACGATGAACCTTAAGAAAAGGAATTGGGCACATGTACCATTGAAATCGACTTATTGATTTATCATGCATGCGCTAATGTAATGAGTTGTGTTTCTCCATGATGAGCATGAATATGAACATGAAATATTCCAATGATATGAGTAATTACGACGTTAAATGTAATGACAAACTATGTTGCTTTGAGTTTATATATGGTATTGTGATTGGGATTACACCTCCACCTGAGTATATTGGGGTGAGCCGGTAGGACCGCTTTGTGTAGGGATTGTGGTATTGTGGAATACACCTCCACCCGCATATATTGGGGTGAGACGGCACGACCACTTTGTGTAGGGATTGTGATATTGTGATACACCTCCACCTGCATATATTGGGATGAGGCGGTATGACCGCTTTGTGCAGGGATTATTCTATTGTGATACACCTCCACCTGCGTATATTGGGGTGAGGCGGTAGGACCGCTTTGTGTAGGGATTGTGGTATTGTGATACACCTCTACCTGCGTATACTGGGGTGAGGCTATTTTGATAGCCATTCGAAGTCATTAATGATACTACATCAATTGTCCAATGTTACCATGTTACTATTCATCGTCTTCCATAATCAACACTTGCAAAATATACAATTCAGGTGATTATTTAATTGACCACTTCCAACTTTTGCTAACAAATAATTCCATAGGTTTATTGTATTCATCAATTTCATTGCCAAGATTATTATTCATCTTATCTCTCATTTTCTCAAAAGTACTATTCATGCCATGAACTAGAGTTTTATAATCCAATATTTTAACCATTAAAACTTGTAACAAATACTTCAAATACTTCTAAATACTCATAATAAACGAGTTTGAAGCATTAGAATTACCTCTAGTAGATCAATCTTGAAAAATTATAACTTTGGAAATTTTTATGTTCTTATGATGAAATCTAGTTTATGAATGCAAGAATGATAATAGAACTCGTGTATATTGAGTAAGAATCAAACCACAATATTATTAATAACGTACCTTAGTTGGTTGGACTTGATTTGAGCTTAAAATTGCCTCTTGACCTCAAGAACCCTAACCCCTAAAGCTCAAAATACTCCCTCTCCTCAACTATGTACTTATAGGCCCAAATTTATGGGTTTCGGAAGCTGCCCCGGACGCTTCGCATCCCCAATTCACTCCTCCTCCAAGCTCGGATGCGGACTCGGACGCTATGGCAGTACTTCACTGCCAACCTTTGGTAATTTGATCATAACGTCTTATAGGAATGTCCAAATGACGAACAGTTTGAAGTATTGGAAACTAGACTCGAAGATAATTTATTTGATAGGTTGTCCACCACATAACTCCTTATATATATCTAGACTAGATATGCTCGTCCAAAGTTAGGTCTTGTACGTACTCATTTGGAACTTTAGCCTATCATGAAATTTCTAACTTGACTTGTCCCAAAGGCTCTCCTTAGGCCCTATATCACTTCAAATACACCTCGTACACTTGTTATTATATCTAATTAACATCCATCATATTAATAGTTCTCGTCTACACACAAAATAATATAATTAGCACACATCAACTTTCTCAATAGCGCTTAGGCACTTCAAAACAATTTCGGGGTGCTACATTCGCAGTGGTGGACCCAAGATTTTGTACAAGCATATTCAATCGTAAAAGTCCATAACTAATATAAGCGGCATAATGCACGAAAAGTTGTTTTATCTTTATTGCTCACAATGTGATCTCATAATAAAATTCTCTTAAAGTCAGTTATCTATATTTTAAACAACTTTTTGCTTATTTTAATTTAAAAAATCTAACTTTAGCAAATTTTTTAAACTTTAACAAAAAAATATTCATGACCATTTTTAGAATTTATTTACTCTAAGAAATTTGATATATTATAAAATCTTTTTAGCATTTATAAGTAACAAGTTATTATTTGCAAAAGAAGACAATAAGAAAAGAGTTACTATATATATATATATATATATATATATATATATATATATATATATATATATATATATATATATATCAACAAACAAATTCCAACATAAACTAAATTAAATTAAACTAACAAATGACAAATAATTTCAAACAAATATACTTGCAAGTCTTAGCAAATTTTATGAAAGGGAGAACTAAAATTATCTTCTGGAGTAAAATAAACTTAGCACCACGTGGGTCCGCCCTTGGTAATTCGTGGTAAATTTTATTGGAAATATAAGTTTTATTTCTGTAAGTTTTTAGGAAAAGTTGAAAACTTATTGCACTCATCCAAAAACACAATCTCTTCAAACACAATAAATTATTTCTCCCATTTGGTTAAAAAATTGAAACTTTTCAGAGATCTATGTGGAAATATATGGATACTTTATACCAAGATGCACTAATAACCAGGTCATATGATGCATTGGAAACAACTTCCATCTATTGCTTTTTGTTTTTCCCCCATAAATACATGTCCTATGTGATGACCTTCCATATCATCATGCCACATAGGCATCATTTGGCATATATTAATGTCATACGAAAGCTTACATAGGAAGAAGGCTAGCATTTGTCAGAAGATTCTAGAGAAGTATGAACATTTTCTTTGGAAGATCTTAGATCTCTATGGATTTTTTAGGAAAGTCCTTGGAATCTTCTAGGCTTGTAGAGAATTCTAGAAAAAGCCATTCTCTTGTAAATATTAAGAACTTGTGTAACAGTTAATATTTAAACACTAGCCCCTAGGAGACTAGTATATAAAGGGGGCCATCCATTTGTAATTCATCAAGCAAACAATTCAAGTTCTCTCTAATACAAAGCTTCCTTTAACAATTCTCTTGTGTTCTTTCTACCATTCTCTTAGCGATCTTGAGTGTGGTAAGGCTGACTTGCCATAGAAAGAACGTGAGCAAGTTGTGCAAGATCGTGAGCGAGTTGTCAAGTGTCGCACGTGTACTTAGTTAACAACTAAGGACGTGGCAACGTGGTATCAGAGAAAAGGTTGCAACTAAGGGAATGGCGAACGATGGAGAAATTAACGCTGCCAACACCCAAGCCTACGTCATCCAAGATGCTGCTGGCAAGAGTGGCCATAACAAAAAGAGGAATGCCACCAACAAAAGCCAGGAGGTAGCACCTGAGGTTGTGTCAAACGAAGGGCTTACATCCCAAGAACTATCTGTCACTGAGGCAAGCGAGGATGAAGTGGAGGTCCTGCCCGAGGATGTATCGCTCTGTAAAGAGTGGATGATGAAGATGAACGCAGGGATGAACGCCATGGAGTTCTTTGGCCAGCGCTTGGGGAAGGTGGAAGGCACCCTTAGCATTCTTGAGGGGCACACTCTTGAAGAGATTGAGAGTATCCAAAATGACTTGGAGGGACGTACACATACCGAGATGGAACTAAGGCAAACCATCACTGCCTTAAAGTGAAGACTCATGGAGGCTTTGAGTACTATCGATGCTATGAAGGCAAAGATAGAGTCACTCGAGGATCATGTTAGTGATGGCGTGACCGAGGCAGCCAGCAATGTTGTGGTGACGAGGGAGGCCAAGATCGAGGCTTCCAAACCCCCGATGTTCAAAGGTTTTCATGATGCACAAGAAGTGGAAAACTTCCTTTGGCACTTAGAGAACTACTTCAGGAACGGCAAAGTGAGGGACGACGAGGCCATGATCAACACTGCAGTGTTGTACCTCTCAGAGACTGCCATGCTATGGTGGAGAAGGAAGATGGCCGGCATGGATAAAGGTCTATGTACTATTAGCACGTGGGATCAGTTCAAAGCCGAGTTCAAGCGACAGTTCTTTCCAAACAATATATTTTACGAGGCAAAGTGCAAGCATAGGGAGTGGAAGCAAACAGGGAGCATACGTATCTATGTCAAGGAGTTCACTACCCTTATGCTTCAAATCCCCAACTTGACCAATGATGACTTGTTGTTCCACTTCATGGACGGGTTACAAAATTGGGCTAAGCAGGAGTTGCAATGCCGATAAGTCGCAAATATAGACCAAGCCATAGTATAGGCCGAATCATTGATGGATTTCAAGCATGACAAGCACGACAAAGGCAAGGAAAAGAAACAAAGTTTAACAATGTCAAAGGTGGGGGAGATCGTGGCAAAGGCAAGGAGATACAACAACAATACTACAAGAAGAAGGCGCAGGTCGAGAAGAAGGGATGTTACATATGCGGAGGGCCGCATAGCTTCAGGAATTGTCCCGACCTAAAGAGCCTTAGCCCATGGTCCGTGAACGGAAAGAGCAGCCGCAAGGAGAGAGTTTGGAAATGGCACAGTTGGGTATGATCGGATTATGCGGTGCTGTCACGAAGCAATCTATCCAACCTACAGAGAATGGCAATCAGTATGTGGATCTTACCATCAACAACAAGTTTGCTCGTGCAATGGTGGATACTGGAGAAACTCATAATTTCGTGACTGAGGCTGCCACAAAGAGACTAGAATTGAAGTTTTCTCCAACCAACTCTCACATCAAGATCGTGAATGTCGAGGTAGAGAATGGTCGTGGGGTAGCTAATGGAGTTGGTGTCAAATTGGGAACTTGGAAAGGTATAACAAACTTGACCAGTAACCGCTATGGATATCTTTGACATCATATTAGGACAAGAGTTCTTTAGATATTGTCATACTTTGATCGACATGGAGCGAGAAGGATCTTGCATGGTACCTATAGTGACTATGCCACACGGACAGAGCCAAGCACAACTTTCAACTATGCAAGTTGTCAAGGGGATCAAGAAGGGGGAGCCGACGTTCGTGGCAACCATCGCAAGTCTGGAGGAAGACAAGAATTTCAAGAGACAATGTCGCGTTGCATAGAGAAGTTGCTTGAGGAAAACAAAGATGCCATGCCCGAGGAGTTGCCTAAGCACTTGCCGCCTAGGCGAAAGGTGGATCACAAGATTGAGTTGGAGCCTGGGGCTAAGACACCCGCATTTTCCCCATATCATATGGCACCACCCGAGCTGGAGGAGCTCAGGAAAAATTTGAAAGCGTTGTTAGATGCTGGTCACATTCGCCCATCAAAGTCACCTTTCGGCGCACCGGTATTGTTCCAGAAGAAGAAGGATGGATTGTTGTGCTTATGCATAGACTATCGAGCAGTTAATAAGGTCACAGTGAAGAATAAGTACCCGATCCCGCTCTTTGTTGACTTGTTCGATAGACTTGGGCATGCTAAGTACTTTATCAAGATAGATCTTCACAAGGGCTACTACCAGGTTCGCATTGCAGAAGGGGATGAGCCGAAGACAACATGTGTGATGATATATGGAGCCTTTGTCTTAACCAATGTACCGGCCACATTTTTCACCCTTATGAACGAGATTTTTCATCCCTACCTTGATCAATTCGTGGTAGTCTACCTAGACAACATAGTCATCTACAGCAACACCTTGAAGGATCATATAGAGCACTTAAGGAAGGTTTTCCAAGTCTTACGGGAGAATGAGCTATACATCAAGAGAGAGAAATGCGAGTTTGCACAATCAAAGGTGCACTTATTAGGCCATGTTATTAGAAATGGCAAGCTACGCATGGACGAGGCTAAGGTACGTGCTATCCAGGAGTGGGAGGTACCTATAAAGGTAACTGAGTTAAGATACTTCCTTGGCCTTATTAACTACTATCTTTGGTTCATCAGTGGCTACTCAGCAAAAGTCTCACCATTGACTGAGTTGCTAAAGAAGAACAAGCCATGGGTTTGGACGGAGCATTGTCAAAAGGCGTTTGAAGGCCTTAAGGCAGCTGTAACAGAGGAGCTAGTCTTGGCGCTACCTGACTTTGCCAAGACATTTGAGGTGCACACATATGCCTCAGACTTTGCCATTGGGGGTACCCTAATCCAGGATAAGCATCCCATAGCGTTTGAGAGTCGTAAGTTAAATGAGACGGAGCGGTGTTACACAGTGCAAGAGAAGAAAATGACTACCATTGTGCATTGCCTTCGTACATGGCGAAATTATTTGCTTGGGTCGAGGTTTGTGGTCAAGACTGACAATGTGGTTACTAGCTACTTTTAGACGCAGAAGAAGCTCACACCAAAATAGGCTAGGTGGAAGAATTTATTGATCGAGTTTGATTATGTGCTAAAGTACAAGCTGGGAAAAGGTAACGTTGTAGCCAATGCCTTGAGCCGGAAAGCCGAGCTTGATGCCATCACTTTAGCAAGTTGGGACATTCATGAGGCTATAAAAGAAGGCATGCAGCATGATCCAGTAGCCAAACAGCTTATCGAGTTAGCCAACCAGGGCAAGACGAGACGTTTTTGGGTAGAAGACGACATATTGCTTACCACGACTCGGCGGCTCTACATGCCTAAGTTTGGAGACATCAGACGGTGGATCATAAGGGAGAGTCATGACACAATATGGGCTGGCCATCCAGGCCAACATCGCACTAGGGCCTTGGTTGAGTCAGTCTACTATTGGCCACGCATGTAAGATGACATAGAATGTTATGTGCAGACTTGTCTTGTCTGTCAGCAGGACAAGGTTGAGCAACAACAACCCGGAGGACTTTTGGAACCGCTACCAGTCACAGAGCGTCCATGGGAGAGCGTGACTATGTACTTTATCACTTGTCTACCGAAGTCCGATGGTTATGGTACTATTATGGTGGTAGTGGATAGATTTTTTAAATATGCCACCTTGATGCCCGCCTCACCAGGAAGGCGCCAAGCTATTATTTAAGAACGTGGTGAAGTATTGGGGCTTACCAAGGCATATTATCAGTGATCGAGACCCCCGCTTTACTGGGAACATTTGGAGAGAGTTATTCGACATACTTGGCATGAAACTACACTTTTCCACTAGTGTCCACCCACAGACGGTTGGACAGACGGAACGGGTCAACGCCTTACTGGAATGCTACTTGAGGCATTATATAAGCGCGCATCAAAAAAATTGGTCAAGGCTCCTGGACATCGCCCAATTCTCTTATAACTTGCAGCGGAGTGAGTCCACGGGGCGGACACTATTTGAGTTATTCACAGGATAACAATCACAAACTCCACATTCATTACCAGTTGTGTTTGAGGGAAAGAGTTTGGGGGCTTATCATATGACCAATGATGGGAGGAGCGGTTTGACACTGCTAAGTCCTACTTGGATAAGGCAGCTAAGAAGATGAAGAAGTTTACGGACCGTACGCAGCGTCCCACGGACTATATTAGTCATGAAGAAGTTTAACCCAAGACAGTTCAAAGCACTACGGGGCATGCATCAGAATGATTCGCAAGTATGAAGGGCCATTTAAGATCGTCTCCAGGGTAGGCAAGACCTCATACAATCTTGACATGCCATCGTATCTTAATATCTATCCTGTCTTCCATGCCAGCATGCTTAAGCCAAATCATGAAGACAAGGATGATCCGAGTAGGAGCCAATCAAGTTGAGCGCCTATTACTATCACCGCCTCACATGACCGGAAGAATGAGGCTATTATTGATTATCAGGCCACGCAAAAACAAAGGCAAAAATCCACCGCTATATTCCTCGTCCATTGGAAGGGATAATCACTGGAGGAGGCCACGTGGGAACGATATGAAGACTTATGGCAATTTAAAGATAAGATCCGAGAATTTATGTAGCAGCATTGTGCCGCGGTTGTTGCAATATTGGGTGGGGGGACTGTGATGACCCGCCATGTTATCTTGCCACATAGGCACCATTTGGCATATATTAATGCCATGTGAAAGTTTACATAGGAAGAAGGTTAGCATTTGTGAGAAGATTCTAGAGAAGTATGGACATTTCCTTTGGAAAATCCTAGATCTCTATGGATTTTCTAGGAAAGTCCTTGGAATCTTCTAGGCTTGTAGAGAATTCTAGAGAAAGCAGTTTTGCTTGTAAATATTAAGGACTTGTGTAACAGTTAATATTTATACACTAGCCCTTAGGAGACTAGTATATAAAGGAGGCCATCCATTTGTAATTCACCAAACAAACAATTCAAGTTCTCTCTAATACAAAGCTTCCTTTAACAATTCTCTTGTGTTCTTTCTACCATTCTCTTAGCGATCTTGAGTGTGGTAAGGCTGACTTGCCATAGAAAGAACGTGAGCAAGTTGTGCAAGATCGTGAGTGAGTTATCAAGTACCGCACGTGTACTTAGTTAACATCTAAGGGCGTGACACCTAGGAGACTTTAAACTATTAAACTTAACAAATGCCCACTTCAACTCGAGCGTTCGGGCTCTCCCTATTTGGCCAATGGAACAGAAAGCAAGACAAAAATTCGTTGGTCCACAAAATCTATAAATCAAACATTGACTATTCTTTTATACATGAAAAGCTGTACAATTAATCTTTTGAGCAAAAGCAATTTTAAACAAAAACATAATTTATCCAACAAAAATAATATTTTAAGAAACCCTAGGGTTCATTCATCTTATGTCTTTGAAGTGAAAACATAGAAAAGATTTAATTACATTAGCATCATGCTGCCAATAAAAAACGCAACCCTGTGTACAAAGCATCTCGCATTCGCGTAAGGTCAAGGTAAGGACTGCATCCCAAGGGGTATGATGTCGTCATGCCCCAAACCTGGGGAAGCGTAGCTGGCACCCGGTGCCATACTCGGCCCGAGCGTACTACTCTGTAACTGTGAACCCTGGAGAGGTAACCAGGGGCGGATCCACCCCTTTAAGAACGGGTGGTATGGCACCCGCTAAGATGATAAAATTTGTATTTAGATATGTTGAAATTTTCTTAAGCTAGGTTAAATATTTTATCATGTCACCCGGAGTCGTAAACTAGACAAAGGCGCCATGACTAGTAGACTTTTTTGAAAGCTTTTCACGTGTGTAAAATTCAAGTTGGAATTTATCTTGAACCTTGTCCGACTTTCCCTTTCTTTGTGCTTTTTATTTTCTTTTGTCCCGGTCATTTTCCTTTTCGGCTGCCTCCTAATTTCTTTTTGTCGTTTATTATTTTTTATATTTTTCTCTATTCTATTATTTTATATATGGTTTCTAGCAAAAACACTCAAAAATGATACTCTAAAACTTAAAAATTATATAAAATAAGCATTCCTCTTAATCTTAAATTTATGAGTTTTCTTCTTTCAAATCCGAAAAACTTGGGTCTTAATGGAAATTTTGGATTGAGATCATTTTTCTTTTTCATCTTTTTTTTTATTATATCATAAAAAGTTGTGTTATTATATGGCTCTTAAATATAATTTAAATTTCTTTAATATTAAATCATGTTGAAAATATTGCTTAGAAAATATGAGATTTATGATTTTGATTTTTGGTAACTTGTAGTTTATTTAATTTTATACATATGGGGCATAATTTACCTATTGAAGATATTTTTTTAAAATTTTCTTATTCCGATCGATGTAAAACTCTTATTGAAGATGTTATCTTACTTGTGTAAATTTATTTTTAGTATACAAAAAAAGATGTAATTTTCTAGTGAAAATATTGATTTTACTTGTGTTGTTATAATAAATGTGTTATTCCTTATTTAAAATACTAATTATGGTTATTTTTTTATATCTGAGATGTAATTTGTATATTTGCAAATAAAAAATACCTATTAGTTGACCCGAATAACTCAAAAAAATAATAATAAATGGTCATAACAGATTCTGTATTAGTCATTACAAAGTATACATTAAAGGAAATTATGGCGTCTGCCACCTTCAAATCCTAGATCCGCCTCTGGAGGTAACCCTCAACTTAGGCCGACGATGCCTACTTACAAGCAAGCAATATCAATCAAGGCGACAAGACCATACACTGAAATAATCTGAAGATAAAATCTAACTCTCCTGAAGGGTAAACATACCCAAACATATATACATAACTATGCAGGCCGGCGAGGCCGCCATGAATGTCTACAATAAGCAATACCAAAACGAACATGTACACAGGGCTAACAAGGCCACAATATTGACATACAAAATATATAGGACGTATCTACAAGCCTCTAGAGATAACAGAACTATATCATGGTCAGGATAGGGTCCCGACCTACCCATCAAGTTTGTATATACAAAATGGACTCCAAAGTCTAGACCTAGTAACTCCAAGGAAGTGGAGTTTACCAATCAAGTTGATTTCAGGCTTTGTCTATTAGGAAGGTCTATACAACTCTCTATTAGAAGTTGCAGGCATGAAATGCAGCACCCCCGTAAAAGGAACGTCTGTACGAAAAAATGTGCCGATTATGTAAGCCAATAGAATAGCTAAAAGCTGAAACTGAACTGAAGTACATAGTAAACTTGAAGCCAAAGAATGCTCTGAGATACACTCACTTGTACTGACTAAACACAATGCAATATAGTAATATCATAGTTAGTCGGCCACATATAGGGCTCAGTGTATCTCTCACTGACCAAGTGTCCATGCAACAGTAAACTCTCGCTGCTCGTAAGGCTAGGCAAATGTAAACTCTCACTAACCATAAGGTCGGGCAATAGTAACTCTTACTGACTGTATGGCCAGGCAATATGAACTCTCACTGACTATTAGGCCATGCAATAGTATATCTTACTGACCAAGTATCCAGGTGATAAATGTGAATTTTAACCACTTGTTAGTACCTTTCTGCTTTAGTTCTTAGTCCAAAAGTAGTGATTTTTGTTTCTGAATCTAATGAAAATGTGTGAATTGCAGATGTGTTGGAGAATGTGAGCTCAACGAAGAAATCTAACTCAAAGAGGACATATTCCATCTCAAACAGTCAAGAGGAGAAATGCAAAGAATGGCGCGGTCCGCAGAATTCCATCTACGATCGCAAATGTAGATGCGGCCCGGAGAAAACGAAGTGCGACCACAGATTAAACCCTGAAGCTTCAGAGGATCTTAGCAGCAGTGCGGTCCACACACCAAAATGTGCAGTCGCATTTGAAGCTCGCACTGACAAGATTGAGATATCAGAGAAGATGCCAAAGAATAAGTCTGAAGCCTCCTTAAAATGCGTTCCACAGCCAAATTGCACGGGAAGCTGAAGTGCGATCACCAGAAGATTATGTGCGGCCGCAGAATCCCTCCAACTGACAAGCACTGCAAGAACAACAAACTGAAGCGCGTACCGTAGATGAAATTATGCGGCTGCAGAACTTCCGAAGGGCATTTTTGTCAGCAAATTTCAGAGCACTATAAATAGATGAGAAATACTTTTTAGGGCAACTTTTGTATTGTAGCAGCTGCTAGCAGTTAGACTTAGCTATTTTGGGCAATTTGTGATACAATTAGAGAAGACCCATTAATTTTACTCTTTAATTCTAGTTTCATGTCTTCAATTACTTCTTCTTTTTATTTTTTCTATGTCTATGATTATGAGTAGCTAGATTTTATCTAGGGTTGTGATCCAACTCTAGTGTGTAAAACTTATGGGTTTTAATATTAATACTTGTTAGTGATTGGGTGTATGTTATTTAGCCTTGTTTATACTTTTATCTAGAATTAATGGTTTCAAACATTTATTCATGCCTATTTGACTTAGTTCTTACTTGAGAAAGAAGAACTTAGTCTAGGAAAGCTAACAAGAAATTGAACTAGTTGACGTTTTGATTAGTTTGATTAAAGGATTTGAACTAGAGATAGGGATAATCCAACTTGGACTCATATTCAATTGTTTAGATTGCTACCCATTTGGTCTTGAGAAAGTCAATTTGGGCATAATCACTCTTTGGACGAGAGGTATTGAGGGGGTACTTGAGCATTGGGAGTGGTAACACACCTCGATCTAACAAACAAGCATAGATTTACTCTACCCATTAGGTTTACACCTAGGTTAAGGTTACAACCCTAGGCTTTCCCTTTATTTGATAAAAACATCAAAAATATTTTAAGCATTATTTGCTTATTAGTTAGTTAAATCTCCTAAAAGTTATTTTAGATAACAATTACCCCCTTTTGTTTGAAAGCTAAATTTAGTTATTTCAAGTTCTTTTCTTGAGTGTTTACCTTTGCACCAACCTAAACTCCATGTGGATTCGACCCCGACTCATGATGGGATTTATAATTGAAACGACGGTTTCATACTCTTTAATTGGGTGTAAATTGGACGTGATTAATTTTTGGCGTTGCCAGGGAGTTTTACGGTGTTAGCTATATAATTGAGTTTGTTTCTTAAAATATATTCTTTTACTTTCGTGATTCTAATTTGTTTAAGTGATTGTAGGTTTCAAATGGCGAACAACAAACTTAGAAACTTTCCATTGGGAGAGGTGGATGGCGAAGAGGAGTAACTTGATGAAATGCCTCAAGCTCCACACCAAAACCGTTGGTTCCGTGGGCAACAAGATAATGTACCGCCACCCCCTCCCCCTCCCCCCACCACCACTACAACCACAAGAGGCGCAATATCAGATTTTGCCCAATGAAGGTTATACAAGTGCCATAGTCTCCCCTCACATTAGGGCAGAAAACTTTCAAATTACCAATATGATGCTTACTTTGCTCGAGAAACGAAGTTATTTTACCGAGGCTCCGAGTCAAAATGCTTACAAGCATTTGAAAGGTTTTATGGATACGTATTGGGGGAGCAAACAAATAAATATTTCGAAAGATGCTTTGCAGTTAAGGATTTTCCCTTCTCATTAAGGGGTAAAGCTTTAAATTTGTTGGAATGCTTGCCTAATCATTGTATCCATACTTGGGATTAATTGGCGGCGAAGTTTATTTCAAAGTTTTTCTCTTTCGGGCACAAGGCTGTTCTACGCAATAAAATATTGGCTTTCAAACAAGAGCCCAATGAACTTTTGTATGAGATTTGGGAGCGATATAGGACAATGGTGAAGGAGTGCCCACACAATGATATGACCGATAACATGATCCAAAATACTTTCTACTATGGTATTAATACTACGAATCAATGTGTGGTCAATTAATTGGCCGGAGGAAATTTTATGACAACACCTTATGCGGAGGCATGTAAGATTCTTGATGAGATGGAAAAAACTTATTCGGCTTGGCAATCCTGAGCTAATGTTCCCCAAGGTGATTCCAACATGATACATCTACATAAATAATTAAAAGACCATGGGCAAGCTATGCCGAATTGACCACAACCATGACTCAACTTGCTAAGGTCCAACTTCATCAAACCCAAGCTCCTAAGAAAATTCATGTTATGGAGGGAGTGAATGTCTTGGCCAACAAGAATAGGATTAAACATCCAAAATATCAATCCTGAGTGGAGAATTATGCATAAGATGATGGTAGATATGACCAAGATGACTCTTATCAAGAGCAAGAAGAAGAGGTATAATTTGTGAACAATTACCAAGGGCAATAGAGTAATTTTCAAGACTCCAATCAAAATCAATGGCGTTCTCAAAATAACCAAGGCAATTGGGTTTCTAACAATCAAGGGAATTGGCATAACAATAACCAAGGGAATTGAGGAGGCAATAATCAAGGAAATTGGGAAAACAATAACAATCATGCAAATCGAGCTTCGGGTTTTCAACGGGTCCCAATGTACCAACAACCGAGTAACCCACCTCATTATCCTTCCCACAGTTCAAGTTCTTCAAATAATAAAATGAGATGTATTTAGAACATGTTCAAGCAAATGATGGAAAAGAATGCAGATTCGGATGCCCAACTTGCCTCCCGTACCACATCAATCTGTAATATTGAAGTTCAAATAGATCAAATCTCTCAATCTCTTAATAGTCATCCTAAGGATGCATTACCAAGTGACATGGTAGTAAACCCAAAGAGTGGTAATAATACGGGGTATGCTATGGTGGTTATCACAAGAAGAATAAGAGGTGGGAATGCACCCACCTCAAATGAAAGGCAATTTGTGGATGATGACTAAGTGATCCAAGAGGAGGAAATCCCACGCAATGATGTTCAAGTAAATGATGAGGTTCATATTGATATTGATAATAGTGTGGAAGAGACCTAAGAAGAGGTGAACCCCGTCTAGGGAACACATTATTGACATATCGGAATCGATAATACAAAAGGCTAAGGCACCCTTGCCAAATCATCCACCTCCTTATCCTCAAAGGCTTACTAAGCAAAATGGTGAGAATCAATTCAAGAAGTTTATTCAAATGATGAAAGGTATCTCTATCAACGTTTCATTGGTAGAAGCTTTGGAACAAATTTCCTGTTATGCTAAGTTTATGAAAGATCTTGTGGACAAGAAGAGGTCAATAAATTTTAAAAATATCAAGGTCACTCATCAAGTGAGTGCAATATTTCACTCCATGGCTCCTGAGTTGGAGGATCCTAGTGCTTTTACAATCCCTTGTACTATTAGAAGTGTCGACTTTGCTAAAGCTCTTTGTGATCTTGGGGCGAGTATCAATTTGATGCCCTATTCGGTTTTTAAAACTTTGGGGATTGAAAAACCAAGACCCACATCCATGAGGTTGTAAATGGTCGATCACACTATGAAGAGGTCGCTGGGAGTGATTGAGGATGTTTTGGTCCGAGTTGATAAATATCCTTCTGGCAGACTTTGTGATTCTAGATTGTGAGGTTGACTATGAAGTGCCTATCATTCTTGGAAGGCCTTTCCTTGCTATGGGTAAGGCCCTTTGTGATGTGGAAGCCGGAAAACTCACTTTCCGGGTTGGTGGCGAACAAGTGGTATTTCATGTGTGCAAGTCTATGTGTCAACCAAATAGCAATGAACTGTGTTCTTTTGTAGACTTGGTGACCGATGTCATTATTGATGATACTAGTACTACAATCAATGTTGGTAACATACTGGAGGTCGTTTTGCTCAACTTTGATGATGATGAGATGGATGGTTTATTGGGAAGTGTGAACTCATTGCAAAGAATAGGATCTTACAACTATGCACCCTGTAAGTTGTCTTTGGATTTTGATAATTGGAAGACTCCTCCTACAAAGCCTTCTATTGAAGAGCCACCAACATTGGAGTTAAAACCATTGCCACCTCACCTTCGGTATGTATTTCTTGGCCCTTGTTCTACTTTACCGGTTATTCTTTTCTCTTGTTTGTCTAATGTACAGGTTGATTCCACATTTTCAATATTGTAAAAGAGGAAGAAAGCTATTGGGTGGACTTTGGAGGATATTCGAGGTATAAGCCCCGCATTTTACATGCATAAAATTAAATTGGAGGATGGTGCCAAACCATCCATTAAACATCAAAGGAGATTAAATGAAGCTAAGCAAGAGGTAGTCAAAAAGTAGATTATCAAGTAGTTGGATGCCAGGGGTGTCTACCCCATTTCCGATAGTTCATGGACTTCTCTGGTCCATTGTATCCTAAAGAAAGGGGACATGACGGTTGTTACCAATGATAAGAAGGAGTTTATTCCTACAAGAATGGTCGCCGGTTGGAAAGTTTGTATGGATTATCATAAGCTCAATAAAGTCACAAGGAAGGATCACTTCCCTCTCTCTTTCATGGATCAAATGCTTGATATATTAGCCTGTCGAGCATTCTATTGCTTTCTTGGTGGTTATTCGTGCTACAACCAAATTCTTATTTCTCCGAAAGATTAAGAGAAAACCACTTTTAAAAATTACTTATTATTTAAAGAATCCATAAAATCAAACCATGTTCAGTCAGCCTCAACTCTTCTACAAGTAGTAGCGGATTTTAACTTTTAGGGGAGATAAAAGAAAATGGGAAATGCAGCAAAAGTGCGAGCACTCAATGAACGTCTCAATACCATCTCAATCCTGATGTCTTCAGCATGATGTTTCAAATTCTTGAAGATGGAAGATTGACAAACAACAAGAATATATATGTCATCATGACATTTACATAGGAAAGAACTCTTTTTAAAATAAAAACAAATTTATCGGAGCATTATAAATGAAGAGATAAAATTATGATAAGAAAATTTATATGTGTAATGACCCGGCCGGTCGTTTTGACTATTGCAATCCCGTTCTCCCATTTACTGCTCAAATTGTGAATTATAGTTGTTATTTGCCTTGCCGGGGTAATTGGTTTGGATTCAGTGAGGTTTTGAAATGATTTAGAACGCTTAATTCCAAGGTTTAGAATTTAAGTTGAAAATGTTGACCGGATATTAACTTATGTGTAACGACCCCAGAGAAATTTTGCTAAGGAAATTAAAGTTTGGTGGTGCCGAGGTAAATCAATTAGTATAAAGATTATAGAAATTTCTCGCGGCGAGCTTGCTCGCCGTGGCTCGGACCTTTTGTGTTGAACAATGCACCGATGTGTAAAGAAAAATTTTGTCAGAAAAAGGTCATTTCTGCGACCACTATACGGTCATAAAATCACTCTGCGGACTGCATAATGGTCGCAAAGTGGATCAGGAGAGGGGCAAGATTTAAGAAAAATCTACGGTGCACTATGCGACCGCAGACCTGATTTGCGGTGCATTATGCGACCGCAGAACAAGTATGTGGACCGCATAATGATCGCAGACCGGGTCAGTAACGCCCAGCTTTGGAGGCTAAATTATGCGGCCGGTATGCGGACCGTATACCTGTTATGCGATTGCATAACTGCATCGGAGCTTCCATTCTTTTTAATTTTTGACCCGACCCAACTTCGATTTATAGCCCTTGAAGCTCATTTTTTTAGCCAAAATCTGATATTTTAGAGAGAGGTGAGAGCATTTTAGAGAGAGAAAGTGAAGACTTAGTCATTTATCTATCAATTCTTGTTCAAGGTTTGAAGATTTCACAAGAATCTTGCTAGGGCTTCAAAGAGGTAAGAATTTCTTTTCCTAATTCTTCAACTTCGGGTTTGGAGTAAAGATGGGTGATTAATAGTATGATTCTTGGGTGTAAGAGTATTATGTATACCTACCAATAAGGTTGTGGAAGAATTGTTAAGTTCAAATAGGTAAGGATTGGGTTGAAAATGGTAGAAATCTTCATAGACTTTAATTGAAGATTTGAGGGTCGAGTTGATATCGGATTTTGGTGAAATTTATATCATTGGACTCGTGGTTGGGTGGGCGTTCATATTTTGTAACTTTTGTCGGGTTCCGAGATATGGGTCCTACGGACGATTTTTGAGTTAATTTCGGATTTTATTGGAAAAATTAGTATTTCCTTATGGAATTAATTACAATAATTTGTATTGACTGAATCGAATTAATTGTGGCTAGATACGAGGCTTTCAGACACCAATTCTAGTGGTAAGGGCATAGCGGAATAAATAATTACACGGGTTGAGGTAAGTAATAATTATAAATCTGGTCCTGAGGGTATGAAACCCCGAATTTTGGTATCATAGGATTATTTTGGAGGTGGCGCACATGTTAGGTGACGGGAGTGTGGGCGTACACCGAGGGGATTGAAACTTGGTCCGTCCCGGGAAATTGTAAAGTTGAATAATTTATTGTTAGCTATATGATCTCTGTGTGTTGAAGAAATTTGACTATAAATCATGTTAGAAATCATGTTTAGGCTATGTTATAGTACTGTTGAGACCCGTAGAGGTCGCGTACTTGTTGAATTATTTGCTAATTGCTGTCTTATACTCAGTCATGATTTTTCTTGCGTATTATACCTCAGTCTTTCTGGATATTTGTTGATATACTATGTTATCTTTGTTTGGGCTGATCTTTGTGATTCCTGAGAGCCCAAGAGACTTGAGAGATTGAGGACTGAGTAAGGCCGAGGGCCTGTCAGTGAGGTAAGGATATTATGGCACGTGAGTTGTCCGTGCAGGATATTATAGCATGTGAGTTGTTCGTGCAGCACGTGAGTTGTCCGTGCAGATTATGGCGCTTGGGTTGTAGGAGCCCCTCCGGAGTCTGTACACACTCCCAGTGAGCGCGGGTACCCATTGAGTGTGAGTGTTGAGTGCTGAGAGCCGAGTGGTTGAGCTATTATGATGAGCTGAGTGACTGTTGCCTGAGAGGATGTACTTGCTTTGCATTTGTTGTTGCACTTGGTTGCTATCTGTCATTGTTGTGAAATATCTGAAAGAATTTATATCTGGATTACTTGAAATTGAACTGTATAAAATTAATTTGACTTAAACTGCCAGATTTGAAAGCATGTCTATTCTTTGCTGGAACTACTGAAAGTGAACTATGACTGTGTAGCTCGTCATTATCTTCGGATCCTTAGTTATTTTTGTTACTTGCTGAGTTGATTGTACTGATACTATACCCTGCACTTCGTGTGTAGATCCAGGTATTCCTGAACATAGCGGGTGTTGATCATTTCGCGCAGTTGATTTTTAGGATATTTTGAGGTAGCTGCCGTGTTCCACAGACCTTGTCTCTCCTTCTCTATCTCCTTGTTTACTATCTTTGGTCTCAGACTATTATAGACCGTATTTTCCATACTGGTACTCATATTAGATGCTCATGTACTCAGTGACACCAGATTTTTGGAGTGTTATATCGGAAATTGCTAGATCTTTGGTATTGTATTAAACGTTACGTTTTTAAATTTAAAGGAAATCGTGGGTTATTGATGTTGTTGGCTTGCCTAGTACTGAGATAGGCGCCATCACGACAGGTTAGGATTTTGGGCCGTGACAAAGTTGGTATCAGAGCGTAGGTTACATAGGTCTCATGAGTCATGAGCAGGTTTAGTAGAGTCTTGTGGATCGGTACGGAGACGTCTGTACTTATCTTCGAGAGGCTGCAGAACCCTTAGAAAAATTTTGCTTTCTTGTATTCTGTCGTGCGAAATTGTTGATTTCGGAAACTAAAATTCTGTTATTCTATTCTCTCACAGATGGTGAGAACACGTACTACCGGATCGGACGGTTAGCCACCAGTGCTACCAGTTAGGACCGCGAGAGGCCGGGGCCATGGTAGAGGCCGGGGTCGAGGTAGAGGTCAAGGTGTAGCTCGTACCACAGTTGGACCAGCACCTGTAGTACCACCAGTTTCTCCAGCTCAGGAGCAGATTTCGGATATAGCTGAGCCAACAGGATCAGCTTAGGCACCAGTTGTGCCCATTTAGATTCCAGGCCTTCAGGAGACTTTGGCCCAGATATTGGCAGCTTGCGCTGGTCTGGTTCAGGTGGTTTCGGCTCAGGCCGCACCTGGCGCTTCTCAGGCCGGGGGAGGTACTCATACCCCCGTTGCCCGTACTCCAGACCAGGTAGTACAGGGACTTCAGATACCGGGGACACTACCAGCCCAGTCGGTTGCAGCTGCTCAGGCCCCGGTAGTTCCTGTTATGGCAGATGATGAGTAGAGGAGACTTGAGAGATTTGAGAGGCTTCGACCTCCATCTTTTAGCGGTGCTGAGTCAGAGGATGCCCAGGGTTTTCTGGATAAGTGTCAGCGGATGCTACGGACAACGGGTATTTTGGAGACCAGTGGGGTCTCATTTAATACTTTTCAGTTTTCTGGGGCTGCCTTCAGATGGTGAGAGTCTTACGAGAGGTGTAGGCCGATCGGTGCAGCACCCCTTACTTGGCAGCAGTTCTCCGATCTATTCCTGGAGAAGTTCGTACCTCAGTTCTGCAAAGAGGAGTTGCGCAAGTAATTTGAGAAGCTTCGTTAGGGTGATATGTCTGTGATGCAGTATGAGATGAGATTTTCAGAATTGTCCCGTCATGCTATCTGGTTGATTCCTACAGACAAGGAAAGGATCAGGAGGTTCATAGATGGCCTCACTTTTCAGCTGCGATTACTCAAGACTAGAGAGAGAGAGTCTGGTGCTACTTTCGACGAGGTTGTTGACATTGCTCAAGACTAGAGAGAGAGAGAGTCTGTACACACTCCCAGTGAGCGCGGGTACCCATTATGTGTGAGTGCTGAGGGCTGAGCGCCGAGTGGTTGAGCTGTTGTGATGAGCTGAGTGACTGTTGCCTGAGAGGTTGTACTTGCTTTGCATTTGTTATTGCACTTGGTTGTTATCTGTCATTGTTGTGAAATATCTCAAAGAATTTATAACTGGATTACTTGAAATTGAACTGTATAAAATTGATTTGACTTAAACTGCCGGATTTGAAAGCATGTCTATTCTTTGCTGGAACTACTGAAAGTGAACTATGACTGTGTAGCTCGTAATTATCTTCAGATCCTTAGTTATTTTTGTTACTTGCTGAGTTGGTTGTACTCATACTACACCCTGCACTTCGTGTGCAGATTCAGGTGTTCCTGAACATAGCGGGTGTTGATCATTTCGCACAGTTGATTTTTAGGAAATTTTGATGTAGCTGCTGTGTTCCGCAGACCTTGTCTCTCCTTCTCTAAACGTTACGTTTTTAAATTTAAAGAAAATTGTGGGTTATTGATGTTGTCAGCTTGCCTAGTACTGAGATAGGCGCCATCACGACAGGTTAGAATTTTGGGTCGTGACAATATGTAACAATAAGGATCCAAATGGGAATAGAAAACTAAGGTATTTTTATGTTAATCGCAATGTGAATGCGCCATATAAACCGCATTCACCAAATGCGCCTTATAAATCGCATTCATCAAATTTGACCTACAAATCACATTCGCTGAATGCAACTTATAAATCGCACTCGTTAAATACAACGTATAAATCGTATTCAAACACGAGTTATCGTTAAAGCGTCCATCAGTAAATAATAAAACACGGTCCTGTTAAGTCAGCCTCAACTTATCTCCAAGTAGTACAGAATTATAACTTTTAGGAGAGATAAAAGAATAATGGAAAAAACAGCAAAAGTGTGAGCATTCAATGAACGTCTCAATACCATCTTAATCCTGATGCCTTCAGCATGATGTCTCAAATTCTTGAAGATGGAAGATTGACAAACAACAAGAATATATTTGTCATCATGACATCTACATAGGAAAGAGGGTTTTTGTTAAAAAAAAAAAAAAAATTATCGGAGCATTATAAATGAAGAGATAAAATTGTTAGTCCCGCCAATATTGCTGTATTTGTAAATAATAATTCTGTAAAATATAAGTTATCGTAATGAAACAGTAATTAATTCGAGCCCACTGAATTCATAGTGTTTCCTTAAGGAATTTAATCCCCTTCCAGTACCCAAGGTTATGGATTATTTCCTCCCAGGATAGAACGAATCACACACTGGTGTAACGGTACTTCAAACCCCAGTGTTTCAGCAAACACAAAGTTCGGTAGCAAATCACACTTACAGTTGCTTTGTTTGAAGTTAAAACAATGCAGAACAAAGGAGTAGAAACTCAGAAAATTGTATGGAAATGCTGAGAGGAAGGAATGCAATGTATAGCCAAAGTTGAGCGTTTTCAGTTTGGTGTTGTTGTGTCTTTCTTCAACGGCTGCTGCTCATATTTATAGCAGTCAGCTTTGAAGATGAACGACCCTCCACCTTCCATGGTGGAGCATGCACTAGCTTGTTTGGGGTGCAAGCACTTGGCCATGGTGGGAAGAGCATTAGGCGGCTGCTATTGCAGCTGGTAGTCAATACACGGATTGGAACATATCCGTTACAAATGCGGATAATCTTACGTTAATATTTACTATTAACAAATAAATTTGGTCCAAAAAATTAATCAATCAATCGATCATTTGACTAAATCCGAATCCGAATCCGAAGCCAAAGCCGAAGCCGAAGCCGAAGCCGAAGCCGAACCCGTAGCCGTAGCCGAAGCCGAGCGAGCGACGACGACGACGGCGCGAGGCTTACTTTCTTCTTAACTCTGTAAGAGCTACAAGAAGAGCAATTATATATATACCCACCAAAAGTCTTTTCCTCTTTCAATATGGGACAATGTCTCATTGTCAAGAGGGGGAACCTTAAAATTTTACTCAAAAAATTTCATTTTTTCTCCATTTCTCATTCACCCTCATTTTAAGACTATTTCATCTTAAATAACAAAAACCTCAACAATCCCCCACATGAATGGGGAATGGCTATATCACGGAAGTATGCATGGAAAAATTGTGTGATTTGCAAGCAAGGATTAATCGCATCTGGATAAGTAGGTTTCCCTTTGAACTTTTCGTAGTGAACTTATGTCGGATATACTCGGTCAATCGATAGATTTGATATCTTTGAACCGTCGATCTTTGGTGTATACCTAGACAGCCATAAGTCACACAACCGACCCTTAACCGTCTTTGGCTCTCATTGTTGTGTTCGTTTCAGCCATGAACACCGCCTGGTTTCATAAGTGCGTAGAGAACTGGCCTTACAAAGTTCTCCTTGAAGCGGCTAACACTTCACACTTACATAGGTGATTCCTAAACGTATCATCCTGTAGATACACTATTTGATATACTCCGTATCAAATTTAGAAATCATTAAAAAACCTTAATGCTTTATCTTTGGTACTGAACATTGTCTCATCACGAGAACGGGCTAAAATTTTATTTGACAATGTTGAACCGTCATTAATGACTTTGTTTGATCTCCTTGAACCTAGATCTTGGGATCTCCAGTCTTCTAGGTAGAGTTACCGCCACAATGACTTGTTCTCGGCCATAACCCCATTCCCCTTGATGATTTCTTAACTACCTCTCTAGTTAGGCCTTTTGTAAGTGGATCCGACACATTATCACTTGACTTTACATAGTCAATCATGATAATTCCTCTAGAGAGTAATTGTCTAACGGTTTTATGTCTTCGTCGTATATGACGAGATTTACCGTTATACATAACGCTCCCAGCCCTTCCAATTGCCGCTTGACTATCACAATGTATGCATATTGGTGCCAATGGTTTGGGCCAAAATGGAATGTCTTCCAAGAAATTCCGGAGCCATTCAGCTTCTTCACCGGCTTTATCTAAGGCTATGAATTCAGCCTCCATTGTAGAGCGGGCAATACATGTTTGTTTAGACGACTTCCAAGATACCGCTCCTCCACCAATAGTGAATACATATCCACTCGTGGACTTAGAATCAGTTAAACCGGTGATCCAATTTACATCACAGTATCCCTCAATCACCGCAGGGAATTTACTGTAGTGCAAGTCAAAGTTCTGGGTATGTTCTAAATATCCCAAAACTCGTTTCATTGCCATCCAATGAGATTGGCCTGGATTGCTAGTATATCGACTCAGTTTACTTATAGCACAAGCTATATCTGGTCGTGTACAATTCATGATATACATTAAGCATCCCAACACACGAGCATAATCCAATTGTGATATTGGCCTTTATTCTTTGCTAATACAAGATTCACGTCAATTGGAGTCTTTGCAACTTTAAAGCCCAAGTGCTTGAATTTTTCAAGTACTGTCTTAATATAATGAGATTGTGACAATGCCAGACCTTGAGGAGTCTTATGGATCTTAATTCCCAGAATTAAATCAGCAACTCCCAAGTCTTTCATATCAAACTTGCTATTGAGCATACGCTTAGTAGCATTTATGTTGGCAATGTCATTACTCATTATCAGCATATCATCCACATATAGGCAAACAATGACTATGTGATTTGGAACATTTTTAATGTACACACATTTATCACATTCATTTATCTTAAAACCATTTGACAACATTGTTTGGTCAAATTTCGCATGTCATTGTTTGGGTGCTTGTTTTAGTCCGTAAAGAGACTTAACAAGTCTACATACTTTCTTTTCTTTATCTGGAACCACAAACCCTTCAGGTTGTTCCATGTAAATTTCTTCCTCCAACTCTCCATTTAAGAAGGCCGTCTTAACATCCATTTGATGAATTTCAAGACCATACACTGCAGCTAATGCTACTAACATCCATATGAATGTAATTCTTGTAACTGGAGAGTATGTATCAAAGTAGTCTAGACCTTCTCGTTGTCTATACCCTTTGACTACGAGTCTTGCCTTGAATTTATCAATAGTGCCATCATCTTTGATTTTTCTCTTAAAAATCCATTTAGAACCCAAAGGTTTATTTCCAGGAGGAAGATCAACCAATTCCCATGTATGGTTGTTCAATATGGATTCTATTTCACTATTGACTGCCTCTTTCCAAAACAATGATTCAGAAGAAGTCATAGCTTCTTTAAATGTTTGAGGCTCATTCTCCAATAAGAAAGTCACAAAATCTGGTCCAAATGAAGTAGACATTCTTTGACGTTTACTACGTCTTGGATCCTCCTGATTACATATACTTTCTTTTGTTTCTTCCCGAGGTCGTTTAGATCCTTCACCAAACGACTCACATTCCTTTTTATACGGATATATATATTTTCAAAGAACTCAGCATTATCTGATTCTAATACCGTATTATTATGAATGTCGGGATTTTCTAATTTATGAACCAGAAATCGATATGCTTTACTATTTGTCTCATATCCTATGAAAACACAATCAATGATTTTCGGTCCTATCTTTACCCTTTTGGGTTTAGGAACTTGCACTTTTGCCAAACACCCCCACACTTTAAAATAATTCAAGTTGGGCTTCCTTCCTTTTCATTTTTCATATGGAATGGATTGTGTTTTGCTATGGGGCACTCGATTTAATATTCGATTAGCCGTAAGAATGGCTTCCCCCCACAAGTTCTGTGGCAAACCAGAACTTATCAACAACGCGTTCATCATCTCCTTTAATGTGCGATTCTTTCTTTCCGCAATCCCATTAGATTGGGGCGTGTAAGGGGCTGTTGTTTGATGAATAATTCCATATTCTAAACATATTTCTTCAAAAGGAGATTCATATTCACCACCCCTATCACTTCTTATCATTTTTACTTTCTTGTTAAGTTGCGTTTCAACTTCATTTTTGTATTGCCTGAATGCGTCTATTGCTTCATCTTTACTATTCAGTAAGTAAACATAGCAATATCGAGTACCATCGTCAATAAAAGTTATGAAATACTTCTTTCCACCGTGAGATGGTATTGACTTCATGTCACAAATATCTGTGTGAATTAAGTCTAAAGGATTTGAATTCCTTTCAACTGACTTATAAGGATGTTTAACATACTTAGATTCCACACATGTTTGACATTTTGATTTTTCGCATTCAAACTTAGGCAGTACTTCCAAGTTAATCATTTTTCGCAAGGTTTTATAATTGACATGACCCAAACGTACATGCCATAAATTATTTGACTCAAGTAAGTAAGAAGAAGCTGAAATATTATTATTGTTTTCCACAACCATTATATTTAGATTGAAAAGGCCCTCGGTGAGGTAACCTTTTCCTACAAATATTTCATTCTTACTTATGACAACCTTGTTGGACACAAAAATGCACTTAAAATCGTGCTTAACAAGAAGTCCAGTAGAGACTAAATTCTTTCTCATTTCGGGAACATGAAGGACATTGTTCAAAGTCATGACCTTGCCAGAAGTCATTTTCAGAAATATCTTCCCATATCCTTCAACTTTTGCTGTTGAAGCATTTCCCATATAAACTGTCTCTCCGGGTCCAGCAGGAGCATAAGTAGCAAAAGCTTCTCTAACTGCACAAACATGGCGAGTGGCTCCTGAATCAAACCACCACAGTTTAGGATTTCCCACCAAGTTACATTCAGAAAGCATGGCACACAAGTTATCAACATCATCATGGTTTACTACCATGTTTGCTTGACCCCTTTTCTTGTCTTTCTTCGGAGCACGATACTCCATAGATTTGTGTCCGATTTTCCCACAGTTGTAGCAGTTTCCACTAAACCGCTTCTTGCTTGGGTTGTATTTTAGACCAGAAGCCTTCTTCCTCTTTTTGTTATCTTCAACAATATTTGCTCCCATTATTGTTGAATTTCCACGGCCTCTCCTTTCAGCAGCTTTATTGTCCTCTTCGATTCTCAACCGAACAATGAGATCTTCAAGGGACATTTCCTTTCGTTTGTGTTTCAAATAATTTTTGAAGTCCTTCCACAACGGAGGCAACTTCTCAATCATTGCTGCTACTTGGAATGCTTCATTGATGACAAGACCTTCAGCAAGTAGATCATGAATAATCACTTGCAATTCCTGGACTTGGGTAATAACAGACTTGCTATCTACCATTTTGTAGTCCAAAAATTTTGCGGCAACGAATTTCTTCATCCCGGCATCTTCAGTTTTATATTTCTTTTCAAGCGCATTCCACAATTCTTTTGACGTCTCCACGCTACTGTATACATTATACAGATTATCATCCAGTCCGCTAAGAATATAATTCTTGCATAAAAAATCAGAATGCTTCCACGCTTCAATCACGATAAAGCATTCATTATCTGGAGTTTTATCTGGCAGATCAGGAACATCTTCTTTGATGAACTTCTGTAGACATAACGTAGTTAAGTAGAAGAACATCTTCTGCTGCCAGCGCTTGAAATCAATTCCGAAAAATTTTCCGGGTTTTTCTGCCGGTGCCAACGCCGGTGTTTGGCTTGTCGATGCGTTGGCAGTCACCGTCGGAACAGCTTGGTTTTCGCTTTCAGTCATCATTTTTTCTGTAAAAAGAAATGACACAAACAAACGTTTAATACACGTTTTCAAACTGGAGTAAAAATTACGTAGATTTTAATCTCCAACAAAGCGCCACGAAGGCTTTACTCTCCAAAACGGGAGTACACAAAACCACAAAGATTTTAGTTTGCAGAATAATAAGAATAACACAAATACAGAAATAAATAGTAAATTCTTTAAGATTGTTATTCCCGCCAATATTGCTGTATTTGTAAATAATAATTCTGTAAACTATAAGTTATCGTAATGAAACAGTAATTAATTCGAGCCCACTGAATTCACAGTATTTCCTTAAGGAATTTAATCCCCTCCTAGTACCCAAGGTTATGGATTATTTTCTCCCAGGATAGAACGAATCACACACTGGTATAGCGGTACTTCAAACTCCAGTGTTTCAGCGAACACAAAGTTCGGTAGCAAATCACACTTACAGTTGCTTTGTTTGAAGTTAAAACAATGCAGAACAAAGGAGTAGAAACTCAGAAAATCGTATGGAAATGCTGAGAGGAAGGAGTGCAATGTATAGCCAAAGTTGAGCGTTTTCAGTTTGGTGTTGTTGTGTCTTTCTTCAACAGCTGCTGCTCATATTTATAGCAGTCAGCTTTGAAGATGAACGACCCTCCACCCTCCATGGTGGAGCATGCACTAGCTTGTTTGTGGAGCAAGCACTTGGCCATGGTGGAAAGAGCATTAGGCGGCTGCTATTGCAGCTGGTGGTCAATACACGGATTGGAACATATCCGTTACAAATGCGGATAATCTTACGTTAATATTTACTATTAACAAATAAATTTGGTCCAAAAAATCAATCAATCAATCGAATCCGAATCCAAATCCGAATCCGAAGCCGAAGCCGAAGCCGAAGTCGTAGCCGTAGCCGAAGCCAAGCGAGCGACGATGACGACGGCGCGAGGCTTGCTTTCTTCTTAACTCTTTAAGAGCTACAAGAAGAGCAATTATATATATACCCACCAAAAATCTTTTCCTCTTCCAATATGGGACAATGTCTCATTGTTAAGAGGGAAAATTAAAATTTTACTCAAAAAATTTCATTTTCCCTCCATTTCCCATTCACCCTCATTTTAAGACTATTTCATCTTAAATAACAAAAACCTCAACAATCTCCCACATGAGTAGGGAATGGCTATATCACGAAAGTATGCATGGAAAAACTGTGTGATTTGCAAGCAAGGATTAATCGCATCTGGATAAGTAGGTTTCCCTTTGAACTTTTCGTAGTGAACTTATGTCGGATATACTCGGTCAATCGGTAGATTTGATATCTTTGAACCGTCGATCTTTGGTGTATAGCTAGACAGCCATAAGTCACACAACCGACCCTTAACCGTCTTTGGCTCTCATTGTTGTATTCGTTTCAGCCATGAATACCGCCTGGTTTCATAAGTGCGTAGAGAACTGACCTTACTTCCGTGATATAGCCATTCTCCAAATGCGACTTACAAATCACATTCTTTATATGCGACTTACATATCGCATTCACCAAAAGCGACTTACAAATTGCATTTGCCGAATGCGACCTATAAATCGCATTCGTCACATACAACTTATAAAGCGTATTCAAACACGACTTACCATTTAAAACACCCTCTAGTTAATAATAAAACCTTGTCCTGTTCAGCTAGCCTCAACTCATCTCCAAGTAGTAGCAGATTTTAACTTTTAGGAGAGATAAAAGAAAAATAGGAAAAGAAGAAAAAGTGCGAGCACTTAATGAATGTCTCAATACCATCTCAATCCTGATGTCTTCAGCATGTGTCTCAAATTCTTGAAGATGGAAGATCGACAAACAACAAGAATATATTTGTCATCATGACATCTACATAGGAAAGAACTATTTTTTAAAAAAAAATTAATTTTTATCGGAGCATTATAAATGAAGGGATAAACTTTTGATAAGAAAATTTATATGTAACAATAAGGATACAAATGGGAATAGAAAATTAAGGTATTTTTATGTAAATCACAATGGGAATGCGCCTTATAAACCGCATTCACCAAATGTGACTTACAAACCGCATTCTTCATATGCGACTTGCAAGGTGTTCACAGATCACCGAAGTCTCCAACATCAATTCAAAAAAAATAATTTGAACTTGAAGCAATGGAGATAGTTGGAGCTATTGAAAGACTATGATATCACCATTTTTTATTACCCGGGGAAGGACAATATGGTGGCCGATGCCTTGAGTAGAAAGGCGAAGAGCATGGAAAGCCTTGCTTTTATTCCAGTTGGGGAGAGGCTATTAGCTATGAATATTCAGTTTTTGGCCAACAGATTCGTGAGATTGGATATTTCGGACCCCAGTAGAGTCATTGCTTGTGTTGTATCGTCCTTGTTAGAGCTCATCAAGGCGCGTCAGTATGATGATCCCCAATTATTTGTCCTAAGGGACACGGTGTAGCATGACGATACCAAGGAGGTGACTATTGATGATGATGGTGTGTTGTGGCTTCAGGTCCGAATTTGTGTGCCCAATGTGAATAGGTTGCGGGAGCTGATTCTTGAAAAGGCCCATAGTTTATGGTATTTCGCTCATCCAGGTGCTGCGAAGATGTATCATGATTTGAGGCAACGTTATTGGTGGAGAAGGATATTGTTGAGCATGTTGCACGGTGTTTGAACTGTCAGCAGGTGAAGTATGAGCATCACAGATCGGGTGATTTATTTCAGAAGTTAGATATACCGGAGTGGAAGTGGGAGCGTATCACTATGGATTTTGTAGTTGTGTTGCCATGGACCTTGAGGAGAATTGATGTTGTGTGGGTCATTGTGCACAAACTGACTAAGTCTGCACATGTCATTCCAGTCATGACTTCCTACGCTTCAGAGTAGGTGGCTCAAATTTAACTTAGAGATTATTTGCCTGCATGGTGTGTCCGTGTCTATTATCTCGGATTGGAGCACTCAGTTTACATTGCATTTTTGGAAGGTCGTGCAGTGTGAGTTGCGCACACAGGTTGAGCTGAGTACGGTATTTTATCCCCAGACAGACGGCCAATCCGAATGTACTATTCAGATCTTGGAGGACATGTTGCGAGTCTATGACATTAATTTTGGGGGTCAGTGAGATAAGTTTCTACCGCTAGCAGAGTTCGCCTATAATAACAGCTACCAGTCGAGTATCCAAATGGCTCCTTATGAGACCCTATATGTGAGGCGATGCCGTTCTCCGGTTGGTTGGTTTGAGTATGGGGAGGCTATGTTATTGGGCACTGATTTAGTTTATGATGCATTGGAGAAGGTGAAATTGATTCAAGAGTGGCTTCATACAACGCAGTCTAGGCAAAAGAATTTGCTGATAGGAAGGCTCGTGATGTGGCATTCATGGTGGATGAGAGGGTTCTACTCAGAGTTTCACTCATGAATGGTGTAATGAGGTTCGGGAATAAGGGCAAGTTGAGCCCTCGGTATATTGGTCCATTTAAGGTCTTGGAGAGGGTTGGTGAGGTGGCTTAGAAACTTGCTTTGCCACCCAGCTTATCTGGAGTCCATCCGATATTTCATATTTTCATGCTTCGGAAGTACTATAAGGATCTGTCACATGTGTTGGATTTTAGCTCGGTGCAGTTGAACAAGGATTTGACTTATGATGAGGAGCCAATGGCCATTTTGGATAAACCGATTCGCAAGCTAAGGTCGAAGAATATTGCATCGATGAAAGTTCAGTGGAGGGGTGAACTGATCGAGGAGGCGACTTGGGAGACCGACGTTATAGGAAAGTACATATCACTCACGAAAGGATATGGTTTTGACTTTTATATAAGCATATTATTAGGTGTTTATTATTGTATGGAGTAATTTTATTGTTAACTCATAAAACTAATTCTAAAGCGAAACTTTACATAGTTTGTTCGATTGTGGTGGAAATTAAATGGTCTCGCTCGAAACAATGCACGAAACTATAATTGCAAAAAATAATTGTATTTTGCATATTCGATCGGCCTTTGTCCAATAGCAACGTTTTATCAAAGTTTCTAATAGCACAACGCTATTTGGGGTTGAGAGAGCACCTAGCTAGTAAAGAATCAAATTAAAAATATCCACATTTCAATGAGCGATCGTCAAATAATGATAACGTTTATTTTTTGATATATTACTATATAGCACTAGAAGTTATATATATGAGGTTCAATTCTATTCCTCTTACACATTTGTTTTTTATTTAACTTATAAATATAAATAAAATTAAAGTTAACATGACTAGTGTTCCTCTAATAAAAGTAAACATTATAATTTCAGCTATTATCTTATAATTATAGTATAAACGGAAAAGGTCCTAAAATATCCTTTTACTATTAAAAATTTATTTAAAATTACCTTATGTTATACTATTGGCTCAAACAATAAATTCCTATCGTTTTACTATTGAAACACATGTATCCCTAACTTGACGGACTGGACACGTGGCATCCATCCAAGGTTGCTGGTCCATGCGATCTTAAATTAGATGTGACCCGCCCCATTACCCGCTACCCGACCCATAAAGTTTGACCCTCTCCTCCTTTCCATCTAACTCTCCTACTAACCAAAATAGTTGTCTCCGCCGCAACCATCTTTTTTTTAATAGCAAAGGACTTCATCAATAAACAGTCACAAACTCATAACAGAGATGAAAAAAATCTGACAATCAAGGTCTAAACTAAACAAGGAGTTCAAAATTAGTAAGGGACAACAACGGTCTAAACTAAACAATGAGCTCAAATTTAGTAAAGGGACAACAACGATGATGAGGCCCAAACTTAGAAGCTAGGAGAGCTTCTCAAATTAGCAACCTCCAGCATAAATCATTATAGTAGTGGCCTCATACATAGTAATGGCCTCGTACAAAAATAATATTATCTTCGTTCCAATTTATGTGAACCTATTTCCTTTTTGGTCCGTTCCAAAAAGAATGACCCCTTTCTAAATTTGGAAACAATTTTGCTTTAACTTACAATTTTACCCTTAATGAGAAATTTTTATAATCACACAAATACTCTGGGCCCCTTTTTGAATTATTTATGACCACAAATTTCAAAAGTCTTCATTTTTTCTTAAATTTCGTACCAAGTTAAACATGTTCACATAAATTGGAACAGAGGGACAAGGACAATATCATTTTCATATAAATGGAAAGTGGCCGAAAAACATAAGAGGCGCCATAGCTTAGTCTTTCCGGTCGATCGATTTCGGATTTAGATCTATCTCAAGGATCTGAACAACTATTGTTACCACAATAATGGGTTTTAGATATGTTAAAAGTTTGATCTCTTGATCTTCATCCTTTAATTATGGTAGATTCTTCGAAATTCACCCCAAAAAATCACGAATCTCAATTGAGTTTCTAACAATTTCAGCTTAAGAGCCCGTTTGGATTAGCTGATTATAAATAGCTGATTAACGTGTAGTGCTGAAAAGTATTTTTAAGTGCTGAAATTGATTTTTAAAATAAGCATTTACGCGTTTGGGTAGAAGTACTGAAACTGATAATAAGCAGTTGATGTGTTTGATTAAAAAGTGATGATAAGCTATTCTTTTGTTAAAATGATTAAAATACCCTTGAATATTTTTCAAAAGATTATAAATTAAAAATTTATTTGTAAAGAAAAAAATTAATAACAAATATGAAATGAAGATAAAGTCAAGAAATTTATTTTGGGAAAAATATTTTGTGAATTAGAAAATATTATTAAGGATAAACTAGTAAAAGTGTTGGTCAAACTAAAAGTACTTATAAGCTGAAAAGCCATGAGTTGGGGGTGACCAACTTATGACTTATGGTTTATTTTAGCTTATAAGTACTTTGAGTGTTTACCAAACTCGTAGATAAGCCAAAAAGTGCTTATAAGCCAGTTTGACCAGCTTATAAGCTTAGCCAAACACCCTCTAACAAAGGCCTGAAATTTAGATTTCTGAATAATATTCAAGTTCAAATTTCAAAAATTAGTAAACCCGAAGAAGCACCAAGCTTCATTAATAATGATGCTTTTCCCTTTTTACCTATAAACTTTCTCCTAAAAGTTTCTCCTTAAAATGTAATTGATGGAGAAATAGAAAAATAAAATGGAGGAGAAGGTGTAGCAGTGAAGAAAATTTAGAAACTGGGTTTTGGGGGAGAGGAGAAGAAGAAGACAAGAGTATAGGTTTGGGGTGGGGGAGAGGGGGAAGGGGAAAGAAGAAAGGTGCGGTAGGGTGGGTCAGGCAACACATAGTGGGGCGGGTTGCTAAGACTGGATGTTCTTGGATGGGTGTCACATGTTCGGTCCGTCAAGTTAGATGTATATATGTTTCAATAGTAATACGGTAAAGGTTTTTCTGAACAAATAATATAGCGGATGATAATTTTAAATAATTTCTAATAGTATAAGGATATTTCAAGACTTTTTCCGTTGTATAAAACACTCTAAAAAATTTACCACAATAAAAGAATACTTTCGAACAATGCTTGAAATTAATATGGAGTTAAAAGAAGGCCTCATTGTAAGTGAGGGGGATGATTTTGAGGCAAGCAATAGATTACTGACCTTCTAGTGGCTTCCCTTCTTCTGAACCTTCCTCTGTTCCTCACTGTCAGTCGTTGGATCTAATTATACTAAACACCAGACAAATCCAAAATTTATCTATCGACTCCCTTCCTAATTTCACTCCCCTCCATTGCTAGGGACTTGCTATTTTAACTAACAAATGACCTTATTTATAAGCATTGACACCAAAAAAATTCCTCATATCAGAACGACCCTAAGAACTTCTGCGGAAAACAAAATCTCAAAGGCCTCTCTGCTCTCTCATCTTCGCCTACACACCTCCTTATAATCCTATATTTATCTTACGTAATTTCCTTCTTGTTGTAATTGTGTGTTAGTTAAACTAAGATCTTCTGTAACACATATATATAAGATAGAAACTTAAATTTCTTGTCCAAATTAATTAAGATTGTTATTATGGCTCCGGAAATTGTGTCAGTGAGCGGACAAATGGTAAAACCAATGATTCTAACCAATAATATTACATCAAACAGAGCGTATGTTACGTTCTTGGCTGGAAATGGCGATTACGTGAAGGGAGTCGTTGGTTTGGCCAAGGGTTTGAGGAAGGTTCATACTACGTATCCGCTCGTTGTGGCGGTGCTTCCGGATGTTCAGGAAGAGCACCATGTTAGGACCGAAAAAATCAGGTGTCATGCGAAAACTAGTAAAGAAAATCTTGAACGACGATAAATCAGACAACAAAAGAGAAATATACCAAAAGAGATACAAACATTTAACGTGATTCGGCCAATTGACCTACGTCCACGGGCGGAGATGAGCAATCCACTATAATAAAAGAGAGTACAAAATATTGAGAAAATAATCTCACAAAGAGGCAAACACAAGTGACACACTAACACTTGTCCCGTAAAGTTCTCCCCCTAAACACGACTCTCAAACCCCATATGGCTACATTGTGGATGTTGTTGAATGAGAAGGAAGGATCCTCAATTTATAGAAGTCCAAACATTTTTCCTATGAGAAAAAGGACTAGCCAAACATGGAAGAATTATAATTTTCTTCTACAAAAAGGAAAACTCAATTATGGTAAATATATTGTCCTTTCCTTCAGAAAATAGAAAAACTAAATATGGAAAGAAAATCACGACAACCCCTAATAATTCTCCCCCTTGGTCTGAATTTTCTAACAAAATAAATTTGACCCATCTTCTTCACATAGCCTTCAACATGTCGTATCTTCAAATCTCCATCGCAAAGTTTGTCTCAACGTGAGTAGTACTCCGGTCAAAGTTCTTAGACAAAATCATGATTACGGTCAAATAGGTTGCGGCTAGAACTAAACCCACAAAGATGAGTCTGTCTTTGTGAGAAGGAACGGGAGAAACTATGTTATTGATATTGGATGATAAATATAATACAAGAGGTCCCTATTTATGCCTATACACTACAAGGAGATATTACTCCTCTTCCAATGTGGGACAAGACTACACTATACATATCTGTAAACTAACACTCCCCCTCAAACCGGTGCATACACATCATATGTACCGAGCTTGTTACACATGTAACTAATACGAGAGTCAGTAAGAGACTTAGTGAAAATATCTGCTAGTTGATCATTTGACTTTACAAATTTTGTAACAATATCTCCTGAAAGTATTTTTTTCTCTTACAAAGTGACAGTCGATCTCAATATGTTTAGTCCTCTCATGGAACACCGGATTTGACGCAATATGAAGAGTAGCTTGGTTATCACACACCAATTCCATCTTGTTAATTTCTCCGAACTTTAACTGCTTGACCCAAACTAACTCACACGTTGACATAGCCATGGCCCGATATTCGGCTTCGGCGCTAGATCGAGCAATTACATTCTATTTATTACTCTTCCACGAGACCAAATTACCTCCTACTAGAACACAATATTCAGACGTAGAACGTCTATCAGAAGGTGATCCTGCCCAATCAGCATCTGTGTACCCAACAATATGCTTCTGGCCTAGATCCTCGAATAGTAATCCTTTGCCTGGAGCTGACTTTATATACCGAAGAATACGAACAACTGCATCCCAGTGACTATCACAGGGAGAATCCATAAACTGACTTACAACACTCACCGGAAAAGAAATGTCAGGTCTAGTCACTATGAGGTAATTCAATTTGCCAACCAACCTCCTATATCTCGTAGGGTCTCTAAGAGGCTCCCCATGTCCAAGCAGAAGCTTAGCATTCGGATCCATAGGAGATTCAATAGGTCTGCAACCCATCATTCCAGTCTCCTCAAGAATGTCTAAGGCATACTTTCGCTGTGAAATAACAATACCTGAGCTAGACTGAGCGACCTCAGTACTTAGAAAATACTTCAATCTGCCCAGATCCTTAGTCTGAAAGTGTTGAAAGAGATGCTGCTTCAGATTAGTAATACCGTCCTGATCATTGCCAGTAATAACAATATCATCAACATAAACCACTAGATAAATACACATATTAGGAGCAGAATGCTGATAAAACACAGAGTGATTAGCCTCACTACGAGTCATGCCGAACTCCTGAATAATTGTGCTGAACTTACCAAACCAAGCTCGAGGGGACTATTTCAAACCATATAGTGACAGGCGCAATCTGTACACACAACCATTAAAATCCATCTGAACAACAAAACCAGGTGGTTGCTCCATATAAACTTCTTCCTCAAGATCACCGTAGAGAAAAATATTCTTAATGTCTAACTGATAAAGAGACCAATGACGTACAGCTGCTATGGACAAAAAGAGACGAATAGATGCTACTTTAGCCACGGGAGAGAAAGTATCACTATAATCAAACCCAAAAATCTGAGTATATCCTTTTACAACAAGACGAGCCTTAAGCCGATCAACCTGACCATCCGGGTCGACTTTGACTGCATAAACCCAACGATAACCAATAGTAGACTTACTTGCAGGAAGAGGAACAAGCTCCCAAGTACCACTCATATGTAAAGCATACATCTCGTCAATCATAGCATGTTGCCATCCTGGATGAGATAGTGCCTCACCTGTAGACTTAGGGATAGAAACAGTGGACAAAGAAGATATAAAAGCATAATGAGGTGACGACAGACGATGATAACTTAAACCGGCATAGTGGGGATTAGGATTAAGTATGGATCGTACACCTTTGCGGAGTGCAATTGGTTGACTAAGAGGAGACAAGTCCGCAGTAGGTGCAGAATCTGATGCGGGGCGTGAATCACCTGGGCCTGATGCTGGATGTGGACGATGATGATAAGTCAAGAGTGGTGGAGCTGCAGAAGGTTGAACTGGATTATGTGGAGTAACTGAAGCTATAGGTGGTGGAACTACAACTGGAGCTGTAGGTGGTGGAACTGGAGCTATAGTTGGTGGAGCTGGAGTGACTGAATCTCCAAAATATGAAATTGATAGTACCTCAGAAATATCTAAGTGATGACCTGAACCTGTGAAGTATGATTGGGTTTCAAAGAAGGTAACATCAGCGGACATAAGGTACCGCTGGAGGTCAGGAGAGTAGCATCGATACCCCTTTTATGTTCTCGAGAAACCCAAAAATACGCACTTAAGAGCACGGGGAGCTAACTTATCTGTTCCTGGAGTAAGGTTATGGATAAAACAAATGCTTCCAAAGATACGGGGTGGAAGAGAGAACAAAGGTAAGTAGGAAAACATGACAGAGAATGAAACTTGGTTCTGGATAGATGAAGATGGCATACGATTAATAAGATAGCAAGATGTAAGAACTGCATCCCCCCAAAAATTCAACGGAGTATGAGATTGTATGAGTAGGGTACGAGCAGTTTTAATAAGATGTCCATTCTTTCTTTCAGCTACCCCATTGTGTTGAGATGTGTACGGACAAGATGTTTGATGAATAATCCCATGAGATTTCATAAACTTCTGTAATGGGGAAGACAAATACTCTCGAGCATTATCACTTCGAAATGTGCGAATAGAAACCCCAAATTGATTTTGAATTTCAGTGTGGAAGGTCTGGAAAATATAAAACAGCTCAGATCGATTTTTTATCAAAAATATCCAAGTGCACCTGGAATAATCATCAATGAAACTGACAAAGTAGTGGAATCCCAAGGTGGAACTGACCCGACTAGGACCCCAAACATCTAAATGGACTAAAGTAAAAGGTGACTCTGCTCGATTATCAAGATGCCGAGGGAAATTGGAGCGAGTATGCTTACCGAGCTGACATGACTCACACTATAGAACTGACAAGTGAGATAAACCAGATACCATTTTCTGAAGTTTTGACAAACTAGGATGTCCCAACCGTTTATGTAATAAATCTGGTGAATCAGTAACAGGACAAGTTGTAGAAGGAAGACAAGATGTGAGTCCATGTGATTTAGCAAGGATAAGGTAATAAAGTCCATTTGATTCACCCCGGGTATCAATGATCCGCCCCGTACTACATTCCTGTATAAAAACTTGGTCATCAAGAAATAAAACAATGCATTTAAGTGATTTGGCTAAGCGACCAACAGTTATGAGATTAAAAGGACTATTGGGAATATAAAGGACTGAATCTAAAGGTAAGGAAGGAAGTGGGATTGCTTGACCTATTGCAGTTGCCATGGTTTGAGACCCATTGGCCATTGTGACTTTTGGAAGAGATTGAGAATATGAAATAGTAGTGAAAAGAGATTTGCTATCAGAATATGATCTGATGCACCTGAATCGATGACCCAAGACTCAGAGGATGAAGATTGGGAGAAACAAGTCACGCTATTACCTGTTTGAACAACAGAAGTTATCTCAGAAGATGTCTGCTTACATGATTTGTACTGAAGGAACTCAATATAATCTGCTAAAGAAACCATCTGACTATTCAAAGCACCGGTTCCCATGTCGCTACAATTTGTAGTAGTAGGGTTAACTTGAAATAGTGAAAATAAGTAACTCCTGTGAGAAAACTGAAGAAATAGGATGGATAGACTCGGAATTCCCTTGCGAGCAAGCTGTTCTGAAGAAATTTTTTCCAAAAAATGCCCGAAAAGGTCACTATTCATGCCAGAAAATATAAAAGTGGTCGGAATTTAATTTGAATTAGATGGGTAGGCTCAAAATTTTGAGGAGAGCAGACTGTCCTGAAGAAGCTTCGCGAAAAAATGGTCGGAAAGTGGCCAGAACCCTCGCCGGAAAAGTTGTTGTTATCGGCGCGTGGAGGAGCGTGGCGGCTTTTCTGCCAGATAAATTTTCAAGGGTTGGTCGTCGAAGGGTAATCTACCTCGTGGTGGTGTTGGTTTTAGCACAACATTGACAGAAAGTGACTTTCACTTAGACAAGTCTTAGGTCACCGGAAAAAAATGCACGATGACTAAGTTCTTACTTCTTGGTTAATGCTGGAATGACGCACAACGATCGTTTCTCACTAATGCTCTGATACCATGTGAGAAGGCACAGGAGAAAATATGTTATTGATATTGGATGATAAATACAATACAAGAGGTCCCTATTTATAGCTATACACTACAAGGAGATATTACTCCTCTTCCAATGTGGGACAAGATTACACTATACATATCTATAAACTAATAGTCTTGAACCTTGATCTAATACCACAATTATAACGAGAAAGTGACAAACCTGAAAATAAAGAAGATAAAGAACACCAAATTTTAACGTAGAAAATCCTTCAAATCGAAGATATAAATCACGGGATCACAAAGATAAAAAAAAGCTCCACCAAAAAAATAAGAGGGTGGTTACAAAAGTTCTCTAAATTGGTTATACAATAAGTACCAAACACGGAGCAACAATAGCAACAATAAATCAATTGAAGAAGGAGGAGAAGTAACAAAGCTGGAGCTACTGTTCGGGGATCGAAATCAGATTCTACGGGTCTCAAAATCCGATCTCCACCATTCCAATCAAATACAATATGTTACAAACACTAATTCCAAATAACAACCCGATCCAACGGTTAACGAATCAAAAAATATGATTTGAAGTTGGCTGGTCGAAATAAAAATCCGTAGCAAAACAAATACTTTTCTTCTCTCTTCTCTTTTCTCTCTTGATGAAAGCTCTCTCAAAAATCACTTTTATGTTCTTAAGTATTCAAAGACTTGTACCAATGAGCATAGAACAACTCTCCAAAGTTGTGCTATTTATAAATAATGAGTGGTGATTTTTCTTAAAGCCAAAACCAACTCTTAATAGGAATAAAAATCGAATCATATTCTAATAGGAATGGAAACCAAAAGAGAATAGGATTAGGCCATGGGGCTTTGGTTGGACAACATGGCCATGTGCCCAACAAACTCCCCCTCCTACCAAGGGGCCAAATGTGTCTTCAAGTGGAGGAACTATTGACAGGCTTCATGCCTGCCAATGTTTTGCAAAACGCATGCTTATCTGCAACCACCACTTTTTTCAGCATATTCGAAGGATTTTCATCAGTATATATCTTCTCAACCTCAAATAATTTCTCTTCCACGGCCATTCTTATCTAATAATACTTTTTATTTATATGTTTGGTCTTAGATTGAAAAATGGAGTGCTTGTTGAGACAGATGGCACTCTGATTATCACAAAATAAGATGTACCTTGGCTGCTCAAAGCCAATATCTTTAATAAACTCCTTCATCCATAATAGTTCTTTGGCGCCTTCAGTGATAGCAATATATTCGGCTTCTGTGGTGGATAGAATTATACACTTTTGTAGTCTAGATTGCCAAGAAACAGCTCCCCCTGCAAAAGTGATCAAATAACCGAAAGTGGATCTTGAATTATCAAGATTTCCTCCTAAATCAGAGTTTGTGTAACAAACAAGTTTAGGCTTTCCGCTGCCAAAGCACAGCTTCAAATCTACAGTACCTTTTAGATACCTTAATATTCATTTACTGCATCCCAATGTTCCTTTCCAAGATTAGAAAGGAATCTACTAACAGTACCAATGGCATGTACAATATCTAGTCTAGTGCAAACCATAGCATACATCATGCTACCAATAGCAGAAGAGTAAGGAATACGAGACATCTCCATTTTCTCTTCATTAGTAGATGGACTCTGACTAATACTCAATTTGAAGTGTTTAGCAAGAGGAGTACTAACCACTTTTGCATCTGTCATATTGAACCTCTTGAGTACCTTCTCAATGTATTGCTTTTGGGACAAAAATAACTCCTTTCTATCTCTGTGTCGGTGGATTTGAATGCCCAAAATTTTCTTTGTTGGCCCCAAGTCCTTCATCGCAAACGATTTGCTCAACTGTTTCTTAAGGACTGTAATTCTGGATTTATTCTTGCCAACAATAAGTATATCATCCACATAAAGCAATAAGATAATAAAATCATCATCAGAGAACTTCTGGAAGAATACAGAGTGGTATGAAGAAGTTTTCTTGTACCCTTAGATTCTATGATAGATTCAAACTTCAAATACCATTGCCTTAGAGCTTGTTTCAATCCATATAGGCTCTTTTTCAATTTGCAGATATAGTTTTATTTTCCCTTAATTACAAAAATCTCAGGCTGCTCCATATAAATCTCCTCATGTAAATCACCATGAAGGAAAGCAGTCTTTACATACATCTGCTCAACCTCTAAATCTAGACTCGTGGCTAAGCCTAGAACCACACGAATAGAAGACATCTTTACAACAGGGGAGAAAATTTCATCAAAGTCAACTCCCTTCTTCTGGCCAAACTTTTAACAACTAACCTCGCCTTGTACCTGGGCGCAGAGGTATGGTTATCTTCCTTTACTCTGAATACCCATTTGTTTGATAAAGCTTTCTTACCTTTCGGCAATTTCACTAGCTCATATGTATCATTCTCATGGAGTTACTTCATCTCATTTTCCATGGCTTATATCTACTGATCTTTATGAGTATCTTGCATGGATTCATCATAGCTCTCAGGTTCTCCCATGTCAGTCAAAAGTACATACTCATCAAGAGGATAGCGCATGGATTTTTGCTTCTCCCTTGTAGATCTTCTAAGAGAGGTTTCTGGAGAATTCGAAGTAGTTACCTGAGCAGGAATTGGTTGTTGATCAACCACAACTTCATCAACTGGAGCATCCATAACATCTACACCATGATGATCATTTTGATATTGATCACTATCTTCACTATTGTCTTGGGTTCCTTCATGTACAATAGGTGCCTTAGAAATAGAAACTCGATCAATATTAACTAAGCTCTCATTACTCTGAGAATCTATCTTCTCAGCTTTGTCAATATCTTCAATAGTCTGGTCTTCAAAGAATATTGCATCACGACTTCTAATAAGTTTATTATCAACTGTATCATAAAACCGATACCCGAAATCATCTTGACCATAACCAATAAATATGCACTGCTTAGTTTTGACATCCAGTTTTGATCTTTCATCTTTAGGAACATGCACACAAGCTTTACACCCAAAAACTCTCAGGTGATCATAAGAAATATCTTTGGCAAACCAAACTCTACCTGGGACATCACCATCCAAAGAAACAACATGAGACAAATTGATAACATAGGCAATAGTGTTAAGTGCTTCCGCCCAAAATGTATTTGGAAGTTTAGCTTCTGAAAGGAAACATCTAACTCTCTCAACTAAATTTCTATTCATCCTCTATGCCAAACTATTCAATTGAGACGTCTTGACGGAGTTTTCTGATGACGAATTTCTTGTTCCTTGCAATAGTTATCAAAGGGACCACAATATTCACCACCATTGTCAGTGCGAATATATTTTAATTTCTTCCCTGTTTGTCTCTCAGCTAAGGCCTGAAATTCCTTAAACACACCAAGTGCTTGATCTTTAGATTTCAAAGAATACACCCAGAGCTTACGAGAATGATCATCAATGAAGGTCACAAAGTAAAGTGCACCACCTTTTGACTGTACTTTAAAAGGACCACACAAATCAGAGTGTACTAGCTCCAATAAATCGAGCTTTCTTGGAGGAGGATGGCTATGAAAGGAAACTCTTTTCTGTTTGCCAGCTAAACAATGGATACACCTTTTCAGCTTTTTTTGTTTCACTCCAGAAAGCAAACTTTTCTTAGCCAAACACGTAACCTCTCTCTCGCTCATATGACTCAATCTTCTGTGCCATAATTCTGATAAAGTATCACTTTCCACCATATTTATGGAGTCATTAAGAATATAGCCCTGTGTCACATATAAATAAGAAGACTTGACTCCTCGAGCCACTACTAATGATCCCTTGGTGAGCTTCCATTGGCCATTAAAGAGGGCATTATGGTAACCTTCATTGTCAAATCTTCATGCGGAGATTAAATTGAAAGGAAAGTCTGGAGCATGCTTGACATCTTGAAGAACTAACGTTGAACCATTATTAGTTTTCAAACAAACTGTGCCAACACCAAACAAACTCAATTTGCCATGGCTTATTACGTCATTAATTATTCCAAGCTTCGCATATGGGAGGTATGAATTATAAACTATCCTGTTTTATGAGACGGTATTTGGAAAAAGAGTAACTTCTAAAATTTATAATTTGAAACAAATTGAAAATATTTATATGATTAAAAAGCATCTTAATATGAGTAAAATTAAGAAATTTAAAGTTAAATTTTCCATGACTTATTAAGTAGTTAATTATTCCAAGCTTCGTATATGGGAGGTACTAACTAGGATCATCTTTGACCACGTGTTAGATTGTTCCCATTAGACGTTAGTTCTTCTAATCCCTCTGTCCTATTCCATTTGAAACTTAACATTCAAATTTTACCATTAATAATATGGTTTGTTTGAATTCATTTTGATATAAAATTTATTTTTTTACTAGGACAGAAAAAATAAAAAGACATAAATCTTTTACAATGAACAACTCATTTAATTAGTAATGATACTAAAGTCGATTTGGAAATTCCCATATATTTAATTTGTGTGTCAAAAAAAATTCTTAGTTTTTAAACATTTTCACATGAAATAAGACTGTCACGATCCAAAATCCAACTAGTCGTGATGGCACCTAACCCAACCCGCTAGGTAAGCCAACTTTCAACTATCCAATTCCAATAATAATTATTAAAGAAATTTAAGTAAATAATTATCTTAACCTTATACATTCCTCAAGAACTGGTAGTACAAATCATGAGCTTCTAAAAATAGAATATACAAAGCAGAAATGAAATAATACATAGTCTGTTTGAATAATACGTAAACAGAGCTTTTATAAATCTAAGGCTACCCTGAACAAAAGGCAGCTACAACAGGAACGCAGGTACATCTTCAAGTCCTGCAACCATTGAGCACAGCAACAACAACAGCCAACATTTGCACGCAATGTGTAGAAGTGTAGTATCAGTACAACCGAACCCATGTACTGAGTAAGTAACAAACCTAGCCGTAGGTTGAAAGTAGTGACGAGCTTCCACCAAGGTCGGGTCCAAAACCAATAGTCTATAACAATCCATTACAACATAAAGCAAATAATACCAGAAGTAACTCAGGGATAAAATACTCAGCCAAATAATGATTTCAAAAATTATAGTTCTTCCTTTCAAATACCTCAATGAAAACCTAAATCGTTTGCTGGAGTTGCCAAAAACATGAATAGTTTGAAAACAATAAATTTCTTCCAAAATCTTGTCAATAATAAATAAGATATTTCATTTTCCTTCCAGACAACCCGTGTAAAAACAAATGCATCACTATGCCCATCTGTCAACAATGTGTGAAAAATCATGAATGTTGTGATGCAGTACAGCATGAGGAAATACATCTCTATGCATGTATGTCATGCGTGCATGCCAATGCAATGCAACTCATTGATAAAATCATAAACAGCCCCTCGGGCAGAACATCACTCATATACAGCCCCTCGGGCAAAACCTCACAGTCACTCGTGCCACTCAGGCATATCTCACAATCACTCTTGCCACTCGGGCATACCTCACAATACCTCTTGCCACTCGGACATACCTCACAATCACTCATACCTCCCAGTCACTCGGCACTCGCACTCAGTAGGTACCTGCGCTCACTGGGGGTGTGTACAGACTCCGGAGGGGCTCCTATAGCCCAAGCACTATAATATGCACGGACAACTCACGTGCTATAATAATAAAGTATGCTACAGGCGGGCAGCCCCGATCCACACTCATCCTCACAAATCAGGCCCTCGGCCTCACTCAGTCATAAATATGCTGCAAGCGGACAGCCCCGGTCCATACTCATCCTCACAAATCAGGCCCTCGGCCGATATCAAACATGCTGCGGCGTGCAGCCCTATCCTATAAATATGCAACATGCTGCGGCGTGCAGCCCGATCCCATAAATATGCAACATGCTGCGGCGTGCAGCCCGGTCCCATAAATATGCAAGATAAATCAGGCTCTCGGCCTCACTTAGTCATAAACCTCTCAACCCACTCGGGCATCTCAGTAAAATAGGGCATTCGGCCCAAAACATTTATATGCATCAAAATAGAGTCATAAAACTGAGTTATGATATGCAATGAAATGAATATGACTGAGTATGAATTTTCATTTTAACACAATAATTCACAGCAATACGACCTCTAAGGGTCCCAATAATACTGGCACATGGCCTCAACATGATTTCTAATATGCTTTTCAGCTCAATTTCTTTAACACATAAAATCGCATGGAAAATGTCAAGATTATTTAACTATAAAATTCCACATAAACAATTATGTCACAATTTCTATAATGCACGCCCACACGCCCGTCACCTAGCATGTGCATCACCTACCAACAATTTACAAAATACATATATTTAGGGTTCATACCCTCAACACCAAGATTAGAAGAGTTACTTAACTCGAACAAGCCAAATCCATTGTCGAGCAAGTTAAGCAATGCTCCAGAAATCTCATTATGCATGTATCAACTCCCGAACGACTCGAATCTACCATAATTAATTTGATTCAGCCCACAAATTTTATAGGAATTAATTCCATATCAAAATACTAATATTTTCACAAAATTTGAAATTACGCCCCAAAAATCACCCGTTGGACCCACATCTCGAAATCCGATAAAACTTACAAAATCCGAACCCCCATTCAATCACGACTCCAACCATACCAAAATTACTCAAATCCGACCACAACTCGGCCTTCAAATCCTCAATTTAAACTAAGAGAGTTTTCAAACTTTTCCAACTTAATTCACCAATTAAATGATAAAAACAACCATGGATTCGGGTAATTTAACCAATATTGAGTTAAGAACACTTACCCCGTTGTTTCCTCTGAAAATCTCCCAAAAATCGCCTCAATCCAAGCTCCAAATCGTGGAAGTCCCATTTTCTGAACTTAAACTTTCTGTCCAGACCTCTCTTCTTCGCGAATGCGACAGGTCCTTCGCGTTCGCGAAGCACAAAATGTGCTTCCCAACATTTGCTCTTCACGAACGCGAGATACTACTCGCGAATGCGACGCTTAACGGAGCCCTTCTTCGCGAACGCGAAGGCAAAAAGTCCATGCCCACTATGTTTCCCTTCGCGAACGTGATACCCCATATGCGAACGCGATGCACAACCCAGCTTCTCTTCGCGAACGTGAAGATTAAATCCTGCCTACCATAAATTCCTCTTCGCGAACGCGAGGGCCCACTCGCGAACGCGAAAGAGAAAATTTGAAAAATGCAGCAACAGATATCAGCAATCTTACCAAGGCCAAAAATGATCCGTTAACCATCCAAAACTCACCCGAGCCCCTCGGGACCTCAACCAAATACACCAACAAGTCCTAAAACATCATACGGACTTAGTCGAACCCTCAAATCACCTCAAACAACGCTAAAACCATGAATTATATCCCAATTCAAGCCTAATGAACTTTGAAATTTCTAGTTTCTACAACTTGTGCCGAAACACATCAAATCACGTCTGATTGACCTCAAATTTTGCACACAAGTCATAAACGACATAACAGAACTACTCCAATTTCCAGAATCTGTTTTCGACCTCGATATCAAAAAGTAAACTCCCCGATCAAACTTCCCAAAAATTCAACTTTCGGCATTTCAAGCCTAATTCCACTACGGACCTCAAAATAATTTTCCGGACACGCTCCTAAGTCCAAAATTACCATACAGAGCTATTGGAATCATCAGAATTAAATTCTGAGGTCGTTTACACATAAGTCGACATCCGGTTACTATTTTAACTTAAGCTTTAAACCTTGGAACTAAGTGTTCCAATTTATTCCCAAACCTCACTGGACCCGAACCAATTACCCCAACAATTCACACAACAACTGTAAAGTATAATTTGAGTAGTAAAGGGGGAAGCGGGGTTGTAATACTCAAAACGACCGGCCGGGTTGTTATATTCTCCCCCACTTAGACATACGTTCGTCCTCGAACGTGCCAAGAGTTGGTTCCAAGCCATCAAATCACTATTCCATCTTACAACACACATACCCGGGGGTGAACCCACGTCACCCTATCCCACATAGACTTGACTACACAATGCAACTAAAAATCATTAATTTAATCTTAGCCCATAAACCTTGGAGTTTTGATTTCCAACCTTTAAAATTTCTTTCAAGACACGAATCTTACATTTACACACTGTATAAGTCCGAATAAGCTGCATCGAGCTATAACTATAACCACAGATATAATCACCCAGCATATTACACAGCTCGCATCCTCGTAGCACCATTCCTGATCGCAGTGACTACTCCAAAACCAAACGCATACTAGTATTAAACCCATATCAAACCAAACCTCATCCCAAAACCTTCGTACATTGTTGATAATAAAAGAAACACGCAGAATCTCGTAACCCTTATCAGACTAACAAGTCATGGAGGTCTCTTACCCCAACCAGAACCATAATCACTTTCTGAGCCGACTCTCAATATTATACTCTCGAATATACCAAAATCAAACTTGATAGTACCCATTCCAGGTCGAATGATCTTATATTACTAAACATAACTGTTCCACAGACATACCGCACCAATATAACTCGGAGCCACAACTCGTGCCATCCGTGCACTAATACGCAACAATACAAATGTACCCAGTCATGGGAAGTGACTCAAATGAGAAAACTGCCCCGCCAGATTAACAAGTACTTCCACAACGAAACGCTGAAAATACATCATACACCGTAGAACCATCACTCGATTCTAACATGAGGTTCATATTATATACTCCGAGCCACCCTGCTCCAATTTAATAACGGCGGAGAGGCAAATGACAAAAATACAACACAAAAACCTGAAAGGACATAACCATTACGCTATCGATCATGCAATACCCAATTACTCATCACACTCAAATTCCGCTATAAAGCTCAAATAGAACCGCACCATCTGTGCACATAACTAATGAATCACAACTCATCGTAGCATAAAGGAATAACTCACAGATCATTTGAGAACACGAATAAGTTCGACATCAACCAAATGACATATCCCTCAATAACAGCAGTATGGAGCCAACCATTCCAACTCGGTGTAGAATACACATCTTAATTGGGCCTACCTATGGACCCCCAAATCAACTCGGGTTACCCACAAATAGATAAAAATTCTTCCGAAAATCCATAATGACTGAATCATAACACATTCTATCATATGGCTAGCTCCGGCCACAACTTCACAGTCCACAACCATGAAACAATCCGCTCTTGAGAACTCCCAATCTCCAAATAAATAGAACACATGAATTACCATATTTGATTCCATCTCCACCGCCAGAATGCCTAATAACTCTCTCATACACGATCATCCCACGAGAAATACTTTAAAAGTTCTTCCGTGCCAATTGATAAAATTTGAATATCAGCAGTCTATCAACCATGTGAGTACCGCAATACTAATTTATACATCCATAAGTAAAAAAAATACAATGCGCCTTCTGAAGTCTGCCCCTTTCTCATACAATACCAAGTAGTAATAGTATTTATCTAGTTATTTGAAACCGTCCATGTTGTCCAACATTCGTTACCTTCTCTTCAAGACTGTACTGCCACCTTGTACATGAAAATCTAGCTTTCGTACAACACATAATATCTATCTTGCCATCATGTGAAAAGAACAAGAATCTTATTATCAACTTTGAGTCACCAATAATTTACATACTATTTAAGTTAGAAACCTTTCTCTTGCTTCTTTCCAGGAGGAAATCACAATACATAACATGTTCTCCACACCGGTAGAAACCATCAAGAATACTTTGGAATCCATTTGCACATAATCAAGACCTTAAAACTAAATTTCTCTAACTCGACCAAGCCACGCAGGTCGCCAAGTCCAGGTGTATTGCCACAAAGCACCTGTAGAAAACCCCCACATCATAAGCACTCAAAGAACCGATCATATCCAATACCATACTGATCCAACCTGCTACCAAGTTGTCCTATTTCTCCAAGTCCCTTCCGAATTTGTCTTCAGATTGATACTTCTTCTTGCTAAAATACCATGATATTTAACCACAACTTACCCCACAAACATTAGCATAGAACCAAAACGCCCTACGTCTCATAAGAAATTGTATTCTTCTTAAGCACCTTCAAAAATATCACAACTACAACACTCACTCTGAGAATACATTATGTGAATTTAAAATTGTTCTTCTTACCTTCCTTACACAAAAATGTAGAATCCATACACAAGTCCGGAAACATTCTCAATTGTTATTTATAATTCTCAAACCCACTGAAATCTCCTCGGGAGTCACCCACTTTGTTCAAATCTAATTGCACCGCCCAAATGTGCCAAAAGACACGTGCCCCATTAGCACCACGACACTCAAAGAAGTAACTCTACTTTAACACCACATATCAAATTCATACTCCATGCGCACTACATCATTCACCATTAACAACTCACTCATCCCGCCAATTTCATTTACTCATACGTGAAATATAATCCTTAACCAGAAATTTCCTTATTCGAGTCATCATCGATCTCAACTTCTTCAAGTCATAGCTAACCCAAAAGTATGCCTCAGACCAAAATTAAAGTTTAATACCTAACCATGAAATCGAATGGTCAATAGCAGACACCCCCACTTGGCTCAAAGCCATAAATTTAAACACTAGATAACTCGTAATATCCATACTCTATTACTGTCATAATACCACAGTCGGTTCAATAAAAAATCATTCTCAAGCTCATACAACGCCAACCATAAAATACCTCAATTATCCACTAAGCTCGCATTTATTCTCTTGATACTCGAGTCAACTTTATCAGCCATATTCAAATTCATATCTCCACCTATACACCCCGTCGGCAGAAAAGAAACTCTCCACTCACATCATAAGAAATACTCCTACATAGATTACTCCGCAGGGGATAATCCACCTGCTTAGCCTCAATCTGGTATCTTGTTATATCTTTTCGCAGTCATAATTACTATGCAATCACTTAGTCAATCTGCGTCCAAACTCATTACCCAGACATGAGAATTTAATTTACCCCAAAAATTTAACAATATAAAAGATCCTTCAAAACATTCATACTCGAGACTGTGCGTCACATTAAAACAAATATCAAGCATCACATGGACATTTCTTTACATTTCAAGGAAACACTTCTCGTCACATTCAACTCGTCTTAACACATCCCGCGGTGACATTATACCCATCATACCGCCATTTCACCGCTCATCGAGCCACAAATTCCACTATAGGGATATTACCGGACATATGAGTCCAAATGTACAGGTTACAACTGAAGCTACCGAGCCTAAGCTGCAGTCAAAGCCTGGCCTCAAGTCCTCCAGACTGGCCCATCACCAAAACACAGAATACTCGCCTCGAACCTCGTTCATAGAATCACAATCCGGCGATGCACAGCTGATACTGAGCGCTCATGTGCACATACGAATACGTGGAAGGAATTCAAAGAGTTTATATCTCAAGCTGAATCAATCTCGCACGATAAGGAAAGAAAAAAATGGGAAGTATATATCCTAAATGTCCTGTAGCCTCTCGAAGATAAGTATGGACGTCATCATACCGATCCGAAAGACTCTACTAGACACTTGCTCATGATTTGTAGAACGTATGAACCTAGAGCTCTGATACCACCTTGTCACGACCCAATATCCAACTAGTCGTGATGGCACCTAACCCAACCCGCTAGGTAAGCCAACTTTCAACTATCCAATTCCAATAACAATTATTAAAGAAATTTAAGTAAATAATTATCTTAACCTTATACATTCCCCAAGAACTGGTAGTACAAATCATGAGCTTCTAAGAATAGAATATACAAAGCGGAAATGAAATAATACATAGTCTATTTGAATAATACATAAATAGAGATTTTATAAATCTAAGGCTACCTTGAACAAAAGGCAGCTACAACAGGAACGCAGGTACATCTTCAAGTCCCGCAACCATTGAGCACAGCAACAACAGCAGCCAACATCTTCACGCAATATGCAGAAGTGTAGTATCAGTACAACCGACCCCATGTACTGAGTAAGTAACAAACCTAGCCGTAGGTTGAAAGTAGTGACGAGCTTCCACCAAGGTCGGGTCCAAAACCAATAGTCCACAGCAATCCATAACAACATAAAGCAAATAATACCAGAAGTAACTCAGGGATAAAATACTCAGCCAAATAATGATTTCAAAAATTATAGTTCTTCCTTCCAAATACATCAGTGAAAACCCAATTCGTTTGCTGGAGTTGCCAAAAATATGAATAGTTTGAAAACAATAAATTTCTCCCAAAATCTTGTCAATAATAAATAAGATGTTTTATTTTCCTTCCGGACAACCCATGTAAAAACAAATGCATCACTATGCCCATCTGTCAACAATGTGTGAAAAATCATGAATGATGTGATGTCGTACAGCACGAGGAAATACATCTCTATGTATGTATGTGATGTGTGCATGCCAATGCAAAGCAACTCATTGATAAGATCATAAAAAGCCCCTCGGGCAGAACATCACTCATATACAGCCCCTCGGGCAAAACCTCACAGTCACTCGTGCCACTCGGGCATACCTCACAATTGCTCTTGCTACTCGGGCATACCTCACAATCACTTTTGCCACTCGGGTATACCTCACAATCACTCATGCCTCCCAGTCACTCAGCACTCGGCACTCGCACTCAGTAGGTACCTGCGCTCACTGGGGTGTGTACAGACTCCAGAGGGGCTCCTACAGCCCAAGCGCTATAATCTCCATGGACAACTCACGTGTTGCACGGACAACTTACGTGCTATAATAATAAAGTATGCTGCAGGCGGGCAGTCCCGATCCACACTCATCCTCACAAATCAGGCCCTCGGCCTCACTCAGTCATAAATATGCTGCAGGCGGGCAGCCCCGATCCACACTCATCCTCACAAATCAGGCTCTCGGCCGATATCAAACATGCTGCGGTGTGCAGCCCGATCCCATAAATATGCAACATGCTGTGTAGTGTAGCCCGATCCCATAAATATGCAATATAAATTAGGCCCTCGGCCTCACTCAGTCATAAACCTCTCAAGCCACTCGAGCATCTCAGTAAAACAGGGCATTCGGTCCAAATCATTTATATGCATCAAAATAGAGTCATAAAACTTAGTTATGATATGCAATGAAATGAATATGACTGAGTATGAATTTTCAATTTAACACAATAATTCACAGTAATACGACCTCTGAGGGTCCCAATAATACTGGCACATGGCCTCAACATGATTTCTAATATGCTTTTCAGCTCAATTTCTTTAACACATAAAACCGCATGGAAAATGTCAAGATTATTTAACTATAAAATTCCACATAAACAATTACGTCATAATTTCTATAGTGCACGCCCACACGCCTATCACCTAGCATGTGCGTCACCTACCAACAATTCACAAAATACATATATTCAGGGTTCATACCCTCAACTCCAAGATTAGAAGAGTTACTTACCTCGAACAAGCCAAATCCAATGTCGAGCAAGTTAAGCAATGCTCCAGAAATCCCATTATGCGCCGAACGGCTCGAATCTACCACAATTAATTTGATTCAGCCCACAAATTTTATAGGAATTAATTCCATATCAAAATATTAATATTTCTACAAAATCCGAAATTACACCCCAAAAATCACCTGTGGGGCCCACATCTCGGAATCCGATAAAACTCACAAAATCCAATCCCCCATTTAACCACGAGTCCAACCATACCAAAATTACTCAAATTCGTCCACAACTCGGCCTTCAAATCCTACTTTTAAACTAAGAGATTTTTTAAACTTTTTCAACTTAATTCACCAATTAAATGATAAAAACAACAATGGATTCGGGTAATTTAACCAATATTTAGTTAAGAACACTTACCCCGTTGTTTTCTCTGAAAATCTCCCAAAATTCGCCTCAATCCGAGCTCCAAATCGTTAAAAATGGAAAATGGGTCTGAACTTAAACTTTCTGTCCAGACCTCTCTTCTTCGCGAACGCGACAGGTCCCCCGCGTTCGCGAAGCACAAAATGTGCTTCCCAACATTTTCTCTTCGCGAACGCGAGATACTGCTCGCGAACACGACACTTAACTGAGCCCTTCTTCGCGAACGCGAAGGCAAAAAGTCCATGCCCACTATGTTTTCCTTCGCGAACGCGATACCCCATACGCGAACGCGATGCACAACCCAGCTTCTCTTCGCAAACGCGAGACCTCCTCGCGAACGCGAAGATTAAATCTTGCCTGCCACAAATTCCTCTTCACGAATGCGAGGGCCCACTCGCGAACGCGAAAGAGAAAATCCAAAAAAAGCAGCAACAGATATCAGCAATCTCACCAAGGCCAAAAATGATCCGTTAACCATTCAAAACTCACCCGAGCCCCTCGGTACCTCAACCAAATATACCAACAAGTCCTAAAATATCATACGGACCTAGTCGAACCCTCAAATCACCTCAAACAACGCTAAAATCATGAATTACACCCCAATTCAAGCCTAATAAACTTTAAAATTTCTAGTTTCTACAACTTGCGCCGAAACACATCAAATCATGTCTGATTGACCTCAAATTTTGCACACAAGTCATAAACGACATAACAGAGCTATTTCAATTTCCAGAATCGAATTTTGACCTCGATATCAAAAAGTCAACTCCCCGGTCAAACTTTCCAAAATTTTAACTTTCGGCATTTCAAGCCTAATTCCACTACGGATCTCCAAATAATTTTTCGGACACGCTCCTAAGTCCAAAATTATCATACGGAGCTATTGGAATCATTAGAATTAAATTCCGATATCGTTTACACATAAGTCGATATCCGGTAACTATTTTAACTTAAGCTTTAAACCTTGGAACTAAGTATTCCAATTCATTCCAAAACTTCACCGGACCCGAACCAATTACCCCAGCAATTCACACAATAACTGTAAAGTATAATTTGAGCAGTAAAGGGAAAAGTGGGGTTATAATACACAAAATGACCGATCGGGTCGTTACAAAGACGGATGGAGTAGGGATTACCATATGGGTCGTTGGTTCCTTAGATGTCAGCTATAATTTGGTCTATATTATTTGATAAGTGATACTTATTGATTAATTAAGGATGTTTATATTTTGTGTGGTTGCATGCAGTTTGTGGAGTACGAGAAGATGATATACCTAGACGACGACATTCAGGTGTATGATAATACTAGTAAGGGATAGCCCATGCTATGCATGGGCCCAATAAGACTATTACCTAAATATTGAAGCCATAAAAATGTGTATGATAGAGTTAGATCGAGTTCATCTCCCAAAGGATACTAAAGTTATTTTTAAATCACCTAAAGTTATTAAAAATCATAATTTTATTGGTTCCACCTATTACTTGAAAATTAAAGTTTGAAAGGAGTTTGTTTCATGATCATGTTGTGCAAAGTAGCAGGAGTTATAAAATTTTCATTTAACTTAAAAGCATTGACAATCTTGTTTTGTTACAATGTCAAGTTATCTAACACAACGACAATTAGGTTCACATTTAATATTACCTCATGTCTAAAATAAATGATGTTTTGAATTTTTGGTAAGAAAATCATATAAAACATGTATTATAAGATTTATTTGATTAAGTTATGCTTTAAATTATAGTCAAAGTACTCATTATACTCAGTAGGTCATTTATTAGATCAACAATAGATTTGGGAAAACATGACTAATGCCGTTTTAATTTTCCAAAGCAACATTTATCTATGATTTTAGCTTGATTATGAAATTTCATACTACTGCTACTTTATAGGAAAAATAATCCTTTGATGGGAAGAAGTTTATGTTTAAAAAGAGAACTTTTGAGAGCACATGTGTCCAACTAATTATTTGTACAAATATTAACTATTCAATTTAAATTAATACATATCAAATTAAAGTATATTCTTTGTGTGAAATTTATGAGGTTAACAACATAAAAAGTACTACCACTTATTAGCCCAGGAAAAAAAAATCAAAATATTTTACTCCTACCATATTTTCTTAAACATTGAATTTTGAACTTACCACCTTGATTTTTTTTTGTTACTCCAATTAATAAACATTCATAAGAGAGAAGATAAATCCATCAGCAGAAGTCTAGTCCTTTAATCTAAAAGGTAAGATGTACGCGTGTAAAACAATCGAGCATTAAATTTAGTCTTGTTTTATTTCGTATGATTTTTTTGAATATTTTTGTAAAAGAATGAAATCTTTGAACAAAATATTGAATGTGAAAAATAGAAAGATACAAATATGCAATAGCCAATCGATAAAATAAACACAGGACTACTTAGTGTGTCAATCAAAGAGGGTCTTTAGTGTGTCAATGAAACAACAGGGTCCCACTTGAATAGTAAAATGCTGCAAGTAACGTGTGGCATGGAAAGTTGAAGTGAACCCCACACTTCCAGCAAATTTATTGTACAAGTAATAAAGCTTGTAAGTACAATATTTTGAATGCAGAAAATTATAAAAATTTAAATCTGTCCCTATGTGAGGCAGACATGTTGACCATGAGCTGGTTATTCTCACTTATATTTATCGAAACATAGGACTACTTAGCGCGTCAATCAAAGAGGGTCTTTAGTGTGTCAATAAAATAACTGGGTCCCACTTGAATAGTAAATGGAAGTTTTAAAATGCTGCAAGTAACGTGTGGCATGGAAAGTTGAGGTGGACCCCACACTCTCAGCAAATTTATTGTACAAGTAATAAAGCTAGTAAGTACATTATCTTGAATGCAGAAAAATGTGAAAATTCAAAATTGTCCCTATACTAGGCAGACATGTTGACCATGAGTTGCATGGTTATTCCTACTAATATTTATCGAAACACATGACTACTTAGTGCGTCAATCAAAGAGGGTCTTTAGTGTGTCAATGAAATAACAGGGTCCCACTTGAATAGTAAATGAAAGTTTTAAAATGGTGCAAGTAACGTGTGGCATGAAAAGTTGAAGTGGCCCCCACACTTCCAGGAAATTTATTGTACAAGTAATAAAGCTAGTAAGTACAATATCTTGAATGCAGAAAAATGTATAAATTCAAAATTGTCCCTATACTAGGCAGACATGTTGACCATTAGTTGCATGGTTATTTCCACTAATATTTATCGAAACACAGGACTACTTAGTGCGTCAATCAAAGAGGGTCTTTAGTGTGTCAATGAAATAACAGGGTCCCACTTGAATAGTAAATGAAAGTTTTAAAATGGTGCAAGTAACGTGTAATGACCCAACCGGTCATTTTAACTTTTAGAACCCCGTTCCCTAAAATAAAACTTTTTGTAGGTGCTTGTAATGATTTATGACTTGCGGAGATGGTTGGTTCGGAATTTGGAAGTGTTTGAGGTGAAACCGGAACACTTGGTTCCTTAAGTTGGCCTTATAGTGCTAAGTTTGACTTCGGTCAACATTTTGAGAAAACGACCCCGGAATAGAATTTTGATGATTCCAACAGCTCCGTATGGTGATTTTGGACTTAGGAGCGTGATCGGAATTTTATTTGGAAGTCCGTAGTGAAATTAGGCTTGAAATGGCTAAAATAGGAATTTAAAGTTTGAAAGTTTGACCGGGGAGTTAACTTTTTGATACCGGAGTCGGAATTTAGTTCCAAAAATTTTCATAGCTCCATTATGTAATTTATGACTTGTGTGTAAAATTTGAGGTCAATCGGAGTTGATTTGATAGGTTCCGACATTGAATGTAGAAGTTGAAAACTCTTAGTTTCATTAAAGCTTGAATTGGGGTATGATTCATGGTTTTAGCGTTGTTTGATATGATTTAGAGGTTCGAATAAGTTCGTATTATGTTTTAGGACTTGTTGGTATATTTAGTTGAGGTCCCGAGGGCCTCGGGTGAGTTTCGGATGGTTAACGGATCAAACATTTGAGTTAAAAAGCTGCTGCAATTTTTTCCTCTTCTGTTGGACATTCTGGGCTGTGATCGAGCCCAGATATCGAGCCCAGGTATCGAGCCCAGGGTTGACGAGGTACATGCTTGAGCTAGTGTATCGAAGCCATGATCGAAGGTCCAACTCGAGGGCCATGATCGAAGGTAAGGCTCGAGGGCCAGGATCGAGACCCAAGATCGAGGGTCACAATCGAAGGCTCAAGCTCGATGCCATGATTGAGGCTATGATCGAAGGCCCAACCTCGATACCCTGATCGAGGTCATGACCGAGGTCCAGGCTCGAGCCTGTGATCGAAGCCGCGATCGAAGGCAAGGCTCGAGGGCATGATCGAAGGTATGGCTCGAGGACTAGGATCGAGACCCAAGCTCGATGCCCTGATCGAAGGCCCAACCTCGATGCCCTGATAGAAGACACATGTTCGATGCCGCGATCGAGGCCCAGTTCGAGGACCAGTTCCGAAGGCTGCTGGCAGTTTTATAAAAAGAGGGCATTCGTCCCATTTGCCATTTTGACAAACTTGAGCTTGAGCAGAGACGACTTTTGGCAGATTTTCAAGGGAAAAACATTGGGGTAAGTGATTCTAACTCGGATTTGATCAATATACACGAATATATCATTGTTTTCACAATTTAATTAGTGTTTTGAGATTGAAATTTGGAAAAAGTTTAGAAATCTCATAGAAACGAAATTTTGAGATTTCGGTATCGATTCGGAGTCGGATTTGAGTGAAACTGGTATGGTTGGACTCGTAATTGAATGGGTTGTCGGATTTCATAACTTTCGCCGGATTCATAGATGTGGGCCCCGCGGGCGAATTTTTAATTAATTTCGGATCTTTTCTTTAAAATATAGTATTTTCTTATAGAATTGATTCCTATAATATTTAGTGATTGTATCGAATTATTTTGGCTAGATTCGAGCCAGACGGAGTTGGATAATCATGGAATAGGCCTTATAGTGGATTAAATTGGAGCAAGACGAGGTAAGTCTCTTGTCTAATCTTGTGAGGGGGAAATTACCTCATAGGTGATTAAGATTAAATAATTATTGCTAATTGTGGGGGTTACGTACGCACGAGGTGGTGAGAGTCCGTGCGTAGCTACTATTAATGCTAAAGTCCGGGTAGTTTAGGACTCAAAGCATGTATTACTTGTGTAAATTATATTCTTTAATTAATTAATATTAATATATATATATATATATATATATATATATATATATATATATATATATATATATTGTGAATTGTTTGATAAAGATATTAAAGGATGAAAATCTCATACGCTTGATTTCTATTTAAATCAACTAATTGTCAAAAGAAATTGTTCTCCTCCCAAATTTATCTTATAATAAACATACTATCCTTCCGGAGGCACATAAGAAAATGTCCTCCTTTCTTGTGGAGCGGGTCGAACGCCTCGGCAGGATAGATGCATCTATGGATCGCGCCGCCCGTCCCTCGGCACTGTACACGACACTCTGGATCGGGTCGTACGTCCTCGGCAGAAATCGTACTTAATAATAATAATTACACGATACTTTAATAATTTATTTCAGCTTGACAAGCTAATTAATAAATTGAAAAATCCTTGAAATTTAATGAATTATTATTCTTGCTTGTTTATGGAATTAATTGTTACTCCTGTAAATGAGATCTAAATTGATAAATTGGAATTTTTCTGAATTGAAGGAATTTAATTAATATATTGAGAATTGTTACATTTGAAGGAATTTGATTATCTCTGCTGATTAAACAAATTATTGTAAATTCTGTAAATTATGCTGATTTAAATATTCTAGATATATTTCAGTTATTATTATTGACCCATAGTGAGTGTCAAAGTCGGCCATCTCATCTCTACCACTTCGAGATTAGGCTTGATACTTACTGGGTACACGTTGTTTACGTACTCATACTACACTTGTTGTACTTTTTGTGCAGGATCTGAGACAGGTGCTAGTGGAGGACCTATCATCACATACCCACGTCATCCCGAGGCATAGTGGTGAGCTGCCTTTCTGAGCTGTTCTGCAGCTACCAGTGTCTCATCTTATATTTATATTCTGTCTATTTCATTTCAGACAGTATTTAGAGTTTTGTATAATCTATTAGATGCTCATGCACTTGTGACACCAGGTCTTGGCACACACACATTGGTAGAAGTTGGTATTTTATTATTTTTTTGGAATAAAAGTTTAACCAATGTACGTATGACTTATTAGTTGGCTTGCCTAACTGTAGTGTTGGGCGCCGTCACGACCTATAGGTGAAATTGGGTCTTGACAACATGGTATCAGAGCACTAGGTTTACGTAGGTCTCACAAGTTATGAGCAGACCTAATAGAGTCTTGCGGATCGGTACGGAGACGTCTGTACTTATCTTCGAGAGGCTATATGGTGTTAGGAAACTACCTTTCTTCATATTCTATCGTGCAATTGATGTAGTACTAAATATCCTTCTCTTATTCTCTCACAGATGGTGAGAACACGCTCTAATGAGATTCCAGACCAGGGAAGAGCTACTCCCCCAGTTGCTAGAGGCCGAGGGAGGGCTCCAGGGAGGGCTCCAGCCCGTGGTAGAGGGAGAGGATGTCCTAGGACTATTTCGGTTATGCCGCCAGTGGATCCAGCAGAGAATCCCATTATTGTGGAGCAGGTTGAGGTGCATGTGGCAGAGCCAGCTCCGGTGGACTTCACATCTACACCGGGATTTCAGGATGTCATGGGTCGTATGTTGCGATTCATGAATAATATGACTCAGGCCGGTTTATTTCCGGCAGACCCAGCCACATCTCAGGCGGGCGGGGGAGCACAGACCCATATCGCACAGGCTCATGGACAAGCAGCTGCTGTATATCAGACCCAGGGTGCACTACCCATGGGTGGAGTCCAGCCAGTGGCAGCAGCTACACCTGAGCCCAGGCCAGCTGTAGCCGCGGATCCTCAGAAACTATTGGACAGATGGACTAGACTACATCCTCCTGTCTTCCGGGGTGAGCGACATGAGGATCCACAGGATTTCATTGATCATTGCAAGGATAGACTGTACAACATGAGGATATTGGAATCCCATGGGGTTGATTTCGCTACTTTTCAGCTAGAGGGTAGAGCCCGTAGATGGTGGCAGTCTTATGCTCTTGGCAGACCAGCAGATTCTTCTCCCATGACTTGGGACAGGTTCACCCGTATCTTCTTGGACATGTATATTCCACCCTCCCAGAGGGAAGAGTTGCGGTTTCAGTTTGAGCAGCTCCAGCAGGGTTAGATGTCAGTGACCGATTATGAGGCGAGATTTTTTGAATTATCTCGCCATGCACTAATGATACTCCCTACTGAAGCGGAGAGAGTGCGAAGGTTTGTAGCCGGTTTACATACTGGTATTCAGGCCACTATGGCTCGAGAGGTTGAGATGGGTACTTCTTATGAGCGAGTTGTGGAGATAGCCCGGAGGATTAAGGGTGTACGTCAGCGGAGCCGAGAGCAGATTATGAGAGATAAGCGGTTCAGGTACTCTGGAGAGTTCATAGGTGCTCCGTCCGGGGGCAGAGGTCAGTTCGTGAGGGGACAGTCCAGCAGACCCCCATATCCAGCACCACCACCTCCTCGAGGTGCTCCAGTGCGACCTTATCTCAGTGCTATCCCAGAGAGTTCTTACCGCCCACCAGCTATTCAGGGTCCTCCCAGTGGGTATTCAGGTCCCCAGGGCCAGACACTTAGTCAGCAGCCCATCGCACCGAAGAGTTGTTACGAGTGCGGGGATCCCAGTCACATGCGGAGGTTTTGCCCCAGGCTTCGAGGTAGACCAGTACAGTAGGGTCAGCAGCCTATGCTTACCGGACCAGTTGCTCCACCAGTAGTCCGACCACCCAGAGGTGGAGGACAGGTGGGTAGGGATCGTCCTAGAGCTGGAGGCCAGACAGTTGGCGCTCCAGCTCGGTTCTATGCTTTTCCGGCTAGACCAGATGTAGAGGCCTCAGATGCTGTGATTACATGTATTATTTCTCTTTGTGGCAAAGATTCCTCAGTATTATTTGACCCAGGATCTATGTATTCATATGTGTCATCTCTATTTGCTCCATTCTTGGGTGTTTCTCGTGAGTCCTTGAGTACTGCTGTATATGTGTCCACTCCTGTGGGAGATTCTGTTGTTGTGAACCAGATCTACCGGTCCTGTATTATTACATTCTATGGTTATGAAACTAGAGCAGATCTCCTATTGCTTGAGATGACCGATTTTGAAATTATTCTGGGCATGGACTGGTTATCTCCATATCATGCTATTCTAGATTGTCATGCCAAGACTGTTACCTTGGCTATTCCAGCATTGCCTAAGCTGGAGTGGAAAGGTTCGCCTATTAGTTCATTTAATCGAGTTATTTCTTTTATAAAGGCTCAACACATGGTTGAGAAGGGTTGTTTGGCTTATCTAGCCTATGTTCGGGATACTACTGCAGAGACTCCGGCTATTGATTCAGTGCCTGTAGTTCGGGATTTCCCCGATGTATTCCCGTCAGATCTTTCACGTATGCCACATGATCGTGATATTGATTTCTGTATTGATTTGGCTTCAGATACCCAGCCTATATCTATCCCACCGTATCGCATGGCTCCGAAAGAATTGAAAGAATTGAAAGAACAACTTGAAGAGTTACTAGCCAAAGGGTTCGTCAGACCGAGTGTATCGCCTTGGGGTGCACCAGTATTATTTGTGAAAAAGAAGGATGGAACAATGCGGATGTGTATTGATTATCGCCAATTGAACAAAGTCACTATTAAGAAGAAGTACCCGTTGCCGCGTATTGATGATCTATTTGACTAGTTGCAGGGTGCTAGGGTATTTTCTAAGATTGACTTGAGGTCGGGGTACCATCAGTTGAAGATTCGGGATTCGGATGTTCCAAAGACTACTTTTCGTACTAGATATGGTCATTATGAGTTTCTGGTAATGTCTTTTGGTTTAACTAATGCCCCAACAGCATTTATGGATCTGATGAACAAGGTATTCATGCCATATATTGATTTTTTTGTCATTGTCTTCATTGATGACATATTAATCTATTCGCGCAGTAAGGAGGAACATGAGCAGCATATGAGATTAGTGCTTCAGACATTGCGGGAACAAAAGCTATATGCTAAGTTCTCTAAATGTGAGTTCTGGCTTGAGTCTGTATCATTTTTGGGACATATTATATCGGGCGAAGGTATTAAAGTTGATCCCAAAAGATTGAGGCAGTTCAGAATTGGCATCGTCCCACTTCGGCGACTGAGATCAGGAGTTTTCTGGGTTTGGTAGGTTATTATCGTCGGTTCATGGAAGGTTTTTCATCTATTGCAGCACCTTTGACCAAATTAACCCAGAAGGGTGCGCCATTCCGATAGTCCGATGATTGTGAAGTGAGCTTTCAGAAGCTCAAGACATCATTGACTACAGCACCAGTGTTAGTGTTGCTTTCCGGTTCGGGGATGTATACAGTGTATTACGACGCTTCGCGCGTTGGCTTGGGTTGTGTATTGATGCAGGAAGGGCAAGTTATTGCATATACTTCACGTCAGCTGAAGCCCCACGAAAAGAATTATCCGGTACATGATTTGGAGTTAGCTGCGATTGTTCACGCTCTTAAGATTTGGAGGCATTATCTTTATGGGGTGTCTTGTGAAGTTTACATTGATCATCGCAGTTTGCAGCATTTGTTCAAGCAGAGAGACCTAAATTTGAGACAGCGCAGATGGCTGGAGTTACTAAAAGATTATGATATTACTATCTTGTATCATCCGGGCAAAGCAAATAAGGTTGCAGATGCCTTGAGCAGAAAGGCGGAGAGTATGGGTAGTTTGGCTTTCATTTCAGCAGAGGAAAGGCCATTAGCCTCAGATATTCAGTCCTTGGCTAACAGACTTGTGAGGCTGGACATTTCAGAGCCCAGACGAGTTCTTGCATGTGTTGTGGCCCAATCTTCACTATTGGAGTAGATCAAGGCTCGCCAGTATGATGACCCACACCTGGTGGTTCTTCATGAAACGGTACTACGAGGTGATACCAAGGAAGTTACTATTAGAGCGGATGGTGTTCTGCGACTCCAGGATTACTATGGATTTTGTAGTTGGGTTACCGCGGACCTTGAGGAAGTTTGATGCAGTTTGGGTGATTGTTGACAGGTTGACCAAGTCGGCACATTTTATTCCTGTTGTGACTACGTATACTTCAGAGAGGTTGGCCCAGATTTATATTCAGGAGATAGTTCGGTTGCACGGTGTGCCAATTTCCATCATATCAGATAGAGGCCCTCAGTTTACTTCACATTTTTGGAGAGCAGTACAGAGTGAGTTGGGGACCCGTGTAGAGCTCAGCACAGCCTTTCATCCGCAGACCGATGGACAGTCAGAGAGGACAATTCAGATTTTGGAGGATATGCTCAGAGCATGTGTGATTGACTTTGGAGGTCAGTGGGATCGTTTCCTGCCTTTGGCTGAGTTTGCTTATAATAACAGTTACCAATCCAGCATCGAGATGGCTCCATTTGAGGCTTTATATGGTCGGCGATGTCGTTCACCTATCGGATGGTTTGATCCAGGTGAGGCAAAGTTATATGGTACTGATTTGGTAAGGGATGCCTTGGAAAAGGTAAAGTTGATTCAGGAGCAACTTCGTACAGTACAGTCCAGACAAAAGAGTTACGCGGATCAGAAAGCGCGTGATATATCATTTATGGTAGGTGAAAAAGTTCTCTTGAAGGTTTCGCCGATGAAGGGAATTATGATATTCGGGAAGAAGGGCAAGTTGAGCCCAAGGTTTATAGGCCCATTTGAGGTGTTGAAACGAGTTGGGGAGGTTGCTTATGAGCTTGCCTTGCCTCCCAGCCTATCGGGAGTTCATCCGGTTTTTCACGTATCTATGCTCCGGAAGTATCATGCCGACCTATCACATGTGTTAGACTTCAGCACAGTTCAGCTAGATAATAACTTGGGTTATGAAGATGAGTCAATTGCCATTGTTGATAAACAGGTTCGCCAGTTGAGATCCAAGAGGATTTCTGCAGTAAAAGTCCAGTGGAGGGGCCAACCAGTCGAGGAAGGGACTTGGGAGACCGAGGAAAACATGCGGAGCAGATATCCAGACTTATTCAGCACTTCAGGTATAATTCTAAACCCGTTCGAGGACGAACGTTTGTTTAAGAGGTGGAGAATGTAATGACCCAATCGGTCATTTTAACTTTTAGAACCCCGTTCCCTAAAATAAAACTTTCCGTAGGTTCTTGTAATGATTTATGACTTGCGGGGATGGTTGGTTCAGGATTTGGAAGTGTTTGAGGTGAAACCGGAACACTTGGTTTCTTAAGTTGGCCTTAAAGTGCTAAGTTTGACTTCGGTCAACATTTTGAGAAAACGACCCTGGAACAGAATTTTGACGATTCCAACAGCTCCGTATGGTGATTTTGGACTTAGGAGTGTGATCGGAATTTTATTTGGAAGTCCCTAGTGAAATTAGGCTTGAAATGGCTAAAATAGGAATTTAAAGCTTGAAAGTTTGACCGGGGAGTTGACTTTTTGATACCGGAGTCGGAATCCAGTTCCAAAAATTTTCATAGCTCCGTTATGTAATTTATGACTTGTGTGTAAAATTTGAGGTCAATCGGAGTTGATTTGATAGGTTCCGACATTGAATGTAGAAGTTAAAAACTCTTAGTTTCATTAAAGCTTGAATTGGGGTATGATTCATGGTTTTAGCGTTGTTTGATGTGATTTAGAGGTTCGAATAAGTTCGTATGATGTTTTAGGACTTGTTGGTATATTTGGTTGAGGTCCCGAGGGCCTCGGGTGAGTTTCAGATGGATAACAGATCAAAAATTTGAGTTAAAAAGCTGCTGCAATTTTTTCCTCTTCTGTTAGACATTCTGGGCTGTGATCGAGCCCAGATATCGAGCCCAGGTATCGAGCCCAGGGTTGACGAGGTACATGCTCGAGCTAGTGTATCGAAGCCATGATCGAAGGTCCAACTCGAGGGCCATGATCGAAGGTCCAGCTCGAGGGCCATGATCGAAGGCAAGGCTCGAGGGCCAGGATCGAGACCCAAGATCGAGGGTCACAATCGAAGGCTCAAGCTCGATGCCATGATTGAGGCTATGATCGAAGGCCCAACCTCGATGCCCTGATCGAGGCCATGACCGAGGTCCAGGCTCGAGCCTGTGATCGAAGCCGCGATCGAAGTCAAGGCTCGAGGGCATGATCGAAGGTATGGCTCGAGGACTAGGATCAAGACCCAAGCTCGATGCCCTGATCGAAGGCCCAACCTTGATTCCCTGATCGAAGGCACAGGTTCGATGCCGCGATCGAGGCCCAGTTCGAGGACTAGTTCCGAAGGCTGCTGGGCAGTTTTATAAAAAGAGGGTATTCGTCCCATTTGCCATTTTTAACGAACTTGAGCTTGAGCAGAGACGACTTTTGGCAGATTTTCAAGGAAAAAACATTGGGGTAAGTGATTCTAACTCGTATTTGATCAATATACACGAATATATCATTGTTTTCACAATTTAATTAGTGTTTTGAAATTGAAATTTGGAAAAAGTTTAGAAATCTCATAGAAACAAAATTTTGAGATTTAGGTATCGATTCGGAGTCGGATTTGAGTGAAACTGGTATGGTTGGACTCGTAATTGAATGGGTTGTCGGATTTCATAACTTTCGCCGGATTCATAGATGTGGGCCCCGCGGGCGAATTTTTAATTAATTTCGGATCTTTTCTTTAAAATGTAGTATTTTCTTATAGAATTGATTCCTATAATATTTAGTGATTGTATCGAATTATTTTGGCTAGATTCGAGCCAGACGAAGTTGGATAATCGTGGAAAAGGCCTTATAGTGGATTAAATTGGAGCAAGACGAGGTAAGTCTCTTGTCTAATCTTGTGAGGGGAAAATTACCTCATAGGTGATTAAGATTAAATAATTGTTGCTAATTGTGGGGGCTACGTACGCACGAGGTGACGAGAGTCCGTGCGTAGCTACTATTAATGCTAAAGTCCGGGTAGTTTAGGACTCAAAGCATGTATTACTTGTGTAAATTGTATTCTTTGATTAATTAATATTAATTGATATATATATGAATATATATATATATATATATATATATATATATATATATATGAATATATTGTGAATTGTTTGATAAAGATATTAAAGGATGAAAATCTCATAGGCTTGATTTCTATTTAAATCAATTAATTGTCAAAAGAAATTGTTCTCCTCCCAAATTTATCTTATAATAAACATACTGTCCTTCCGGAGGCACATAAGAAAATGTCCTCCTTTCTTGTGGAGCGGGCCGAACGCCTCGGCAGGATAGATGCATCTATGGATCGCGCCGCACGTCCCTCGGTAGTGTACACGACACTCTGGATCGGGCCGTACGTCCTCGGCAGAAATCGTGCTTAATAATAATAATTACACGATACTTTAATAATTTATTTCAGCTTGAGAAGCTAATTAATAAATTGGAAAATCCTTGGAATTTAATGAATTATTATTCTTGCTTGTTTATGGAATTAATTGTTACTCCTGTAAATGAGATTTAAATTGATAAATTAGAATTTTTCTGAATTGAAGGAATTTAATTAATATATTGAGAATTGTTACATTTGAAGGAATTTGATTATCTCTGCTGATTAAACAAATTATTGTAAATTCTGTAAATCATGCTGATTTAAATATTCTAGATATATTTCAGTTATTATTATTGACCCATAGTGAGTGTCAAAGTCGGTCATCTCGTCTCTACCACTTCGAGATTAGGCTTGATACTTACTGGGTACACGTTGTTTACGTACTCATACTATACGTGCTGCACTTTTTGTGCAGGATCTGAGACAGGTGCTAGTGGAGGACCTATCATCACATACCCACGTCATCCCGAGGCATAGTGGTGAGCTGCCTTTCTGAGCCGTTCTGCAGCTACCAGTGTCTCTTCTTATATTTATATTCTGTTTATTTCATTTCAGACAGTATTTGGAGTTTTGTATAATCTACTAGATGCTCATGCACTTGTGACACCGGGTCTTGGCACACACACATTGGTAGAAGTTGGTATTTTATTATTTTCTTGGAATAAAAGTTTAACCAATGTACGTATGACTTATTAGTTGGCTTACCTAACTATAGTGTTGGGCGCCATCATGACCTATAGGTGAAATTGGGTCGCGACATAACGTATGGCATAGAAAGTTGAGGTGGACCCCACACTTCCAGCAAATTTATTGTACAAGTAATAAAGCTAGTAAGTACAATATCTTGAATGTAGAAAATTGTAAAGATTCAAAGTTGTCCCTATGTGAGGCAGGCATGTTGACCATGAGCTACATGGTTATTCCAACTTATATTTATCGAAACACAGGACTACTTAGCACGTCAATCAAAGATGGTCTTTAGTGTGTTAATAAAATAACAGGGTCCCACTTGAATAGTAAATGGAAGTTTTAAAATGCTGCAAGTAACGTGTGGCATGAAAAGTTGAGGTAGACTCCACACTTCGAGCAAATTTATTGTACAAGTAATAAAGTTAGTAAGTACAATATCTTGAATGCAGAAAATTGTAAAAATTCAAAATTGTCCCTATGTCAGGCAGACATGTTGACCATGAGTTGCATGGTTATTCCCACTTATATTTATCGAAACACAGGATTACTTAGCGCGTCAATCAAAGAGGGTCTTTAGTGTGTTAATGAAACAACATGGTACCACTTGAATAGTAAATAGAAATTTTAAAATGCTGCAAGTAACGTGTGGCATGAAAAATTGAGGTGGACCTCACACTTCCAGCAAATTTATTGTATAAATAATAAAGCTAGTAAGTACAATATCTTGAATGCAGAAAATTATAAAAATTCAAAACTGTCCCTATACCAGGCAGACATCTTGACCATGAATTGCATGGTTATCCCCCCTTATAGTATAGGAATAGATATTGATCATCTCTTTGATTTGCCCGACGGGCAATTCTATGCGGTGATAGATTGTTTTTGTGAGAAGACATGGAGTCACATGCCACAATACAAGATTGGCTATTGCCAGCAGTGCCCTGCTAAGGCCAATTGGCCAAATGATGACAGAATTTGGTCAGCCACCAACTGTCACGACCCGAAATTCCCTACTTCGGACCGTGATGGCGCCTAACATTTCACTTGCTAGGCAATCCAACATTAGAATAATATTCACAAATTTTAAACTATTTTTAAATTATTAATAATCAAAGAAACAAAAGCGGAAGCAAAGTTTGTAACATAGTGAAATAATCCATAAAAATAACGGTGTCTAAATACCATCCCAGAATTGGTGTCACAAGTGCACGAGCTTCTAGAATAAATAAAAATAAAGGTCTGAATAAAATAAAGTTTTCTGGAAATAAAAACACAGCTAAAGTAAAATAGACGGGGACTTCAGAACAGCGAACGCCATGCAGTTATACCTCAAGTCTCCTCTGAATAGCTGAAATCCGAGCAAGTCTATGGCAAGCCTCTGGGACCAACTCCGAAATTTGCACAAGAAGTGCAGAGTGTAGTATCAGTACAACCGATCCCATGTACTGGTAAGTGCTGAGCCTAACCTCGACGAAGTAGTGACGAGGCTAAGGCGGGTCACTTACATTACATGTACGCAATATTAGTAACAACAACAATAATAGAAATAAATCAATTAACTCATTTATAATAATTGAAGCCAACTCAGCAGTCATCATTAATTATTATTTCCATCAATTCTGTTGCAGCGTGCAACCCGCTCTCACAATATATTCACATTCAATTCTGTTGCAGCGTGCAACCCTCTCTCACAATATATTCACATTCAATTCTGTTGCAGCGTGCAACCCGCTCTCACAATATATTCCTTTAATCAAATCTGTTGCGGCGTGCAACACGATCCCCCAATATATATATATGTATGTCGACTTTTTAATAAGTCTGTTGCGGCGTGCAATCCGATCCTCCAATATGGACTTTTCATAAGTCTGTTGTGGCGTGCAACCCGATCCTCCAATATGGACTTTTCATAAGTCTGTTGCGACGTGCAACCCGATCCTCCAATATGGACTTTTCATAAGTCTGTTGCGGCGTGCAACCCGATCCTCCAATATATTCATTATAATTAATTCTGTTGCGGAGTGCAACCCCCTCCTCCAACATATTCATTTACCAATTCTTATAGAAGAAATTTTCCCAATAAATACAAAAATTAATATAAAATTATACGACAACAAGCATACAATAATTATAATTTAATTATGAAACAAACAATGACAAATAGCAGACTATTATGGAAATCAGGGAGAAAATAGGCAGTTTAATATTTAATATGCTAAATGTCAAATAACAATTAAAACACATAATTCAAATAACATGTAACAATTAATACAGAAATTCAAGAATTAATATTTGACAAAGAATAAGAGAGAAACAGTTATTATAATAATTAATTTATGATTTAAAATAATTTATAATTTTTCAAGTAAGCAGGCAAATAATTAATTTGACGACGTACAGACACTCGTCACCTCGCCTATACGTCGTTCACGTGTAATTCACATAACAATTAAATTAAGGGTTCTATTCCCTCAAGTCAAGGTTAACCACGACACTTACCTCGCTTTGCAAATTCCAATCAATTATTCAACCATAGCTTTTCCTTTTAAATTTGTCTCCAAAAGCTTAAAATCTATTCACAAACAATTCAATATACTCAATACGAATCATAGGAATTAATTCCATATGAATTTACACATTTTCCGGATAAAAATCTGAAATTCATTAAAATATTCGGCAGTGGGACCCACATTTCAAATCTCAAAAAAACTTACGAAATCCGAATAACCATTCCAAGACGAGTCCAACCATACAAAAATTGTCCAATTTCGATGTCAAATGGACCTTCAAATCTAAATTTTTCATTTTTGGAAAGTTTTACAAAAATTCCAATTTCTTCCGTCTAAATCCGAAATAAATGATGAATATAGACCTAGATTTATGAAATACAATCACTATATGATAAAGAACACTTACCCAGTTCGAAATCGTGAAAATACCTTAGAAATTGCCCCTAAGCCGAGTTATAATTGAAAGTTTGTGAAAAATGGAAAAAATCCCGTTTTGGTTCTGTTTTAAGTCACAGGCGTCAAGCCTTCTTCGCGTTCGCGAAGGGCCTATCGTGTTCGCGATGAGTAGCAGTCCGTGGCTTTCACGTTCGCGAGTCCTCCTTCGCGTTCACGAAGGCTTTTCCCCCCCGGCCTTCGAATTTGCGAGGCATTGCTCGCGTTCGCGATGAAGGAATGATCAACTCTCCCCCAGGTGTGCCTAACACTACGCGTTCGCGAGGAGCTGGTCGTGTTCGCGAAGGGTAATGCCCCCTTCGCTTCGCGTTCGCGACCAAGTCTTTGCATTCGCGAAGAAGAAAACTTCAGTTGTCTAGTTTACTCTTCGCGTTCGCGAGAGTACCTTCGCGAACGCGAAGAAGGACATGCCAGAACACGTGCTGCAGCAAAATACCAGATTTTCAAAGTCCAAAACATCTCGTGGCCTATCCGAAACTCACCCGAGCCCTCGGGGATCCAAACCAAACATGCACACAAGTCTACAAACATCATACGAACTTGCTCGCGCGATCAAATCGCCAAAATAACACCTAGAATTACGAATTTAGCACCAAATCAAAGGAAGTTTTAAAGAAAACTTTAAAACTTATATTTTTACAACCGGACGTCCGAATCACGTTAAATCAACTCCGATTCTCACCAAATTTGGCAGACAAGTCATAAATATTATAGTGGACCTATACCGGGCTCCAGAACCAAAATACGGACCCGAGGCCAATAAATCCAACATCAATAATTTCTTAAAAATTATTAAGCTTTCAAGCTTTTAATTTTTTATCAAAATTCCATATCTCGAGCTAGGGACCTCGGAATTCGATTCTTGGCATACGCCCAAATCCCAAATCACGATACGGATCTACCGAAATTATCAAAATACTGATCCGGGTCCGTTTGCTCAAAATGTTGACTAAAGTCAACTCAGTTGAGTTTTTAAAGCTCTATTTCACATTTTAATCCATTTTTCACATAAAAACTTTTTGAAAAAATTTTCGGACTGTGCACGCAAGTCGAGGAATAATAAATGGTGCTTTTAGAGGTCTTAGTACATAAAATTACTTATTGAATTTAAAGATGACATTTTGGGTCATCACAACCTTCCCTTTATTTTAACGCCGGCATGTTGGTTTTTGAGCCCGGCCTTGACACTTATTGTCACGACCCGAAATTCCCACCTTCGGACCGTGATGGCGCCTAATATTTCACTTGCTAGGCAAGCCAATGTTAGAATAATATTATCCATTTTAAAATAATTTTAAATTTATTATTAACAAGGAAGAAAATGCGAAAGCAATTTTTGAAATAATCCATAAAAACAACGGTGTCTAAATACCATCCCAGAATTGGTGTCACGAGTGCACGAGCTTCTAGAATAAATATAAATAAAGGTCTGAATAAAATAAAGCTGTCTGTAAATAAACACACAGCTAAGGTAAAATAGACAGGGACTTCAGAACTGCGGACGCCATGCAGTTATACCTCAAGTCTCCTCTGGTAGCTGAAATTCGAGCAAGTCTATGGTACGTCGCTGGGACCAACTCCAAAATCTGCACAAGAAGTACAGAGTGTAGTATCAGTACAACCGATCCCATGTACTGGTAAGTGCTGAGCCTAACCTCGACGAAGTAGTGACGAGGCTAAGGCGGTTCACTTACATTAACTTGTATGCAATATTAATAACAACCACAAATAATAGAAATAAATCAGATAACTCATTTATAATAATTGAAGCTAACCCAGCAGTCATAATCCATTATTATTTCAACCAATTGTGTTGCAGCGTGCAACCCGCTCTCATAATATATTCACATTCAATTCTGTTGCAGCGTGCAACCCGCTCTCCCAATATTTTCCTTTTAATCAAGTCTGGCATATATTTATTTCAATCAAGTATATATATAGACTTTTAAATAAGTCTGTTGTGGCGTGCAATCCGATCCCCCAATATTGACTTTTCAATAAGTGTATTGTGGCGTGCAATCCGATCCCCCAATATTGACTTTTAATAAGTCTATTGCGGCGTGCAACCCGATCCTCCAATATTAACGTTTTAATAAGTCTGTTGCGGCGTGCAACCCGATCCTCCAATATATCCATTTCAATCAATTCTTATAGAAGAAATTTCTCCAATAAATGTAACAATTAATATAAAATTTTAAGACAACAAGCATACAACAATTATGATTTAATTATAAAACAAACAATGACAAATAGCAAATTATTATAGAAATCGGGGAGAAAATAGGCAGTTTAATATTTAATATGCTAAATGTCAGATAACAATTAAACACATAATTCAAATAGCATGTAACAATTAAAGCAGGAATTTAAGAATAAATATTTGACAAAGAATAAGAGAGAAACAATTATTATAATAATTAATTTATGATTAAAAATAATTTATGATTTTTCAAGTAAGCAGGCAAACAATTAATTTGACGACGTATAGACACTCGTCACCTCGCCTATACGTCGTTCACGTACAATTCACATAACAAATAATTTAAGGGTTCTATTCCCTCAAGTCAAGGTTAACCCCGACACTTACCTCGCTTTGCAAAGTCCAATCAATTATTCAACCACATCTTTTCCTTTCAAATTTGCCTCCGAAAGCTTTAAATCTATTCACAAACAATTCAATATATTCAATACTAATCATAGGAATTAATTCAATATGAATTTACACATTTTTCGGATAAAAATACGAAATTCATTAAAATATTTGACAGTGGGACCCACATCTCAAATCCCAAAAAAACTCGCGAAATCCAAACACGCTTTCCGATACGAGTTCAACCATACAAAATTTGTCCAATTCCGATATTAAATGGACCTTCAAATCTAAATTTTTCGTTTTTGGAAAGTTTTACAAAAATTTCAATTTCTTCCATCCAAATCTGATATAAATGATGAATATAGACATGGATTTGTGAAATATAATCACTTTTGGTTAAAGAACACGTACCCAATTCAAAGTCGTGAAAATCCTCCTTGAAATCGCCCAAATCCGAGACTTGAAACACAAAAATGAGTAAAAATGGCGACTTCCGAATTTATGGGCTCTGCCCAGTCATTTTCGCATCTGCGGAAAAAAGTTCCGCATTTACGGACTCACATTTGCGAGACAAAGCTCTCATTTGCGATGTCAGGCTGCCAGGTGAAGTTCCGCATCTGCAGACACTGCTGCCGCACCTGCGACATCCGCCTCTGCGCAAAAAGGCTGCGCCTGCGAAGACCCCAGGCTAGCCCAGTCCCGCATCTGCGATAGAAGGCTCGCTTCTGCGAGCTCGCACCTGCGGTCAAAAATCTGCTGGTGCGATTACACTAGAACCCAAAATTTCAGATTTTGCCTAAGTCCAATTCTTGTTCCGATTTCAATTCGAATCACACTCGGGGTACTCGAGACCCCATCCGAATATACCAACAAGTCCTGTAACATAATACGGACTGACTCGGGGTCTAAAATCACGTCAAATAACACTGAAATTACAATTCACACCCCGATTCGAACTTTGAGTTTTAAACTTTCAATTTGCAAATCTCGTGCCAAAACATATTAAATGAATTCGGAATGACTTCAAATTTGGCACGCAAGTCATAAATGACATAACAGAGCTGTTCAAATTTTCAGAATAGGATTCCGGCTCCGATATGAAAAAGTCAACCCCGTGGTCAAACTTGCATTCTTTAGCCTTTAAATTTCTAGTTCCGTTAAATGGTCATAACTTGAGCTAGGGACCTCCAAATTAAATTTCGGGCATACGCCCAAGTCCCAAATTACGATACAGAGCTACCGAAACTATCAAAACACTGATCCGGATCCGTTTGCTCAAAATGTTAACCAAAGTCACCTCAGTTGAGTTTTAAGGCTCTATTTCACATTTTAATCCATTTTTCACATGAAACTTTCCAGAAAATTATACGGACTGCGCACGCAAGTCGAGAAATGATAAATGGTGCTTTTTGAGGTCTTAGAACACAGAATTACTTATTAAATTTAAAGATGACATTTTGGGTCATCACATTCTCCACCTCTAAAACAAACGTTCGTCCTCGAACGGAGTTAGAAAAAGTACATGAGCTGGAGAAAAGGTGTGGATATTTACTCCGCATGTCCGACTCGGACTTCCAGGTAGATGCCTCTACCGGCTGACCTCTCCATTACACCCGAACCGAAGGATAACTCTTAGACCTCAACTGTCGGACCTGCCGGGCGAGAATAGCCACTGGCTCCTCCTCGTAAGTCAAATCTTTGTCCAATTGGACTGAGCTGAAATCTAACACATGGGACGGATCACCATGATATTTCCGGAGCATAGACACATGGAACACCGGATGAACCGCTAATAAAATAGGTGGTAATGTAAGCCTGTAGGCTACTTCACCCACCCTTTCAAGAATTTCAAAGGGTCCTATATACCTAGGGCTCAACTTGCCCTTCTTTTCGAACCTCATTACACCTTTCATAGGTGAAACCCGGAGCAATATTCTTTCTCCAACCATGAATGCAATATCACGAACTTTTCGATCGGCATAACTCTTTTGTCTAGACTGAGCTGTGCGAAGTCGATCCTGAATAATCTTGACCTTATCCAAGGCATCCTGTACCAAATCGGTACACAACAACCGAGCCTCTCCCGGTTCAAACCAATCGGCATCACCTTCCGTATAATGCCTCATATGGAGCCATCTGAATGCTCGGCTGGTAGCTATTATTATAAGCAAACTGTGCAAGTGGCAAGAAATGATCCCAAGAACCTCCAAAGTCTATAACACAAGCGCGGAGCATATCTTCAAATATCTGAATAATGCGCTCTGACTGTCCATCTGTCTGTGGATGGAATGCTATACTCAACTCCACCCGCGTGCCTAACTCACGCTGTACATCCCTCCAGAAATGTGAGGTAAACTACATACCTCGATCTGAAATAATAGACACGGGCACACCGTGAAGGCGGACAATCTCACGAATGTAAATTTCAGCTAACCTCTCTGAAGAATAGGTAACTTCCACTGAAATGAAATGTGCTGACTTGGTTAACCTGTCCACAATGACCCAAACTGCGTCAAATTTTCTCTGAGTCCGTGGGAGCCCAACAACAAAATCCACAGTGATACGCTCCCACTTCCACTCAGGAATTTCTAACTTCTGAAGCAAACCACCAGGTCTCTGATGCTCGTACTTAACTTGCTGACAATTCAGACACCGAGCTACATATGCAACTATATCCTTTTTTATTTTCCTCCACCAATAATGTTGCCGCAAATCTTGATACATTTTGGCGGTACCTGGATGAATAGAATACCTGGAACTGTGTGCCTCTTCAAGAATTAATTCACGAAGCCCATCCACATTAGGCACACAAATACGGCCCTGGATTCGCAGAACCCCATCTTCCCCCACAGCAACCTGTTTGGCATCACCGTGCTGCACCGTGTCCTTAAGTACAAGTAAATGAGGATCATCGTACTGCCTCTCTCTGATGCGCTCATATAAAGAAGATCGAGCGACTGTGCAAGCTAGAACCCGACTGGGTTCTGAAACATCTAACCTCACAAACTGATTAGCCAAAGTCTGAACATCTGTAGCTAATGGCCTCTCACCAACCGTAATATACGCTAGACTGCCCGTACTCACAGCCTTTCTACTCAAAGCATCGACCACCACATTGGTCTTTCCGGGGTGATACAAAATGGTGATATCATAGTCTTTCAACAACTCCAATCATCTCTTCTGCCTCAAATTAAGATCTTTTTGTTTGAACAGATACTGAAGGCTGCGATGATCAGTAAATACCTTACATGAGACACCGTAGAGGTAATGCCTCCAAATCTTCAGCGCATGAATAATGGCTGCCAATTCTAAATCATAAACAGGATAATTCTTCTCATGAACTTTCAAATGCCACGACGCATATGCAATTACCTTGCCATCTTGCATCAATACTGCACCAAGCCCAATGTGAGATGCGTCACAATATACCATATACGATCCTGAACCTGTGGGTAATACCAACACTGGAGCCGTAGTCAAAGCGGTCTTGAGCTTATGAAATCTCATCTCACACTCGTCTGATCATCTGAATGGGACACCTTTCTGGGTCAATTTGGTCAATGGGCTTGCTATAGATGAAAATCTTTCCATGAACCGACGATAATAACCTGCTAAACCCAGGAAACTTCGAATCTCTGTAACTGAAGTAGGTCTAGGCCAATTCTGAACAGCCTCAATCTTCTTAGGATCCACCTTTATGCCTTCTGCCGATACAACATGCCCCAAAAAGGCAACTGAGTCTAACTAAAACTCATATTTTGAAAACTTGGCATATAACTGATTATTCTTCAAAGTGTGAAGCACACTTCGAAGATGCTGCTCATGCTCCTCTCGACTGCTGGAGTAAATTAAGATATCATCAATGAATACAACCACAAAAGAGTCCAAATAAGGCTTGAACACCCGATTCATCAAATCCATAAATGCTGCTGGGGCATTTGTCAACCCAAATGACATCACTAGGAATTCGTAATACCCATACTGAGTTCGAAAAGCTGTTTTAGGGACATCAGATTCCCTAATCTTCAATTGATGGTAACCAGACCTCAAATCGATCTTCGAAAATACCTTGGCACCCTGAAGCTGATCAAATAAGTCATCAATTCTTGGCAGCGGATATTTGTTTTTGATAGTGGCTTTGTTCAACTGCCGATAATCTATACACATCCGCATAGAGCCATCTTTCTTCTTTACAAATAATATTGGTGCACCCCAAGGCGAGACACTGGGTCTAATGAATCCCTGATCAAGCAAGTCTTGTAACTGCTATTTCAATTCTTTCAACTCCGGCGGGGCCATATGGTATGGTGGAATAGAAATGGGCTGAGTGTCTAGAGCCAAATCAATACAGAAGTCAATATCTCTGTTGGGTGGCATCCCCGGCAAATCTGCAGGAAATACTTCTGAAAATTCACGAAAAACTGGTACTGAGTCCATAGAAGGAGCATCCGCACTGGGATTGCGAATATAAGCCAAATAGGCTAGACACCATTTCTCTACCATACGCCGAGCTTTCATATAAGAAATAACCCTGCTGGCAGAATGACCAGGAGTTCTTTTCCACTCTAACCGAGGTAACCCTGGCATAGCTAGGGTCACTGTCTTGGCATGACAATCAACTATAGCATGATAAGGAGATAGCCAATCCATACCCATGATGACATCAAAATCTACTATATCAAGAAGTAGAAGATCCACACTAGTCTCAAGATTACCAATAGTAACCACACACGAACGATAGACATGATCTACTACAACAGAGTCTCCCACTGGTGTAGATACACACACAGAAGCACTCAAAGAATCATAAGGCACAACCAAATATGAAGCAAATTAGGAGGACACATATGAATAAGTAGATCCTGGATCGAATAGAACTAAAGCATCTCTATGGCAAATTGGAATAATACCTATGATCACAACATCAGATGACTCGGCCTCAGGCCTAGCTGGAAAAGCATAAAATCGGGCATGGGCCCCACCACTCTGAACTGCGTCCCTGGGACGGCCTCTAACTAGCCGGCCTCCACCTCTAACGGCCTGACCTCCACCTCTAATGGCCTGACCTCCACCTCTAATAGCCTAACCTTCACCTCTAGCTGCCTGACCCCTACCTCTAGCTGACTGAGTAGGCGGTGAAGCAACCGGTGCCGGTATGATGACACGAGAATCTTGCCGAGATCTGTTACTCGCCAATCTAGGGCAATACCTCCTGATGTGACCAATGATCCCACACTCATAACACCCATACTGATGCCGTGGCTGCCAAAGCTGAAGCTGACCCAGATGGGCCGGATAACCACTGTAGTAACTCTGGAGTGGTGGTGCACTGATAGAAGCTGAATGTGCACTGAATACTTGCTGCACAGAGTAAGGCATAATAGAACAGTGACTCCCTGAAGCACTGGGAGATACATGAAGTGCTGAATGAAATGGTTTGGGAGGATGACCCCTACCAAAATTACCCCTGCCTCCAGACGAGGCACCACTGAAACTACCTAACTGACGAGGCCTCTTATCAGACCTCTGCCCTCTCTCCTGTGCAAGAACCATCTCCATCCTCCTGGCGACATTAGCAGCCTCCTGAAAACAATTTCACTTCCGGTCTCTTTGGCCATTTGAAGCCTGATAGGGTGAGTGAGTCCCTCAATAAACCTCCTCACTCTCTCTCCCTCAGTAGGTAGTAAAAGGAGAGCATGATAGGACAAATCCACAAAACTGGACTCATACTGAATAACAGTCATACTGCCCTGCTATAAACGCTCAAATTGCTTGCGGAATTCCTCTCTCAATGTGATAGGGAGAAACTTCTCCAAAAATAGCTGAGAGAACTACTCCCAGGTAAGTACAGGTGATTCGACTGGTCGGGTCAATGTATAATCTCTCCACCACCTCTTGGCGGAACCCGTCATCTGAAACACAGCAAAATCAACCCCATTGGTCTCAACTATACCCATGTTCTGTAGCACCTCATGGCAGCGTTCAAGATAATCTTGTGGGTCCTCAGAAGGTGTACCACTGAAGTGAACTGAAAAGAGCTTGGTAAACTTATCCAGTCTCAATAAGGCCTCAAAAGACATGGCGGGCCTATCACTGGTCTGTGCCGCAACAACTGCCTGAACTACCCCAACTGGGAGGGGGGGCTGCTGGAGCCCGAGTCTGGGGAGCCATCTGCTCCGGAGCGGGAGTAGTGGGAGTTTGTGCTCCTCCCACAGCCTGTGAGACGGCTGGTGCCACTGGAAATGTACCATTCTGGGCCACACCCTCCATAAGACTCACCAATCGGACTAGAGCGTCCTGAAGAACTGGAGTGTCTATGAATCCTTCTGGGACCTGAACTGGTCCAACTAGTACATTCTGAACTTGAACCTCCTCCTGAAGGTCTACCTGAGGTTCTACAACAGTTGCAGCTGCTCGAGCTCTGGACTGAGCTCTACCTCGGCCTCTAGCACGACCTCGACCTCGACCTCGACCTCTAGCCATAGTTGCCACCAGGGGTTCTGGTCCCTGTCCATTGGTAGAGGTATTACGTGTTCTCACCATCTGCGAGAGAATAAGAGTAGAATGGTTCAATCATCGATGATATAATAAAATCGCACGATAGAATAAGAAAGAAGTGATATTGTTCCTAAACTTCATAGCCTTTGAGAGATAAGTACGGACGTCTCCGTACCGATCTTTCAGACTCTATTAAGCTTGCTCGTGACTCGTGAGACCTATATAACCTAGTTCTTTGATACCAACTGTCACGACCCGAAATTCCCACCTTCGGGACCGTGATAGCGCCTAACATTTCACTTGCTAGGCAAACCAACGTTAGAATAATATTATCCATTTTTAAAACAATTTTAAATTTATTATTAACAAGGAAGCAAATGCGGAAGCAATTTTTGAAATAATCCATAAAAATAACGGTGTCTAAATACAATCCCAGAATTGGTGTCACGAGTGCACGAGCTTCTAGAATAAATACAAATAAAGGTCTGAATAAAATAAAGCTTTCTGAAAATAAACACACAGCTAAGGTAAAATAGACAGGGACTTCAGAACTGCGGACGTCATGCAGTTATACCTCAAGTCTCCTCTGGTAGCTGAAATCCGAGCAAGTCTATGGTAAGTCGCTGGGACCAACTCCAAAATCTGCACAAGAAGTGCAGAGTGTAGTATCAGTACAACCGACCCCATGTACTGGTAAGTGCTGAGCCTAACCTCGACAAAGTAGTGACGAGGCTAAGGCGATTCACTTACATTAACCTGTACGCAATATTAATAACAACCACAAATAATAGAAATAAATCACATAACTCATTTATAATAATTGAAGCCAATCCAGCAATCATAATCCATTATTATTTCAACCAATTCTGTTGCAGCGTGCAACCCGCTCTCACAATATATTCACATTCAATTTTGTTGCAGCGTGCAACCCACTCTCACAATATATTCACATTCAATTTTGTTGCAGCGTGCAACCCGCTCTCCCAATATTTTTCTTTTAATCAAGTTTGTCATATATTTATTTCAATCAAGTATATATATAGACTTTTAAATAAGTCTGTTGCGGCGTGCAATCCGATTTCCCAATATTGACTTTTCAATAAGTCTATTGTGGCATGCAATCCGATCCCCCAATATTGACTTTTCAATAAGTGTATTGCGGCGTGCAATCCGATCCCCCAATATTGATTTTTAATAAGCTTGTTGCGGCATGCAACCCGATCCTCCAATATTAACTTTTTAATAAGTCTGTTGCGGCGTGCAACTCGATCCTCCAATAAATCCATTTCAATCAATTCTTATAGAAGACATTTCTCTAATAAATGCAACAATTAATATAAAATTTTAAGACAACAAGCATATAACAATTATAATTTAATTATAAAACAAACAATGACAAATAGTAAATTATTATAGAAATCAGGGAGAAAATAGGCGGTTTAATATTTAATATGCTAAATGCCAGATAACAATTAAACACATAATTCAAATAGCATGTAACAATTAATGCAGGAATTCAAGAATAAATATTTGACAAAGAATAAAAGAGAAACAATTATTATAATAATTAATTTATGATTAAAAATAATTTATAATTTTTCAAGTAAGAAGGCAAACAATTAATTTGACGACGTATAGACACTTGTCACATCGCCTATACGCCGTTCACGTGCAATTCACATAACAAATAATTTAAGGGTTCTATTCCCTCAAGTCAAGGTTAACTCCGACACTTACCTCACTTTGAAAATTCCAATTAATTATTCAACCACAGCTTTTCCTTTTAAATTTGCCTCCGAAAGCTTCAAATCTATTAACAAACAATTCAATATATTCAATACTAATCATAGGAATTAATTCCATATGAATTTACATATTTTTCGGATAAAAATCCGAAATTTATTAAAATATTCGACAGTGGGACCCACGTCTCAAATCCCGGAAAAACTCACGAAATCCGAACACTCGTTCCGATACGAGTTCAACTATACAAAATTTGTCCAATTCCGATATCAAATGGACCTTCAAATCTAAATTTTTCGTTTTTGGAAAGTTTTACAAAAATTCCAATTTCTTCCATCCAAATCCGAAATAAATGATGAATATAGACATGGATTTGTAAAATATAATCACTTTTGGTTAAAGAACACTTACCCAATTCAAAGTCGTGAAAATTTCCCTTGAAATCGCCCAAATTCGAGACTTGAAACTCAAAAATGAGTAAAAATGGCGACTTCCGAATTTATGGGCTCTGCCCAGTCGTTTTCGGATCTGCGGACAAAAGTTCCGCATTTGCGGACTCACATTTGCGAGACAAAGCTCGCATTTGCGATGCCAGTCTGCCAGGTGAAGTTCCGCATCTGCGGACACTCCTGTCGCACCTGCGACATCCGCTTCTGCGCAAAAGGGCCGCACCTGCGAAGACCCCAAGCCAGCCCAGTCCCGCATCTGTGATGGAAGGCTCACTTCTACGAGCTCGCACCTGCGATCAAAAATCCGCTGGTGCGATTACACCAGAACCCAAAATTTTAGATTTTGCCTAAGTCCAATTCTTGTTCCGATTTCGATTCGAATCACACTCGGGGTACTCGGGACCCCGTCCGAATATACCAACAAGTCCCGTAACATAATACGGACTGACTCGGGGTCTAAAATCACGTCAAACAACACTAAAATTACAATTCACACCCCGATTCGAACTTTGAGTTTTAAACTTTTAATTTGCAAATCTCGTGCCAAAACATATTAAATGAATCGGGAATGACTTCAAATTTGGCACGCAAGTCATAAATGACATAACGGAGCTGTTCAAATTTCCAGAATCGGATTCCGGCTCCGATATCAAAAAGTCAACCCTGTGGTCAAACTTGAAATCTTTAGCATTTAAATTGCTAGTTCCGTTAAATGGTCATAACTTGAGCTAGTGACCTCCAAATTAAATTCCGGGCATACGCCCAAGTCCCAAATCACAATACAGAGCTACCGAATCTGTCAAAATACTGATCCGGGTCCGTTTGCTCAAAATATTGACCAAAGTCAACTCAGTTGACTTTAAGGCTCTATTTCACATTTTAATCCATTTTTCACATGAAACTTTCCGAAAAATTGTACGGACTGTGCACATAAGTCGAGGAATGATAAATGGTACTTTTCGAGGTCTTAGAACACATAATTACTTATTAAATTTAAAGATGACATTTTGGGTCATCACTCGTCCTACTCCCTTTGCTGAGCAGGTAACTATTCACTCCTTAATGCCATTCACTACAAGAAAACTGGCAAATTTCGTCCAAGGCATTCCGATCGACTTTCGGTCGGAAAGAAATACCGACCGAAATCAATCTGAAACAAAGTAAAATGGTCAAAAAAATCAAATAAAAAATTATAAATAAGAATACCGATCAATATCGGTCGGTTTATATGGTCCCACAAAAAAATAATTAATTTTCTTACCGCCTTCGGTTGGAAAATGGTCAATCTTTGACCAAAGACTGTTCAGACTTGCATACTATCTACAAAAACAATAATTAATTAAAAGAAATATAGAATACCGACCGATGTCGGTCGGAAATTTTAATTTAATTTTTTCCCGCCCTACGTCAATTATTATTTTTGATAATAAATAATTATTTATCATATAATTATAAATTTTCCGACCGATATCGGTCGAAAATACTAAATTGTATATGTATATATATATTTATTTATATACATATACACATAAATACATACGCGCACGCACTCATGCACAGTACACACACACACACACATATATATTCTCAAATTATGTGATTTGACCGACTATATGTTGTTATTGCTACAACTTATGCTTTAATATAACACTACATCTTATAACACTATACATTTTATTTTAAAATAAGTTATCGGTCGGTATTAATGGTCAAACACTTACACACACACACACACACACACACACACACACACACATATATATATATATATATATATATATATATATATATATATATATATATATATATATGTGTGTGTGTGTGTGTGTGTGTGTGTGTGTGTGTGAAGACCCAAAATGTCATATTTAAATTTAATAATTAATTATGTATTCTAATACCTCAAAAAGTACTATTTATCATTCCTCGACTTGCGAGCGCAATCCGTAAAATTTATGGAAAGTTTTTATGTGAAAAATGGATTAAAATGTGGGTTAGAGCTTTAAAACTCAATTGAGTTGACTTTGGTCAACATTTTGAGTAAACGGACTCGGATCAGTATTTTGACAGTTCCGGTAGGTCCGTATAGTGATTTGGGACTTGGGCGTATGCCCGGAATCAAATTTCGAGGTCCCTAGCCCGAGATATGGAATTTTGAAGAAAAATTAAAATGTTTAAGTTTGAATAGTGACCAGATGCCTAATTATGTGAAAACGACCCCGGAATAGAATTTTGATGATTCCAACAGCTCCGTATGGTGATTTTGGACTTAGGAGTGTGTTCGGAATTTTATTTGGAAGTTCGTAGTTAAATTAGGCTTGAAATGGCTAAAAACAAGAATTTAAGTTTGGAAGTTTGACCGATGAGTTGACTTTTGATACCGGAGTCGGAATCCAGTTCCGAAAATTTTCATAGCTCCGTTATGTCATTTATGACTTGTGTGTAAAATTTGAGGTCAATCGGAGTTGATTTAATATGTTCCGACATCGAATGTAGAAGTTGAAAACTATTAGTTTCATTAAGCTTGAATTGGGGTATGATTCATGGTTTTAGCATTTGTTTGATGTGATTTAGAGGTTCGACTAAGTTTTTATGATGTTTTAGGACTTGTTGGTATATTTGGTTGAGGTCCCGAGGGCCTCGGATGAGTTTCGGATGGTTAACGGATCAAAAATTGGACTTAAAAGCTGCTGCAGTGTTGTTTCCTCTTCTGTTGGATATTCTGTGTTGATATCTTGCCCAGGTATCGAGCCCAGGGTTGACGAGGCTCAGGCTCGAGCTTGAGATCGAAGCCACGACCGAAGGTCCAGCTCGAGGCCATGATCGAAGGTAAGGCTCGTGGGCTAGGATCGAGACCCATGCTCGATGCCCTGATCGAAGGCCCATGCTCGATGCCCTGATCGAAGGCCCAACCTCGATGTCCTGATCAAAGGCCCAACCTCGATGCCCTGATCGAGGCCATGACCGAGGTCCAGGCTCGAGCCTGTGATCGGAGCCGCGATCGAGGCCCAGTTCGAGGACCAGTTCCGAAGGCTGCTGGGCAGTTTTATAAAAAGAGGGCATTCATCCCATTGGAAAAGAGGACCAGTTCCGAAGGCTGATAGATTTTGAAGGAAAAGACATTGGGGTAAGTGATTCTAACTTGGATTTGGTCTATAAACATAAATATATCATTGTTTTCACAATTTAATTAGTGTTTTGAGATTGAAATTTGGAAAAGTTTAGAAATCTCATAGAAAACAAAATTTTGAGATTTCGGTATCGATACAGAGTCGGATTTGAAAGAAACTGGTATGGTTGGACTCGTAGTTGAATGGGTTGTTAGATTTCATAACTTTCGCCGGATTCTGAGATGTGGGCCCCGCGGGCGAATTTTTAATTAATTTCGGGATCTTTTCTTTAAAATGTAGTATTTTCTTATAGAATTGATTCCTATAATATTTAGTGATTGTATCGAATTATTTTGGCTAGATTCGAGCCAGACGGAGTTGGATAATCATGGAAAAGGCCTTATAGTGGATTAAATTGGAGCAAGACGAGGTAAGTCTCTTGTCTAATCTTGTGAGGGGGAAATTACCTCATAGGTGATTAAAACTACATAATTGTTGCTGATTGTGGGGGGGCTACGTACGCATGAGGTGATGAGAGTCCGTGCGTAGCTTCTATTAATGCTAAAGTCTGGGTAGTTTAGGACTCAAAGCATGCCTTACTTGTGTAAATTGTATTCTTTGATTTATTTATATTAATTGATATCTATATGAATATATTGTGAATTGTTAGATAAAGATATTAAAGGATGAAAATCTCATAGGCTTGATTTTCTGTTTAAATCAATTAATTATTAAAAGAAATTGTTCTCCTCCTGAATTTACCTTATAATAAATATACTCTCCTTCCGGAGGCACATAAGAAAATGTCCTCCTTTCTTGTGGAGCGGACCGAACGCCTTGGCAGGATAGATGCATCTATGGATCGCGCCGCACGTCCCTCGGCAGTGTACACGATACTCTGGATCAGGCCGTACGTCCTCGGCAGAAATCGTGCTTAATAATAATAATTACACGATACTTTAATAATTTATTTCAGCTTGTGAAGCTAATTAATAAATTGAAAAATCCTTGGAATTTAATGAATTATTATTCTTGCTTGTTAAGGAATTAATTGTTACTCCTGTAAATGAGGTTTAATTGATTGATTGGAAATTATTTGAATTGAAGGAATTTAATTAATATATTGAGAATTGTTACATTTGAAGGAATTTGATTATTTCTGCTGATTAAATAAATTATTGTAAATTCTGTAAATCATGCTGATTTAAATATCCTAGTTTTATTTCAGTTATTATTATTGACCCATAGGGAGTGTCAAAGTCGGCCATCTCGTCTCTACCACTTCGAGATTAGGCTTGATACTTACTGGGTACACGTTGTTTACGTACTCATACTACACTTGCTGCACTTTTTGTGTAGGATCTGAGACAGGTACTAGTGGAGGACCTATTATCACATACCCACGTCATCCCGAGGCATAGTGGTGAGCTTCCTTTCTGAGCCGTTCTGCAGCTACTAGTGTCTCTTCTTATATTTATATTCTGTCTATTTCATTTCAGACAGTATTTGGAGTTTTGTATAATCTACTAGATGCTCATGCACTTGTGACACCGGGTCTTGGCACACACACATTGGTAGAAGTTGGTATTTTATTATTTTCTTGGAATAAAAGTTTAACCAATGTACGTTTGACTTATTAGTTGGCTTGCCTAGCTGTAGTGTTGGTTGCCATCATGACCTATAGGTGAAATTGGGTCGTGACAACATGGTATCAGATCACTTGGTTCACATAGGTCTCACAAGTTATGAGCAGACCTAATAGAGTCTTGCGGATCGGTACGGAGACGTCTGTACTTATCTTCGAGAGGCTATATGGTGTTAGGAAACTACCTTTCTTCATATTCCATTGTGCAATTGATGTAGTACTAAATATCCTTCTCTTATTCTCTCAAAGATGGTGAGAACACGCTCTAATAAGATTCCAGACCTGGGAAGAGCTACTCCCCTAGTTGCTAGAGGCCGAGGCAGAGGCCGAAGGAGGGCTCCAGGCCGTGGTAGAGGGCGAGGACGTCCTAGGACTGTTCCAGTTATGCCGCCAGTGAATCTAGCAGAGAATCCCATTATTGAGGAGCAGGGTGAGGTGCCTGTGGCAGAGCCAGCTCCGGTGGACTTCACATCTGCACCGAGATTTCAGGATGTCATGGGTCGTATGCTGCGATTCATGGACAATATGACTCAGGCCGGTTTATTTCTGGAAGACCCAGCCACATCTCAGGCGGGCGGGGGAGCACAGACCCCTACCACGTAGGCTCATGGACAGGCAGCTGTTGTATATCAGACCCACGGTGAACTACCCGTGGGTGGAGTCCAGCCAGTGGCAGCAGCTACACCTGAGCCCAGGCCAGCTGTAGCCGCCAATCCTCAGAAACTATTGGACAAATGGACTAGACTACATCCTCCTGTCTTTGGGGGTGAGCGACATGAGGATCCACAGGATTTCATTAATCGTTGCAAGGATAGACTGTACAACATGAGGATATTGGAATCCCATGGGGTTGATTTCGCTACTTTTCAGCTAGAGGGTAGAGCCCGTAGATGGTGGCAGTCTTATGCTCTTGGCAGACCAGCAGATTCTCCTCTCATGACTTGGGACAGGTTCACCCGTATCTTCTTGGACAGGTATATTCCACCCTCCAGAGGGAAGAGTTGCGGTTTCAGTTTGAGCAGCTCCAACAGGGTCAGATGTCAGTGACTGATTATGAAGCGAGGTTTTCTGAATTATCTCGCCATGCACTAATGATACTCCCTACTGAGGCGGAGAGAGTGCGAAGGTTTGTAGCCGGTTTACATACTGGTATTCAGGCCACTATGGCTCGAGAGGTTGAGACGGGTACTTCTTATGAGTGAGTTGTGGAGATAGCCCAGAGGATTGAGGGTGTACGTCAGCGGAGCCGAGAGCAGATTATGAGAGATAAGCGATTCAGGTACTCTGAAGAGTTCAGAGGTGCTCCGTCCGGGGGCAGAGGTCAGTTCGTGAGGGGACAGTCCAACAGACCTCCATATCCAGCACCACCACCTCCTCGAGGTGCTCCAATACGACCTTATTTCAGTGCTATACCAGAGAGTTCTTATCGTCCACCAGCTATTCAGGGTTCTTTCCATGGGTATTCAGGTCCCCAGGGCCAGACACTTAGTCAGCAGCCCATCGCACCGAAGAGTTGTTATGAGTGTGGGGATCCCAGTCACATGCGGAGGTTTTGCCCCAGGCTTTGAGGTAAACCAGTACAGCAGGGTCAGCAGCGTATGCTTACCGGACCAGTTGCTCCACCAGTAGTCCGACCATCGAGAGGCGGAGGACAGGTGGGTAGGGGCCGTCCTAGGGGTGGAGGTCAGCCAGGCGGAGGCCAGCCAGTTGGCGCTCCAGCTCGATTCTATGCTTATCCGGTTAGACCAGATGCAGAGGCCTCAGATACCATGATTACAGGTATTATTTCTGTTTGTGGCAAAGATGCCTCAGTATTATTTGATCCAGGATCTACGTATTCATGTGTGTCATCTCTATTTGCTCCATTCCTGGGTATTTCTCGTGAGTCCTTGAGTACTCCTGTTTATGTGTCCACTCCTGTGGGTGATTCTATTGTTGTGAACCGGATCTACCGGTCCTGCAGTTACAAAACTAGAGCAAATCTCCTATTGCTTGAGATGACCGATTTTGAAATTATTCTGGGCATGGACTGGTTGTCTCCATATCATGCTATTCTAGATTGTCATGCCAAGACTGTTACCTTGGCTATTCCAGCATTGCCTAAGCTGGAGTGGAAGGGTTCACCTGTTAGTTCATTTAATCGAGTTATTTCTTTTATAAAGGCTCAACACATGGTTGAGAAGGGTTGTTTGGCTTATCTAGCCTATGTTCGGGATACTACTGCAGAGACTCCGGCTATTGATTCAGTGCCTGTAGTTTGGGAGTTCCCCGATGTATTTCCGTCAGATCTTCTAGGTATGCCACCTGATCGTGATATTGATTTCTGTATTGACTTGGCTTCAGATACCCAGCCTATATCTATCCCACCGTATCGCATGGCTCTGAAAGAATTGAAAGAACAACTTGAAGAGTTACTAGCCAAAGGGTTTGTTAGACCGAGTGTATCGCCTTGGGATGCACCGGTATTATTTATGAAAAAGAAGGATGGAACAATGCGGATGTGTATTGATTATCGCCAATTGAACAAAGTCACTATTAAGAACAAGTACCCGTTGCCGCGTATTGATGATCTATTTGACCAGTTGCAGGGTGCTAGGATATTCTCTCAGATCGACTTGAGGTCAGGGTACCATCAGTTGAAGATTCGGGATTCGGATTTTCCGAAGACTGCTTTTCGGACTAGATATGGTCATTATGAGTTTCTGGTGATGTTTTTCGGTTTAACTAATGCCCCGGCAGCGTTTATGGATCTGATGAACATGGTATTCATGCCATATATTGATTCGTTTGTCATTTTCTTCATTGATGACATATTAATCTATTCGCGCAGTAAGGAGGAACATGAGCAGCATATGAGAGTAGTGCTTCAGACATTGCGGGAACAAAAGCTATATGCTAAGTTCTCTAAATGTGAGTTTTGGCTAGAGTCTGTTGCATTTTTGGGACATATTGTATCGGGCGAAGGTATTAAAGTTGATCCTAAAAAGATTGAGGCAGTTCAGAATTAGTATCGTCCCACTTCGGCGACTGAGATTAGGAGTTTTCTGGGTTTAGCAGGTTATTATTGTCGGTTCGTGGAAGGTTTTTCATCTATTGCAGCACCTTTGACCAAATTAACCCAGAAGGGTGCTCCATTCCGATGGTCCGATGATTGTGAGGTGAGCTTTCAGAAGCTCAAGACATCATTAACTACAGCACCGGTGTTAGTGTTGCTTTCCGATTCGGGGATGTATATAGTGTATTGCGACGCTTCGCGCGTTGGCTTGGGTTGTGTATTGATGCAGGAAGGGCAAGTTATTGTATATGCTTCACGTCAGCTGAAGCCCCATGAAAAGAATTATCTGGTACATAATTTGGAGTTAGCTGCGATTGTTCACGCTCTTAAGATTTGGAGGCATTATCTTTATGGGGTGTCTTGTGAAGTTTACACTGATCATCGCAGTTTGCAACATTTGTTCAAACAGAGGGACCTAAATTTGAGACAGCGCAGATGACTGGAGTTACTAAAAGATTATGATATTACTATCCTGTATCATCCGGGCAAAGCAAATATGGTTGCAGATGCCTTGAGCAGAAAGGCGGAGAGTATGGGTAGTTTGGCTTTCATTTCAGCAGAGGAAAGGCCATTAGCCTTAGATATTCATTCCTTAGCTAACAGACTTGTGAGGCTGGATATTTCAGAGCCCAGCCGAGTTCTTGCATGTGTTGTGGCCCAATCTTCACTATTTGACCAGATCAAGGCTCGCCAGTATGATGACCCACACCTGGTGGTTCTTCGTGAAACGGTACTACGAGGTGGTGCCAAGGAAGTCACTATTGGTGCAGATGGTGTTCTACGACTCCAGAATTGTCTGTGTGTTCCTAATGTGGATGAACTGAGGAAAGAGATCCTGGAAGAGGCACACAATTCTCGATATTCTATTCATCCAGGTGCTACGAAGATGTATCGTGACTTGAGGCAGCATTATTGGTGGCGACAAATGAAAAAGGACATAGTTGAGTATGTAACTCGGTGTCTAAATTGCCAGCAAGTTAAATATGAGCACCAGAGGCCAGGTGGCCTACTTCAGCAGATGACCATACCAGAGTGGAAATGGGAATGAATTACTATGGATTTTGTAGTTGGGTTGCCGCGGACCCTGAGGAAGTTTGATGCAGTTTGGGTGATTGTTGACAGGTTGACTAAGTCGGCACATTTTATTCCTGTTGTGACTACGTATACTTCAGAGAGGTTGGCCCAGATTTATATTTAGGAGATAGTTCAGTTGCACGATGTGCCAATTTCCATCATATCAGATAGAGGCCCTCAGTTTACTTCACATTTCTGGAGAGCAGTACAGAGTGAGTTGGGGACCCGTGTAGAGCTCAGCACAGCCTTTCATCCATAGACCGATGGACAGTCAGAGAGGACAATTTAGATTTTGGAGGATATGATCAGGGCATGTGTGATCGACTTTGGAGGTCAGTGGGATCGTTTCCTGCCTTTGGCCGAGTTTGCTTATAATAACAGTTACCAATCCAGCATCGAGATGGCTCCATTTGAGGCTTTATATGGTCGACGATGTCATTCACCTATCGGATGGTTTGAGCCAGGTGAGGCTAAGTTATATGGTACTGATTTGGTAAGGGATGCCTTAGAAAAGGTAAAGCTGATTCAGGAACGACTTCGTACAGCACAGTCCAGGCAGAAAAGTTACGCGGATCAGAAAGCACGTGATATATCATTTATGGTAGGTGAAAAAGTTCTTTTGAAGGTTTCGCCGATGAAGGGAATTATGAGATTCGGGAAGAAGGGCAAGTTGAGCCCAAGGTTTATAGGCCTATTTGAGGTGTTGAAACGAGTTGGGGAGGTTGCTTATGAGCTTGCATTGCCTCCCAGCCTATCGGGAGTTCATCCGGTTTTCCATGTATCTATGCTCCAGAAGTATCATGCTGACCTATCACATGTGTTAGACTTCAACACAGTTCAGCTAGATAATAGTTTGGGTTATGAAGAGGAGCCAATTGCCATTGTTGATAAACAGGTTCGCCAGTTGAGGTCCAAGAGGGTTTCTGTAGTAAAAGTCCAGTGGAGGGGCCAACCAGTCGAGGAAGTGACTTGGGAGGCCGAGGAAAACATGTGGAGCAGATATCCAGACTTATTCAGCACTTCAGGTATAATTCTAAACCCGTTCGAGGACGAACGTTTGTTTAAGAGGTGGAGAATGTGATGACTCAAAATGTCATCTTTAAATTTAATAATTAATTATGTGTTCTAAGACCTCAAAAGTACTATTTATCATTCCTCGACTTGCGTGCGCAATCCGTAAAATTTTATGGAAAGTTTTTATGTGAAAAATAAATTAAAATGTGGATTAGAGCTTTAAAACTCAATTAAGTTGACTTTGGTCAACATTTTGAGCAAACAGACTCGGATCAGTGTTTTGACAGTTCTGGTAGGTCCATATCGTGATTTGGGACTTGGGCGTATGCCCGGAATCAAATTCCGAGGTCCCTAGCCCGAGATATGGAATTTTGAATAAAAATTAAAATGTTTAAGTTCGAATAGTGACCGGATGCCTAATTATGTAAAAACGACCCCGGAATAGAATTTTGATGATTCCAACAGCTCCGTATGGTGATTTTGGACTTAGGAGCGTGTTTGGAATTTTATTTGGAAGTCCGTAGTTAAATTAGGCTTGAAATGGCTAAAAACAAGAATTTAAGTTTGGAAGTTTGACCGATGAGTTGACCTTTTGATACCGGAGTCGGAATCCAGTTCCGAAAATTTTCATAGCTCCGTTATGTCATTTATGACTTGTGTGTAAAATTTGAGGTCAATCGCAGTTGATTTGATAGTTTCCGACATCGAATGTAGAAGTTGAAAACTCTTAATTTCATTAACCTTGAATTGGGGTATGATTCATGGTTTTAGCAATTGTTTGATGTGATTTAGAGGTTCGACTAAGTTCGTATGATATTTTAGGACTTGTTGGTATATTTGGTTGAGGTCCCGAGGGCCTCGGGTGAGTTTCGGATGGTTAACGGATAAAAAAATTGAACTTAAAAGCTGCTGCAGTGTTGTTTCCTCTTCTGTTGGATATTCTGTGTTGATATCTTGCCCAGGTATCGAGCCCAGGGTTGACGAGGCTCAGGCTCGAGCTTGAGATCGAAGCCACGATCGAAGGTCCAGCTCGAGGCCATGATCGAAGGTAAGGCTCGAGGGCTAGGATCGAGACCCATGCTCGATGCCCTGATCGAAGGCCCAACCTCGATGTCCTGATCGAAGGCCCAACCTCGATGCCCTGATCGAAGGCCCAACCTCGATGCCCTGATCGAAGGCCATGACCGAGGTCCAGGCTCGAGCCTGTGATCGGAGCCGCGATCGAGGACCAGTTCCGAAGGCTGCTGGGCAGTTTTATAAAAAGAGGGCATTCGTCCCATTCGCCATTTTTAACAAATTGGAGCTTGAGCAGAGGCGATTTTTGATAGATTTTCAAGGAAAAGACATTGGAGTAAGTGATACTAACTTGGATTTGGTCTATAAACATAAATATATCATTGTTTTCACAATTTAATTAGTGTTTTGAGATTGAAATTTGGAAAAGTTTAGAAATCTCATAGAAAATGAAATTTTGAGATTTCAGTATCGATACAGAGTCAGATTTGAGTGAAACTGGTATGGTTGGACTCGTAATGGAATGGGTTGTCAGATTTCATAACTTTCGCCAGATTCCGAGATGTGGTCCCCGCGGGCGAATTTTTAATTAATTTCAGGATCTTTTCTTAAAAATATAGTATTTTCTTATAGAATTAATTCCTATAATATTTAGTGATTGTATCGAATTATTTTGGCTAGATTAGAGCCAGACGGAGTTGGATAATCGTGGAAAAGGCCTTATAGTGGATTAAATTGGAGCAAGACGAGGTAAGTCTCTTGTCTAATCTTGTGAGGGGGAAATTACCTCATAGATGATTAAAATTAAATAATTGTTGCTAATTGTGGGGGGCTACGTACGCACGAGGTGACGAGAGTCCGTGCGTAGCTACTATTAATGCTAAAGTCCGGATAGTTTAGGACTCAAAGCATGCCTTACTTGTGTAAATTGTATTCTTTGATTTATTTATATTAATTGATATCTATATGAATATATTGTGAATTGTTAGATAAAGATATTAAAGGATGGAAATCTCATAGGCTTGATTTTCTATTTAAATCAATTAATTGTTAAAAGAAATTATTCTCCTCCCGAATTTACCTTATAATAAATATACTCTCCTTCCGGAGGCACATAAGAAAATGTCTTCCTTTCTTGTGGAGCGGGCCGAACGCCTCGGCAGGATAGATGCATCTATAGATCGCGCTGCACGTCCCTCGGCAGTGTACACGACACTCTGGATCAGGCCGTACGTCCTCGACAGAAATCGTGCTTAATAATAATAATTATACGATACTTTAATAATTTATTTCAGCTTGTGAAGCTAATTAATAAATTAAAAAATCCTTGGAATTTAATGAATTATTATTCTTGCTTGTTAAGGAATTAATTGTTACTCCTGTAAATGAGGTTTAATTGATAAATTATAAATTATTTGAATTGAAGGAATTTAATTAATATATTGAGAATTGTTACATTTGAAAGAATTTGATTATTTCTGCTGATTAAATAAATTATTGTAAATTCTGTAAATCATGCTGATTTAAATATCCTAATTTTATTTCAGTTATTATTATTGACCCATAGTGAGTGTCAAAGTCGACCATCTCGTCTCTACCACTTCGAGATTAGGCTTGATACTTACTGGGTATACGTTGTTTACATACTCATACTATACTTGCTGCACTTTTTGTGCAGGATCTGAGACAGGTACTAGTGGAGGACCTATCATCACATACCCACGTCATCCCGAGGCATAGTGGTGAGCTGCCTTTCTGAGCCGTTCTGCAGCTATCAGTGTCTCTTCTTATATTTATATTCTGTCTATTTCATTTCAGACAGTATTTGGAGTTTTGTATAATCTACTAGATGCTCATGCATTTGTGACACCGGGTCTTGGCACACACACATTGGTAGAAGTTGATATTTTTTTATTTTCTTGGAATAAAAGTTTAACCAATGTACGTTTGACTTATTAGTTGGCTTTGCCTAGCTGTAGTGTTGGGCGCCATCACGACCTATAGGTGAAATTGGGTCGTGACAACATACGTGTGTGGTGTGCGTGCATGTGTGTGTGTATTTAAACAAGATATATGTGTGTATGTATGTATGTATATATATATATATATATATATACATACATATGTATATATTGTTGCTACAACTTAAGTTTTAATATAGCACCACAACTTATAGCACTAAATATTTAATTATTTTTTAATAAGTTACATATATAAATCGGTCTGTATTAGTGGTCAAAATGGTCAAACACTTATAGATTATTGTTACTCACAATCTACGTATATCTAACATCCTAATTTGAATGTATATTTATATACATACACACACACACACACACACACATATCAGTTAAGCAAATCACATTTTGTTTTCATTGGTATACCGAAATCGGTCGGTATTATTGGTCAAACACACACACACACACACACACACACACACACACACACACACACACACACACATATATATATATATATATACACAATAACATATACTCGGCCAGATCACATGATTGATATATATATATATATATATATATATATATATATATATATATATATATGTATGTATATATATGTATATATATTCCCAAATCAAATTCAATTATAATTTAAAATAAGTTACCGACCGAAATCGGTCGGTATTATTGGTCAAAATGGTCAAACACACACACACACACACACACACACACATATATATATATATATATATATATATATATATATATATATATATATATATATATATATATCACATTTTATTTTTAAATAATTTATATATATATATGTGTGTGTGTGTGTGTATAGTGTCCATATAAAAGTAATTTAAAATACACACACGAATTTCGGTTGGATTTATATAATATATAAGTTAAATATTAAATATTATAAATTGACAAAAACCGACCGATTTCGGTTGAATTTATAATTAAATTAATTATAAAAATAATTTAAAAATCAATTACTGACCGATTTCGGTTAGTTATGTGTAGTTAAACATTCAAGATTAACTTAATGATACCGATCAAATTTTTCGAGCGACTTCGCTCGAAAATATTAAGGGCACAGAGCACGGGTTTCTTCCCCAATTTTCTCTTTACTCTTTCTCTCACTCTTTCTTCCACATCCGAAAATCCTTCCCAAATCCCACCCAAATCACCTCACCACTCCCTTCTTACCGAAAAATCAAAACCCCCCACTTCGTCTCTCCCACGCCACTACTTCTTCTTCGCCACCACTGCTCCTCCGCCATTGTCGCGCCACCCACTGCTGCGCCACTCCCAAAATCATACTCCTCTCCTCTCTTTGAAGGTTAGTTATCCATATTTGTTAATTTTAGTTATATAAATTCTTTCAATTGTTTAAAACTAGGGTTTATAATTTGGATTTTTGGGATTTTGTAACTAAAGTTTATTACGTAATTTAATTCTATAAATTAATTCGAATTATGATTAATATAACATGTAATGTATTTGTTTTTTATGTAGATGGAATATCATAGTTGGACTTTTAGGGCATATTAAATTATAATTTAGGGTTTATTAATTATGATTAATAGTAAGTGAGTTAGTCAAATTGAATGGCTTAACTAATTTAATATTCTAGTGTTTGACTATGTTGTACTTTTAACTAAAGTTTATTATGTAACTTAATTCTATAAATTAATTCGAATTCTGATTAATATAACATGTAATGTATTTATTTTTTATGTAGATGGAATATCGTAGTTGGACTTTTAGGGCACATTAAATTATGATTTAGGATTTATTAATTATGATTAATAGTAACTGAGTTAGTCTAATTGAATGGCTTAACTAATTCAATATTCTAGTATTTGACTATGTTGTATTTTGTAACTAAAGTTTATTATGTAACTTAATTCTATAAATTAATTTGAATTCTGATTAATATAAATATAATTTATTTATTCTTTATGTAAATGGAATATCGTAGTTAGATGTGTAATAGAAATTATCCTAATCGTCAGTTTTTTAGGGAGGAATTTATAGAAGGGTTTAAGGAATTTATTAGGCATGCAATGTCACTTGAACCGTTTCAAATCGGAGGGATGATTAGGTGTACTTGTGTGAAGTGCAAGTGTTTGTATTTTTTTGGATCAGAGGATGTTAAGACTCATCTTTATAAAAAGGGATTTATGGATAATTATTTTGTATGGACTAGTCATGGAGAGGTTGATGGTAGTGATGATGTATTTCATAGCATAATTGTTGGTGAAAGTAGTAGGTCGGTGGGGAATACCGTTCAACATCCTAGATACCATGAAATGGTTGCGGATGCTTTTGGGATGCACTTCGAGTTTGAACCCCATGAAAGTGTTGAACAAGCTCCTAACGAAGAGGCAAAATATTTTTATGAACAGTTAGAAGCCGCTAGTCGTCCAATAAGTCAAGGGAGTATGCACTCTCAGTTGTCTGTTGCAGTTAGATTATTAGGTATCAAATCAGATACCAATATTTCTCAAGCGGGAATGAATTTTTCATTGGTCTTATGAGTGAACTAGTTGACCCAACTTTCAACATACCTGAAGATTTCTATAAGGCTAAAAGATTGGTTTCTAAGTTAGGACTCTCGTCTATGAGAATCGATTGTTGTGAAGATGGTTGCATGTTGTATTATAAGGGTGATGCAGATTTAGAAAGTTATAAATTTTGTGAAAACCCTCATTTTAAGCGGGTTTCCAGTGGGAAGAAGGTTGTTGTGAAGTCGATGCATTACTTACCTCTTATTCCTAGATTAAAGAGGTTGTACGTATCGATGAGTTCTGTTTCTCATATGAGATGGCACTATGAAAATAGAAGGTTGCCGGGTGTTATGTGTCATCCTTCAGACGGGGAAGCTTGGAAGCATTTTGATAGGACATATCCGGATTATGCTAGTGAACTGAGGAATGTTCGGTTGGGTTTGTGTGCTTATGGTTTCACGCCATTTTCTATTTCTGCAATACCATATTCATGCTGGTCGGGCTTTATTATGCCGTATAATCTTCCGCCTAAAATGTGTATGACTAGTCCATATATTTTCTTAAATTGTGTTATTGCCGGTCCCCACAATCCAAAGAGTTTGATTGATGTATATTTGCAACCTCTGGTTGATCGATGAGCTAAAACAATTATGGTATGATGGAGTTGAGACATATGACATATCAACTAAGCAAAATTTCAACTTGCGTGATAAGTTAATATGGACCATTAATGATTTTCCTGTGTCCATCTAGATTTCAGCCAGGCGGATAGCAGCAGTGGTCTGGATCGCAACAGGGGTCAAGATCGCTGCAGGGGTGTGGATCGCAACCATCTTTATCAGCGACCCTGTCTCCCTCTCCATAGAGTTCGCCTCCTAGCATTTCTAAACTTCGCCTTCGGGATAGTAGCGCTGAGCCAGATGCATCCGCTTCTACGCACACTTCAGATTCATCGGAGGAAGATGATCCAGAAGAAGTATGGTATGATCGTTATCATAGGATGATCATCAGCCCTGAGGGCAATGGGTAAGATTTATTTATTACTTCTTTGTTTTTGCTGAATTATAATAGCTAGTCTTGTTTATTTAATGTAATTGATATGTTGCAGGTTCATACCTAATCATCGAACTACAAAGATAATCACTGAAGCTCTTGGCCGGTTGTATAATGCACCTTATGTGACTTGGAGTGACTTTCCAACGGAGCTCGTGCAGCAAATTTTCAAACAATTTAAGGTTTTAATACAATTCTTATCTATTTAAGCATTATATTAATAATATTTTCATCTAACGTTAACACATTTCATTTGCAGACTAAGTGTGCTTGGGAGGACCGGCATAATAGTGCCATTCTTGTAAATTTTGAGTTCAAATGCCATAAAAGACTATCTGATTCCTTTTATTGTGCTCGGAAGAAGAGCAAGAAGCCTTCATGGGTTCTACCGCACATATGGGAGGGTCTGCTGAGGTAGTGGGCCACTGAAAAGTTCGATAAGAAGAGTGAACAGGGAAAGAAGGCCTGAGCATATGAGAAGGGTGTCTCCTTGCACTATGTGGGCGCAAGGAGCATGGGGACTGCAAGGAGACTACTGTTAATTCCTTAAAATATTTAATTCTATTTTTATCAAACTATATTTATAGATTTTAATTTAGTTAACATGTTTTATTATATTTGAAGTAAAGAAAAATGGGAGGAAGATGACTCATGATGAGTTTTTCATGGAGACTCATATCCGGAAGAAAAAGCACTGATAGATCCAAGTAGATGGGTAGAGGATCGGGCGGATACTACATATGTAAGTTTCATAACTTGAAATTAATGTTTTTATTATTATATAGTTAGTAATTTTCTATATTCTAAATAAAGGGTCGCTACAAGATTAATGTGGAGGAGTACACTCAGAGCTTGCCACCAAATGAGCAAGGCGAGCGACCACCCGTTTCCGACGAAGAAGCGCAGAAAATATGGTTAGATGTTGTCGGTGGTCCTAAAAAGGGGATAGCATACGGCCTTCCAGAGAGATCATTTCGGCACTACAAGGTTGGATTGCAAGTTATAGGGACTTCTTCCCAAGGCGAGGCAATTGATAGGTCGACTCTCTCGTCTATGGAGAAGAAGATCTTAAAGCTGACAGCAGAGCTTGAAGAGACAAAGACTAGAGAACAAAAGAGAGATGAACAATTTGATGCCCTTCAAGTTCAGCTAGAAAAGATGGACCAACAATTTAATCTCATTCAAGGTTAGCTGGCCAATCTTCTTGCTAGTGGTACTTTCCCCATTCCCCGGTCTCGTGGGCCTTCTCCAGATGCTAATCCTTCTCGTCGTGATCCTTCGAACCATGTCGACGATGAAGCTTCTAGTAATGAATATGGACATGATGCAATACAAAATACTCATTGAATGGTGTGTATTGCTAAACACATTTTTGAACTTGTGAATATTTAGTTGGGAATAATTTTGAATGTTGATTGTATTGTTGATATTATTTTATTATTGAACATTTGTATAATTATTGTTGTGGTTGGCGTTGTTGTTGTGGTTGTTGTTGGTTAATTATTGTTGTTATTGGTTAATTTTTTTGGTTGTTGGTTAACTGTTATTGTTGGTTAATTGTGGTTGAATGACAACAATATAATGCTACCATTATAGGATGGATATTGGTTATATTTGACAGGTGGTATAGCTTAAAAGCAAGCATATTCTGCCTGATTTTTACCCAGAAAACCGGTCGATTTCGGTCAAAATTCTCATACAAAAAAATCCAGAAATTAATATTTTCCGACCGACGTCGGTCAGAAATAAATATTTTTATTTAATTATTATTTTAGTTTTCGACCAACTTCGGTCGGTTTATTAAAATTAAAATTATTACATATTTATAATTTCGATAGAAGTCGGTCGATAATTTGAAAAATAAATAAATAAAAATTTAAATAATTCCGACCGATTTAGGTCGGTATAATTATTTTTGTCAGTCAATGCGGTCAATCAACGGTTGAATTAACCGACCAAAATCTATTGGAAAATTTCAACCGCCGTCGGTCGCAAAGCCTTAGCGACCATTATTCTTCCAATAAATTAAAAGCGGTTGGAAATCAGTCGCTTTTTCTTTAATTCCGACCGATATCGGTCGGTAATGGTGGTCGAAATTTGGTAGTTTTCTAGTAGTGATTGCATCCGTTGTCCTATGTCTCTTCTCGAGGGTGAAGCATGCTACTCCCTCCATTTCAAAAAGATTGACATTATTTTTTCTATTAGTCCGTTTCAAAAGATTGGTGTATTTCTATATTTTCTTAATGGGAAGCTTTTATAGCCACTCAAACGTTATTGTCACGACCCAAAATCCCACTAGTCGTGATGACACCTAACCCAACCCGTTAGGTAAGCCAATTTTCAACTATCCAATTTCAATGAAATTAATTTTAAAAAAATCTAAAACCAATACATCTCCCCAAGAACTGGTAGTAGAAATTATGAGCTTCTAAGAATAGAGTATACAAAGCAGAAATAAAATAAATATATAGTCTGTTTGAATAATACATAAACAGAGCTTTTATAAATCTAAGGCTACCCTGAATAAGAGGCAGCTACAACAGGAACTCAGGTACATCTTCAAATCCCGCAACCATCGAGCACAGCAACAACATCAGCCAACATCTGCACGCAATGTGCAGAAGTGTAGTATCAGTACAACCGACCCCATGTACTGAGTAAGTAACAAACCTAGCCGTAGGTTGAAAGTAGTGACGAGAGATTCTACCAAGGTCAGAGTCCAACTTCCATAACCAACAATAGTTCATAACAATATTAAACAAGTAATGCCAGAAGTAACTCAAAAAAATAAATAAGTTTAGAAACAGTAATATTCCAAAAATCCTTTCAATAATAAATAAAGTATCTCATTTTCTTTCCCAAATAACCAGTGTAAAACAATTGCATCACTATGCCCATCTGTCAACATGTGTGAGAAATCATGAATAATGTGATACCGTACAGCATGAGAAAAACACATCTCTATGCATATATGTCATGTGTGCATGTCAATGCAACGTATCTCAGAGATTGCACTCATGTACTCACACTCTCTCAGAGTACTCAATCTCATTGTCTTGCATTCTCTCTCACTATGCTCAGCACACTCAATCATTCAGCGCTATACAATACCTGTTGTGGCGTGCAGGCCGATCCCTGTTTATAGTCGACTAAGCTCACTAGGGGTGTACAGACTCATGAGGGGCTCCTACAGTCCAAGCGCTATAAGCACGGAAAACTCACGTGTTGCACTGACAACTCACGTGCTATAATATCATATCTGGATCCGCACGGACAACTCACGTGCTATAATAATATCTGGATCCGCACGGCCAACTCACGTGCTATAATAATATCTGGATCCGCACGGCCAACTCACGTACTACATGGCCAACTCACGTGCAATAGTATAATATATAGATCCACACGGCCAACTCACGTGCAATAGTATAATATATATAAAGCCAACATGGCCTGCTGCGGTGTGCAGCCCGATCCCAAAACAAATATCCTCACAATCAGGCCCTCGGCCTCCCTCAGTCATCAATCTCTCCAGTCTCTCTTTCATAAGCTCACAATGTCATGAGAATAGCCCAAAATGATGATATGATGTATCAATAAATAACAACAGAGACTGAGATATGATATGCAATAAAATGAATATGACTGAGTATGAATTTTCAATTTAAAATAAATATTTCACAATAATATGACCTCTGTGGGTCCCAATAATAGTGGCACATAGCCTCAACTTGATTTTTAATATGCTTTTCAGCTCAATTTCTTTAACTCATAAAATCGCATGAAAAATGCCAAGATCATTTAACTATAAAATTCCACAGAAACAATTATGTCACAATTTCTATAGTGCACGCCCACACGCCCGTCACCTAACATGTGCGTCACCTCCCAATAATTTACAAAATACATATATTCGGGGTTCATACCCTCAAATCCAAGATTAGAAGAGTTACTTACCTCGAACGAGCCAAATCTAATGTCGAGCAAGCTAAGCAATGCTCCAGAAATTCCATTCTGCGTGTATCAACTTCCAAACGGCTCGAATCTAGTCACAATTAATTTGATTCAGTCCACACAATTTATAGGAATTAGTTCCATATCAAAATGCTAATATTTTCCACAAAATCCGAAATTATGCCCCAAAAATACCCGTGGGGCCCACGTCTCGGAATCTGATAAAACTCATAAAATCCGAACTCCCGTTCAACCACGAGTCTAACCATACAAAAATTACTCAAATCCGACCACAACTCGGCCTTTAAAATCCTCAATTAAAGTCTATGAATTTTTCTACTATTTTCAACCCAAAACACTAATTTGTTGATAAAAATAATAATAGATTCATGTAATTTAATCAAAACCGAGTTAGAATCACTTACCCCAATCCATATGGTGAAAATTGCCTAAAAAATCGCTTCAATCCGAGCTCCATAGCTCCAAATGTGTTAAAATGGCAGAAACGTCGAAATATATCTTCTGTCCAGGCATTTACTCTTCGCTATCGTGTAAAATGCTTCGCGATCACGAAGCACAAAAATTTTCAGCCCCAAAATTGCTCTTCGCGATCGCAGAAAATGTTTCGCGATCACGAAGAACAAACTCCCCAACTCTTCCAGACAACCTCTAATATAATGGTCATAACCTTTTGTACAAAACTCCAAATTGCCATTGGTTTAACTTTTAGAAAACTAGACACCAAGGGCTATAACTGTCATTTGTTTCTTATCTCCCAATTCCTTATAAATTGTTAGATATAAGCTTTCAAATCTCAGCCTTATGCAACAGAGATTTCCAAATTCTTCCCAGATTGCCTATAGTTTATCCACCACAACTTTTTATACACAACTCTAAATAACAAATAGTTTACATTTCAGAAAACTAGACATCAAGGGCTACAACTTTCATTTTTGGATCATCTCCAAATTCCATATAGATTGCGAGATATAAGCTTCCAAAGTCGGATCAGTGCAGCAGAGATTTTGCTCTATGCGATCGCGAAAGAGCTTCCGCGATCGCGATTCACAAGGTTCCAAATTGTTGTTTTCTCTTCACGAACGCGACCCAATGTCCGCGATCGCGATGCACACCTCTGTAGGCAGAAACCAACAACTAAAAATGGCCTAGAAATGGTCCGAAACCACCCCGAAACTCACCCGAGTGCCCTCGGGACCTCAACCAATTATACCAACAAGTCCTAAAACAGCATACGAACTTAGTCGAAGCCTCGAATCACATCAAACAATGTTAAAACTAGGAATCGCACCTCAATTCAAGCCTAATGAACTTTGAACTTTCAAATTCTATATCTTGTGCCGAAATACATCAAATCAATCCGGAATTACTTCAAATTTTGCACACAAGTCATAAATGACATGACGAAGCTATTCCAATTTCCAGAATCGGATTCCGACCTCGATATCAAAAAGTCAACCCCCCGGTCAAACTTCCCAAAATTTCAACTTTAGGCATTTCAAGCCTAATTCCACTACGGTCCTCCAAATAATTTTCCGAACACGCTCCTAAGTCCAAAATCACCATACGGAGCTATTGGAATCATCAGAATTAAATCCCGAGGTCGTTTACACATAAGTCATTATCCGCTCAACTATTTCAACTGAAGCTTCTAACATGAAAATTCATTCTTCCAAACTAACTCTAAAATACCTTAAAACCAAAACTGACAATTCACACAAGCCATAATACCTCGTAGGAAGTTATTCAAGACTTCAAATAGTTGAAAGGAACGTAAATGCTCAAAACGATCGGTCGGGTTGTTACAATCTCCCCCACTTAAACATACGTTCGTCCTCGAACGTGCCAAGAGTTGTTCTTAACCTTTAAATCTCTATTCCACCTTACCACGCACATACCCGGGGGTGATCTCATGTCACCCTTTTCTATATAGGCCTGACCACACAACATAACTAAAAATCATTAATTTAACATTAGCCCAAAACCCTTGGAGCCAAATTTCTAATATCTAAAATTCTTTTCAAGATCTGAATCTCACATCTACACACTATATAAGTCCGAACAAGCTGCATCGAGCTATAACTATAACCACGGATATAATCACTCGGCATATTACATAACTCGCATGCTCGTAGCACCATTCCTGATCACAGTGACTACTCCAAAACCAACCGCATACTAGTATTAAACCCATATCGAACCAAACCTCATCCCAAAACCTTCGTACACTGCTGATAATAAAAGAAGCATGCAAAAATCTCATGACCCCTTATCAGAGCAACAAGTCATGGAGCTCTCTCGCCCCAACCAGAACCATAACCACTTTCTAAATCGACTTTCAATATTATCCTCCCGAATATACTGTAATCAAACCTGATAGTACCCATTCTAGGTCCAATGACCTTATATAATTAAACACAACTATCCCACAGACACGCCACATCAATATAACTTAAGACACAACTGCGCAATCCGTGTCCCCAAATATGGAAGATGTGTTATGGAAGGGGAACCATATTGCAAGTTCAATAAGCACCACCACAACCACAATGTTACAACCAACTCCTCAAATTTTGTGAAGAGGATAACCGTAGGCGCATGTGCACAATTGTAAAGGAAGAAAATTAATGAATCAGATAAATTATCATAGAAATAAAATTCGCACACAAGGCACGGACAACTCACGTGCCAATAATATGAATCGCCCAGCATGGTCACAGGCCTCCAGTCCCAGCATATTATAGAGGAGCAATTAAACAAGTACACTTGTATATGAAAATGAAGTAATATTCTCATGCCCTTGGACTGGAATAAATAGCATGCCATAGTGCAAGCATGTGCAAAGTCTTCTATCACTCTTCAAATCGGCAATTTTACGCAGAATTAGTAACTAGCCCGTTTATTTAGGGAATCATCTTCTTTGTAACCTCAAGTATAGCCCAGATAGTTCTCAACAAAGGTACGAATACGGGAAACGTTATAACTTTACGCTTAACAGTCGACTCTAGGCAAATAATAGCCTAAGCATTCTTCCGACTATGAATACTTGCCCTAATGCCCGCACATGGACTCCAACCTCACATATATGCACACTTATAGCGCGTAGCTATCACAAATAATTAACGCAACTGGTGCCTCCACTGAGTTAAAATAAAATACTCACCTCAAACAGGCCGTAACCCGAAACAATATACTTCTGAGAACTCTTAGTCTCCAAATTCATCAAACATATGAATCACCTTAACTGATCCCAACTCCAGTACTAGAATGACTAACACATATTCCATTCACGATCTTCCCATAAGGAATACTTTCATAATTCTTCCGTGCAACATAGCAATAATTTGAATATCAACAGTCTATCAACCATGTGAGTACTGCAATACCAATGAACATCCGTAAGTCAAAACACAATGCGCCTTTTGAAATGCGCACGCTTCTCAGGGATTACCGAGCAGTTATAACATTCATCTAATTATCTGAAATTGACCATTCTATCCAAAATTCGTGATCTTCCTTTTAAGAATGAACTGCCACCTTGTACATGTAAATCAATATCCGGCACAACACGTTCCCCCACACCGGTAGAAAATATTCGGTTTAAACCATGGTAGAAACCATCATGAACACTTTGAAATTCATTTGCACATAACCAAGCTATCAGAATTGAACTCCTCTAACTCGACCAAGCCACACATGTTGCCAAAACCAGGTGTATTGCCACAAAGCACCTGTAGAAAACCCCCACATCATATGCACCCAAAGAACCGATCATATCCATTACTATACTGATCCAACCTACTACCCAGTTGTCCTATTTTCTCCGAGTCCCTTCTGAATTTGTCTTCAGATTGATACTTCTTCTTGCTAAAATACCACGATCTTTAACCAAAACTTACCCTACAAACCTTAGCATAGAACCACAATGCCCTACGTCCCATAAGCAACTGTATTCTTCTTAAGCACCTTCAAAAATACCATAACTATAACACTCACTCTGAGAATACATTATGTGAATTTGAAATTGTTCTTCTTACCTTCCTTACACAAAAATGTAGAATCCATAGTCATATAGAATTTCCGCAAGTCCAGGCACCATCAAACGCAAATCTCGGATTTTATCCATACATAAGTCCGGAAAACATTCTCAATTGCTATATATAATTCTCAAACCCACTGGAATTTTCTCAGGAGTCACCCACTTTGCTCAAATCTAAATTGCATCGCTCAAATGGGCCAAAAGACACGTGCCCCATTAGCACAACAACACTCAAAGAAGTAACTCTATTCTAATACCCCCAATCACATTCATACTCCATGCATACTACATCATTCACCAATAACAACTCACTCATCCCGCGAATTTCATTTACTCATACGTGCAGTATAATCCGTAACCGGGAATTTTCCTTATTCGAGTCATTTTCGAACTCCACCTCTGCAAGTCATCACTAATTCCCAAGTATACTTTATACCCAAACAAAATTTGACACATACCCATGAACTGATTTGTCTATAGCAGGCTCCCCCACTTGGCTCAAAGCCATAGATTAAAACACTACATAATTCACAATACCCATACCCTATTACTGTCATAATACCGTAGTCAGTACCACAAAATTCTTCTCAAGCTCATGCAATGCCAACCATAAAAATACCCCAAATCATCCGCTAAGATCGCAATCATCATCTTGATACTCAGGTCGACTTTCTTAGCCAAATTCAAATTCAAATCTCCACACATACGCCCCACTGGCAGAAAAGAAACCCTCCACTCATATTACAAGAAACATACCTACGTAGATTACTCTTTAGGAGATAACCCACCTCCCTAGCCTCAAATTGGTATCTTGTTATATCTTTTCGCAGCCACAATTTCTACGCAATCACTAAATCTTTCTGAGTCCAAACTCATTAACTAGACCTGAGAGTTTAATTTGTCCCACAATTTAAACACGTGAAAGATCTTTCAAAACATTCATACTCGAGACTGTACGTCACATCAAACCGAAAATCAAGCACCCAATGGCCTTCCTTTACATTTCAAGGAAAAACTTCTCGTCACATTCAAATCATCTTAACATATCCCGCAGTTACATCATACTCATCAAAAAGCCATTCCACCGCTCATCGAGCCATAAATTTCACTGTAGGGTCATTACTGGACATATGAGTCCAATTGTACAGGTTACAACTAAAGCTAGCGAGCTCAAGCTACGGTCTAACCATGGCCTCAAGTCCTCCAGACTGGCCCATCACTAAAACACAGAATACTCACCTCAAACCTCGTTCATAAAATCACAAGCCGGCGATGCACAACTGATATCGAGCGCTCATGTGCGCATACGAATACGTGGAAGGAATTCAAAGAGTTATGTCTCAAGCTGAATCAATTCCACAGGATAAAGAAAGAAAGATGGGAAGTATATATCCTAAATGCCCTGTAGCCTCTCGAAGATAAGTATGGACGTCATCATACCGATCCGCAAGACTCTACTAGATACTTGCTCATGACTTGTAGAACCTATGAACCTAGAGCTCTGATACCACCTTGTCACGACCCAAAATCCCACTAGTCGTGATGACACCTAACCCAACCCGTTAGGTAAGCAATTTTCAGCTATCCAATTCCAATGAAATTAATTAAAAGAAAATATCTAAAACCAATACATCTCCCCAAGAACTGGTAGTACAAATCATGAGCTTCTAAGAATAGAGTATACAAAGTGAAAATAAAATAAATACATAGTCTGTTTGAATAATACATAAACAGAGCTTTTATAAATCTAAGGCTACCCTGAACAAGAGGCAGCTACAATAGGAACTCAAGTACATCTTCAAATCCCGCAACCATCGAGCACAACAACAACAACAGCCAACATCTGCACGCAATGTACAGAAGTGTAGTATCAGTACAACCGACCCCATGTACTGAGTAAGTAACAAACCTAGCCGTAAGTTGAAAGTAGTGACGGGCTTCTACCAAGGTCAGAGTCCAACTTCTATAACCAACAATAGTTCATAACAGTATTAAACAAGTAATGCCAGAAGTAACTCAAAAAAAAAAAATAAGTTTGGAAACAGTAATATTCCAAAAATCCTTTCAATAATAAATAAAGTATCTCATTTTCTTTCCCAGATAACCAGTGTAAAACAATTGCATCACTATGCCCATCTGTCAACATGTGTGAGAAATCATGAATAATGTGATACCGTACAGCATGAGGAAAACACATATCTATGCATATATGTCATGTGTGCATGTCAATGCAACGTATCTCAGAGATTGCACTCATGTACTCACACTCTCTCAGAGTACTCAATCTCATTGTCTCGCATTCTCTCTCACTGTGCTCAGCACACTCAATCATTCAGCGCTATACAATACTTGCTACGGCATGCAGCCCGATCCCTGTTTATAGTCGACTGCGCTCACTAGGGGTGTACAGACTCATGAGGGGCTCCTACAGCCTAAGTGCTATAAGCACGGACAACTCACGTGTTATAATATCATATCTGGATCCGCACGGACAACTCACTTGCTATAATATCATATCTGGATCCGCACGGACAACTCACGTTCTATAATAATATCTGGATCCGCACGACCAACTCACCTGCTATAATAATATCTAGATCCGCACGGCTAACTCACGTTCTGCACGGCCAACTCACGTGCAATAGTATAATATATAGATCTGCACGGCTAACTCACGTGCAATAGTATAATATATATAAAGCCAACATGGCCTGTTGCGGCGTGCAGCCCGATCCCAAAACAAATATCCTCACAATCAGGCCCTCGGCCTCCCTCAGTCATCAATCTCTCCCATCTCTCTTTCATGGGCTCACAATGTCATGAGAATAGCCCAAAATGATGATATGATGTATCAATAAATAACAACAGAGACTGAGATACGATATGCAATAAAATGAATATGACTGGGTATGAATTTTCAATTTAAAATAAATATTTCACAATAATATGACCTCTGTGTGTCCCAATAATACTGGCACATAGCCTCAACTTGATTTTTAATATGCTTTTCAGCTCAATTTCTTTAACTCATAAAATCGCATGGAAAATGCCAAGATCATTTAACTATAAAATTTCACAGAAACAATTATGTCACAATTTCTATAGTGCACGCCCACACGCCTGTCACCTAGCATGTGCATCACCTCCCAACAATTTACGAAATACATATATTCGGGGTTCATACCCTCAACTCCAAGATTAGAAGAGCTACTTACCTCGAACGAGCCAAATCCAATATCGAGCAAGCTAAGCAATGCCTCAGAAATTCCATTCTACGTGTATCAACTTCCAAACGGCTCGAATCTAGACACAATTAATTTGATTCAGTCCACACAATTTATAGGAATTAATTCCATATCAAAATGCTAATATTTTTCACAAAATCCGAAATTACGCTCCAAAAATTACCCGTGGGGCCCACATCTCGAAATCTGATAAAACTCATAAAATCTGAACCCCCGTTCAACCACGAGTCCAACCATACCAAAATTACTCAAATCCGACCACAACTCGGCCTTTAAAATCCTCAATTAAAGTCTATGAATTTTTCTACTATTTTCAACCCAAAACACTAATTTGTTGATAAAAACAATAATAGATTCATGTAATTTAACCAAAACCGAGTTTGAATCACTTACCCCAATCCATATGGTAAAAATCGCCTCAAAAATCGCTTCAATCCTAACTCCATAGCTCCAAATATGTTAAAATGGTCGAAACTATGAAATATATCTTCTATCTAGGCATTTACTCTTCGCGATCGCGAAGCACAAAAATTTTCAGCCCCAAAATTGCTCTTCGCGATCGCGAAAAACAAACTCCAAACTCTTCCAGACAGCCTCTAGTATAATGGTCATAACTTTTTGTACAAAACTCCAAATTGTAATTGGTTTAACTTTCAAAAAATTAGACACCAAGGGCTATAACTGTCATTTGTTTCTCATCTCCCAATTCCTTATAAATTGTTAGATATAAGCTTTCAAAGTCAGCCTTATGCAATAGAGATTTCCAAATTCTTCCCAGACAGTCTATAGTTTATCCATCATAACTTTTTATACACAACTCCAAATGACAAATAGGTTACATTTCAGAAAACTAGACATTAAGGGCTACAACTTTTATTTTTGGATCATCTCTAAATTTCTTATAGATTGCGAGATATAAGCTTCCAAAGTCGGATCAGTGCAGCAGAGATTTTTCTCTATGCGATCGCGATGCACACCTCTGTAGGCAGAAACCAGCAATTAAAAATGGCTTAGATTTGGTCCGAAACCACCCCGAAACTCACCCGAACCCCCTCGGGACCTCAACTAATTATACCAACAAGTCCTAAAACAGCATACGAACTTAGTCGAAGCCTCGAATCACATCAAACAACGCTAAAACTACGAATCGCACCTCAATTCAAGCCTAATGAACTTTGAACTTTCAAATTCTATATCTTGTGCCGAAATACATCAAATCAATCCGGAATGACTTCAAATTTTGTACACAAGTCATAAATGACATAACGAAGCTATTCCAATTTTCAGAATCGGATTCCGACATCGATATCAAAAAGTCAACCCCCCGGTCAAACTTTCCAAAAATTCAACTTTTGGCATTTCAAGCCTAATTCCACTACGGACCTCCAAATAATTTTCCGGACACGCTCCTAAGTCCAAAATCACCATACAGAGCTATTGGAATTATCAGAATTAAATTCCGAGGTCATTTACACATAAGTCAATATCCGGCCAACTATTTCAACTTAAACTTCCAACATGAAAATTCATTCTTCCAAGCTAACTCTAAAATACCTTAAAACCAAAACTGACAATTCACACAAGCCATAATACCTCGTAGGAAGTTATTCAAGACTTCAAATAGTTGAAAGAAACGTAAATGCTCAAAACGACCGGTCGGGTCGTTACAGTTATAGTTTATTTAAGATCACATGTTTTATAATTGGGAAAAATAATATAGCATATTTAAGGTCACACATTTCAAAAGTCTTCAGCTCTTTATTAAACTTTGTGTCAAGTTAAACTATATAAGACAAATAAATTAAAACAGAGAGAGTATTTCTTTGTCAAATTGTGCTTAATTTCATATGTGACAACTCCGTCATGATCTCTTCGTTAGTTAGGGAAAGAATTTAACATTTTCTGGAACGTATGGACTGAGAAATTTTGATTAGACAATGTGTAGTTGGTAAACGGTTACTATATTCTAAAACATATAATTTATTGATTGACATGATGAATTTGTAGGACTTCCTGAACATGTATTTCAAGAACATCTACAAACTAATACCTCTAGATTACAATCTTGTTCTAGCAATGTTATGGCGTCATCCGGAGAATGTTAAACTGGATGAAGTGAAAGTTGTACATTATTGCGCAGCGGTACGTATATCCTATACTTTACTTGCAATATCTACATGCAATCATTATTCTCATACTACATTAATTTAATTTGGCGCGTTAATGAAAGAAAATAAGTAGTACGTACTTCTCTAGTCACCCCTCATGTGACAGACGTTTTACTTTTTAGTATGTTTAAAAATAGATAATATATTTATATATTTAGCAGTAATTTACTTTAATTTTTTTAATTGATCACATAATTTTATAGCCAAAACACCTTTTACGTAAAATGAAACAGAGGGAGTAGTTGATATTGTCAATTTACATGTGCACTTATGATGATGTTAAAGGGTTCAAAGCCATGGAGGTACACAAGAAACCGGTGGCCCTTAATCAAGGATCAGATTGAGAATCCATATCAACTTGCAGCCGTTGATTGCAGCTGCTAGCCTGCTATGTCTGAGGCTGGTGCAGTGCACTATTTCACTGCGCCATCCGCTGCATAATTTTGACATCATGCGAATGGCTTCGGCTAACCCTAACGCGCCACGAATCCCACAAAATTAATGTATATTATATTGCACCAAATTAGATCGAACAAAACACCAAAGGAACCTTGGTTAAGAGAAGAAAATATAAACGGGGATTTCAGAATGTTAAAGTTACTGGAATTTTATCTTAAGAGGTAAAAATTAGGGTAGATTGCAGAGAGAGAATGTGAATGTCACAGTAATGTAAAATATATCTGTTCTCATGCATGAAAAATATATATTATGGAATCTATATTAGAATTGAAAAGGAAATGTGTTGATACTATTTCGTTTTTGTTTTGTGTGTTCAATGAATTTATTTAGGAAGAATTCTTCTTAGTACCGTTGTGAAAAATTTGTTCTTGTGTTTTAGAGCGTTATTCAATTTACAAAGATAAAGTAGTTGGTTTACATATAATAAATAGTTTTGCTTCTTGCTCAAACAGGTTACTCGAAAAGAAATTAACATGAAATGGTGTATAGAGAATGTCAGAGAGAGAGAGAGAGAGTCAGGAAGAGAGAGCTCACAACCAACAAAACATACAACAAACTATCAAACCACAAAAAAGAAAAAAAGAAAAGAAAAAAAGAAACCTTTCAATTAACTAGAGTGTACATAACGGCGGCGGTGGAAGGTTTTTAAAGTTTTTACTAGGTCGCTGTTCTCTTTATGCCATGTACTGGAATTTCAAATGAATTACACTAAACACTACACCCCATGTATTTCTACCCTATAAAACATGTGAAGAGGGATGGAGCAAAGAAGACTAGAAGAGGCAATAGATATCTATATTTTTCATGATATTCAAGAAAACTGCATTGCCTAGAAGAGGCAATAGCCAATAGATATCTCTATTTTTCATGATATTCAAGAAAAAATGCTTTCTTATGCCTAGGTAGTTTAACAACATATATGAGGAAGATTTTTTACTTTTATATATATATATATATATATATATATAATATAATATAATGTTTCGGCATAGGAGATTCAGTTGAACACCTTTAGTAAACGTAAGAAGAACAAATCCAGCAGAAAACAAAAATAGTAAGACAGATGACCAAGGGGCAAGGAGAAAGATTTCATGATTCTTTGGTCCATCCCTCTTCACATGCTTTATAGAGATCATTATCTATATATTAATATGTTATAACAAGTTATCTATAGCCTCGTTTATATAAGCGTACATTTTTTGGATGTTATAGCAAAACATTATTATAGAGAACATATATTATATCATAACAAGATAAATTGATTCCAAAGAAAATTTGGTCGTTATAATGAAGTATTGTTATAGAGAAGTTCAACTGTATTTGTCAAATTTCTCCAACTATGTATCATAACGAGTATCTTATTAGCTTGGTATTAGAAATTCTATGAGAGTAGTGAAGAGATCAACTAGAATAAGACCAAGGAAGTATCAGTATGGGATTTCCTGGAACTTGTAACTCTACTTAAACAAAAGTACACGTTAAGTACATCTTCTTTATTTTCTTCTCTACTTGACAGCATGTTCCAAATAAAAATTGGACCCTGTTCCATAACTCAACATATACCGAGGCCATGATACCTAACTAAAAGACGATTAAACATTTTAACGTCAAGCTACGGAAGCTCAAGAAGTTGATAATGCAGAGGACATATCAGCATGCCCTCCCACCATCCTCTCGGCCTTCTCTCCCCGTTCTCCTGTTACAGTGTAGCATAGATTCATTACAAGCAAATAACTTTTCACCTCTGTAAAGGAGGCGAAGTTCAGATGACAAATAACTCATATATAAATGAAAAAAGGACTATCATCATCAAAACTTTCTTCTTACCAGTGCGAACTCTTATCACATCAGAGATGGGAATCACTGCGAAAGAAAAAGAAACAGCATCAATAATGCAGTTCTCTCAAAAAATAATGCAGCACTCTAATCCCTATCACTTCACACGCGTGCCAAGTTGTGAAGATGTTCTAAAAAAATAGCTACGTTAACATGAGAAACTGAGATAATTATGTGATTCAGATCTTTGCTATATCTATGGTTTTCTTTCTTTTTTTTTTCAGTTGTACAAACACTCCGATTAGACTGAAAAGATGGTTAAATTGAGCGAATGGAAAGGCCTACCTCAACACTTAAGGTCAGGTGGTGAACATGTGTCATGAAAGTAGTAAAAGTGAGAACAAAAGCTTGCCACAGATTAAGTAGCTTATGACACTCAAGTTAAATGTTCAAACAACATCACTTGTGACTATGGTATTGGTAATGAAATAGGTTTCCTATTGATTTTTTTAAACAGATAAGACAAGCCCCACTCAAGCGCAGACATGTGAACTAGTTTCACTGGAAACTAAGGGTGGCAAGTGGGCCGGTCCAGGCCCGGGACTGGCCCGGGCCAAACGGGCCAGGACCGTTTGGCCCGGTTTTAGTGCGCCTGGGTCGGTCTCGTGGGCCGGTCCTATGATTTGGGCCCGTCAGGCCCGGGACCGTTTAGCCCGCCAGAGCCCGGGACCGGCCCGGTCCCTTAACGGGCTAAACGGTCCCAACGGCTATTTTTTTTATTTTAAAAAAAAAAAAAACCGTTGGGCTGTCAAAAACAGCCGTTTTATAAAATAGCCATTTAACTCCCCAACTTTGTTTTAATCCCAAACTTTTTATAATTACACTTTTTCCCTATATTCAACTATAAATACCCCATCATTCTTTCATTTTTTCTTACAAAATCATCAATCTATCACAATCTCTCTCTACTTTATTCTATATACTATACATCTTATATATAGTATATAAGATGTATATATAGCTTATCGAATATAACTTATATATATATATATATACACATATATCGATATATATATACTATACTATATATACATCTTATATATAGTATATAAAATGTATATATAGCTTATCGAATATAGCTTATTACTTATATATATATATATATATATATATATATATATATATATATTACATCTTATATCGATATATATATATATATTATACATTTATATATATATATATATATACTATACTATACTATACTATACTATATATACATCTTATATACTATATATAAGATGTATATATAGCTTATCGAATATAGCTTATATATATATATCAGTCATATATATAGTATATAAGATGTATATATAGCTTATCGAATATAGCTTATATATATATATATATATATATATATATATATATATCTTATATCGATATACTATATATACATCTTATATACTATATATATTCGATATTAAATATTGAATATTAAAATTTAGGTCACAATTCTATAATAAAATTTACAAAGCATTGTCTTAGATATTTTTTTTAACATCCTTTTGTCTCTAATATCTATTTAATTTTTTTTTTTTTTTAAAATATGTTGGGCCCACTTAGCCTGTTTAGCCCGCGGGTCGGGACCGTTTAGCCCGGGACCAAACGGTCCCGGTCCCGGGCCGGTCTCTACAAAAAGCCCGTTTAGGCCCGGGACCGTTTGGCCCGTTTAATTTGGGACCGGGACCGGGACCGTTTGGACCGGCTCACTTGGCCCGTTTAGGCCCGGGACCGGCCCACTTGCCAGCCCTACTGGAAACTTAAAAGGACAAAGTGCTTATGCTCTTTTGATAAATTTTCTATTGCTACCTGTATCTTTTTAGTTAAAACATAGAAGAATGATTTTGAACCATTAACCGGCCACCTGCTAATACAACCTAACCATTAACTTGAGCACAAAAAAAGGTCTTCTAGCATCAGACAACCTTTTGTTTGATGATCCAATCAAGGCTTGGCTTGACATTTTGGTCAGAATGGATGAAATTAAGAATAAAGGCATACTCCTTACATGAGAACACACCCACCAAACAAAAAAAACCGTGAAAGGAAAACTCAGAAGAGTGTGCATGTGTATATTGATAAATCATAAATGTATATACATATCTTGAAAAAGCTAGAAACTGATATCATATTTTCTCATAAGATGTTCCAATATTAAAGGTAAGCATCAAACCGAGGAAAGATCAATGGGGTTGGGCCTTAATTAAATTATTGTGAACAAGTCACTGATGGATTTCCTTGTCTGATAAAATTGAAAAGAAACGATCAACGGATTTGAGATTCCTACAGCCTTTTAATCTTATTTTAAAATTTTGGGCTAGTATTCTCTATCTGTTTCTTCTGGTATACCTACATCAGTTTACAGTACACCACGTATCTCAATGGAACCAAAAGATTTTATTTGAACAAATATGATTTGTCATTGCAAGCACCTTTTAAAAGCCTTGGTGGTATTGTTTTTTCACGCTGCATGTGCAACCGCACTAAGATTACTGCAAGCTTTTCATTTACTTTTGCTGTTCTTAGGACATTGACCAAATAAATGGAATGGCTCAACCTAGAAGTTAAGTTGAAGAACCAGTATAACTGGATTAGACGAGACACCTGAGAGATTGCAGGAACCTAAATTTGCTCAGCTTTTCGGTTTTAAAAGTCAAAATTGGTTAAAAGTAGACCATCAAATTCAACAACAGTATGAAGCAGTACGTGAAAAGATATCAGCTACATATTGAAGGCTACTAGTTTAACCAATCTGCCTCTCATTTTTTTCTCTTTGGCACCAAAAAGAAAAGGACAGGTTTATGTTATATATGCACTTCATTTTGCATTGATGATACCTATATTGGAGTGATACGGGTATATGCACTTCAATATGAATCCTTCAGAATAAACGAAACACCTACTTACAACTGAATGCATCTGTATTTGTTCTATATCCATATCCAATATTCATGCCCTAGGTATTGATAACATATATGTGGTTAGGAGAAAAAATATTCCCCTCAGCAACCAGGGGACCGCCAATGCACCTACATTGGGGCTGAAGATAAGGTTATCCATGTGCTTAAGTCTTGAAGAGTGGAATTACTTGCTAACCCCTCTGCATTATTGGAATTAATTCAACTAATGCACACAAAAAGCAAAAACTGACTTAGTAGTGGAATTACTAATATTCCCATATAAGATCTCGTCGCATTATAAGTTCGACAAGTTTAAGGTTTTATTGTTATTCGTTACTTATTTTAAACCAAAAACCTGGATAAAGACAGAAAACTCGGAATTAAAATTTTTAACACTAAGTTCCTCATCTTCCTCAAAATCTAAGCAGTCACAAAAAACACATCGCCTTCAAACATGTTTGACAAATGGGTAAGCCTTCTACCCTTGAAGGTAAATATCTGTTCAGAAACAACATTGCAAGTAACAGACTATGTGTCACACCTTACCCGTACATAGGATGTGTCGTGATAAGAAAATATACAGTATACTCATTGAGAAAACATTAACTAAACGCCCTCAAGCTTGGTTGGAGAATTTACAGCAAATCAATGCTCATATTAAGAAGAGAAAAACTTACAGAAGATCTTTCCATCACCAATTTCACCAGTTCTTGCCTCTTCAATTATCTTTGCAATGACTCCTTCAACCTAATAAGACAGCATTACGGGTTAGAAAACTTGTATATGCACAGGAGAGAGAAATAACACGTCAACCCTATACTTACACTTACAGAAAACCTGTATATACACAGAGAGAAACAACACATTAAGCATGTATTCTTATAATCTACACATATGGTTTTGAATTATGGTGCCCAAAACTTGATCAAGGCCTTTAAAATCCGAACCTGGTCTTTGCTCACAACAATCTCCATTTTAACTTTTGCTACAAACTTGTCTTCAGAGAATTCAGAGCCTGCAAGCAGCAGATAACTTTAAAACCTGAGGAAGAGTCTATTTAAGTAATAATATCCATGACAACCTAAAACAATAAACAGTTAAAATTGATGAATTTTTTCCTTACCAGCTTGCCTCTCGGTCAAGCCACCTTGGGCTCCAAAGCCACGAACATCAGAGACAGTGACACCACGAATGCCCATTTTCAATAGTGCCTTGATAACGCAGAAAGTATGAGTAAATGATGGCATGTTTTAACTTTCTGGAGTAGAAGTGTTGAAATATCTTTAGGAAAATGTTTGCCTTCTATTGGGTTTTGAAAAGGAGTTCAATAGGTCATCACAAAATACCTGGATAACTGTTTGGGCTTCAGCTTCCCGTATTGTTAAATGTTCTAGCATTTCTGGTGGAATTTTTTGTGTTCTTGTGTGTGCATTGGGGGGGGGGGGGGGGGGGAGTTCCCTTACTCCACTCCACCCTCTTACATTTAATATGTCCAACCCCTTAGTGTTCCTTCCAATGCTGGATATTCTAAGCATTCCTGATCTAAAGTCTGTGCCCCCTCAAACTTTTTTCAACTTATCCGTGACAAGACTTTTAGTATGAAAAAAGAAAGAATTCATCTCCAAAAGCTTAAAGCAATTTGATGCTGATCCATCAAAAGGATTATCTTTAGGGGCATGATATGATAACATAGTAAAGAAAAATATCGTGTATTACTCTCTGTTGAGAAATAGTTACAGTGTATACAAAGAAAGAACTAGGATAAATTGCGAATAAATGTGAAGTTTCTGCTATATGCTGCATTAATGGTAGATAATCCTTCAACTACTGTATTAAAGACACAATAGATAAACCATAATTCTGATCATTTGTATGTGTAGACTTAACACAGAGCTCGACAAATTCTGAAGAGGATCTGAAAAATAGAATGTGAAGAAATGGAACTTGGGCCTAACTCAATCCCAAAAACTAGTCCATGAGGAGAGGATCACCCAAGACCATATAAGGAGAGCACAACTTATTCCCTTAGCCAATGTTTAACACCCCCCCCCCCCCAAATGTGGAACGTAACATAGAGATTAACCTTCGACTAACTATAATTACTTATCTATTCCAAACTTCTAATTCTAAAAACTGAATGGTGTCAAAAAAATACAAAAGTGCGCCTATTAGCCCGAGTTCTTGTTCTTAAGTGTACCTTAACATCCGCCAATAAGAGATGCACCACTTACCGTCCTTTCCTCTGTAGGGCAATTGGCTAAGGAGTCGAAGAATGAGGCAATCAAAAATGTCTAGATGTACCTAAGACTAGTTACCATATCATCGTGAAACTTAATGCTTATTGGCTTTTCAAACTTATCGGTATTGATGTTAGTAGAGCAGGCTAGCAGCATTTTAATTAACCCCCTGGGCTCTTGATCACTTTGATCACAACTGAGATTGAAACGCTGCTCTAAAACCATTTTCCACAATAGGCTTTTCCATGATATGATCAAATGCAAAATTGGGGTCGAGTAAAACCCCCTCAAAAAGGTCTTTTAGTCAATGAAATAAAGAGCATTTAAGAAATTATTATTATTTGCGCATGCAACATTAAGGATCACAAGAAGAAAAGATCCAATTTTTCTAACATGCATATGGAAAATCCGAGTGCTTACCGAAGAAACCTGTTGAATTCTCCACGGTCTAGACGATTCCAAAATTTGCAGCAGAATGAAACATGCAAAACTGATGAATAAATATGCAGATTTAAAGAGGATTAAAAAAAGCGAGAAATAATAAAAGTGATGCACCTTAGAATTGCTTCGACTTTGTAAAAATGGGCATCGGGGACAAAATCTGAAAAACCCAAAGTACTAACTCAAAAACAACAACACATAGAGGAAAATCTTGACTGAAAATTATGAAGTGGGTTTAAAGCAAATTGTTGAATTATGAGACCTGGAGAGCTTTGGGCTCTGATAATTGGGAAAAGACGAGTATTTGGTACGCGTTTGATGGTGAGTTGCGAAGGGAAGAACTCGCGGAGGTTGTTGGGTCGAATGGTAATATTGGAAGTGAAACTAGGCAATTCTTGGAAGTGTGAAGGGGAGGAGTGAAGGGAGAAGCTGGATTTGGAAAGTGAGGCAGTGGCCATTGAGAAAAGGAATAATAGGAGTGAGAGAGTAACAGAAGACGGAAAAAGGAAGTAGAAGTTATTCAATGAGGTCTATGCCTACAAGGGCCATGTACGAACAAAGTAATTGGCACCTTTTTTTTGATAGGCTTTTCACTCTGCCCGGACTCGCCCCATGTATGAGGGCACTTGCAAAATGTTTTGAGATTCACGTGTGCAACTTGATTATGTGAGGTTTATATTTCAAGCGTCCAGCGGGTCACATAAGGTCATGAGTTCGAACCGTAAAAATAACCTCTTGTAGAAATATAGGGTAAGACCACATATAATAGATCCTTGTGATCCGGCCCTTCCCCGGACACTGCATAACGGGAGCTGTATACGGGTGAAATTGGGGCTAATGCACCCCCCGATTTTTCCGGTGGATCAAACGAAGTGAGAGTATGAATAGATGAGATCGAAATCGAAGCTGGGAACCCTTTGTATCAAGGCCCGAACGGAGTGCTCGCCATAGGACCTAATAAGACGACGCACCTCGAACTCAGGACGAGTTCTGACACTTCGGGAAGCGCAATGAACTGTTGTAGGCGACTGATAGAGGGCAGTGATATCCGGAACCAACCGAATATCACGACGCGGATCTCACTTGATGCTGGTTACGGATCATTAATTAACGAGAGAAGAAGATTTTTACCTTTTTATACTTGTACTAGGGGTGAAACTCTCCTACTATATAAATGGGGAGTTTTTTTCTTTGATAACATATATTGTAACACACAAACCAAGGCAATACAAATTTATTTTTCTGCTTTTTAGCTATTGCAAAGTTCTTATTTAATTGTTGTTTTTCATACACAATTGGCTTCGAACCGAGGGTCCGATCGAGGGCAAAACTACTGTCCAGCCTAAATACGAGCTAGGCCGTAACATCACAATTGGTTTGATTATTCATTTTATCTTTAACTCGTTTATCTAACATTCTTGATTATTTGTGTTGAATCAATCCACATATCCTTAAAACCGCGTACAAATTTAATTTTTATCCCTTTATAGGGTAAACATTTTGGTGCCTACCGTGGGGCTAAGGATAATAGCGGTGGTTTGATACAAATCTCTATAACACACTCTATTTCACGCTTATTCTTTAAAGTCTCAATTTTAGGCCAACTTAAAAATGTCAAATTCTCAGTTTGCCCGCTTGAACGTTGAGGATGAGTCTGGCCATCATGGCGAAAACAACAATCTAGTGCCTAGAAATGAGGTGCCCCCTACTGATCCCAGCGGAGTCTCAGTTGCCAATCCGATCGACGTCAATTCACAGGTTGTTATCGCCGTCAACCTACCAACTGACCCCAAAAACATCATTCGTGGAGGTCCCCGACCAACAGTTCGAGAAACGCCTGAGTGCGAAGGTGATAGGGTAAGCCTGCGGCTAATCTTCGAAATGTTGCAGGCTCAATATGCGGCGATAGCGTAACTACACAATAAATGTCACGCCCCTGGTAGGGTCGAGCCCGAACGGTCCCGGGAGAATACCCGAAGAAACGAGCAAACCACCGAGAGGTCGAGTGAAGCTGAGCCCAGGGTCAACCCCGAGATAATAAAAAAGCGTGAAGCATTGACGAAGCGGGTAGAATCAGGTGAGAAGAAAATTGAGGCCAACGACAAGAAGGTGGAGACATATAATTCCAGGGTAGATCAAACCTCAGGAACACCCCCGATATTGAAAGGACCAGAATTCAAGAAATTTGTCCAAAAACCTTTCCCTCCGAGCGCGGCACCAAAGCCGATCCTGAAGAGGTTTTGTATGCCCGATATTCCGAAATATCACGAAACCACGAATCCGAATGAGCATGTGACCTCCTACATATGCGCCATCAAAGGCAACAACTTGGAGGACGATGAAATCGAGTCAGTGTTACTAAAGAAGTTCGGGGAGACTCTGTCAAAAGGAGAAATGATATGCTACCACAAGTTACCCCCAAATTTTATTGACTCGTTTGCTATGCTTGTAGATTCTTTTGTGAAGGCTCATGCCGGGGCCATCAAGGTTGAGACCAGAAAATCAGACCTTTTCAAGGTTAAACAAAGAGATAACGAGATACTCAGGGAGTTCGTGTCAAGGTTCCAAATAGAACGGATGGACCTGCCTCCGGTTGTAGATGATTGGTCCGTTCAGGCATTCACTCAAGGATTTAACCCCCGAAGCTCCTTGGCTTCGTAGCAGCTAAAACAAAATTTGGTAGAGTACCCGGCGGTAACTTGGGTCGACGTCCACAACAGGTACCAGTCAAAAATCAGAGTTGAGGACGACTAACTCGGAGCCCCTTCTGGGTCCGTTTATCCTATCAGAGCCGACGACAAGTCTAAGAGAGTCGTCGACCATGAATCAAGGCCGGTACGAGATCGGTACCAACCATACAACGTAGATCGAAGGGGAAACGAGTCTGAGCATCACCCCATAAGGAACAAAAAGAGAAGCGATCGAGGGCCCAATAGCTGAGGTCTAATGAGTAAAAATGGTTTCGACAAACCGCTCGAGGGGGGGGGGGGAGAACCAAGATTATCAAAGTATAACTTCAACGTTGATGCTACCAGCATCGTATCAGCCATCGGCCGCATCAAGGAAACCAAGTGGCCTCGACCATTACAGTCCGACCATACCCAAAGGGATTCTAACTTAATGTGTAAGTATCATGGCACTCATGGCCACAAGACCGAGGATTGCCGACAATTGAGAGAAGAAGTTGCCCGGTTGTTTAATAATGGGCACCTCCGAGAATTTCTGGGTGAACCATTTCGTTCAGCGACGAGGATGCCGAGGACATTGTACAACCTCATAATGATGCACTGGTAATATCCGTACTTATCAATAAATTTTGAGTTAAACGTGTGTTGATTGATCCAGGTAGGTTGGCCAACATCATTAGATCGAGGGTCGTAAAGCAATTGGGGTTACAGGATCAAATAGTGCCAGCAGTTCGGGTGTTGAACGGATTTAACATGGCATGCGAAACTAGTAAATGAGAGATAACCCTACCAACGAACACCGTTGGTACGATCCAAGAGACAAAGTTTTATGTGATCAAATGGGACATGAGATATAATGCTCTATTCGGAAGGCCATGGGTTCATAACATGAGGGCAGTACCTCCGACCTTACACCAGGCGTTGAAAATTCCCTACACCGGGAGGGATCAAGGCGGTCTACGGAGAACAACCGACTGCAAAGGAGATGTTCGCAGTCGATGAAGTACTCTGCCCTCCGTCTCAACATTAAGGAACACAAGCCGACTAGAAAGGCCGAAGTTAAATAGCAACCACCGATGTCGGTCCCGGCTGGATTAGAGGAACGAAGAGTAGACAAGGAGGATGATTACGAAGTTTCGAGATCGTTCACAGCTCCTGATGATATCGACGCCACCAAATCGATGGTCGAAGAGTTGGAGCAAGTCACATTCATCGAACACCTATTGAATCGACTGGTATACCTGGGCACATGGTTAACCCCCGAGCTCAGGAAACAACTCATTAATTTTCTTAAAGCTAACATAGATTGTTTTGCTTGGTCCCATCTTGACATGACATGGATCCCGCCGGAGGTAACCACTCATAAGCTGAGTTTGGACCCAAAGTTCTATCTGGTTAAGCAAAAAAAGAGGTTGTAGTCCGAGGTCAATCATGCATTTATCAAGGACGATGTATCTAAACTCCTTAAAGTAGGATCCATTCTGGAGGTTACCCAGACTCGTTAGCTAACGTAGTAGTAGTGCCTAAAAAGGGATTAAGCTAAGAATGTGTGTACATTACAAAGATCTAAACAAGGCATTCCCCAAGGATTCTTTCCCTTTGCCTAACATTAGTCGGATGATCGATGCGACGGCCGGACACGAGATACTCAGTTTTCTTGATGCCTATTCTGGGTACAACCAAATTCAGATGGACTCGGGTGATCAAGAAAAGACTTCTTTTATCACTAAATTTGGCACTTATTGTTATAATGTAATGCTGTTCGGATTAAAAAATGACGGTGCCACCTATCAACGCCTAGTAAATCGGATGTTTGAAGAACAGATAGGGAAATCAATAGAAGTTTATATTGATGACATGTTACTCAAGTCCCTGCGAGTAGAGGACCATTTGAAGCATTTGCAGGAGACCTTCAACATATTGAAAAAATACAAATATAAAGCTAAACCCAGAGAAGTGCACATTTAGGGTCGGATCGGGAAGATTTCTCGGGTTCATGGTGTCTAATCGAGGGATCGAGATCAATCCCGACAAAATCAAATCCATAGAAGATTTCACCAAGGTGGACAATGTCAAGGCTGTTCAAAGGATAACCGGGCGTATAGCCGCCCTGGGCCGGTTCATATCAAGGTCTTCGGACAAACGCCATCGATTCTTCTCACTATTAAAGAAGAAGAATAACTTTTAATGGACCCCAGAATGCCGACAAGCTTTGGAGGAACTCAAACAGTACCTATCGAGTCTGCCCCTGCTGCACACTCCGAAGGCGGACGAATAACTATACCTTTACTTGGCGGTTTCCAAGGTAGCGTTAAGTGGGGTCTTAGTTCGGGAAGAGGAAGGTACGTAATTTCCTATTTACTATGTCAATAGAACTCTAGGCCATGCCGAAATAAGGTATCCTCACCTGGAAAGATTGGCGTTCGCTTTGCTTAGCGCTTCTAGAAAGTTAAAACTGTACTTTCAATGCCACCCCATATGTGTCGTAACCTCTTACCCACTGAGGAACATTATGTACAAACCCGAGCTCTCGAGGCGGTTAGCCAATGGGCCATCAAAATCAGCGGGTACGATATTGAGCATCGACCCCGAACCGCCATACAATCTCAAATTTTGGCACACTTCGTGGCCGACTTTTCACCGGCCTTAATACCCGAAGTCGAAAGGGAATAAGTTTTAACCTCGGGAACTACCTGGGGAATCTGGACCCTTTTTATAGACGGTGCCTCGAATGCAAAGGGGTCCGGGCTCGAATGCAAAGGGGTCCGGACCCTTTTTACAGGTAATGATGCATCAATTCAGGGAATGGACCCTGTAACATGTATCTCGGGATCAGAACAGCGAGGCCAATGCTCTGGCTAACTTGGGTTCATTGGTTGATGCAGATGAATTCAGTTCGGGAACAATAGTGCAGCTCATGAAGTCGGTGATAGAAGAAGGCCACGCCAAAGTAAATTCGACGAGTTTAACTTGGGATTGGAGGAACAACAACATAGATTACTCGAAGACCGGAAAATGGCCCTCGGATCCTAAATAATCGAGAGCCCTGCGTACCAAGGCTGCTAGATTTAGCTTGGTCAAAGGGACATTGTTCAGGAGAACATTCGACGATCCGCTAGCCAAATGCTTGGGCCTGGGAGATATCAAATACGCCTTGAGAGAAATTCACGAAGGCACTTGTGGGAACCATTCGGAGGAAGGATCATTGGTTCAGAAATTAATCAGGACCGACTATTACTGGACTGAGATAGAGAAAGACGCAAAGGACTTCGTACGAAAATGTGTCGACTGCTAGAGACACGCCCCAATGATCCATTAACCGGGAGAACTACTCCAAACGGTCTTGTCCCTGTGGCCATTAATGAAGTAAGGAATAAATATCGTTGGTCTTCTACCGTGGGTACCTGGTAATGCTCAATTCATATTATTCATGACCGATTATTTTTCCAAATGGGTCGAAGCTCAAGCGTTTGAAAACATTCGGGAGAAGGAAGTCATTGACTTCATCTGGGACCATATAATATGTCGATTCAGGATATCAGCTGAGGTCGTTTGTGATAATGGAAAACAATTCATCGGCAGCAAGATAAATAAATTTTTTGAAGACCACAAGATAAAAAAAAAACTATCAACGCCTTATTACCCTAGTGGAAACGGGCAGGCAGAATCAACAAACAAGACCACACTTCAAAACCTGAAAAAGAGGTTGATCGATGCCAAAGGGAAATGGAAGGAAACCTTGCTCGAAGTCTTGTGGGCATACCGTACGACCTCGAAATCTAGTATCGGAGCCACCCCATTCTCGACCGAAGCCTTAATACCATTTGAAGTGGGAGAACCAAGCCTCGGGTTCCAATATACGACATAAGAGTCAAATGGAGAGGCCATGATCACGAGCCTGGAACTATTGGATGAAATGCGAGAGGCCACCCTGGTCTGGTTGGATGCTCAGAAACAACGAATAGAAAGATACTACAACCGAAGAACCAACCTCCGACACTTTCAGATCGGGAACTTGGTGTTGATAAAAGTAACATTACACACCTAGAACCCGAACGAGGGGAAACTGGGACCGAACTGGGAAGGACCATATCGAGTTGTCGGAATAACTGGAAAAGGCTCGTACAAACTCGAAGTAGAAAATGATGTGCAACTATCGAACAATTGGAATGTGACACACTTAAAGCGGTACTACTTCTAAGGTAGAACTCAATTACTCTTTAATCATGTTATGAATCGGACTAACATTGGCAGGTAAACGGCCAAGGATGGATGTGGCTATTAGGTCTGAAAGCACGCGTTGCACTCTTTTTCCCTTGAGCCGATTTTGTCCCAAAATGGGTTTTTCAGCAAGGTTTTTAACGAGGCAACAGTAAAATGTGCTAACTTAGATTCGAAGACCAGTTTCAAACCAGAGTCAATGATTGTTCACTTCATATCGACAATATCTGAGCCCTCACAAGTTCGACCTCGAATACCGGGGGCCATTACCCTTGTATTAAGGTTTTTAGCAAGGAAAAAAGAAAACTTTGTATGCTAGAAGCTAAGGCTTGGTGGTTAGGATTCATTGTAAGGGCCAAACGGTTGTATGAACTGTGCTCACATAGTCTACTCTAGCCATGACACAAGCTTTTATACGCTTTCAATCATGTACTTTTAACATTGAGAAATGAAAGAAAGTTCTGCTTTGCTATTACGCATTTTTTGCTTCTTCGATTACAGATCCTAGAGCCCACATGCTACCTCTACTCGGGGACAATCGAGCCCAAGGGCTACCCTGCTCGGGGACTATCGAGCCCAGGAGCTACCCCTGCTCAGGACTATCTAGACCAAGGGCTATCCCTGCTCTGGGACTATTGAGCCCAGGGTCTACCCTTGCTCGGGGACTATCGAGCCCAAAGGCTACCCTTATTCGGGGGCTGTCGCCCGAAGAAAATTCGAATGACCTGGGCTAATGAATCGCAGAGGCACCAAACCTATTAGACGGTGCCCAAAAATAAAAGACTACGAACGCTCTAAAAATGGCTCGGAGACGTCTGAAGTTCGTAATCAGAAAGTATGGCCTTTACAAAAACTCGAAACCTACTAAAAGGTTACCCTAGACAAAATTATCGTCTAAAAACACTCAAGCATCTTGGGAACTTCCGATCACATCGAGGTTTTGAAGCCACGAGCAAACAAAGTTGCATCAAAGTTGGGCTTCGCTCGAACTTTCAAAAAATGAATACCCCGGAACTATATATGATTCTATGCTAAGGCACCAAAACAATACACGAATAAAAGATGCTGGAAAAGTAAAGACATGATATTTCGAGAAACGAAAAAATTTCATATATATGTTCTAAAATATATTTACAAAGGCCCAATAAAATGGCCCCAACATGAACAAACAAAATATATATATAAGGAAAAACAAAAATTGAAAAGGTACTGAGGCATCGATGTCTGGTCTTCACTCGTCGCCAGAATTGTCGGAGCCCTCAGATCCCTCGCAACCCTCGGAGCCTCGGTACCCTCAAGCTCGTAAAGCTATTTTTCCTCGGCCTCGAGATTCTTAATTTCCTCAATCTCGGCCGATAGGTCGAAGCCTCGGGCATGGATCTCTTTGAGGGTCTCTCTTCGGGACATCCGCTTCACGTATTCAATATTTGTCTTTAGGCGGGTCTCGGCTCCCTCCACATCAGCCTTATACTGGGCCACCATTTCCTCGGCATCAGCGGAGGTTGTGTCCAATTTGGACTTCAGTGCCTCATATTCTCTTCTAAGGGCATCCCCTTCTGCGACGACCGAGCCCACTTGTGCTCGGAGATCATTATTCAGCTAAGACCACTTATGAGCTTTGTCCTTCGCCACCCGGAGTTGGTTCTTAACCGATGCCAGATCCGCCTTCGCAGTTTCCTTCTCCGAAGCCAGCATGTCCATCCTTCCCTTCCACCCTTCGGCCATGGCCTTGACCTCGTTCATCTTGGCTTGGAGCTGGTCTATCAGGTCGATCTTCTGTTGGACTTGAGAGGTTGTGTTATTAGTCAACATGACTAGATCCTCGTTTTTAGCTTCAAAGACCTTTACCTTTTCAACCAGGTTGGCATGTTCCCTCTTCAGGGTCGAGGCCTCCTTTTGAGCTTTGTCCAGCTCGGCCTGGAGCTCTTTAAGGGCCTTGTCCTGTTGCTCACCGAGAAGCCTATATATGTCCTTCATTCGGACCTGCTCTTTGAGCTCAAACTCGAGCTAGCTGATTTCCAAGCGGTACTGGAAGAAGCTCTCATGATGAAGCACTAAGTCCTATAAAACAACGAGAGTAGTAAGAGACATCAAAACTTAAGTGGAATTCATAAAGGGGTGTAAAAGTATTGGCGTCTTACCCGGTTCAGCGCCTGCTGTGCTTCGTTGAAAAGACTTGACGTGCCCACCTCATTCATCTTTGCCTGGTCCTCCTCGGTCACCAGGCATCGGATGTAGTTGGCTATGCCCACCGGAGCAGATAGGACCCGAGCATCCTCCGGGACCGAAAGAAGGACTGTCCTTTTGCGCCCGGGGTCCACGCTCGGTGTGGGAAATCTCTTCACCACTTTTGGGCTCGAACTTGGCCCACCAGCTCCTGAAGGCACATCTTTATTTGGGATCTCCAGGTGGCCCAGCCTAGAAAAGTCCTCAAATGTGGACATATCCATACCGCCGAAACAAGAGTTGAAGGGACCATCTAAACCCTGACCTCCCTCACTTGAATTTTCTTTGACCGCTTGAGCCTCTTCGAGCATGGACTCGGTATAGGAGGGCGTTGCTATGATTCCAATGACACCAGTCTCCTCCTTCGGAATAGGAGCGGCTTCCTGGGAGGTCACAACCTCCATCTCCCCCTCAGGTTCCCAAGCTTGAGGGGATCGACCTCATGGCCCCCTTTCTCGGACGTCGCCTGCTCCCCAGCGGGGGTCGATCTATGGGCGGCTAAGATGTCATATTCTTCGGGCTCATCCATTAGCCGGTAGAGATAACCGGGGTTCAGTGCCATAAATTTGGTATTCTTCTTGGGCTTCCGGGCCCGAGTGGTCGCCCTCTTCTTCCTCTTCCCCTCGGGGTCCGGAGAACCCGAAGACTTTCTCTTATTCTTCTTCTCCTCCTTCGTTGCAGCCAGGGCTGTCCCAAGACGGAGGGCTCGATAGGTAGAGACGGGTCCTCGTTCTCATTAAGAGGCCTAAGTTCAGTAGTCTTAGGTAGACCTGTAAGAAAAAAAGGAAAGTTAGCACTATGTAAGTTAAAAGAGTGATAGTAACAATTTCAGGAAAAAAACTCACCATGAGAATGACCTCCCATCTGCCCTTCGAAAGCTTGCGCCATGCACGCTCGGCATAAGGCATCTGCTTACAAATCCCCTTGATCCACTCCTTGAATAGGGGGATTGCATCTGGTACTTGGGCAACCGATCCACGATCACAAACACAAGCGATGAGCAAAAGAAATAAAAGGTAAGAAATACCCAAGAAAGACAATACTTACGGGATGCGTTCCACTCCTCGAGGAATGACAGAAACTCGTGGGGAATCAGGTCTTCGATTTTCACTCGAATGAACTGCCCCTGCCAACCTCAATCACGATCCTCGTCAATGCTCAATAAAAGATCCTTGCTTGCTCGGCGGACGAGCTTGATCGGTCCCCCTCGGAAGATTTAGGGACTGTACAAACAGAGTAGGAGGTTGAGGATGAACTGGAGAAACTCGATGTTGTTTACGAAGTGTCACAAGAGGATCACAATCCTCCAAAAGGATGGGTGGATTTTCCCAATGCACACTTTGTATCCCTTGTAGAAAGCAAGAACTACGGGATCCACAGGGGCAAGCGTGAAGGGGCAAGCGTAAACACTCAGGTACCCCTTCGCTTGAGTAATTATATCGTCGTTGGGCCCAGGGAAAACCATGTCTTTACCCTCCCACTTACAGTCCGCTCAGACTACAGGTAAGGTTTCATTGGTGACAGAGCATATGTATCTAGATGCTCCCTCACCCCAGTCTTGTTGGCTAGAGGCCTTCTCGACCATGAATTCATCCCCGATAGAGCAGCCCTCGGGTATGAAGCTTTTCACATGAGGCTCAGGAGCCACCTCAGCATCTGCGGCCGGGTGGGAAGATGAAGGGGCAGCCTGCTGAGGCACTGACTTGGAAGTTTTAGCCATCGTGAACTAGGAAAATATTATGATTTGAAAGGAAGTATGAAGATTCAAATGAAAAGTATGAAGATTCAAATGAAAGTATGAAGGTTTGAAGAAAAGAGTATGAAGGTTTGATTGTAGGATGAAGATCTGGGTCAGAAATCTAAGACCAAATATGAATATTTGAAAATCAGAGATGAAGATATAAAGATTTGAAAAAGTTGAAAGCCGCTAGAAAATTCGAAGGTAAAAGCTAGGATCGGAAAGTGAAAGAAGTATAAAAGATTGAAGCTTTTATAGGGAAAAATGCAATCAATACGCGACGTTTCGCATTCGATGACAACCAGCCGATGACTGACACGTGTTTGAAGTAAGAATGACGTAACTGATGGGACATTTCGGCTTATCCGTCACCTAGGTTGTAACACATGAAGGAAGGAACCAGGGTTCATCTATCGTTTCCTATTGTTTCGGCAAAACCTTCGCTTTGGGAAATGAGGGGACTATCTGTATACGGGTGAAATCGGGGTAACACACACCTTGATTTACCGGTGGATAAAATAAAATAAGTGTATGAATATATGAGATCGAAATCGAAGCTGGGAACTCTTGGTGTCAAGGCCCGCATGGAGTGCTCGCCATCGGACCTGATAAGACGATGCACCCCGGACTCGGGATGAGTTTTGAGACTTTGGGAAGCGCAATGAATGATTGTAGGTGAAATATAGAGGGCCATGATATTCGAAACCAACCGGATATCACGGCGTGGATCTCGCTCGATGGTTGTTACAGATCAGTAATTAACGAGAGAGGAGGATTTTTACCTTTTTAGACTTGTACTAGGTGTAACACCATGAAAAATCTTGAAATATTTAAGTGTAAAGTCCCGTAAAATTTCGCAAACGAATTCAAGGTTTCGTGGTGCCGGAGTAGGTATACGTGTTTGAGAATTTTAGAAATTCTTCGCGGCGAGCTTGCGAGCAATGTCTCGGACTGTTTGGGTTGAACAATGTACTGGAAAGTAAAAAATATTTTTTTGGGCAGAAGAAATGCATTTCTGCGGCCCATTATGCGGCCGCGGAATCACTCTGCGGACCGCATAATGGTCGCAGAGTGAGACAGTCATTTGGGCCATTTTTGATGTCATTTTCGCGGCCCACTATGCGATCGCAAAACCATTTCGCGAGCCGCACTCTGATCGCATATCCAGCTTTGAGATATTTTGGAGGGAGGTTCTGCGGCGCATTATGCGACCGCAGAATAGGTCTACGGGCCGCATAATAACCGCGAACCGAGTCAGATTTGCCCAGTTCTGGAGGGCAATTATGCGGCCTATTCTGCGGACAGCATAAGCATTATGCGGTCGCATATGCGACCACATACCCTATTCTGGAGCTTCATTTTTGGATTTTTCTAACTCGACCCTACTTCGTTAAATAGACGATTTGTACCATTTTGAGCCAAAAATATGATATTTTAGAGAGAAGTTAGAGTGTTTTAGAGAGAGAGAAAATCCTAGGCTAATTATTCATCAAGTTTTGCTCAAATCTTGGAAGATTAACAAGGAAAACTCACTAAGTCTTCATCCTAGAGGTAAGATTCTACACCCTAGCCCTTAATTTCAAAATTTATCTAAGAATGGGTAATTAGCAAGGAAATTCTTGGGTATGGGAGTTGTTATCTTGCATGCATGTGTTATCAAAGAATGTGGGAAGGCTGTGAGCTAAATATTATAGAGAATGGGTTAGGGAATGATGTAATTTTTCACAAAAAGGGCCTTAAGAACTTTAATGCACACCTAGTATTTGATAAAATGCTCAAATGAGCTAGAACCATGATCATCCTCCTAATTTTGATTCAATTTGTTACATTTTTAAAATAGATTGAAGTTGCTAAGATTTCCAGAATATTTTAAAGTGTAAGGAAGCTCAATTGAGGTATGTTGGCTAAACTTTCTCTCTTTGAATCGAATTCCATAATGTTCCCATAAGTTCAAGTATGGTTGGCTCAAGATTTCTAATTTTTATATTCCGGGTTATCTCCTAGAAACTTGACTATTCCAAATGAGCCTTATGTCGAAAGGTATATGTTCAAAGTATGGCTTGCGTATTAAAATGTTATGACTTTGAGTCGTGTTTTAAATGAAAACTAGTATACCAATTGGATGAGAAAAAAACTCAATATGCTTAAGACTCTTAATTGCTCATATGTGTACCTAAAGTCTTGATTGGAAATGTCTTATTGTTGATAATCTATAAAGGTGGTTGGAAATGAAATAATTAAATTGGGGATATAGTGTGTGGCCAACGTACTAAGAATTTAAGTTATGATTGTGGCTAGTAGTACAAATAATTTGAGAGGATGCGATAAAGAATATGAAATGAGCCTCGACTCAATTGTTTAAAAATAATTTCGAAAATAGAATTTCCTCAAAGCTTTTGTACTCAATTCATGCCCATAAGTGGCTGCTTTAACTAAGGCTTTACCTTATAAATATATCCAGTGTGATTCGAGTTCTTACATACTCAGGTGTTGAAATTGTATATTGTCATTTCTGGGAAAGAGTATTGCAAGAATAAATGGTGTATTGATTGCTTATGATTTGGTGTGTGCTTGCATTGCTGGTCGGTATGCCCCATTATTTGGGAAGAAACCTTTTGTATTTAAAGTTTTCATTACTAATAAATTTGAGGTATATGATTGTTGAAATATTCTATGTTAATATTTGATGGTGATCTTTGAATTTGAAAGAGGTGAAAGTGTGGAATATAAAATACGGCCACCGAACCAGGAATAAAGAATCTTGTGAATGCCCAAATGAGCCAAAGAAATATTGTTGTTATGAGTGACTGGAATTATTAATAAGAATTTATACAATATGAAAGATGTTGAGGTGTGTACAATTGTATTTATATTACCTTTGTGTGCAAATCAAATCAAAAAAATATTTTTGGGAGCTTCATTAGCAAAACCGAGGAAGGGTAGGCCATAAGGCCCACACCTGAAACTACACGTGCCAGTGTAGGGTTGGATTGTGATTATTCCCCCTATTTGGGATGAAATTGAAATATAGGAGAAATTATGATATTATTCCCCTTAATTGGGATGAAATTGGTAACAATTGTTGATTGGAAAAGTCAACCCACACGGCATATGTGGGAGGCGACCTAGCTGATCGGGTGGAGATCGGACGCCATGTTGCGCACATGCTGGTACTACTCTTGGTAATAACTTTCTTTCGCATCACTTGTCAAACCACATTGTTCGTGGGGAGATAGCCTAGCCGATCGGGCATGATCGGACTCCGTGCTAACAAAGACGGTGGTATATCGGTGCTAATGATATCCCAACCAAAATTGTATATGAAGGTTTTATTTTGAAAATTATTATATTTTAATTGGACTTTTGGATATTGTTGATTGTGACTTACTGTTTCTATGTGTTGTCTTTTCTTATATGGTCATTTTATTTTAAAAGAGGACTTTTAGCTTTACATACTAGTACTATTCGACAGTACTAACGCCCCTTTACCGGGGGCGCTGCATCTTTAATGGATGCAGGTGGATCCACAGCAGGCGGCATTGATCTGTGATAGCTGTACACTTTCTTCAGCTGACTTGGTGAGCCCCCTTCTTTTCGGGGTCATGTATCTTTCGTTTCTCATGTACTGTGTTTTGAGGTATAGCCAGGGCCTTATTGCCGGTATTTTCCTATTACTCTTCTATTGTACTTAGAGGCTCCGTAGACAGGTTGTGGGTTGTGGTTGATGTTGGGAATTGATCTAGAAATGTTGGTATTTGGAAATCATATTGTTTTTCATTAATTTTATAAACTCATAATATTTTAGAATTATGAATGAAGCTGCTAATGGGAATGAAAAAGGAAGTTGTTAATAAAATCTTTTTAGTGTTTGATTAATGGAGTACATCTCCTCTTTATTCATAGATGAGTTTGGGTAGAAGGTAATCTAACGGGCTTGCTCGGCCGGGTTCTCTCGGTTGAGCGCCGGTCGCGTTCCCCGAGTTTGGGGCGTGATACTAGGGGTGAAACTCTTCTACTATATAAAGGGGAAGCTTTTTTCTTTGATAACATATATTGTAACACACAAACCAAGGCAATACAAATTCATTTTTTTTGCTTTCTAGCTATTGTAAAGTTCTTATTTTATTGTTGTTCTTCATACACAATTGGCTTCGAACCGAGGGTCTGATCGAGGGCAAAAGTACTGCCCAGCCTAAATACGAGTCAGGCTGTAACATCACAATTGGTTTGATTATTCATTTTATATTTAACTCGTTTGTCTAACATTCTTGATTATTTGTATTGAATCAATCCATATATCCTTAAAATCGTGTACAAATTTAATTATTATCCGTTTATAGGGTAAACAGGAGCTTAGTGCATTGGGTTGCCTTTTATATTTCAAGCTTCCGATTGAGCGTCCTAAGCACGCTTAAAACTCCAATCAAATATCAACTTTCTTAATTAGTATTGCTGACCCACAAAATTCTAAAAAAAGGATCAAAGTTCTGTACATCTATAAAATTTTAAAGATTGAGATTATCTCAAATAACATATGTAGTATTGCATATTTTTCATAATTAAAAATTTCATAAAGATAGATATCATTTGAACATTGTAGACGTAAAAAATATACATGCCTGGAGTGTGCCCCGAGCACATGATCTTAGACCTAATCTGATATACGGCCTAGCGCCTGACACAAGCGACCTATGCAAAACGACCACTAGCCTGTAGCTCTACTTGCATCATGGCAGCCTCAGGGCTTGCGACTCTAAGCATTGCGATACACATACAGTCAATGCTCATGCATGTCAAGCTCACTGGAGCCAAGCATCCGCCTCACCAGTCACATCTTGATCCACTCCAACTCTCTTTAACCGAGTCTAAAAGGATAAGAAGCATGTCTAACAATCTTCGCAACTACCTCAGCGATGAATATCAAGGGAGAGGATGTTGGCTCCCAACAGACTAACCAAAAGTCCTACAAGTTAGCCTTGGGGTCCAAACACCCGAACCTCTATAAATACTAGATGAAGCTAGTCAAGCATTCGGGGTATTCCAACTCACTTCAACGTCACTACATGCCATTTCTATAAGCTCTCAGCCTATTATTAGACTTTACTTTCCTTGTTTAAACACTTGTAAATATTATACTTTTTATTGTGGAGTCTCTCCGGAGCTCAAAGCGTATCTTTAAACTATGCATAGTACATGTATATTAGCTAGCTTGGCTACCGTTGGTTCTCCTCTGAGGTAGCATTATACTATGTGAAATAAGGAATTATCAATAAGGATAGTTGCTCCTCTCACTACTTTACATTATCTGTCATTTCGCATTGAAGACTCAATTTAGCAACCAATATCCTCAATGAATTGATTTGTTCCTGACATATATTAGCACTCTTGTGAAATTAAAGTTACCTTGCAAGCTAGAGAGTTCCACATCATATATGTTGAACTCCATATAATCAAGCTACACGTGTCAACTCAACAGAACAATACTCACGTTGTTAGTAAATTATATTCAAAAACCAGTAAACCAGAATACACGAAATAAATTGCAAAACAAATAAAACGGAAAATTTAAATAATTTTGAGCTCACAAAATTTAATGTATGTCCTTAAGCAATTTAATTGCCCCACTGTTGTTCAATATTTGGATTAATTCCTCCTAGGATAAAATCGACTACATTGTTCTATAATAATGGCACTTCAAATTACAGTACTTCAACGAACTCTAAGAATGGAACAAATTACACTTGACACTTATGTTTGTTTAGAAAAATAATATAGAAAAGAGGGAAGTGATTTCAAAAAAATAAATATAGTCTATTAAAAGTAAGGCCAAGCCTCTGAATTTATAAGGAATAAAAGGGTGAGATGGAAAGGTGCAACATAAAAAATACCTTTTCCCATATTCACACCTTAAAAACCCAACACATGCTTCCAAACTCTTCCAACTGATCTTTGGATTTGTCCCTGCTCATTATCTCTTATCTTGATATCGCATTTCATTGTACACCATAAGAGATATTAGGGTAAGTAGATAACGTCATATGCTTTGTTTATCTTTTCTTCGCGATATTATTGTAAAGGAATTTATCTCTAATTTGTTTAACCAGGATCATGAATCTCTTAAAAGGAAGTTGTTTCCATGCCCCAAAGCCTACATTTTACTTTTTCTTAAGGTACATAGTTAGACATTCTTGGCACTTTAATTTATGTTCTTTTGAATACAGCCGTCTTAAGGTACATAGTTATCCATTCATCGGTAGATTTCAGTTTGCATATTTGAAAATTACCTGGATAGGAGAATTGTGCCATTGCCCTTGGTGTTTTGAGGAATCTCAACCTAAAGATCTTTTTTTTTTATCAGTTTTAAAAATTGTACGTTGTGTTTTACCAGCAAGTGGATATCCATATTACATTTTTCTTAACTCTACTTTGATTTGTATCTAGCCAATTTAAGTGTGTACGGGTAAAATTAGGGATAAAGTTATCCCCGATTTTACATTGAGAAGCGAAGAACAATGTTACTCATTACTAGCTTGAGTGAGACCGAGGGGGCCCGCAGATCGGAACCAGGAGCGGATGGAATCGAGCATGACTAAACCCGAAGAGACTCTAGCTCGAGCAATATGAAGAATCGAGGGTAAAGGAAAAAACGATTAAAGAATACAAACGGAGAGCCGAAATATCCATCATCAGTCGAATATTACAGCACGAATCACGCTCGGTATTGGTTGTAGATCGTGTTTTCGTGAGAGAAAAGGAAAGAAAGTATTTTTACCTTATTTAGATTATACTAGGGTTAGAACTCCTCTACTATATAAAGAAGTGAACCCTTTCATTTTTTGGTCTGAGTTACTGGCACACATATCAATGCAATTAAATTTACTTTGGCTTTTAGCAATTGTTTAAGTGTTCTTCAGTGGTTCATCCATTTATTGGAATCGGAGCCTTATCTCGAGAGCTCAATCGAGACCGGCCATTGGCACTTAAATTAAATCTAAGGCTTAACTACCACGTCAATTCAGTTTGATCATTTCATTCCATTTAAATTCAATTATTTACTGTTCTTTGATCATTTGTGTTAAATTAAATCACATATCCTTTAAACTACATATAAATTTAATCGTTATCCGTTTTAAGGGTAAACAGTTTAGCGCTCACCGTGGAGCTAAGAATAATAGTGGTAATTTAATACGAATCTTGATAACATATACTGTTTTACACTTGTTCTTTGAAGTTTGATTTCAGGACTGTTCAATATGTCAGATTCTCAATCTACTCACTTAAGTGTTGACGCCGAATTAGGCCACCACGGTGAAAATAATAATGGGGTAACAAGTAACGGCATATCCCCAATCGACCCTAATGATGTTCCAATCATTGACCTAGTCGATGTAAATTCACAGGTTGTTGTCAACACTAACCTACCAACTGACCCCAATAATAGCGTTTATGGGATACCTCGGCCGTCGGTTCGCGAGGCACATGAAGGAGGAGGTAATGTAGTTAGCTTGCGTTTGATTTTGAGATGTTGCAATCCCAACAAATTGCCATTGCACAGCTACAGAGTCAAAATCACAATGCGGCTGAACCCGAACGGGTTGGAGAAGATGCTCGAAGGGAAGAACAGAATGTCACAGAACCCAATGGGCCCGGGGAAATTTTTGAGGTGATGAAAATGCTTGAGGCACTAACAAAATGGGTAGAATTCGACGAAACGAAGATAGAGGCAAACGATAAGAAAGTGGAAACTTACTGCTTGAGGGTCGATCAGATCTAGGGGAACCTACGATATTATCGGGACTGGATTCCAAAAAGTTCATTCAGAAGCCTTTCCCCCCGAGCGTAGCTCCAAAGCCTATTCCGAAAAGGTTCTGAATGCCCGATATTCCCAAATACAATAGGACCACGGATCCAAACAAGCAAGTGACCTCTTACACATGTGCAATAAAAGGCAACGACCTCGAGGATGATGAGATCGAGTCCTTATTGCTGAAGAAATTCGGGGAAACCCTGTCCAAGGGAGCGATGATATGGTATCACAATTTACCTCAAAACTCTAATGATTCGTTTGCTATGCTTGCAGATGCCTTCATTAAAGCTCACACCGAGGCTATTAAAGTTGAAACAAGGAAATCAGACATGTTCAAAGTCAAGCAGAGGGATAACGAGATGCTTAGGGAATTCTTGTCGAGATTCCAAATGGAACAGATGTACCTGCCACCGGTTGCAGACGATTGGGCCATTCAGGCATGTACTCAGGGGCTCAACCTCTGAAGTTCAGTTGCATCTCAATAGCTGAAGCAAAATTTGGTAGAGTATCCAGCGGTTACTTGGGTCGATGTCCATAACAGGTATCAGTCAAAGATCATAGTGGAGAACAACCAATTAGGGACCCTCTCGGGGTCAGTTTATCCCAATAAAGCAAACGACAAGTCTAAAAGAGTAGTGCACCAAGAGTCGAGGCCACCTCGAGAGCGATACCAGCCTTACAGCCCAGATAGAAGGGGAAAGGGACTTAGTCACTATTCGACCAGGAGCAACAGAAGAAATGATCAAGGTCTAAGCAATCAAGGGTTGGTGAATAGAAATAGGTTCGACAGATCACCCGGAGTCAGAGATGCCCCGAGGCTATCAGAATATAACTTCAATGTAGATGTGACAAGTATAGTATTGGCAATCAGTCGCATCAAGGAGACTAAATGGCCAAGGCTGCTCCAGTTCGATCCAATACAGAGGGATCATAATTTGATATGCAAATATCATGGCACTCACGGGCATAGAACTGAGGATTGTCGGTAGTTAAGGGATGAAGTGGCTTGTTTGTTCATTAATGAACATCTTTGAGAATTACCAAGTGAGCGGGCCAAAAACCATTTCAAGAACAAGGAAGCCAACAAGCAGGTCAAGCAGGAAACACCCCAACATGTGATTAATATGATTATCGGAGAAGTAGACGTTCCCCAAGGTCTGATGATGAAACGCACCAAAGTTTCTATCACACAAGAAAAACTAACTCGATATTACGTTCTGGAAGGATCCATCTCATTTATGACGAAGATGCTGCGGGCATCATTCAACATCACAACGATGCACTAGTAATATCTGTACTCATTAATGAATCTCGAGTTAAGCATGTGTTAATTGATCTAGGTAGATCGGCCAATATCATCAGATGGAGAGTCGTGGAATAACTGGGGTTGTTGGATCAGATCATACCAGCAGTTCGAGTACTAAACGGGTTCAATATGGCATGTGAGACAACGAAGGGAGAAATCACATCACCGGTCAACACGGTCGGAACCACTCGACAAGCAAAGATCTATGTGATCGAGGGGGACATGAGGTACAACACCTTGTTCGGGAGACCATGGGTTCATAGCATGAAGGTGGTACCATCGAACTTGCACCAAGCGTTGAAATTTCCAAACCCAGGGGGAATCAAAACACTATACGGGGAACAACCGGCCGCAAAGGAGATGTTCGTCATCAAAGAAGTGATCCCTGTACCCATGAGCATGACCTCAAAAGATAAGGGACCGACCGGAGAGAAAGGCACCAAATAGCAATCACAGGTCTCGACCTCGATCGAGCTGGGATAGAAAGGTATACCTGGGCATGGGGTTAACCCCAAGCTCAGGAAAAATCTCATTAATTTTCTTAAAGCTAATGCCGATTATTTTGCCTGGTCGCACTTATATATGATAGGAATCTCACCAGAGATAACAACTCATAGATTGAATTTGGATCCGAACTTTCATCCGATTAAGCAGAAGAGGAGGCCACAGTCCAAGGTCAAACATGCATTCATCAAAGACGATATATCTAAACTTTTAAAAATAGGTTCTATTCGGGAAGTTAAATACCCGGATTGGCTAGATAATGTAGTCATCGCACCTAAAAAGGGAAACAAACTTAAAATGTGTGTAGATTATAAGGATTTGAATAAGGCATGCCCAAAGGACTCATTTCCTTTGCCTAACATCGAACTAATGATCGATGAAATGGTAGGGCATGAGACACTGTGCTTTCTCGATGCATACTACGGGTACAACCAAATACGAATGGACCCGGGCGACCAAGATAAAACTTCTTTTATAACTAGGTTCGACACTTATTGTTATAACATGATGCCATTTGTGCTAAAAATGCCGGTGCCACATACCAACGCCTAGTTAACCGAATGTTCAAGGAATAAATAAGGAAATCAATGGAGGTTTATATTGATAATATGTTAGTTAAGTAGACCATTTGAAATATTTCCAGGAAATCTTTGACATACTGAGGGAATACAATATAAAGCTGAACCTAGAGAAGTGTGCCTTCAGAGTCAGTTCGGGCAAGTTCCTCAATTTCATGGTATCTAACCGGGAATTAGAGATCAACCCGGATAAGATAAAGGCCATAGAAGATATCACCGTGATAGAAAACGTCAAGGTAGTGCAAAGGCTGACGGGGCGAATAGCCGCATTGGGCCGATTTATTTTTAGGTCATCGGATAAAAGCCACCAATTTTTCTATTACTAAAGAAAAAGAGTGACGTCGCTTGGACCCGGGAGTGCCAAAAGGCTTTGGCGAAACCCAAATAATACTTATCAAGCCCTCATTTGTTGCACACCACGAAGGCGAACGAGGAGCTATACCTTTACTTGGTAGTGTCCGAGGTAGCGGTAAGTGGTGTCCTAGTTCAGGAAGAAGAAGGTACATAATCTCCTATATATTATGTTAGTAGAACCCTAGGTGATGCCGAAACGAGGTATCCACACCTAAAAAAATTGGCACTTGCCTTACTAAGCACATCTAGGAAACTAAAACCATATTTTCAATGTCACCCTATATGTGTCGTGACCTCCTACCCATTAAGGAATGTCATGCATAAACCTGAATTCTCAGGCCACCTATCAAAGTGGGCCGTAGAGATTAGCGGGTACGATATAGAATACAAGCCCTGAACAACTATAAAGTCCTAGATATTGGTAGACTTCGTGGTCAATTTCACACCAGCCCTGATTCCCGAGGTCGATAAATAATTATTACTTGCCTTGAGGACTAGCTCGGGGGTCTGGACCCTATTCACGGACAGTGCCTCCAATGCGAAAGGGTCTGGGTTGAGTATCGTGCTAAAACCCCCCATAGGTAATATAATAAGGCAATCAATTAGAACTGTGAAATTGACTAACAATGAAGCGGAGTATGAGGCTATGATTGTAGGTCTGGAATTGTCTAAAATCATGAGGGCTGAGGTTATCGAAGCCAAGTGTGATTCCCTCCTCGTTGTTATCCAGGTCAACAGAACATTCGAAGTAAAAAATGACTGAATGCGAAGGTACTTGGATAAATTACAAATAGTGTTGCATCGGTTCAAACAATTGACGCTACAACATGTACCTCGAGATAAAAATAGTGAGGCCAATGCACTTGCTAATTTAGGGTCATCGGTGGACTTCGAAGAATTTAACTCCAGAACGGTGGTGCAATCGATGAGCTCAGTAATAGAGGCCGGTCATGCTGAGGTAAACTCAACATATTTGACCTGGGATTGGCAAAACAAATACGTGGATTACCTTCAGAAGGGAAAACTACCATCGGATCCTAAAGAATCAAGGGCCCTTCTAATTAAAGCTGCCATGTTTTGCTTGTTTGAAGGCCAGCTGTACCGAAGGTCATTTTTCGGATAGTTAGCAAGATGCTTGGGTCCCGGAGAGACCGACTACATGATGAGGGAAGTCCACGGGGGGACTTGCAAAAGCCACTCTGGAGCGAAATCGTTTGTCCGAAAATTGATCAGGGCCGGGTATTACTGAAACGAAATGAAGAAAGATACAAAGCACTTTGTTCGGTGTGGGAAATATCTCCACCACTTTTGGGTTCGAACTTGGCCCACCATCTCCCAAGGGCACGTCTTTCTTCAGGATCTCTAGGTGGCCTAGACTGGAGAAGTCCTCAAATGTGGATATGTACATACCGTCGAAAAAGGATTTGAAGGGATCATCTGAACCCTGCACTCCCTCACTTGAATTTTCTTTGCCCGCTTGAGCCTCTTCGAGCATGGACTCGGTATAGGAGGGCGTTTCTATGATGTCAATGACACCCGTCTCCTCCTTCGGAATGGGAGCGGCTTCCTGGGAGGTCACAACCTCCATCTCCCCCTCAGGTTCCCGAGCCTGAAGGGGATCGGCCTCATGCCCCCCTTTCTCGGACGTCGCCTGCTCCCTAGTAGGGGTCGATCCATGGGCGAAGAAGATGTCATCTTCTTTGGGCTGATCCATGAGCCGGTAGAGATAACCGGGGTTCGGTGCCCTGAACTTGGTATTCTTCTTGGGCTTCCGGGCCCGGGTGGCCGCCCTCTTCTTCCTCTTCCCCTTGGGGTCCGGGGAACCCAAAGACGTTCTCTTTTTCTTCTTCTCCTCCTTCGTGGAAGCCTAGGGTTGTCCCGAGACAGAGGGCTCGAAAGGTAGAGATAGGTCCTCGTTCTCATCAAGCGGCCTAAGTTCAGTGGTCTCAGGCAGACGTGCAAGAAAAAAAGAAAAGTTAGCACTATGTAAGTTAAAAGCGTGATAGTAACAGTTTTAGGAAAAAAACCTCACTATGAGAACGACCTCCCATCTGCCCTTCGAAATCTTGCGCCATGCGCGCTCGCAGTAAGGCATCTGCTTACAAATCCCCTTGATCCACACCTTGAATTGGGGGATTGGATCTGGTACCTGGGCAACGACTTCACGACCACAAACACAAGCAATGAGAAAAAGAAATAAAAGGGAAGAAATACCCAAGAAAGACAATACTTACGGGACACGTTCCATTCCTCGGGGAACGACAAAAACTCAGGGGGAATCAGGTCTTCGGTTTTTACCCGAATGAACTACGCCTGCCAACCTCGGTTGCGATCCTCATCAATGCTCGATAAAAGAGCCTTGCTTACTCGGCGGACGAGCTTGATCAGTCCCTCTCGGAAAATTCAGGGTCAGTACAAACGGAGTAGGAGGTCGAGAGTGAACTGGAGAGACTCAGTGTTGTTTATGAAGTAGCACAAGAGGATCATAATCCTCCAGAAGGATGGGTGAATTTTCCCAAGGCACACCTCGTATCCCTTGCAGAAAGCAAGAACTATGGGATCCACAGGGGCGAGCGTGAATGGACAAGCATAAAAACTCAGGGCCCCCTTCCTGTGAGTAGTTATATCGTCATTGGGCCCAGGGAAAACCAAGTCTTTACTCTTCCACTTACAGTCCGCTCGGACTACGGGTAGGGTTTCATTGGTGACAAAGCATATGTATCTCGATGCTCCCTCACCTCGGTCTTGTTGGCTAGAGGCCTTCTCGACCTTGAATTCATCCCCGATAGTGCATCCCTCGGGTATGAAGCTTTTTATGGGGGGCTCTGGAGCCACCTCAGCATCTGCGGCCGGGTGGAAAGATGAAGGGGCAGCCTGCTGAGGCACTGACTTGGAAGTTTTAGCCATCGTGATCTAGGAAAATATTAAGATTTGAAGGGAAGTATGAAGATTCAAATGAAAAGTATGAAGGTTTGAAGAAAAGAGTATGAAGGTTTGAATGTAGGATGAAGATATGAAGATCTGGGTTAGAAATTTAAGACCAAATATGAATATTTGAAGAATAGAGATGAAGATATAAAGATTTGAAAAGTTGAAAGCCGCTAGAAAATTCAAAGGTAAAAGCTAGGATCGGAAAGTGAAAGAAGTATAAAAGGTTGAAGTTTTTATAGGGAAACATGCAATCAATAGGCAACGTTTCGCATTTGAAGACAACCAGCCGATGACTGACACATGTTCGAAGTCAGAACGACGCGAATGATGGGACGTTTTGGCTTATCCGTCACCTCGTTTGTAACGCATGAAGGAAGGAATCGGGGTTCATCTATCGTTTCCCGTTATTTCGAAAAAACCTATGCTCTGGAAAATGAGGGGACTATCTGTATACAGGTAAAACCGGGGCTAACACACACCTCGATTTCCCGGTGGATCAAATGAAGTAAGAGTATGAGTATATGAAATCGAAATCGAAGCTGGGAACTCTTGGTATCAAGGCCCAGACGGAGTGCTCGCCATCATACCTGATAAGACGATGCACCCCGGACTCGGGACGAGTTATGTGACTTCGAAAAGTGCAACGAACGATTGTAAGTGACAGATAAAGGGCCATGATATCCGAAACCAATCGGATATCACGACGTGGATCTCGCTCGATGGCTGTTACAGATCAATGATTAACGAGAGAATAGTATTTTTTACCCTTTTTTAGACTTGTATTAGGAGTGAAACTCTCCTACTATATAAAGGGGAAGCTTTTTTCTTTAATAACATATATTGTAACACACAAGCCAAGGCAATACAAATTCATTTTTCTGCTTTTTAGCTATTGCAAAGTTCTTATTTTATTGTTGTTCTTCTTACACAATTGGCTTCGAACCGAGGGTCCGATCGAGAGAAAACCTACTGTCCAGCCTAAATACGAGCCAGGCCGTAACATCACAATTGGTTTGATTATTCATTTTATTTTTAACTCGTTTATCTAGCATTCTTGATTATTTGTGTTGAATCAATCCACATATCCTTAAAACCGTGTACACATTTAATTGTTATCCGTTTATAGGGTAAACAAGAGCTTAGTGCACTGGGTTGCCCTTTATATTTCAAGCTTCCGATTGAGCATCCTAAGCACGCTTAAAACTCCAATCAAATATCAACTTTCTTAATTAGTATTGCCGACCCACAAAATTTTTTTAAAAAATGATAAAAGTTCTGTACATCTATAAAATTTTAAAGATTGTGATTATCTAAAATAATAGATATAGTATTGCATATTTTCATAATTAAAGATTTCATAAAGATAAATATAATTTGAACATTGTAGATGTAAAAAATATACATGCCTAGAGTGTGCCCCGGGCACATGATCTTAGACCTAATCAGATATATGGCCTAGCGCCTGACACAAGCGACCCATGCAAAACGACCACTGGCCTGTAGCTCTACTTGCATCATGGCAGACTCAGGGCTTGCAACTCTAAGCATTGCGGTACACATACAGTCAATGCTCATGCATGTCAAGCTCACTGGAGCCAAGCATCCGCCTCACCAGTCACGTCTTGATCCACTCCAACTCTCTTTAACCGAGTCTAAAAGGATAAGAAGTATGTCTAACAATCTTCGCAACTACCTCAACGATGAATTTCAATGGAGAGGATGTTGGCTCCCAACGGACTAACCAAAAGTCCTACAAGTTAGCCTTGGGGTCCAAACACCCGAACCTCTATAAATACTAGATGAAGCTAGTCAAGCATTCGGGGTATTCCAACTCACTTCAACGTCACTACATGCCGTTTCTATAAGCTCTCAGCCTATTATTAGACTTTACTTTCCTTGTTTAAACACTTGTAAATATTATACTTTTTATTGTGGAGTCTCTCCGGAGCTCAAAACGTATCTTCATACTATGCGCAGTACATGTATATTAGCTAGCTTGTCTACGATTGGTTCTCCTCTGAGGTAGCATTATACTATGTGAAATAAGGAATTATCAATAAGAATAGTCGCTCCTCTCACTACTTTACGTTATCTGTCATTTCAGTTTTGAAGACTCAATTTAGCAACCAATATCCTCAATGAATTGATTTGTTCCTGATATATATTAGCACTCTTGTGAAATTAAAGTTACCTTGGAAGCTAGAGAGTTCCACATCATATATGTTGAACTTCATATAATCAAGCTACATGTGTCAACTCAATAGAACAATACTCACGTTGTTAATAAATTATATTCAAAACCCAGTAAACCAGAATACACGAAATAAATTGCAAAACATATAATACGGAAAAGTTAAATAATTTCGAGCTCACAAAACTCAATGTATGTCCTTAAGGAATTTAATTGCCCCACTGTCGTTCAATATTTGGATTAATTCCTCCTAGGATAAAATTGACTGCATAGTTCTATAATAGCGGCACATCAAATTACAGTACTTCAGCGAACTCTAAGAATAGAACAAATTACACTTGACACTTCTATTTCTTTGGAAAAACAATACAGAAAAGAGGGAAGAGATTTCAAAAATAAATATATAGTGTATTAAAAGTAAGTCCAAGCCTCTGAATTTTTAAGGAATAAAAGGGTGAGATGGAAAGGTGCAACGTAAAAAATACCTTTTCCCATATTCACACCTTAAAAACCCAACACATGCTTCCAAACTCTTCCAACTGATCTTTGGATTTGTCCCTGCTCATTATCTCTTATCTTGATATCGCATTTCATGGTACACCATAAGAGATATTAGGGTAAGTAGATAACATCATATGCTTTGTTTATCTTTTCTTCGCGGCATTATTGTAAAGGAATTTGTCTCTAATTTATGTAACCAGTATCATGAATCTCTTAAAAGGAAGTTGTTTTCATGCCCCAAAGCCTACATTTTACTTTTTCTTAAGGTACATAGTTAGACATTCTTGGTACTTTAGCTTATGTTCTTTGGAATACAGTCATCTTAAGGTACATAGTTAGCCATTCATCCGTAGATTTCATTTTGCATATCTGGAAATTACTTGGATAGGAGAATTGTGCCATTGCCCTTGGTGTTTTGAGGAATCTCAACCTGAAGATCTTTTTTTTATCAGTTTTAAAAATTATACGTTATGTTTTACCAGCAAGTGGATATCCATATTGCATTTTTCTTAACTCTGCTTTGATTTGTATCTAGCCAATTGTAAGTGTGTACGGGTAAAATCAGGGATAAAGTTATCCCCGATTTTCCATTGAGAAGCGAAGAACAACGTTACTCGTTACTAGCTCGAGTGAGACTGAGGGTGCCCGCAGATCAGAACTAGGAGCGGACGGAATCGAGCATGACTAAACCCGAAGAGACTCTAGCTCAAGCAATACGAAGAATCAAGGGTAAAGGAAAAAAACGATTAAAGAATACAAATGGAGAGCCGAAATGTCCGTCATCAGTCGAATATTACGGCGCGGATCATGCTCGGTATTGGTTGTAGGTCGTGTTTTCGTGAGAGAAAAGGAAGGAAAGGATTTTTACCTTATTTAGACTTGTATTAGGGTTAGAACTCCTCTACTATATATAGAAGTGAACCCTTTCATTTTTTTGTCACTGTTACTGGCACATATATCAATACAATAAAATTTACTTTGACTTTTAGCAATTGTTTAAGTGTTCTTCAGTGGTTTGTCCGTTAATTGGAATCAGAGCCCTATCTCGAGGGCTCAATCGAGACCGGCCTTTGGCACTTAAATTAAATCCAAGGCTTAATTATCACGTCAATTCGGTTTGATCGTTCATTCCATTTCAATTCAATTATTTACTGTTCTTTGATCATTTGTGTTAAATTAAACTACATATCCTTTAAACTGCGTATAAATTTAATCGTTATCCATTTTAAGGGTAAACAGTTTGGCGCCTACCGTAGGGCTAAGGATAATAGTGGTAATTTAATACGAATCTTGATAACACATACTGTTTTACACTTGTTCTTTGAAGTTTGATTTCAAGACTGTTCAATATGCCAGATTCTCAATCTGCTCACTTAAGTGTTAACGCCGAATCAGGCCATCATGATGAAAATAACAACGGGGTACCAAGTAACGCCGTACCCCCAATCGACCGTAATGATGTTCCAATCGTTAACCCACTTGATGCCAATTCACAGGTTGTTTTCAACGCCAAACTACCAACTGACCCCAATAATAGCGTTCATGGGGTACCTCGGTCGTGGTTCGCTAAGCACACGAAGGTGAAGGTGATGTAGTTAGCTTGCGTTTGATGTCTGAGATTTTGCAAGCCCAACAAATTGCTATAGCACAACTGCAGAGTCAAAATCAGAACGCGGATGAACCCGAGCAGGTTGGAGAAGATGCTCGAAGGGAAGAACAGAATGTCACAGCACCCAATGGGCCCGGGGAAATTTCTGTGGTGATGAAAATGCTTTAGGCACTAACAAAACGGGTAGAATCCGACGAAATGAATATAGAGGCAAACGATAAGAAAGTGGAAACTTACAACTCGAGGGTTGATCAGATCCAGGGTCACCTCCGATATTGAAGGGACCGGATTCCAAAAAGTTCATTCAGAAGCCTTTCCCCCCGAGCGCAACACCAAAGCATATTCCGAAAAGGTTCCAAATGCAAATATAATAGGACCACGGATCCAAACAAGCATGTGACCTCTTACACATGTGCAATAAAAGGCAACGACCTCGAGGATGATGAGATCGAGTCCTTATTGCTGAAGAAATGCGGGGAAACCCTGTCCAAGGGTGTGATGATATGGTATCACAATTTACCTCAATACTCTATTGATTCGTTTGCTATGCTTGCAGATGCCTTCTTTAAAGCTCACGCTGAGGCCGTTAAAGTTGAAATGAGGAAATCAGACCTGTTAAAAGTCAAGCATAGGGATAGCGAGATGCATAGGGAATTCGTGTCGAGATTCCAAATGGAACAGATGGACCTGCCACCGGCTGCAGATGATTGGGCAGTTCAGGCATGTACTCAGGGGCTCAACCCCCGAAGTTCGGTTGCAACTCAACAGCTGAAGCAAAATTTGGTAGAGTATCTAGCGGTTACCTGGGCCGATGTCCATAGCAGGTATCAGTCAAAGATCAGAGTCGAGAACAACCAATTAGGGACCCTCTCGGGATCAGTTTATCCCAATAGAGCAAACGACAAGTCTAAAAGAGTAGTGTACCAGGAGTCGAGGCCACCCCGAGACCGATACCAGCCTTACAGCTCAGATAGAAGGGGAAAAGGACCTAGTCGCTATTCGACCAAGAGCGACAGAAGAAATGATCAAGGTCCAAGCAATCAAGGGTTGGTGAATAGAAATGGGTTCGACAGATCACTCGGAGTCAGAGATGCCCGAGGCTATCGAAATATAACTTCAATGTTGATGTGACAAGTATAATATCGGTAATCGGTCGCATCAAGGAGACCAAATGGCTGAGGCTGCTCCAGTTTGATCCAGCACAGGATCATAATTTGATATGCAAATATTACGACACTCACGGGCATAGAACCGAGGATTGTCGGTAGTTAAGGGATGAAGTGGCTTGTTTGTTCAACAATGAACATCTTTGAGAATTCCCAAGTGAGCGGGCCAAAAGTCATTTCAAGAACAGGGAAGCGAACAAGCAGGTCGAACAGGAAACACCCCAACATGTGATTAATATGATTATCGGAAAAGTAGATGTTCCCCAAGGTCTGATGATGAAATGCACCAAAGTTTCTATCACAAGAGAAAAACTAACTCGAGATTACGTTCTGGAAGGATCCATCTCGTTTAGTGATGAGGATGTTGTGGGCATCATTCAACCTCATAGCGATGCACTAGTAATATCTGTACTCATTAATGAATCTCGAGTTAAGCGTGTGTTAATGGATCTAGGTAAATCGGCCAACATCATCAGACGGAGAGTCGTGGAATAACCGGGGCTGTTGGATCAGATCATACCAGCAGTTCAAGAACTGAACGGGTTCAATATGGCATGCGAGACAACGAAGGGAGAAATCACCTTACCGGTCAACACGGTCAGAACCACTCAACAAGAAAAGTTCTATGTGATCGAGGGGGACATGAGGTACAACGCCTTGTTCGGGAGATCACGGGTTCATAGCATGAGGGTGGTACCATCGAACTTGCACCAAGCGTTGAAATTTCCAAACCCAGGGGGAATCAAAACACTATACGGGGCACAACTAGCCGCAAATGAGATGTTCGTCATCAAAGAAGTGATCCCTGTAACCGCGAGCATGACCTCAAAAGATAAGGGACCGAACGGAGTGAAAGGAACTAAATAGCAATCACAGGTCTCGACCTCGATCGAGCTGGGAAAACTGGATGACCGTCCAACAGAAGAGAAAGATGACTTAAGGTTCCCAAGATCCTTCGTACCACTTGATGACACTGATGCCACCAAGTCAACAATTGAGGAACTTGAACAAGTCATATTGTTCGAGCATGTGCGAGATAGAAAGGTATACCGGGGCATGTGGTTAACTCCAAGCTTAGGAAAAATCTCATTGATTTTCTTAAATCTAATGCCGATTGTTTTGTCTGGTCGCACTTAGATATGATAGGAATCCCACTAGAGATAACAACTCACAAATTGAGTTTGGATCCGAACTTCCATCCAATTAAGCAGAAGAAGAGGCCATGGTCCGAGGTTAAACACGCATTCATCAAAGACGGTATATCTAAACTTTTAAAAATAGGTTCCATTCGGGAAGTTAAATACCCGTATTGGCTAGATAATGTAGTCATCATACCTAAAAAGGAAAACAAACTTAGAATGTGTGTAGATTATAAGGATTTGAATAAGGCATGCCCAAATGATTCATTTCCTTTGCCAAACATCGACCGAATGATCGATGAAATGGTAGGGCACGAGACATTGTGCTTTCTTGACGCCTACTCCGGGTACAAACAAATACAGATGGACCCGGGCAACCAAGATAAAACTTCTTTTATAACTAGGTTCGACACTTATTGTTATAACATGATGCCATTTGTGCTAAAAATGCCAGTGCCACATAACAACGCCTAGTTAACTGGATGTTCAAGGAACAAATAGGGAAATCAATGGAGGTTTATATTGACAATATGGTAGTTAAGTACCTACGAGCAGAGGACCATTTGAAATATTTGCAGGAAACCTTCGACATACTAAGGGAATACAATATAAAGTTGAACCTAGAGAAGTGTTCCTTCAGAGTCGGCTCGGGCAAGTTCCTCAATTTTATGGTATCTAACCGGGGAATAGAGATCAACCCGGATAAGATAAAGGCCATAGAAGATATCACCGTGGTCGACAACGTCAAGGTAGTGCAAAGGCTGATGGGGCGAATAGCCATATTGGGCCAATTTATTTTCAGGTCATCGGATAAAAGCCACTAATTTTTCTCATTACTAAGGAAAAAGAGTGACGTCGCTTGGACCCGGGAGTGCCAAAAGGCTTTGGCGGAACTCAAATAGTACTTATCAAGCCCTCATATGTAGCACACCCTGAAGGCGAACGAGGAGCTATACCTTTACTTGGCAGTGTCTGAGGTAGTGGTAAGTGGTATCCTAGTTCGGTAAGAAGAAGGTACATAATTTCCTATATATTATGTTAGTAGAACCCTACGGGATGCCGAAACGAGGTATCCACACCTAGAAAAATTGGCACTTTCCTTACTAAGAACATCTAGGAAACTAAAACCATATTTTCAATGTCACCCTATATGTGTCTTGACCTCGTACCCATTAAGGAATGCCATGCATAAACCTGAACTCTCAGGCCTCCTAACAAAGTGCGTCGTAGAGATTAGTGAGTACGATATTGAATACGAACCTCGAACAACTATCAAGTCCTAGATATTGGAAGACTTCGTGGTCAATTTCACACCGGCCCTGATTCCCGTGGTCGATAAAGAATTATTACTTGCCTTGGGGACTATCTCGAGGGTCTGGACCCTATTCACGGACATTGCCTCCAACGCGAAAGGGTCCGGGTTGGGTATCGTGCTAAAACCCCCCACAGGTAACATAATAAGGCAATTAATTAAAACTGTGAAATTGACTAACAATGAAGCGGAGTATGAGGCCATGATTGCAGGTCTGGAATTGGCTAAAAGCATGGGGGCTGAGGTTATCGAAGCCAAGTGCGATTCCCTCCTCGTTGTTAACCAGGTCAACGGAACATTCAAAGTAAAAAATGACCGGATGCGAAGGTACTTGGATAAATTATAAATAGTTTTGCATCAATTCAAAGAATAGACGCTACAACATGTACCTTAAGATAAAAATAGTGAGGCCAATGCACTGGCTAATTTAGGGTCATCAGTGGACTTCGAAGAATTTAACTCCTGAATGGTGGTGCAATCGATGAGCTCAGTAATAGAGGCCGGTCATGCTGAGGTAAACTCAACAAGTTTGACCTGGGATTGGCGAAACAAATACGTGGATTACTTTCAGAAGGGGAAACTGCTATCGGATCCTAAATAATCAAGGGCCCTTCTAACTATAGCTATCAGGTTTTGCTTGTTTGAAGGCCTACTGCACCGAAGGTCATTTTTCAGATCGTTAGCAAGATGCTTGTGGCCCGGAGAGACCGACTACGTGATGTAGGAAGTACACGAGGGGACTTGCAAAAACCACTCCGGAGCAGAATCGTTGGTACGGAAATTGATCAGGCCGGGTATTACTGGAACGAAATGAAGAAAAATACAAAGCACTTCGTTCAAAAGTGTGACGAATGTCAGAGAAATGCTCCGATGATCTACCAGCCATGAGCGTTTCTTCACCCGGCCCATTCCCTTTGGCCGTTCATGAAGTGGGGAATGGATATCTTAGGTCATTTACCATGGGCACCCGGTAAGGCTCAGTACATATTGCTTATCACTGCTTACATCTCTAAGTGGATTGAATCACATGCATTTGAGAAATTTAGGGAAAAGGAGATTATCGATTTCATCTGGGATTATATAATCTGCCGGTTGGGGATACCAACCGAAATCACGTGCACAAAGAGGGGCTAGAGTACAAATATGAACTCTTCTAATATGAACAATCCTAAATGATAAATGATAACTCATGAAATATTTCAAAGGTTCAATGACAAGGCAACTCACAATTATATAACTAAATTTAATTAAATATTAACTAAACCCTAATTTATATAATTAAAATATTTAAAATTACTTAAATTAAAAAATATAGATAACTAACCTTGAAATACTAGGATGGGGAGTTTGATTTTAGGTGGCAGAGGAGGCAGTAGTGGCGGAGGACGCAGTGGGGCCGGCGGAACAGTGGCGGGGGAGGAGAGGGAGACTTCAAACTGCTTTGTTTTTGGGTGAGATGAGAGATATGAGTTGATTTTGGGTGGGGATTTGGGGGAATCGCGACAATGGGGAGGAGAAGAAGAGAGATGGAAGAGAGATAGAGAAAAGAGGAAAATGGAGGAAAACCCGTCTGATGCTAACCTAATTTAAAAATTTTCTACCGAAATCAGTCAGTAAGTTTAAGTGGCCTTTGGCTCGTTTGACCAAGACCATTCCGACCGAAGTCGGTCGGTAATTTAATGTTAAATTAAAAAAAAAAAAATTTAAATACCGACCGAAGTCGGTCGATAATTTAATTTTAGATTTTTAAAAAAATATTTAATTATAGATACTATATAATATATAATGTATGTATGTATGTATATATATATATATATATATATATATATATATATATATATATATACATACATACATTTTATATCTTATGTTGTTGTTGCTACATAACAACATGGGATTTGACCGAGTATATGTTGTTGTTGCTACAACTTAAGTTTTAAAATAACACTATATCTTATAACACTATACATTTTATTTTTAAATGTGTTATAGCCGATACTTAGACTCGATCGCTCAAATATTAATTATAGGTACTGTATAATATATAATTAATTATGTATGTATATATATATATATATATATATATATATATATATATATATATACACACACACACCCACACACTGCAAGGAGCTACTCTTCTCAGATGCTTGAGCCTTCTTTATTATTTATTTACTACGACACTAACTGTATCATAGCATATTGGATATAACGATTATTTCAATTAAACTCGATCAAGTATATTTATAATGTTTATCATCTGTGTGCTTTCGTATAAATTACACTTCATATCCGTAGACATGTAGTAGATTATAATAGAGTGTATGATTTTATTTCATATATATGTCACGAACCAAACTCCTAACATATCGTGATGGCACCTGACGTAGTACTAGGCAAGCCGATTTCTCACAAATATTTCCAACACTTTTAACAAGAATGAATTTAAAGCAGTTTTAATAGTGAAAGTTCTCATAACCGGGATAGAAAACCCAAAACATAATGCGGAATTCTCAAATATCGGGGTGTCATAGAGTACATGAGCATCTATAAATTACAAGTCTAGAAAATACGGTCTATAATAGTCTGAGACCAAATATAGTAATCAAGAAGATAAGGAAGGAGAGACAAGGTCTGCGAAACACCGGCAGCTACCTCGGAATCTCCGGATAATCAACTGTGCGAAGAAATCAACACCCACTGTGATTCCGGATAATCAACCGTGCGAAGAAATCAACACCCACTGTGTCCGGGAAGACCTGGATCTGCATACGAAGTGCAGGGTGTAGTATGAGTACAACCAACTCAGCAAGTAACAATACTAAATAAAGAACTGAAAGTAGTGACGAGCTTCACAACTGAGTCCAATTACAGTAATTTCCAACATAATAAGGTAGGCATGCTTTCAAGTTTAACATTTAAGGCCAAAAAAGTAATTTCATGTCAAGTTCAACTGAAACATAAGCTAATATCTCTTAGAAATTTCCAAAACAGTGATACATGACAGCTGAAGTGCAACAATAATGAAATCAAATGCATCCTTTCAGGACCACAGTCACTCATCCATTCCATTCACTCAGCACTCAGCACTCGCACTCAGTAGGTACCTGTGCTCACTCGGAGTATGTACAGACTCCGGAGGGGCTCCTTCAGTCCAAGCGCTATAATCCGCACGGACAACTCACGTGCTGCACGGATAACTCACGTTCTATAGTATCAATATTTGGATCCGCACGGACAATTCACATGTTGCATAGATAACTCACGTGTTGCACGGACAACTCACGTGCTATAGTATAATATCTGGATCAGCACGGACAACTCACGTGCTGCACGGACAACTCACGTGCTGCACGGACAACTCACGTGCTATAGTATAATATATGGATCTGCATGAATAACTCACGTGCTGTACGGATAACTCACGTGGTATAGTATCAATATATCACAATTAGTCCCTCGGCCCCACTCAGTCATAAATCTCTCTAGTCTCTCGGGCTCTCAGAAATTATGAAAATCAGCCCCAACAGAAATGATATAATGTATCAATAATGAACAATAGAGACTAAGATAAAATAAATAAGTAAACTGTGACTGAGTATAAAATAACAATTTAGCAGATAATTCAACATGTACACGATCTCTGTGGATCCCTATAGTGCCAAAACATAATCTGAACATGATTTGTGGCTCAATTTCTCCACTACATGGAGAATGTACAGATATCAACAGATTATTCAATTACACAATTTCATGGAATTTGATCAAGTCACAATTCCTACGGTGCACGCCCACACGCCCATCACCTAGCATGTGTGTCACCTCAAAATCGATCACATAACACAAAATCCGGGGTTTCATACCCTCGGAACCAGATTTAGAACTGTTACTTACCTCAAACCGTGAAATTCTTTATTCTGCTATGCCCTTGCCTCGCGAATCGACCTCTGAACGCCTCGAATCTAGTCATAATTAATTCGATTCAGTCAATACAAATTATAGGAATTAATTCCATATGAAAATACAAATTTTTCAACAAAATCCGAAATTGCACTTAAAAATCTCCTGTGGGCACCACGTCTCTAAACCCGACAAAAATTATAAAATATGAATGCCCATCCAACCACGAGTCCAACCATACAGATTTCACCAAATTCCGACATCAACTCGACCCTCAAATCTTCAATTAAAGTCTTTGAAGATTTCTATCATTTTCAACCCATTCTTTACCCATTTGAACTCAACAATCTTTCCACAAACCTTATTGGTACGTGTATGTATAAATAATACTCTTACACTCAAGAATCATACTCCCAATCACCCATCTTTACCCAAACTCGAAATTGAAGACTAGGGTTAGAAATTCTTACCTCTTTGAAGCCCTAGCAAGATCCTTGTGAAATCTTCAAACCTTGAACAAGAATTGATGGACAAATGGCTAGGTCTTCACTTTCTCTCTCTAAGATGCTCTCACCTCTCTCTAAAATATCAGATGAAACTCTTCAAAATCACCCCTAATAGTGTTTTATAAGAATGGGGTCGGGTTTATAAAGTCAGAAAAATGAAGCCCCGAAACACACTCTGCGGTCGCATATGCGACCACATAATGCTCCTGCGACCTGCATAATGGGTCGCAAAAATGCCCTCCGGAACTGGGCAACACTATTTCAGTTTGCGAACGTTTTGCGGTCTGTATACCTGTTCTGCGGTCGCATAATGCACCACAAAACTAGTCTGCAGTCGCATAATGCACCGCAGAACTGGTCTGCGGTCGCATAATGCGCCACAGACCTTCCTCCAAACTTGCCCCACTTCTGATTCACTCTGCAGCTATTATGCGGTCCGTAGAGTAATTTTGCGACCGCATAGTAAGCCGCAAAAATGTTTTTTCCGGCAAAAAATTTTCTTTACTCATTGGCGCATTGTTCAACCCAAAAGGTCCGAGCCGCAGTCTAAAATTCTCAAACACGTAAGCCTAGTTCGGTACCACGAAATCTTAATTTCCTTAGCAAAAATTTTTCGGGGTCGTTACACATAAGTCAATATCCGGTCACCCTTTTCAACTTAAGTTCTAAACCTTGGAACTAAGTATTCCAAATCATTCCAAAATCTCTCCGAACCCGAACCAATTACCCGGCAAGTCAAATAACAACCGAAAAGCAGAATTTGAGCAATAAATGGGGAGACGGGGTTGTAATAATCGAAACGACCGACCGGGTCGTTATAATATGATTATTTACACTTACATATATATATGACAAGGGTTGATGATTTATTCTCAACTGTTCATTACATCGATCGAATGCTTGATAGATGAATAAATAAGAAAACAAATCTTGAAGTTTAAGTGACTACATGCTCCGGTATACTGAGTGACTAGATGCTCCAAGATGTGTACAATCGATATAGTCTTGAATGTTTTATTTTCGATCACCTTATTAGTTCTTTGCTCGGATAATACTTCATCAGTGGATCAATTGGAAATTCCAGTATATTCGATTAAAACTTACTATAACACATTTAAAAATAAAGCGTATAGTTCTATAAGATGTAGTGTTCTATTAATACTTAAGTTTTAGCAACAACATATGTATACTTATATTAATATTACATATGTTAATATAACATTAATATGTGTGTGTGTATATATATATATATATATATATATATATATATATATATAATACTTAAGTTGTAGGAACAACAACATATTAATACGCTATATTAATACTTAAGTTGTAGCAACAACAACATATGTATACATATTAATGCTATATTAACATATGCAATATTAATATAAGTATACATATTGCTAAAACTTAAGTATTAATATAGCACTATATCTTATAGAACTATACACTTTGTTTTTAAATGTGTTATAGTAAGTTTTAATCGAATATAATTGAATTTCAATTGATCCACTGATAAAGTATCCGAGTAAAGTACTAATAAGGTGATCGAGAATAAAACATTCAAGATTATGTGTGTGTGTATATATATATACATACATATATATAAATGAGTGTGTGTATTGTTAAATATATATATAGATATTGTAAATAACAAATAATCTAACAATAATACCGACTTAACTTTCCGACCGATTTCGGTTTGTAGATATTGTAAATAACAAATAATCCAACAATAATATCAACCGAAATCGGTCGGTAAATTATATATATAATTTTTGTTATATTAAAAGACCAATTGCACTTGGGCGGAAAAAAATAATTTCAACTTTCCGACCGATTTCGGCTGGTATACTTGAAATTTTTTAATTAAAACTTATTTTGGTAGATAGTATGTAAGTATGACAAGGTCTTGGTCAAAGATTGACCAATTTCCATCCGACATCGGTCAAAATTTTTGTTTTTATGTTGTGGGACCACTATTTCCGACCGGCGGTGGTCGGTATCTTTGTGACAAATATTTTGACTTTTGCGACCAATTTACCTCGTTTCAAACCGCAATCGGTCGGTTTATTTTTCGACCGTGGACGGGTTTTGACAGTTTTCTAGCAGTGTATAAAGCTTCACTTTTTGACCTTTAAAAGTAAAGTAATTAAGTAAACTAACTACTAGTACGATAGAGTTCAGAAGTAAAAGAAACTAGTGCTTCATAATATTCATTAAATTCTTGGACATGTTCTTGCGCAAGCTGTGGAAAACATCTCCGCTGCCTACATTACAGAGATTAGCATGACAGTGCATATATATCTAGTTATCATGCTTTTATTTCATATACAATAATTACAGATCACTGATTAGAAATAATTAAGCAGCGGTTTGAGGCTCCCCACCAGTACAAATTAAAGATCCACCATTATCATAGAGTTCGCAACCCTTGCCTGCGTTACAACAGTTGATGCATTCTTGATTAAGCTTTACCAATCCAGAAATCGGGCAACTTATGCTAGCAACTCTAGGGTCACATTCCGTAGTACAACTCTTGGGTTCATCACTCTCTCCTTCACAAACAAACTTGCCATCCTGATCGAAGTAGTAGCAACCTTTGTAGCCCGAGCAACAGGTGGTGCATCCCGTGGGATTAATTATCGTCTCTCCTTCTGAACGCGGGCATTTTGAATAGGCAATATCTGGATCACAAAATTGGGGACAAAAGTTTGGATTTTTGGGGTCAGACAATCCTTCACAAATAAAAGTTCCATTAGCGTTGTAATAGTTGCAGCCCTTGTAGCCTGCGCAACAAGTGGTGCATATGGGATCCTCCGGACTTCCTTGTGAACGCGGGCATATCCCATAGGCAAAATTACCACACTCTTTGGTACAAGCCTTGGCATCAAAAAGTAGTAGAGACATTCCTACAATAAACATAGCTATATTTGTTAGTTATTTGCATGCCCTTATTTTTTTAATATCATATTTGAAGGAAGGGTTAAACCAATAATAGTAACTCGCACAAATTAAAGGATTACACATAGACAATCTTAAGGAATAACAACAGTTCTACATCAAAGAAGAAAAGAAAGGAAAAAAGGACAAAGGAAAATGATCTTACCAAGAACAAGTAGGTGAGCGAGGAAACTAACTTTGTGAACAGCCATTATATGCTTTCTCGTGAGTTACTTTGTTTTCTTTTTGGGGTAAGGAGGGTCTATCCTTCTCCATCTATTTATAGCAAACGAGTGATCAATTAGAACATAGTCAGAATCAATTCATTATTGGCTAATTAAAACCTTTTTGTTTATGATTAATGTATAGCCTCCTCAATTGATAGATCTATTTTTATAGCGTAAGTTTGGCAAGGTACACGCTTGCTTCTTTATTATAAAGTTTTAAAAACTTCCCAAGGTTTCTGGCAGCCATAAGGTACTTATAGGTAAATTTTTATAATGAACACTAATTAATAATTTGATAAAAATGATAATTACATATTATAATAGGTTAAACTATATTGATAATAAGTAAAAATATATTGTATATAAAATATACAATATTTAAAGTTTAACAAGTCACACCGTCCCTTTAATTTCCCTAGCTCCATCAGTCGAGTGACTTGTGATTGGAAGAAGTGCACAAGTGGGACATAAATTAAAATTAAAATAAATAAATATAAGTTTGGCTGCTAAAAGCCGACGGCGGCGAAAGGCAGCGTTGTGTTTCTTTCTTGTCCAAACTCTTTAGGTTTGACATTTTCTTCGTTATTTAATGTGACACTTTGACTTAAAATTTGATGGTTGCGTGTATGCCTACAGTATTAGACTATGTTTTTTCTCTGAGAAATAATGTAATCGTTAATCAAATACTATACATCTAGGGGTGTTAAATGGGTGGGGTTATTTAATTTTGGACGGGTCAAAATGGGTTGAATTAATAAATGAGTGGGTTATTGGTTACTTGGGCTGATATGTACCGAGTTAAGATTGGTTAAAATTTAGGTCATAACCCAATCCATACAACTCTTATCAAGTTTTAATTAATGTATATTATTTTCTTATGAATTATTTACTTCTCAAATAAGATTTTATTTTTGTTATGGTCATATATAATATATCAAAAAAATTATTTTAATAAAGTTACTCATGAATTAATTTGACCTAAAAATCGGTCCAACTTTAAATGGGCTGAGAGGGGCTAGGTCAAAATTGGCTGAGGCCTGAGTTCCACTAATGGACAGGTCAATGGCTGGCCAACCTTAAACGGATTGAGCGGATTAAATAGGTTTGGGATCAAATTGCCGCCCCCAAACTATATCATTTAGGCTGCCAAGTTGGACCTTTCGGTTTAGTTGTAGATCATTTTCTTTTCAACAAAATTTGCTTTGCTGCAGTCTGCATGTCAAACGTAATAGCTATCTTAAAACTTCTGCTTGGTACTTTTATTTGTCTAGTCAAAGGATGGAACTAAAAATAAATAACACTAGACGGGTTTGATAAATATTGCGCTTTACTTTTATCACATACTAGTGAATATGCGCGCTTCACGCTATTATGAGAGGAAATCAAAATATGACCAAATAGTTAATATCAGAACTTTTGCTAAGCAAAACCAAGCTTTGCTAATCAATTAAATGTGTTACTAAATGAAATGGAGAAGAACAATTTTTTCCTTGACATCGCTTGGTCAATAATTAACTAAGAAGACTAAAAAAAATACAATTTATACGGTCATGGCCTTGAGATAGTCATGCAATAAAATTGCAAAAGAAACATCTTGAAGATGCCATATGAATTTGAAATCCATGCCACACCTTGTACTAAATTTAAAATGTACAACTTCCATAATATTAAAAGCTACAAATAATTGAGTTTATTTCCGTAAAGAAGATAGTTGAAGTTACATTTAAATTTATACTCCCCCTTTAAATAGAAAACTAAAGCTCAATAGACTGATGTGCTACCATTTGCAATTGAAAGTTCTACAATATATACTATCCTACTGTATGTTGTTCAACTTGAAGCAAAGCTAAAACAAATCAGAAAATGCAATTCATTTTAGACGATACAAAATTATGCATGATAAAAATAAAATGCCTAAAAATAAAGTTATGTCACTTTTTAATAACAAAAGAGATAAAAGATCTATAAAAAAAATAGAAGTCATACCATACATATAGTTCATGAGGAAAGGGGCTGAAGGACAACTTTTCATGTTCAGTAATCTTAAACTCCATTCCCGCTCCTAGAAATGATGCTTTAATTTGGCAGAGCTTTTGTGAGAGGATATAGCAATATTTGTCCAATATTTTAATAGAACGCACGGGGAATAACAATAGAAAATGAGCAACAACACCAAAAAAAATAAAGCCTAATTCTCATCCTATATATATATATATATATATATATATATATATATATATATATATATGTGCAATATACTCCACTCTGAAAATAATATTATATGTACGAACTCAAAGTTGTATTAAATCTTACAAAAATAGGGAAAAAGGAAATAAAAGTTACAATATAATTTGACCAAATAACATCTCTTACATACGTAGCTTTCTCAAAACTATTTGTTTATGCCGTGCAAATGGCTCATCTATCCCATCAGGACGAGCCTACAAGTAGAAATACATTAGAGGAGTATTTTGCATACACTACTTGGTTCAAAATATATGCACTTAAATTTGAGTATGTGTATCACTCAACAACACAGAATGCATCATGCAAACAAAGGCATTTTGAAATTTGCAACACGTAACTTTAATTTATGAGGGTTTTCCCTGTTAGTTGAAACTATATATTTGAGTTGCAATTTTTTTTCTCTGTGCAAAAAGTTAAGGGAAGTAGAACCGTTAGTATATATAGCCATAATAATTTACTGATTTACCAAGTTTCAAACAGTTTGAAGTTCAGTAAAATCACATATTTATTCTTATTGTTAAACCAAAAAAAAAATCTACCAATCTTTGAATTTATCAAAAACAATAATATTACATTGTTCATTTTCCAAGTCCTTTTGGCTTTTTAACTATTTTGCAAATTGTACACACGATTGAAAGTTAAGTTTTAGGATTTACTTTTCAATATAAAAATTCATTATTAATGATCAGAATATATGTCGAGTTAGCAACACAATATAAACAGCATAGACAACATATAATATTTTTACGATGATTGAGAAAATTGACCTCTTTTACGATATATAGAAAGTGGTAGAAGGAAAAATATCTGAATGAAAACCTGTGATACATTGAATCCATCTTTCACGGTTGAGGAGAAATAGCTTTGACGGCAGAAAAGTTGTTTGTCCAATGAAAGGCCAAACTCGAGTTTGACTTTTTTCTTTCTTATTCAGGCAAAGACTTCTGAACTATGTGACGGTTGGGCTCTTATGAAACGTTTTGCGTCTTCTTAATTAAGATGATGATTAACAGAGGGAGGTTTAATGAAAATGGTTAATGAAGGGGCATGACTTTTAAGGCCAAAAAAACTGAAACAAAGAGGAAAGAGGCAAAATAATTGAGAAAAGGTAAAAAGCTGAGAAAAAAGATAAGTTGAAACACTGGTTTAGGAGAGTGCCACATCACCGGGCTATGTCCCTCAAATATATATATATATATATATATATATATATATATATATATATATATATATATATATATATATATATAATTAATAAATAGTTACTATTATCAAAGTGATTTATTTGGAATCAATGGAAATACTGAATAGTCTATCCGTTATACATGTAAAATTATGGTTTAAGAAGTTATAACTAACAAATAGTTCCACCAAAAGGTCTATTTAATTGAATCATTAAAATCTTCTCAATTTACGATGTCGTCCTTGATAAGTATACGTTAGTATTGGAAGCTTATCTACCCAAAGAAGATTTAGCTTTGTTACTTAAATTAATTAATAAGAAGATATATTGTGTTCTCCACCAGAAACTTAATATCTTGAATTCTCATGTATATAAAATTAGAAGGTCAATTTGTTAAAAAGTAGGGTTTATGTCTCTATCCCAAAGGAAGAACGTAATGTTTTTTTTAATTTCAAACACGAGTCACGATTTTATTGTCACTGCGCGCAAAATGAAGTTGTCGAAGGGGGGGCTAGGCCTTACCTTCGTATACATTTTGGAGCATGTACTAGCAGGACTCAAGATTTGTAAACATAATAGTTCCATATCTATGAACAAACTAGTTGACCCCAAAATTAAGAGAAAATAAAGCTGATAATTCAAGGTGGCTCGAACATGAGCATGCTTGATCTCCTCTTCTTGACTCGAAATGAAGGCATTTGCCATCTATTTGTGTTCAAAAGTCCTCTACTTTGACTAGGTCCTGGATGTGGCTTTGTCACGCCCCGACCATGGGGAGCGCGACCGTCACTCGACCGAGACATCCCAGTCAAGCAAGCCTACTTGTAATGACCCGATCGGTCATTTTGTGTAATTACGCCATGTTTCCCTTTTTTGATGCTTCATACATGTGTAATTTCAGTTTTATGACTTACGAGGTTGATTGGTTTCGTTCCGGGAAGGTTTTGGATTAATTTGGACTCTTTGATTATTCTTGGTTTAGAAGACTAAGTTGATTATGTTGACCAAACTTTGACTTATGTAAAAATGACCTCGAAACAACATTTTGATGGCTCCGATAGGTTCGTATCATGATTTTGGACTTAAGCATATGCTCGGAATCAAATTCAAAGGTTCGTAAGTTGATTTGTGTTGTTTTGCTGAAATTTGGCAATTTGAGATCTTGAAGTTTGTCCGTGGGTTGAGTTTTGGCTATTGGGTTCGGAACTTGATTTTGGCACTTGAAATAGGTCCGGTATGCTATTTAAAACTTATCTACAAAATTTGGTGTCATTTGGAGTTGATTTGATAGGATTCAGACGCTTGTCTGCAATTCTAGATGTTCTTGAATTTTACTTTGAAATTCATGCATTTTGATGTCCGATTAGTAGTTCTAGATGTTATTTTTGTGTTTTGATCGCGTGAGCGAGTTCGTGTGATATTTTTAGACTTGTCTGAATATTTGGTTTGGAGCCCCGAGGGCTCGGGTGAGTTTGGAACGTGTCGTGTAATGGTTTGAACTGAAACCTGGACTGTTGGTGTGCTGATGCCTCAGGTGTCACAATTGCGAACACCATCATCGCAATTGCGATCCTAGCAGGGAGATCTCAGGTGTCACAATTGCGATATCTGGATCGCAATTGAGAAAAGTATCAGGATTTGGGTATGCTCGTATTTGCGACAAAAGTGTCGCATTTGCAATAAGGACAGTCTTCGCAATTGCGAAGCCAATATCACATTTGCAACTTCCTCTTAGGCTGTCAGTGGATGCATTTGCGAGAATTCCTTCGCAATTGCGAACCCATGTCACAATTACAACAACTGTAACTGAACAAAAGGGATGGGAGTCAGATTTTTTCATCATATTCTCTCATTTTAGAACCGTAGACTCGATATGAGGCGATTTGGAGAGAGGATTTTCATTTAAAAATATTGGAAAAGTGATTCTAATAAATTTTCAACTATATTTCATGATTATATCTTAGATTTAACATCGAATTTATGTGAATCAAAGAGAAAATTTGGGGAGTTTTGTCAAAATTTTAAAAAATGAAGATTTGAGATTTGAGAGTCGGTTTGGTCTGGGATTTGAAAACTAATTACATATATGGACTCGTGGGGTTATGTGTAGTCGGAATCTACCCTTGGACCTGAGTTTTGACCGGACGGGCCTAAGATTGATTTTTTGGGGATGTAACGACTCGGCCGATCATTTTGAGAGTAGTAGCCCCAAACCCCTATTTATTGCTCCCTTTAATTCATTTTGTGGTTATGTAACTTACCGAGAGGATTTGTCTTTGGTTTCGGAGTGAAGTGAGACACATAGTCCCTAAGAAGGGAGTCTAAGTCGTAGGATTTGACCGTAGTTTGAACTGTGTAAAGAAGACCTCAGAATGGAGTTTCGACGGTTCCAATAGCTCCGTAGGGTAATTTTAGTCTTAGAAGAGTGTTCGGATGTTGAATTGGAGGTCCGTAGGTCGTTTTAGCACCAATTGGCGAAAGTTGGATGATATTTTGGGAAGTTTGACCGGGAGTGGACTTTTTTATATCGGGGTAGGATTCCGATTCCGAAAGTTGGAGTAGGTCCGTAATGTCAATTATGGCTTTTGTGCAAAATTTGAGGTCAATTGGACTTGATTTGATAGGTTTCGGCGTCGGATATAGAAGTTTGAAGTTTTAAAGTTCATTAGGCTTGAATCAATGTGCAATTAGTATTTTTAGTGTTGTTTGATGTGATTTAAAGGCTCGACTACGTCCGTATGATATTTTAGGACTTTTTGGTAAGTTTGGGTTAACGAATCAAATTTTGACTTGTGAGAATGGCTGAAGGCACCAGCTCTGGTGTAATCGCACCTGCACAAGATTGACTGCAAGTGCGAGCCCGCAAAAGCGGGAAATTTAGCGCAAATACGGGACTGGAGGACTTGGCCAGTGGTCATAGATGCGACGCGAAGACCGAAGGAGCAGAGTCGCTTATATGGAGAAATGAGCGCATAAGCGGAAAGGGCCAGGAGGCCTGTTGGTCGCAGAAGCGGACTTGGTCCGCAGGAGCGGAAGCGCATATCGCATTTGGGTTTGCAAAAGCAGACATGCCCGGACTAAGTTAGAACCGCACCTGCGATGGAAATTCTGCAGGTGCGGAGTCGCAAATGCGGTTGTGGACTCGCAGAAGCGATTTCGCAGGGGCAGAAAAGGGGCAATTCCGAGGGTTTATTTCATTCTTCATTTTGGAAATTTTGAACTCGGTCTAGGGAAATTTTTGAGAGATCTTTCAAGGTATTTCTTGAGGTAAGCCACTCGTGAACATTTTTATTCAATAATCTTGTTTTTCTATTAATTTTCCCACATAGTTAGTGTGTATTTAAGGTGGAAATTGAGAGTTTGAGGTTAGGGATTTGGAGAGTTGATTTGAGGAATTGAGTGGCGATTTGGTGTCGGATTTTGGTAATTTTGGTATGGGTGAACTCGTGATCGAATGGGTGTTCGTATTTTGTGACTTTTACCTGATTCCGACACATGAGCCCGGGGTCGACTTTTGGGGTGATTTTTTATATTCTTTGCTTAAGTCGTAGTTTCAGTATTTAAATTAGTTATTCGTAGTTGTATTCATGATATGTAATTGCTTTTGGCTAGATTTGGGCTATTCAGAGTCGGAAAATTGAGGGAAGGCATTCTTACCGATTGATTGAGCGAGATTTGAGGTAAGTGACTTGTTTAACTTTGTGTGGGAGAAATCCCCTTAGGATTTGGTACTGTTGTAACACTTTGTGATATGTGAGCGCCGTGTACGCGAGGTGACAAGTGCGTACACGGACTAATTGTGGAAATTTTGGTTCTTGCGGAGTTGTCTTATTTTGAATTCCTTAACTGAGTTGTCTTAGCTTATGTAGTGATCATGTTTAGCCTAGTATCGCATGTCTACGTGCCTTAACTCCTACTTGCAAAGTTGTGCAATATGCTTAGTTGAATTACCTGCTTCCCTTGATTTGAATTAAATCTTTAACTATAAGATTTCTTGCTGTAAATTCGTTGTTCCTTCGATTCGATTATCTGCTGCATATTTATTTTGGGACTACGAAGCGTTTACTCAGGAGATTCCCCTGTACTGCATATTTACTTTGGGACTACGAGGCGTTTACTTGGGGGATCCCCTTGTACTGCATATTTACTTTGGGACTACGAGGCGATTCCTCGGGAGAACCCCATGTACTGCATATTTACTTTAGGACTACGAGGTGTTTACTCGGGAGATTCCCCCTGTCTTGCATATTTACATTTGGGACTACGAGGCGGTACCTCGGGAGTGCCCCTGTTGTTTACCTCTAATTGCTGAGCTGTTATCTTTCTGAAACTTCTTGTTGTTTAAAATCTCAGTTATTTCTATATATTATTATATCTTCTGCCTTACTTTTATTTTAAACCAGTAGGGCCCTGACCTGACCTCGTCACTACTTTACCGTGGTTAGGCTTGGCACTTACTGGGTACCGTTGTGGTGTACTCATGCTACACTTCTGCACATCTTTTTTTGCAAATCCATGTACCGCTTACCAGACCAGATATCAGTGAGCTAGCCTGTACGCGGAGACTTCAAGGTACATCTACCAACGTCCGCAGACCCCGGAGTCCCCCTTTATCCTTACTATGTTTTTTTCCTTATTTTTCTTTAGATTCTGATGTATAGAGACACTTAGTATTTGCTCTTAGAATCTTGTGACTTGTTTCCATCGGGTTTTGGGAGTTGTAATTATTGAATGGCAGTTTTATAATCCTTTCATGTGTTGAGAATTGGGCTACAGTTTTATATTATGTATTTTCGCAAATCTGTTAGGCTTACCTAGTCTTAGAGAATATGTGCCATCACGACATCCTATGGAGGGTGAAATGGGTTCGTGACAAGTTGGTATCAGAGCACTAGGTTCATAGGTGTTATGAGTCACAAGCAGGTTTAGTAGAGTCTTGCGGATCGGTACAGAGATATCAATACTTATCTTCGGGAGGCTATGGATCTGTTAGGAAAAGTTTCACTTTCTTTGATTCCTTATCGTGCGATATTTAGACTTCAGACTCTAAACTTCTATCTTTCTATTCTCTCACAGATGGTAGAGGCCGATGACGTCTACGTGTTGCAACCAGAGCACCCGCACGAGCTGCTACAGAGGATCCACCAGTAGTTCTAGTTGGAGGACAGGAACCTGAGGCACCTGTTACTGCACCAACCCTCCAGGAGACTCTAGCCAGTTTCTGAGCATGTTTAGCACTTTAGCTCAGATAGGGTTGATACTGCTTGCTCCTGCCACATCTCAGGCTGCGGGAGGAGCACAGACTACCGTTGCCGGTAACCTAGAATAATGGGTTCGGGTCGACCAGGTTCCATAGATCATACCGATGCAGCCGGTAGCTCCAGTTCAGCCCGAGGTTAGGGAAGCAGCTTCTGAGGCAGAGAAGCTCAGGCTCGAGAGGTACACAAAGTACCACCCTCCTACTTTCAGTGGCTTGACGTTAGAGGATGCCTAGGGTGTTTTCTTGAGGAGTACCACCATATCCTCTGTACTATGGGTGTTGCAGAGACTAGTGGGGTTTCTTTCACTACGTTCCAGCTTAGAGGAGCGGACTATCAGTGGTGGCGCGCTTACGAGTTGGATAGTCTGGCTGAGGAAGCTTCACTCACTTGGACTCAGTTCTCAGATATGTTCTTGAGGGAGTATGTTCCCCAGAGTCTGAGAGATGCTTGGCGTGTAGAGTTTGAGCGGTTGCGTCAGGGTTCTATGACTGTGTCGGAGTATGCATTCCGATTCAGTGATTTGGCTAGGTATGCACCAGACTTGGTTACTACTATTTGAGAGCGGGTTCGTTGATTTATTGAGGGGCTCAACCCCAGAATCAGATTGAGCATAGAGGGTGAGTTCGAGTGGATATTACGTACCAACACTTAGTAGGGATTGCTAGGAGATTAGAGGGTATGCTGACTCGGGATAGAGAGGAGAGAGAGGCCAAGAGGTCTCGAGAGTCTGGCACTTATATTAGTACTCGTGCCCTAGCGGAAGCTCATTAGGGCAGAGGTTATATGAGTCGCCCTATTTATTCAACACTTCCAGCCGCCAGCGGTGCTCCGGCCACTACTAGGCCCCAGGATCCTTATTATGCACTGCTAGTGTCTAGTGTGCCTCCTGCACGGGGTGCTTCTAGTGGTCAGTCTAGTCGATCAGGCCCGAGCCAGTCGCATCAGCCACGTCCTCCGAGAGCTTGTTTTGAGTATGACGACACCCGTCATTTGGTGAGGGATTGCCCCAGATTTAGGAGGGGTGCACCTCCACAAATATCTCAGGCACCGCGTGCTCCACCAGGTCCTCAAGCTATGGTTACAGCACCAGCTACCACCCCACCTGCAAAGCTAGCTAGAGGTGGAGGCCGGACAGGTAGAGGTCGCCCTAGGGGGGGCCAAGCCAGGCCAGATATTATGCCCTTCCTGCTAGGACAGAGGCAGTCACATCAGATTCTGTTATTACAAGTAGCGTTCCGGTCTGTCGTAGAGATGCATCAGTCTTATTTGATCCAGGCTCCACTTTTTCCTATGTGTCATCTTATTTTGCTTCGTATTTGGGTGTATCCCGTGATTCTCTGAGTTCACCTATTTATGTATCTACACTTGTGGGTGATTCCATTGTTGTTGACCGTGTGTATCGGTCGTGTTTGGTTGTTCTGAGTGGTTTTGAGATCAGAGCCGATTTATTATTGCCCAGTATGGTGGATTTCGATGTTATTTTGGGGATGGACTGGTTGTCGCCCTATCATGCTATCCTTGATTGTCATTCCAAGATGGTGACATTGGCTATGCTAGGTCTACCACGGCTAGAGTGGAGAGGTACCTTGGATCATGTTCCTAGCAGGGTTGTTTCATTTCTAAAAGCTCAGCGAATAGTTGAGAAGGGGTGTGATGCGTATCTGGCCTATGTGAGAGATGCTAGTGTTGATACCCCTACCGTCGAGTCAGTTTCAGTGGTGAGGTATTTTGCAGACGTATTTCCAGCTGATCTTCTGGGTATGCCTCCCAACAAGGATATTGACTTTGGCATTGATTTGTTACCGGGCACTCGGCCCATTTCCATTCCACCTTATCGTATGGCCCCAACAGAGTTGAAAGAATTAATGAAATAGTTGCAAGAGTTGCTCGATAAGGGCTTCATTCGGCCCAGTGTGTCGCTCTAGGGTGCTCCTGTCTTGTTTAAGAAGAAGAAGGATGGTTCTATGAGAATGTGTATTGATTATCACCAATTGAACAAGGTTACAGTGAAGAACAAGTATCCATTGCCACATATTGATGACCTATTTGATCAGCTTCAGGGTGCCAGAGTGTTCTCTAAGATTGATTTGCGTTCAGGCTATCATCAGTTGAAGATTCGGGAGCCAGATATCCCGAAGACTGCTTTTAGGACTCGGTATGGTTATTACGAGTTCCTTGTGATGTATTTTGGGCTGACAAATGCCCCAACATCATTCATGCACTTGATGAACAGTGTATTTCAGCCATATCTTGACTCCTTCGTCATTGTGTTTATTGATGACATTCTGGTGTACTCCCGGAGTCATAAGGATCATGAACAACACCTAAGGATTGTGCTTCAGACCTTGAGAGAGAAGAAGTTATATGCAAAATTTTCGAAGTGTAAGTTCTGGCTAGATTCAGTGGCATTTTTGGGTCATGTAGTATCGAGTGAGGGGATCAAGGTAGATCCAAAGAAGATTAAAGCATTGTAGAGTTGGCCTAGACCGTCCTCGGCTACGGAGATCCAGAGTTTTCTTGGCTTGGCCGGGTATTACCGTCGATTTGTAGAGGGTTTCTCGTCTTTATCATCACCTATGACTAGATTGACCCAGAAGGGTGCTCCGTTCAGGTGGATCGAGGATTATGAAGAGAGCTTTCAAAAGCTCAAGGCTGCTTTGACTACAACCCCGGTGTTAGTGTTGCTATTGGATCGGGGTCCTATACGGTGTATTGTTATGCGTCGCGCATTGGTCTTGGCGCGGTGTTGATGTAGGACGGTAGGGTGATTGCCTACGCATCTAGACAGCTGAAGGTGCATGAGAAGAATTATCTTGTCCACGACCTCGAGTTAGCAGCTATTGTTTATGCCTTGAAGATTTGGCGGCACTATTTATATGGTGTTCCTTGTGAGGTTTTCACCGATCACCAGAGTCTACATCATCTGTTTAAATAGAAAAATCTTAACTTGCAGTAGCGGAGATCGTTGGAGTTGCTTAAGGATTATGACATCAACATTCTCTATCATCCCGGGAAGGCCAATATGGTGGCCGATGCCTTGAGTCGCAAGGCGGAGAGTTTGGGCAGTTTAGCATATTGATGACGTCCAAATCCACTACTAAAAAGTAAATTGACACGGTCGCATGCAATATAATTTACCCAACTATGAGTTGAGGTCGAATCCCACAGAGAACAATATGTAGGCGATTAGGAATGTAAGAGAATTATCACTTATTATGCAATGCCAAACACTTAGAATGGTTGTTGAGAAAGTATTATAGCTAAATGCGAAAATGTAAACTAACCTAGAAAGCAAGTAAAATGATCAATGGCTGCAAGTATAGATACAATGGGAATTACACTCAAGTAACGATCCAATATATTTTACAATTTTATAAATATGAGCGAGTTTATGTTAATTAGCCTCGAATAATAATTTTATATTAGTTTCTCTCGAAAACTAACAAGACTTCCTTATTGAATTATCCCTAAAACAATTAAGAGATTAAGCACACCCGAATATGGCTACAAGTAGTCCATTCCTATCCCAAGTTAGAATCTATAAAATGAGGGTTAACGCCTCAAGTTCTTGTTAATTAATCTTTCCCAACCCCAAATTATTTTTCTCAAAATTAATCCGAAGTGAATGGGCGAGTCCTAGGGTTAGCTAATCCCTTTAGAAACATTCAAGAACAAGAATAATTAAAGAAACAATAACTCACTTCATAATAAATAAATATCGTTCAGTACATAAGCACAACAAGGTATTAATCCACACTTTAAATATGAATATTCTTATAAACAAGATTCAAGTGTTGGAAAAAATACTACACAGTTAAATATTCAATACAAAGCAAGGAAATGAAGAAATGAGCATAAATGAGTAAGAAATTCTCAATCAAAAGCTTCAAATCTTCAAGACCCATGTGTGTGTGCAAGAACCCTAGCTCCAAAACTTGTCTTCTCTAGTCTAAAAGACTGAAAAATAAGCCAAAGATCCTTTTCCAATAAGCTAGGTCGTGTATTTGTGGGTTTGGAGTTGAGAAAATGTGAAATGTCATTCCTGTCTAGGTCTGAGCCCGTTGACCGCACCTGCGGAAGGATCCTCGCAGGTGCGGCTCCGCAAAAGCGGACCATCAATCGCAGTTGCGTAAACTCAGGAGATTGCCTATTCCGCAGATGCGGACATTTTGGCGCAAATGAGTCTCTGCAGATGCGGATAATTCATCGCAGATGCAAGCCTATATGGAATTCCCTTCTCCGCAGAAGCGGACCAAACAGTCACACCAGCGACTCCGCTGGTGCAGATTCTTGCCGCAGGTGCAGTCCTAGTGAATGAAGCTTAACTCCGCAGATGCGGCCTTCCACCTTGCAGATGCGAGGTCACATATGCGGAAAGTGTTCCGCAGATGCGGAATCACTGAAGGATTTTGCACTTTTGTACTCTTGTTTTGCTCAATTCCACTTCAATTGAATTCAACTCTCTTCATCGCATCATTTACTTGAAAATCTAGCAATAAACACCATAAACAACCTCATATTATAATTAAAGGATGCAAAATCTAAAGAAAAGAGACTAAAATAAGTGGTAAGATCACCACTCATCAACACCCCCAACTTAAAGCTTTTGCTTGTCCTCAAGCAAATCAAAACCAACAATTCAATGAGGTTCTACCATTTAAAGCAAAAGTGGCATTGCTATCATACACAAATCACATTCTCCAATTAAGCACGATACTTATGGATTTGGTTGGTACTAATAATTAGGCTCAAGCATATCAATCTCAACCAAATAAATCCCTCATTTAAAATCAACTTTGAGAAATGCAAAGGAGTTTCAAAATAATCAAGTGACAACAAAAAGCCTCAAGAAGTGACTGAAAAGCACTAATCTACTACATATGCTCAATTTGCTCATTTCCGGATACATCAATGTCACCAATCCATCCTAATTCATGTGCCCTCACAAGAAAGAAAGTCTCAAAATCACCATATTTACAATAACAACACAAGGGACAAATTGCCAAAGACACTCACTCTCAACAAAGAATTTCAAGTGTTACAAAATATCATGCCATAAGCTTGCCCTTATTTTAATTCGCCGCCTATTCAAGAACATTCGGTTGGAGATCCCATAAGGACTTTTTAAGCTTGTAATGTAGGTTTAGGGAAGGGTCTCATAAGCATTTGGGATACAAATGACTACACCCTCCTTGAACACTACTCATATTTGTCTTTCTTTTTGCACTTTGTTTCTTTTCAAACCACATAGCCCTTATTGGCATCTAGTTACCAACATGGGACCACCTTAAATACCTCTCTAATTTTCTCAAGACTCCATATATATATATATATATATATATATATATATATATATATATATATATATATATATATATATATATATATATATATATATATATATATATACATATTTTTCTCACTTTTTGTTTTTTAATATACAACTATTTTCTTTGGAGCTTGAGTAACTTCAAATAAACAACTTTGAGGTTTATGTTTCTATGCTCAATGTACAACCTTACCAATTTCCAACTTGACACCAATACCCCCAAGTTAGGCTTTTAGCCTCATTTTCAATATTCAAGGAGAGACGGGTTCAAAAGAGGGAATTATTTCAAAAAAAGGGTAAAGGTTTGTAATGAGGTGGCCAAAGAAAAAGTTAAAGGCTCAAATGGGGGTAAACTAGTGATAATATTTATGCAATGATAGGCTTGAAAGTTTAAAGAGGCTTTGTCAAAGGTCACAAAGAATGCCTAAGGTCATCCCTCCAACCAAACATAATTTACATTAGCATTGAAAGACCAACCGGGCAAGTTCTAGATGATAGAAGTAAACACAAGAATTATTTATAACAAAAACTAATACACATGACACATGAACTAATCAAGACGGATCAATTTCACTTCTTGCTAAAAGAATTTAGAGCAATACCATGCTAACTAGTGGACAAAGAGTCCCCAAATGAGCCAAAAAGTTGTCACACAAATTATTCTTCCCCATGCAACTTATTTTTTTCAATTTAAAACTAAAATTTGGAGGGGTATTCTTAATTCACACTCCACATACAAGAGACTAATTTTGTTAGTACCAAATAATTCAAAAGTCTCCACATAACAAAACAAGACTAATTCCCTTAAGAAAGTCGTCACGCTATCCGTCATAGGGAAAAGTCACCCGGTTCAACAAATAAATATTCCTTGGGAAAGAACCGTAGCATAAATAAAACCCAAGGACATTTATTGAAAAGTATATTACTACTAAAAGAGATCAAAATAATATAAACTAAAACTACCAAAGAATATAAAATAAACACTAAAGAAATAAAATAAAATAACAAAAACTACTTAAGGAAACTAAAATAACAAACGCAATTAACACTAAAGGAACACAAATAACATAAACTAAAAACTACTAAAGAAAATATGTAAAAAAAGAAAAATAAAATAGAATAACAAAAGTAACTAATCTTGCAAATGTACAACCAATCACAACTACACTCGGCAAGAGTACATGATAATCAATAACAAAACAAGCCCGGCAAGGGCACACAATATCCATACCACAACATAAACCCGACAAGGGCAAATATATAGCATCAATGTACAAATAAAGTATACTCCCTAAAGCTACCCCCAACTAAAAACAGTGCAGTGTCCTCACTGCACAATATTAAAATAAAATAAGAGTGGTTTGAGGGTCTCCCTGAGGTCCTTATCAGACTAGCAGACTGCGAGAGAAAGGCTAATCACTGCTGATGAGAACTCTCGCCCTCATCATCATTAGTATCGTCAGTATCATCATCATCATCACTCGACATCAAAGAGTACTCCTCACTATCCTCAGCATCAGCAACATGTATCTTCCTGTTTGGCTGCCCTCATTTGAAGATGCCTTTGATGCCTCTCCACATTTTGATCATAAACTTGCCTTTCTTCTTATTTCCCTCTTTCTCCTTTTTGACGTCCGCCTGCAGATTTACATGTGCCTTGGCCATGTTGCCATAGGCTGCCTCAAGCCTGCCAACAGAAGCCGCTAAATTCTCGTGAGACTTTTTCTGGACCTCCATGTAGGTCTTCAGTTCTTCCCTGGTACAATATTCGGGCATAGGCTGGGAGTGTGAAGGACCATTTGGGAGTTGTGACACTAGGTCACGAATGGAGGAAAGATGGGAATTTAGCATCCCAAATGGTCCCTCGGCATGAGTAGCTTGTGATGAGGACCCCTCACCTACAGTAATCTCCATTTTCCTCTTCTTGCTCTTTAGCACACTGCCTGCTCCTATCACTCTCAATGGGTGTAATGGCTTGTCTGCCGGTATCAAATGATCTCCATTCCATTTCTCAACCTGTGCACGCCGGCACAACTCTGTAATCAATGGTGGAAATATCAATAACGTGCCACCTTGAAACACATACTCCTTCAGCTCCCGAACAATGTAGTGACCGACATTCACAGGAATTCCATCAGGGATGCAAGCAATTATCAAGGCCCTGGTATATGGAACATCAGACACGTTCCCACAAGGAGACACTGTGCTCGCAATGATATACAACCATATTTTTGCTTCGGCTGTGAAATTACCATATTTAATGCCTTTCTTCTTTTTAGCCCAAGTCACTCTATGACCTGGAGGACATAGCTTTGCGACTAGCCAATTACCATTATCGCATGTATCTCTTTCTTGCACTGGCTCGGGCGGATGATTTGGGAGCCCATAGACATCATTTATCTCTTCAACTCCGAATCTCACAGTCTTCCCTCTTATAGTGATTTCATGGTTTTGGAAATGTGTACACCTCAAATTGGCATAAAATTCCCTAACCCATTCCTCATTGGCATCGCATGGAGTGGGGATGAAGCAGGTCCAGCCGCTTGAAACTAGCCGGCCATGGAAATCCGGAAGGAGTTCGAACACTTTGTCATCGACAATTCCCTTCTCAAGTTTGAGCTTCTTCGTGAGGAGATCATCATAATATCAGGCTTGGCACTGGGAAGACATGAATCTGTTAGCATCATAGTTCAAGTCCTCAGCCACTTCTTCAATTTCGTGATCAAGCAGAGCATTTTCGTTCATGTTCGGGTCCATTTTTGCTCAAAGTACCTTCAAAAAATCAAAACAACATTAGTCGGGAATTAGAATCATGTTAAGAAATTCAAAACAATGCAATTAGGCCAAAGAATCAAGTCGAATAGGCCCGGGAAGATCCAGATGCAAAGCTACTGGAATTTGGAATTCTGCTCAATTTCCGCACCTGCGAAAAGGCCATCGCAGGTGCAGTCCCGCTTCTGCGGGTTTTTATCTGCTTCTGTGGTTTTGCCCATTTCCTTAGAGTTCGTACCTGCGGAACAGTCTACGCAGGTGCGAGGCCGCATCTGCGGCATTTCATTTGCTTCTGCGATGTTCATCAGTGGGTTCAAATGCCCAGAATTTTAGACTCTTTTACTTCTCAAACAAGATTTTTAGCACATAATTTATACTCAAGACTTCTAAATTAGTGCAATACATGAACCTACGACTCTATTAAACTTGATTTTGTGGTACTTAGCAAATGATTTTCTTTTGGACAATTTGTCGAACATATTGCAAGTAGTGAGAATTTATGCTTCTTCACACAATTTTGGGTACTCAGATTTCCCCCGACATTAATGTTCAACACAACAACACACATTACATACTCTCAACCAATATCCCTCACTCTCAAAACTAAAATTGATAACAAAAGGAATGTGGGGAAAACAGGCTTGTGAAAAGCAAAAGAAAAAAAAGAATAGTGGAGATGAAGAAGAAGAAAAAGAAAAGAGAAGTAGAAGATAGGAGTAGATGAGAGACATGGTACCTGTGTGGTCTTGTGCTTGAGAATTCAAGTGTGAGAAGTGATGAAGAGCAGTAGCGTGAGAGAAATGAGAGGAGTTTGAGTTTTGGGGGAAAAAAGTTTAGAGTATACCTGATGAAATGAGGGTTTATTTCATTAAACTAGCCCGATATCCGCACTTGCGACTCTGCGAAGCGCTTCTGCGAAGCCGCTTCTGCGAGTTTTACATCGCACCTGCGAATTGTTGCGCATCTGCGCCTTGGTGTCCACTTCTGCGTAAGCGCACCTGCGTGCTTATGTCCGCAGGTGCGGTTGAAGCAGACTTCAACTGGGCATATCTGGGCAGCCACTGTTTTGGCTTGTTCCAACACTTCAAACCCCTTAATTCAACTCCAAAAAATCTGAAACTTTGCAGATTAGTCAAAAATAACATCATAAACTATTCTAAAAAAGAAAATTTCAAAAATGACTAAGAATTTTGAAAATGATGGGTTGCTTCCCACCAAGCGCCGCATTTAATGTCGTGGCACGACGCGGATCAACTTTACCACTTTTCTCGCCACTTGGACAATATGAATTGGGCACCTAACTTGGAATCAAGCTTGTGACCACGAGCAACGGGGGGTGGTAAGTTGATGGTCAAGCCAAACTTTAATTTCTCCATTTTGTATTTCTTGGCTTTCTTGTGAGGAATGTCATTTTGCCTTTTTGAATATGCAAATTGCAAAATGTATGGCTCTTGCTTTTCTTCTTTTCACTTCCATATGGATTAGCACGGCTCAATTCCCATATCACCATGCAATTCCAAGGTTGAAAAATGCTTGGAATGCAACCTCAAGCCTTCAAATTGCAAATCTTCCCGAATTTTGACATTCTCTTTTTCCCCCGAACTAGAGTTTCTAACATGAGCTTAAACTCTCCATTTTGACCATGCTCAATTTCTTCAACTTCCATATCCCTATAAGTTTCATCACAAAAAGTATAATCATCATAGCGGGGGCTTGGGGAAGGGAAGGACAAATAAGCACAATTATCCCAATGACCATTTTGCCGACCACACTTATCACAAATACTCCACTCATGGGTTTGAGATTGTGCGCACAATCCACCCCCGGGAGAATTTAAATAATTTTTCCATGAGTGTGGTCCTCCACAATAAGGATACGGGTCACCAAAGTATGAACAATTACCATCCGACCAATTCTCATTATGTTATGCCATTAAAAACAAATATGAAAATAAATAAGAAAATAAATAAAGATAAGAAAATAATTACACAAATATTTATTAGTTTGGACCAAAGCACTTACGCTTATTCCTCAAACAACCTAAATACGCCAACTTGTTCCCCGGCAACAGCGCCAATTTTGATGACGTCCAAATCCACTACTAAAAAGTAAATGGACACGGTCGCATGCAATATAATTCACCCAACTATGAGTCGGGATCGAATCCCACAGAGAACAATATGCAGGCGATTAGGAATATAAGAGAATTATCATTTATTATGCAATGCCAAACACTTAGAATGGTTGTTGAGAAAATATTATGGCTAAATGCAAAAATGTAAACTAACCTAGAAAGCAAGTAAAATGATCAATGGCTGCAGGTATAGATACAATGAGAATTACACTCAAGTAACGATCCAATATATTTCATAATATTATAAATATGAGCGAGTTTATGTTAATTAGCCTCAAATAATAATTCTTTATTAGCTTCTCTCGAAAACTAACAAGACTTCCTAATTGAATTATCCCTAAAATAATTAAGAGATTAAGCACACCCGAATATGGCAACAAGTAGTTCATTCCTATCCCTAGGTAGAATCTATAAAGTGAGGGTTAACACCCTTTAGTTATTTTTAATTAATCTTTCCCAATCCTGAATTATTTTTCTCAAAATTAATCCAAAGTGAATGGGCGAGTCCTAGGGTTAGCTAATCCCTTTGGAAACATTCAAGAACAAGAATAATTAAAGAAACAATAACTCACTTCATAATAAATAAAAATCGTTCAATACATAAGCACAACAAGGTATTTAATCCACATTTTAATATGAATATTCTCATAAACAAGATTCAAGTGTTGGTAAAAATACTACACACTTAAATATTCAATACAAAGCAAGAAAATGAAGAAATGAGCATAAATGAGTAAGAAATTCTCAACCAAAAGCTTCAAATCTTCAAGACCCAAGTGTTTGTGCAAGAACCCTAGCTCCAAAACTTGTCTTCTCTAGTCTAAGAGACTGAAAAATAAGCCAAAGATCCTTTTCCAATAAGCTAGGTCATGTATTTATGGGTTTGGAGTTGAGAAAATGTGAAATGCCATTCCTGCCTAGGTCTGAGTCCGTTGACCGCACTTGCGGAAGGATCCTCACAGGTGCGGCTCCGCAAAAGCAGACCATCAATCGCAGATGTGTAAACTCAGGAGATTGGCTATTCTGCAGATGCGGACATTTTGGCGCAAACGCATCTCCGCAGATGCGAGCCTATGTGGAATTCCCTTCTCCGCATAAGCGGAACAAATAGTCGCACCAGCGACTCCGCAGGTGCAGATTCTTGCCACAGGTGCTGTCCCAGTGAATGAAGCTTAACTCCGCAGATGCGGACTTCCACCTCGCAGATGCAAGGTCGCATATGCGGACAGTGTTCCGCAGATGCGGAATCACTGAAAGATTTTGCACTTTTGTACTCTTGTTTTTTCTCAATTCCACTTCAATTGAATTCAATTCTCTTCATCGCATCATTTACCTAAAAATCTAGCAATACACACCATAAACAACCTCATATTATAATTAAAGAACGCAAAATCTAAAGAAAAGAGACTAAAATAAGTGGTAAGATCACCACTCATCACATATCTACCAGTAGCAGATAGGCTTTTAGCCTTGGATGTTCAGGCCTTGGCCAACCAGTTTGTTTAATTGGATATTTCTGAGCCGAGCAGAGTTCTGACTTGTATAGTTTCTCAGTCTTCTCTTTATGATCGTATCAGGGAACGTCATTATGATGACCTCCATCTGCTTGTTCGTAAGGACACGGTTCAACACGGTGATACCAAGGAAGTCACTATGGGAGATGACGGTGTATTATGGATGCAGGTCAGGCTATGTGTGCCTAATGTAGATGGTTTGCGTGAGTTGATTCTCCAAAATGCTCACAGTTCGCGGTACTCCATTCATCCAGGTGCCGCGAAGATGTGTCAGGATTTGAGGCGGCACTATTGGTGGAGGCGTATGAAGAATGACATAGTGGAATATGTAGCTCGTTGCCTAAATTTTCAGAGGAAGTTTGATGCAGTTTGGGTGATTGTGGATAGATTGACCAAGTCAACTCATTTCATTCCTGTGGTTACTACCTACTCTTCAGAGCAGCTGGCTCAGGTTAACAATCGCGAGATCATCAGGCTTCATGGCGTACCAGTATCTATCATCTCTGACCGGGGTACCAGGCTTCATGTGGTATAAACGCATCTCCGCAGATGCGGATAATTCATCGCAGATGCGAGCCTATGTGGAATTCCCTTCTACGCATAAGCAGACCAAATAGTCGCACCAGCGACTCCACAGGTGCGGATTCTTGCCGCAGGTGCGGTCGCAGTGAATGAAGCTTAACTCCGTAGATGCGGCCTTCCACCCCGCAGATGCGAGGTCACATATGCGGACAGTGTTCTGCAGATGCGGAATCACTGAAAGATTTTGCACTTTTGTACTCTTGTTTTGCTCAATTCCACTTTAATTAAATTCAACTATCTTCATGGCATCATTTACCTGGAAATCTAGTAATACACACCATAAACAACCTCATATTATAATTAAAGGACGCAAAATCTAAAGAAAAGAGACTAAAATAAGTGGTAAGATCACCACTAATCACATATCTACCAGTAGCAGATAGGCCTTTAGCCTTGGATGTTCAGGCCTTGGCCAACCAGTTTGTTAGATTGGATATTTTCGAGCCGAGCAGAGTTCTGACTTGTGTGGTTTCTCAATCTTCTCTTTATGATCATATCAGGGAGCATCAGTATGATGACCCCCATCTACTTGTCCATACGGACACGGTTCATCACGGTGATGCCAAGGAAGTCACTATAGGAGATGATGGTGTATTATTGATGCAGGTCAGGCTATATGTGCCTAATGTAGATGGTTTGCATGAGTTGATTCTCTAGGAGGCTCACAGTTCGCGGTACTCCATTCATCCAGGTGCCGCAAAGATGTATCAGGATTTGAGGCGGCACTATTGGTGGAGGCGTATGAAGAATGACATAGTGGAATATGTAGCTTGTTGCCTAAATTTTCAGCAGGTGAAGTATGAGCATCAGCGACGTAGTGGATTGCTTCAGAAGTTAGAGATTCCAGAGTGGAAATGAGAGCGGATCACTATGGATTTTGTTGTTGGGCTCCCGCGGGCTCAGAGGAAGTTCGATGCAGTTTGAGTGATTGTGGATAGATTGACCAAGTCAACTCATTTCATTCTTGTGGTTACTACCTACTCTTCAGAGCAGCTGGCTCAGGTTTACAATCGCAAGATCGTCAGGCTTCATGGCGTACCAGTATCTATCATCCCTGACTGGGGTACGCAGTTTACATCACGGTTTCGGAGAGCCGTACAGAGTGATATGGGTACTCGTGTGGAGTTGAGTACAACATTTCCCCCTCAGACGGACGGACAGTCGAAGCGTACTATTGAGATATTGGAGGATATGCTTCGTGCATGTGGGATTGATTTTGGGGGTGCTTGGGATCAGTTCTTGCCACTATAGGAGTTTGCCTACAACAACAGTTATCAGCCGAGCATTCAGATGGCACCGTGTGAGGATTTGTATGGTAGACGGTGCCGGTCTCCAGTGGGTTGGTTTGAGCCGAGCGAGGCTAGGCTAGGCTATTGGGTACAACTTGGTTCAGGATACCTTGGAAAAAGTTAAATTGATTCAGGATCGACTTCGTACAGCCCAGTCCAGGTAGAAGAGTTATACAGATCGGAAGGTTCGCAATGTTGCATTCATGGTTGGAGAGCGGGTCTTGCTTGGGGTTTCACCCATGAAAGGTGTTATGAGGTTCGGGAAGAAGGGCAAGTTTAGTCCTAGGTATATTGGGCCTTTTGAGATCCTTAAAAAGGTTGGAGAGGTGGCTTACAGGCTTGCACTACCACCTACTCTCTCTGCAGTTCATCTAGTATTCCATGTTTCCATGCTCTAGAAGTATCACAGCGATCCGTCTCATGTGTTAGACTTCATCTCAGTCCAGTTGGACAAGGATCTATCTTATGTTGAGGAGCCAATGGCCATTTTGGATAGGCATGTTCGAAAGTTGAGGTCAAAGAACACCCAGTCTGTGAAAGTTCGGTGGAGGGGTCATCCGGTCGAGGAGGCGACTCGGGAGACCGAGCATGATATGCGCAGCAGTTACCCTCATCTTTTCACCACTTTAGGTATGTCTCTATACTCGTTCGAGGATGAACGTTTGTTTTAAGAGGGGGAGGATGTAACGACCAGGCCGGTCGTTTTGAGAGTAGTAGCCCCGAACCCCTATTTATTGCCCCCTCTACTTCATTTTGTGGTTATGTAACTTACCGGGAGGATTTGTCTTTGGTTTCGGAGTGAAGTGGGACACATAGTCCCTAAGAAGGGAGTCTAAGTCATAGGATTTGACCGTAATTTGAACTGTGTGAAGACGACCTCAGAATGGAGTTTTGATGGTTCCAATAGCTCCGTAGGGTGAGTTTGGTCTTAGGAGCGTGTTCGTATGTTGAATTGGAGGTCCATAGGTCATTTTAGCGCCAATTGGCGAAAGTTGGAAAATTGGATAATGTTTTGGGAAGTTTGACCGAGAGTGGACTTTTTGATATCGAGGTCGGATTCCGATTCTGAAAGTTAGAGTAGGTCTGTAATATCAATTATAAATTGTGTGCAAAATTTAGGTCAATCAGACTTGATTTGATAGGTTTCGGCGTCGGAGATCCCCTTGTACTGCATATTTACTTTGGGACTACGAGGCGGTTACTCAAGATATCCCCTTGTACTGCATATTTACTTTGGGACTACGAGGTGTTTACTCGGTAGATCCCCCCTATCTTGCATATTTACATTTAGGACTACGAGGCGGTACTACGGGAGTGCCCTTGTTGTTTACCTCTAATTGCTGAGTTGTTATCTTTCTGAAACTTCATGTTGTTTAAAATCTCAGTCATTTATAAATATTATTATATCTTCTTCCTTACTTTTATTTTAAACTAGTAGGGCCCTGACTTGACCTCGTCACTACTCTACCGAGGTTAGGCTTGGCACTTACTGGGTACCGTTTTGGTGTACTCATGCTACACATGTGCACATATTTTTGTGCAGATCCAGGTACCACTTACCAGACCAGATATCAGTGAGCTAGCCTATATGCAGAGACTTCAAGGTACATCTGCCAGCGTCCGCAGACCTTGGAGCGTGGATCCTTACTATGTTGTTTTCCTTATTTTTCTTTAGACTCTGATGTATAGAGACACTTAGTATTTGCTCTTAGAAGCTTGTGACTTGTTTCCACCGAGTTTTGGGAGTTGTAATTATTGAATGGCAGTTTTATAATTATTTCATGTAATGAGAATTGGGCTTCAGCTTTATATTATGTATTTTCGCAAATCTGTTAGGCTTACCTAGTCTTGGAGACTATGTGCCATCACGACATCCTATGGAGAGTGAAATGGGGTCGTGACAGGGAAATTTGTAAAGATTATAGCTTTATCTATTGTAATTTGTTTATCTTGCATTGTTTGATGTTATTAAGCTATTTTTGGTTATATTTGAGCTGTGGAGGCGAATTTTAGTGGAAAAGCTATTTCCGAGGGTTGATTTGGCCTAGTTGAAGTAAGTATCTTGCCTAACATTTTGTGGGGGAAACTAACCCTTAGGATTTGGGTTTATTGTGCTATTTGTGTTATGTGGAAGATGTGTACGCGAAGTTACGAGTTCGTACACGGGCTATATGTGGTATTTTATCGGTTTAGGTTATTTATACTCTTTCCATGCCTTTAATTGAATTTTTCTAACATGTTATATCTCTCATTGTTAATCTACTCTTACATGTGTTAATCTACTCTTACATACTTTATTTGACGTTGTTAGCACTTTTTCTACCTCTTACTTATTATTTTGCTCTTATATGCTCTAGTTGAAGTCATTGCCTTCTTTATTGTCTTGCTACCTCTTTAATTATTGAATTACTTTTATTTGAAGTTGTTATTTCGTGGAATATCTTCCTGTTGAGTTATTGGTATTAAATTTGTAAAAGTCATTATCATATTGAGGTAAAATTGTTAAATTGTTGAGATATCATTCCTTGTTGAGCAATTCCCATTCATTTTGTTATTGTTGAGATTCTTGTACACATTGTGGTTAAGCCATGGGCTATTTGTTGTGAAAATATTGGTATTATTGACTTTTTGGCAAGCTGTGACATATGAGCACTTGTGGTGCGAGTTGTGATTATATTGTGATATTGATATGCATGCGGTGGTATAAGGCTATGGGTTGATACACATGCGGTAAGAAAGGGTGGGCTTGATGCGCGTGTTGCTAGTAGGGGAACTAATTGAAGTCATGCGGAGAGATAAGATGGGCTAAAACACGTGTAGCTATTTTGTAAAAATATATTTTTAAAACTAAATGTAAGGCTCACACGGTGATATAAGAAAAGATTGTGATGGAAATTGTTGAGAGCTTAAAATACACACCTAAATATGCTCGCTAGTCAAAGATAGTATAGTATAATATCGTATCCACAGGGATTGGATTTAAACAATATTATCATAGTTTGTAGCTCGATTGCTATCCAGTATAATCAATAGTTAATAATCATGTGAATTAAAACTAAAATTAGCTAAGAATCTAGAGCTAATTGACTAATGACAATCGAAACAAAAGCAAACAAGGAAGATATCAATGGGAGAAAATAGGGGGTGATTGGATAGGTGCAAGATAAATGTCTGGGATTTACTCTAGTTAATTCACTTCTAATGTTCAAGTGAGTCTCTCGAATTCAATCAATTTTTAGTTCAAACGTTTAGTAGAAACTCCTCTCTCGATTAAGTTTCAACCTCACAATATGAATCAATTTAAGCTCTGAAGATATGCACGACTTCGTAGTGGACTGGTCTTTAGGAGAACCTCTCTTGATTATCCTCCTAACTATGTTTAATCAATAATTCAACTAGCCTCTTTCGATTATTAAGAAGAATTAATGAGTTCAACCAATAAGATAATGCAAAGATATCACAGGTTATGCCTCTCTTGATTACATGAACATGTGAATATAGATGCAACAATTAAAACACCCAAAATGATTCAATACATAAAAACTAAGAGTTGATAACCACAAACAAATATCAATACACCAAATCCATCAATCCCTAACGAGAACTACTCCATAGATATGGAGTAATTCATCACAAATATAAGAACAAGCATAAGACGATCCAAACTCTTGTCTTGAGTGAGGATTGAATGATGAATTACTTGTGCTTTCCTTCTCCACCTCTTCCTTAGTCTCCTTAGGTCTTAGATGTGTCAAAAGCCATAAAAATACTGTTTTCCATGTATTTATACCAAGTAGGGTCGGGCCCAGACTAAAATACCTTCTCTCGCACGAAATAGGAAAATACTCTGTAAATATTGCACAGACGCGCCGCATGGGGCGACGTGCCATGCGGGGCATTAGTGGGGATTTCCAGAGAGTTGATTTCTGACAGATGGTAGGATTTTACACAGGCGCGGCGGGCCACGCGCCGTGCTAGTGTAGTTTTCTCAGAGTCCGGCTTTTTGCTTCGATTTTTGACATCCAGACTTGGTCCTCGACCCCCGAACGCAATCCCGACTTAATCTCTTAGGCTTTTACTTAGAATTCAAAGCTTAAAATCACTCGAATTAGCTCCATATATAGCTCGAAATTCACCTACAAGACATAAAATACACAATTAATGCAAAACACTAGCGATTAAAGCTCAAACTCAATTAAAGTGTAGTAAATTAGAGTGCAATAAGTGACTAAAATACGAGATTATAGCCTACCATCAACACCCAACACTTAAACCATTGCTTGTCCTCGAGCAATCAAACTACACTTTATAAAGACACGACCTTTTTAAACAACTCTCCTCACTCATCAAACCAAGAATATTTAAAATAGATTAAGCACAATAACGTAACATCATAGCCTCAAAATTTGACTCAAAAGCACCACACATTATTTATAACCCCTCTCACTTACTCTAAGACAAAGGTCAATGACATTACCTTTCTTTCATGAATCAAGTACCCTCACCACAATAGAGAGTCGTTCCACACACAATAGAAATTAAGAACAATTAGGAACTCAAGATAGAAAGAATTTACTCACTCTCAGAAACAACATTCATATGCCAGAAACGATGAACCATAGGCTTGCCCGTAGTGTACTACTTAACTAATCGAGCATATTCAGTTAAGGATCAAGTAGGACTTTAATTGGTTGTAATGTAGGCTACGGGATGGGTAAGATACATTTAGATATAAGACTGACTACACCTCCCTAAGCACTTTAATACATACATTACATTGTTCAAAACCCCACACTTATATCAAACTATAACTCCACCTTCACATAAATATACATTAACTCCCACTTCTTTAAGCACAATTGCATCAAGATTTACCACTATCAAGGAATATATTTTACAATCAACACTTATTTTTTTCTTTTTTGTTTCTTTTCTTATTCTCTTCCAGTGGCTCTTACTTGTTTTTCAATATAATGCACTTTTCTCCCTATTTCATTAGTTCCACTCAAAAGACAAACCAACCACCCCACACTTCAACTTTTACAAAGTTCATAATCAATTTAAGTGCTTACGAGAGGTAAACCGTTCAAATAGATGGTAAATTCAAAAAAATGGGTAAGGCTTGTAATGTGGTTGCCAAAGAAACAGGATTACAGGCTCAAAGGAGTTACTAAGATACATAACAATTAGGTGGGTAAAAGTATATAACTAGTTCAATAAAGAAATGCCTAAATCACTTCCAAGACTGAATAAAACTACTATTTCACTTTGCAAACACACGGGGCAAGTTCTAGATATCAAATGCAATGCACAGAATACGCAAAACCTCACATACGCATGGCACATAACTCACTCAGGATTGGATCATCAAGATACTCTAGTCAAAATAGTTAAGCAAAGTTAAAATTATACAATTTAAAGTACGTATACAAGAGTCAAAAACTGAGCCTAAGCGTCATAACGAAAGCACTTACTATTCTCAAGGTACAATAAAGTTAAGAGATATTGCTTTCAATTCAAATCATAGCACAAGGTTTCCTACTTCTAGAAAATAAAGCTGACTACATCCGGTTCAAACAAAACCCTTGGAAAAGAACCGCGACAAAACAAAAACCAAGGGGAAATTATTACACTACCTAATAAAATCTTTTTGTCTTTTTCTTTCGACTTTAATCCCTCAAGAAACCTGTCGAATGATATCCATCGATGGGAAAAATTAAAAATTTGAATTTTTTTTTGGCTTTTCTCATTTTTCTATCTCTAACTACTAAAACAACAAAACTAAATTACTAACACAGATACATACAACATACAATTTTCCCCACCCCACACTTTAAGTTGTGGCATGACCCCATGACACACAATTAAAAAGCATAAGGTAAAGGAAACTTTCCTGAATTTTTAGTCAGGGTCTGAGTCGAAGTCGGGCTCCATTCCCCGTGCCCGAACCAATGCACACATCCATGCGGACAACTTCTTCTCAGCCTTCTTGGGGTACACCCCACACTTATCTTTTCCACTCGTTGCAACCTTTTCTTTCGAGCTCTTCAGTTTCCACTCAACACTTGCAGGTGGCTTCTCCTTCTTCATCCCTGTTTCTACATTCATCTCAAAAGTCACAGTCTCCTCATCCACTCTAGCATCAGTCTTCTCTCGTGTATGTCTAAGATTGCTCTGCCCGTTGCTAAAAATGGTCTTCCTAAGATGAGAGGGACCTCCTTATTCTCCTCCTTATTCACTACTATAAAGTCTACAGGAAATACAAGCTTATCTACCTGCACAAAAACATCTTCCAATATCCCCTCGGATATCAGAGTTGTTTGGTCAGCCAACTGCAAAGATATTGGTACTGACCTTATCTCTCCAATCTCACTCTCCAGCTTTATGTGAATAGACAAAGGCATTAGATTAATTGAGGAACCAGAATCACATAAAGACTTATCAAATTTAATAGAGCCTAAAGAGCACTGTATAGTAAAACTCCCTGGATCTCCACACTTTTGTGGGAGTTTGTTTTGAAAGATTGCACTGCAATGTTCTGTGAGCTTCTGTGAGCTTAACTACTTATGTTTTTTTCTATCTTTCTCTTCTTTGTCAGGATTTCCTTCAAGAATTTTGCATAAGCTGGCATTTGGGAGAGCACCTCTATGAATGGCAAATTTACATTTAACTTGTTTCAGCATATCCAGAAATCTCTTAAATTGCTTGTCCATCTTCTCTTTATAAAGCTTTTGGGGAAAAGGTAAAGCATGCATGTGCTTGCTCTCTTCAGATTCACCCCTTCTTGAATTCTCTTCCTTCTTCTTTTTCTCAGTTCCCTTCTTGTCTTTCTTCTTCTTATCAACTTCATTTTTCAGCTGCTCCCCACTTTCGTTTTCATGTACTACCTCATTTTGGATAGGGTGGGATCATTCACTACTTGTCCACTTCTTAGAGTTACAACATTTACCATCTCTTTGGGGTTTCTTTCAGTATCAGCTGGCAAAGTACCTGGGATCCTTTCAGATAATATGGTGGCAACCTTGTGCCTTTCAGATAATATGGTGGGGTTTCTCCAAGTTTCGCAACCTTGTGCCAAGTTCTTTGATAGCTGCACCATGAGAATCTAACCTCTCATCCGTCTTGACAATAAAGGACTTCATCAGATCTTCTAGCCCAGGCTGATTGGATTGTTTAGGTTGAAATGCTGCCTTTGCTGATTTTGGAAGCCTGGAGCTCCTTGTCCCTGGAATCTTGAGTTATTTTGCTACCATGAATTTGCAGTACCCCCAGGTGAACTCCATGAAACATCGGGGTGCTTCTAGCCCATTGCATTGAAATTAAAATTCCCCACAGCATTCACTTCCTCGGTTGAGGCTTGGCACTCATGAGTAGGGTGTCCTCTTCCACATATATCACAAGCTTTGTGATTCTCACTTTTTTATTGAAGCTAAGGTCATCTTCCTTATCTCGTTCGCCATGGCATCAAGTTGTACCTGCACAGATGTGTTAGCATCAACCTGGTGTACACCATTCACCCTTCTTCTTTCAACACTTTCAGAGGACCACTGATTTGCATCTTCAGACAACTCATCTAGAATTGTGACTATCTCCTCTGGAGTCTTATCCATCAACGGGCCTCCAGCTGCATTACTCAATGTTCTACGTGAGTTCGGTGTCAATCCATTCCAAAAGTCCCGGAGTTTCATCCAAAGTTCAATTCCGATGTGTTGACACTTTCTGAATATTTCCTTAAACCTCTCCCAAGCTTCAAAAATAGTTTCAGTATCTTTCTGGCAGAAATTACGGATCTCTCTTCTAAACTTGCCCGTTTTAGCTGAGGAGAAATATTTGTCAAGAAATTTTCTAGTCATATCCTCCCATGTTCTAATTGATCCCTAGGGCAAGCTTCGAAGACACTGCTTTGCATCATCTTTGAGTGTGAAGGGGAATGCCCTAGTAAACTGCATCTTGTGAAACACAATTGTACTGAAAGGTGTTCATAATCTACTCGAAGTCCATTAGATGGTTGTTTGGATACTGAAAGGTGTTCATAATCTACTCGAAGTCCATTAGATGGTTGTTTGGATCTTCGTTCATCTTTCCTCTAAAGACACAACTATTTTGAAGAGTTTGAAGCAACCCCTGCTTTAACTCAAAATTGTTAGTTGCAACTGGAGGTGGTCTCACACTTGATAATCCTTGGTTGTAGACCGGTCTAGCATAATCGCCAAGTGGTCTCCGAGACTTCTCCTCCTCATAGACAAGTTGTGCATTTTGAAGAATTATTTCCTTGGCATCCCTTGCAGCTTTTTCTCTTTGCCGTGTTTCCTCTCTTGCAGCCAAATCAACATTAGCATCATCTACCGACATAATTTCTTTAGTTGAGGATTGCCTAACCTTCTCTATATTCTCATGGAGATTTCTTTCCTTCCTCGGCTGTCGTAGTTATTTTTCTATTTCTGGTTCGTATGGTAGCACTTCCTCCCTAGAAGATCGATTCATGCACCACTCTTACCTGCAACCTGCGCATAGTTAAAGAACACCAACCGTAAAAAGGGAAAAATAAAAACAAAAATAAAAAGAAAAATTTCTGAATTAGCACTGCAACTATTTCAAACACTATTGATTGCCAATCCCCAGCAACGACGCCAAAATTTAACAAGCTTAAAACACACACCTAAATATGCTCGCTAGTCAAAGATAGTATAGTATAATATCGTATCCACATGGATTAGATTTAAACAATATTATCGTAGTTTGTAGGTAGATTGCTATCCAAGATAATTCATAGTTGAGAATTATGTGAATTAAAACTAAAATTAACTAAGAATCTACAGCTGATTGACTAATGACAATCGAAACAAAAGCAAACAAGGAAGATATCAATAGGAGAAAATAGGGAGTGATTGGATAGGTGCAAGATAAATGTCTGAGATTTACTCTAGTTAATTCACTTCTAATGTTCAAGTGAGTCTCTCGAATTCACTCAATTTTTAGTTCAAACGTTTAGTAGAAACTCTTCTCTCGATTAAGTTTCAACCTCACAATATGAACCAATTTAAGCTTGGTGAAGATATGCACGATTTCGTAGTGGATTGGTCTTTAGGAGAACCTCTCTTGATTATCCTCCTAACAAAGTTTAATCAATAATTCAACTAGTCTTTTTTGATTACTAAGAAGAATTAATAAGTTCAACCAATAACATAATGCAAAGATATCACAAGTTATGCCTCTCTCAATTACATGAACATGTGAATATAGATGCAACAATTAAAACACCCAAAACGATTCAATACATAAAAAAAAGTTAATATCCACAAATAAATATCAATACACTAAATCCATCAATCCCTGATGAGAACTACTCCATAGATATGGAGTAATTCATCACAAATATAAAGAAAAGCATAAGAGAATCCAAACTCTTGTCTTGAGTGAGGATTGAATGGTGAATTCCTTATGCTTTCCTTTTCCACCTCCTCATTAGCCTCCTTAGGTCTTAAAATGTGTCAAAAGTACCAAAAATACTGTTTTCCATGTATTTATACCAAGTAGGGTCGGGCCCAGACGAAAATACTTTCTCCCGCGTGAAATAGGAAAATACTATGTAAAAATTGCATAGGCGTGCCGCATGGGGAGACACGCCATCCGGGGCATTAGTGGGGATTTCCAGAGAGTTGATTTCTGATAGATGGCAAGATTTTACATTGGCGCGGCGCTCCATGCTAGTGTAGTTTTCTTAGAGGCCAAATTTTTGCTTCGATTTTGACATCCAAACTTGGTCCTCGACCCTCGAACGTGATCCCGGCTTAATCCCTTGGGCAGCTCAAACTCAATTAAAGTGCAGTAAATTGAAGCGCAATAAGTGACTAAAACACGAGATTATAGCCTACCATCAATTGTGAAATGTGAATACGACGTGGTACCTCGGTTGTAATTCTTGTTGTACACCTCATATTGAAAAGGTTTATTGGTTGAACAATTCTTGTTGTTGTTATTCTTTCTTGTCTTACTAATTTTGTTCATATTTGATTATTTGTGGTTCTCATTATGTGTTTCCTTCTTGTTGACTTTTTGCTTAAAATTCTATCATTAGTTTACGTTACTAAACTGCTTTGTTATCATTTATTTCTCCGCTTTCCATTACTTCCCGTTATTATATTATTGTTCCGTTTATCTTTCCCTAGTAGGTGTATAGACCTGGCCGCATCACTACTCTACCGAGGTTAGGCTAGATATCTACTGGGTACCATTGTGGTGTACTCATACTACGCTTCTGCATATTTTTGTGCAGATCCATGTATGTCTGCCTGTGATGGACGCCAGTGATTGATTGATTAGATGCTTTTGGAGACTTCAACATATACCTGTGTTGCTCCCAAATACACACGCAAGTATACGTGGTCGTACAAGTAATAAAATAATAAGTCGAGTGTCGAACCCATAGAGATTTATGTTAACTACCCACTAAATTCACCAAAATTATTATTCAGTCGAGCCAATCCGAGTTCAAAAGTGTGATTATACTAAACAATTATTCTAACTAGTAACTAAATTATCAAGTAGCAAAATGATTGTTGTGTATTTAGTAGAGACAAATATTCTAGGGTTGTGATCAATTCACCAATCCTATTGTGTTCTAGTTAACTCTCCATTTTATTCAATTCACTCATGGTTGCTAATTAATCAAACAATTGCTCTCGTAGCCTTCTCTCGAAGTACTACTCGCTTATTCAAAATAGATTAACGCCTATATTTCTATGATATCAATCTATTGAGAACGCATTAAGATTACGATATTTAATTAAGCACGGTGACTAGGTATATTCCTATCCTAACCACAAATCTGCCCCCCACCCCCACCCCCAGAGTTAAGATCGTTCTCTCTTCAATTATTCTCTAATCTAAGCATGGATTTCCCAAGCATAGCATAGATAGTAAATATAACCTAACTGCTGGCCAGACAATTAAGCAATTAATCGTAGAATTAAAGAAACAACCATATATTAGTGAATTGAAATCAAGGTTAAGTTAACGTTAAACGACAATATTCATGACTAAATCACAACCCCAGAACTATGGGTTTTATCCACTCATGATAGTATCAAATAATATCATAAGTGTTGGATAATTGAAAATACTAAGAAACGATGAAGAAAACTGAGATCTATTCACTCCCGAATGTTTCTCGTATGTATTTCCTCTTCAAAGTGGCATCCCTCTCACTAAAAATAAGCTTAGTCTTGCTTTTATATGTGTTGGGTAGGTGTAGGGCCGAAATAACCTTGTCCCTGGCAAAATTGGACAAACTTCCATCACCAGCGTCCAGCCCAGCGCCCCATGCTCGCCCTGGCGCTGGGCTTCTTGATCATTCTTCCTCTGGCGCCACAGGTGGCGCTCCACGCTGCTTGTAGCGCTGATAATCCAGGGTTTCCTTTTTTCGTCTGTTTTGGCTCTAATCTCGCACCTTTCCCCCCCAATTTCTTTCGGAGGATTCCTACACATAAAAATACTCCGAATTGATATAAATCAACACATTTTACATCCGAAATCCACCAAACACGAGTAAAACATGAGGCGATATACATATAAATATATATACCTTAAGTTAAAAATCAACACCCCACACTTAGACTCTTGCTCGTCCTCGAGTAATAGGACTATAAAACATACCCCCAGCTACGTACAAATCTCAACTATAGAGGAGCACTTTAATTTCTAACCATACACTCTACCCTTGACTATGATCAATACCGGCCATCAAGCTTACACATGCAAAATTTACATTCTTCCCGTTATAAGCACGCCCAAGTATAACATTTCAATTCGATCAATTCAAACAACCTATCTGTAACCACCTGACTTCAAGAGTCGACTCGTTACCACTAAGCACCCTCAACTCGCGTACTCACCCAACAAAAGAAGGTTACAACATTACCAATCATCATTCATGAGCTCATGTGCCCTCACCAACAAACAAAAGAGTGAATATAGACTAGTCCACACATTCAAGTATCCTTTTGAATATAAATTAAGGACATCACACAATTGAACAAAATTCGTTCACTCTCACAAAGAATTCATATGCATCCCGTGGTCGTACCATAAGCTTGCCCGTAGTGTACATCTCTACTAATCTAAGCTAGCCAAATCTAGGATCAATTAGGACTTTAAGGTTGTAATGTAGGCTAAGGGGAAGGTATGATACATTTAGGAATGGTGACTAACCCGCCTAAGCACTTTAATACACTACACTCACAAATCAAGCACATATTCTTCTCAACCAATTCACTTGCCACAAACCATATACAACATAGTCCCCTTTTTCATTAAGCACTTCTATACTCCCACTAGAACAAATTAGTAAAATTAGGAGGTGTGTATTTTTCTACATACGTTGACTATCATTTTTTTTTTCTCTTCTACACACACTCCACACTTTAAAGTCCATCGGTTAGTGACTTTTGATTTCAACTTTAGTGCACCAAAGGGCCATTCCTTGGTTCCACTCAAAAGCAACTCCCCAATCTCTCCCCTTACTTCTTTTAGCGACTAAGTGCCTTAGGAGGTAAAGGTTCAATAATCTCAAATTAAGAACAAAATAGGGGTATGGCTTGTAATGTGTTTGCCAAAAGAAAGGTCTATAGGCTCAAAGGATCTAGCAACAGAAAATTTTATTTTTATGTGACAAGCACATCTAAGATCAAGCAAGAATCGCCTACGTCATCTCTTAAATTAGCACAACTTAACAATTTCGCTTCGATTAACACACGGGGCAAGTTCTATACTACACAGGATAGCATAAAAGATCATAAATCCTCACACACACATTGCACATGACTCAATCAAGACTGTTCTATTCAACTCTCAAGTCAAGAAAGCACACATAATTGAGAAAATTTAAGCAATATTGCACTATGTGGCATACAAGTCGAACAACTGAGAAAAAATGTCACAAAATAGGCTATTTAACTAACTTAGACGTCACAATTCAAACCAAATGCACGTGAAGATAGAATGCATGTCATAGCCTAATGTGCCAGCTTCCAACACGTCAACGAGTGTCTCAGAGCAACTCATTTTCTTCCTAACCTACTCCTAAAAAAAATAAAGCACCCGGTTCGAGCTACACCCTTGGAAAAGAACCGGTGCCCAAAGAAAAACCAAATGATACTACTTAACTATCCTAAAAAAAATCTTTTTGGTATTTTTAATCGGACTTTATCCCTCAAGAAAAATATTCAAAAAATCCCTCGTCGGAAAAAGTCCGAGCTTTTTCTGAGTTTTATTTTTTAAAACAAACTAGACTAAAAACTAGACTAAGTAACACTAATAAAAGAAACAAATTGATACAAGTTATACAAATTACATCACAGGTAGTATTTCTCCCACCCCACACTTAGCTTATGCACAGTCCTCGATGTATATAAAAATGTAAAACAGAGTAGCGTGACAAGAAAACTCCCTGTCAGTCGGAGTCCTCCTCTTCAGCATGCCCTCTATCCACAGTTCTGGGCACATCATCATCAGGTCCTAGAGGAAACAAAGCCAGGGGCCCCGTAACATCATCACCCATATCATCCTCCATGTCAGAGCCTTTTACAGTATTTACGTCCTCCGACGAGTGAACGGGGCTGCTAGGCGCAATCCCCAACATCTCTTTGGACGAACTAGAGAAGGCATTGCATAAATGCATACGCTCTTCGTCTAAGATACCAACCCTTCTCATGATTAAATTCACGGAGTTCTAAAGCTACCTGTTGAAGTTCTCGTCTCATTCGTTTCGTGCAGCCTGAGTAAGCTTAGATATAGGCTCCAACAAGGATGTGATATCCAACAGCCCTTTAGGTGCCTCCACCACCTCATCATACCCTGGGTACTCCAGCACCTCTCGGGAGAGCATATATTGCGTGAGCAAGTTGCCGAAGAAGAACCTCATAATATGTCGCCCAAATCGCGTGTGGGATATCTCACCGAGCATGATCTCACCCATATTAATGGGTTTGCCAGTCATCAAAAAGAATATGACACACACTCGAGCTCGAGTGCTGCCGCTATTGTGCTCCACGGGCATGATTCTGGCTTGCACAAAATTCTGCCATACTTTAACGGTCTTGTTGAAATCAGAGTGAACCATATGAAGGTGAATATTGCCTTGCTTTTTGGTCTACTTGGCATTTGAATCTATGCCACAAAGAGTGTGACGTATCGCCATGTAGCTCGGGCTTTTGACAAATTTAGTTAGCCTCCTTGGGTCGGCGTTCTCAACCCCTAAAAATGCACATAAAGACCGCCTATCCAGTAGCACATCTATTCCACGGACATGTGACAGGAACAAGTTTGCATTCTAGTTGGCGTACAGTTCCCTACCATGCTCAAATTTTCATGCCCGGGGCATTCTAGGAATTTTTCCATATTCAGTGCACGCAATCGGCCAAGTACCTGCGGGAAGTTTCTTTCTAAAGTTTTGACATTAATCCCCATTTCCAAAACATACCGCCCCGAGGGCACGAAATCCCTATTCCATATAATAGCCTCATCAGTACTTAAATTCAAGCGATGCCTTAGTCGTAATGGTGCCTGTTGTGATCCCTCGATAACTTGTTTTCCTTTAGCTTGCCTTGAGGACCCTTCTCCTTGCTTGTACTTTTTGGGCGCAGAGGCGGTGGTGGAAGCCTTTCCTATTCCCTTGCCTTTGCTTTCCATAGCGACCTGCAACATAGATAAGTATGAATGTGAGAACGAATCAACAAATCCGCCTAAGATTGTCGCGCGCGTCAAAAATGAGCCCACACTTAAAAACCGAAGGCTCAATGTACAATACTTCACAATTTTGATCTAAACTGCACAAGTGTTGCACTCGAAGGCCATGGGTACTCAAGACTTCCCCATGCCACACAATAGCTAAAAGTAATTAATCAATGCCACACAAACAAGTAATTGATCATGGCTTAGTGAATTCATGCAAGCAAGTGGCGTATGGTGCATTAATTTCCACAACTATTACAACTACTCTCAATTAGCTAACTCTACAAAATTCTACAACATACATCATATAGGATACATGGTATGCGCAACATGTGTGCATTGAAACCAAGCACCCAAGCATGTAAAATCATCCCCACAAACCCCAAACTTAGCCCAATTTCATATACAAATACACTCGGTTACTCGGATTTCACCGGTGCACAGAATATTCATTCAAACATTTTAACAAATACCTTGTGAGCATGAAGTGTGTGCATTCTAGTTTAATAATGGTGGAACATGGTGGCCCTTCCAAATTTCAATGAAGTAGAGGGAATTCTAGTTTACTACTCTGTATACAAAACAACCACAACAAATTTCGGCCAATGACTAGACCACGCACCATAGAACAATTCTTAAGAAATAACTTAGGTGCAAAATTTGGTGGTTAGGGCAATTGGGGGGATGTGATGTTCATTATCATCTACTTATTAAAAGAAGAAGAAGAAGAAGAAGAAGAAGAAGAAGAAGAAGAAGAGAAGAAAACATACTTGTAGTATCTAGGATGAGAGAAAGAGAAGAACTTGAGAAATATGAGAGAGAGAGGGTCACGGCAGAAGCTTTAGCGTGAGAGAGAGAGACTGTTGTGAACTAGGGTGATTTGGGATATTTGGGGTATGTTTCAATTTATGTTGTGGGTGGGTATGGGTGATAAGATGGGTTATAGCGTTAGTGTAGATGGGTATATGGGTTGGGTTTTATGGGTATAGGTTAAATAAAATATATAATTAAACACAACGAAAAAAAAATTAAAAACTTACCTAGCCACCCCCAGCCCAGCGCTCCGCGCTATGCCTGGCGCTGGGGGATTTCGAGACACTGCTTTCAGCGCCACAGGCAGCGTGGAGCGCTTGCCTGGCGTTATTCGACGATTTTTTTCATAACATCCTGATCCCCGCGAGCCTTTTATATATCTAATTTACATGACCCACACCATTCTACCTATAAATTCTAAGTCTACAAAGAAAATGCAAACTCTAGTCTACTCTAAAAAATATTTAGAAAGCTAAGCTATGAAAGCAACAAAAATTGGGTTGCCTCCCAACAAGCGCCTAATTTAACGTCACGACAACGGCGCCAAAAACTTGTTGCTCCCAAACGCACACGCAAGTATATGTGGTCGTACAAGTAATAAAATGATAAGTCGAGTGTCGAACCCACAAAGACTTGTATTAACTACCCACTAAATTCACCAAGATTGTTATTCAGTCGAGCCAATCCGAGTTCAAAAGTGTGATTATAATAAACTATAATTCTAACTAGTAACTAAATTATCAAATAGCAAAATGATTGTTGTGTATTCAGTAGAGACAAATATTCCAGGGTTGTGATCGATTCACCAATCCTATTGTGTTCTAGTTAACTCTCTATTTTATTCAATTCACTCATGGTTGCTAATTAATCAAACAATTGCTCTCGTAACCTTCTCCCGCAGTACTACTCGCCTATTCAAAATAGATTAACTCCTATATTCCTATGAAATCAATCAATTAAGAATGCATTAAGATTACAATATTTAATTAAGCATGGAGACTAGGTATATTCCAATCCTAACCATAACCCCCCGCCCCCCAAGAGTTAAGATCGTGCTCTCTTCAATTCTTCTCTAATCTAAACATGGCTTTCCCAAGCATAGCATAGATAGTAAATAAAACCTAACTGCTGACAAGACAATTAAGCAATTAATCACAGAATTGAAGAAACAATCATATATTAGTGAATTGAAACTAAGGTTAAGTTAACGTTAAACAACAATATTCGTGACTAAATCACAACCCCAGAACTATGGGTTTTAGCCACTCATGATAGTATCAAACAATTTCATAAGTGTTGGATAATTGAAAATAATAAGAAAAGATGAAGAAAACTGAGATCTCTTTGCTCCCGAATGTTTCTCGTGTGTATTTCCTCTTCAAAGTAGCGCCCCTCTCACTAAAAATAAGCTTGGTCTTGCTTTTATACGTGTTAGGTAGGTCTAAGGCCGAAATAACCTTGTCCCGGGCAAAATTGGACAAACTTTCATCGCCAGCGTCTAGCCCAGCGCCCCATGCTGGCCCTGGCGCTGGGCTTCTTGATCATTCTGCCTCTGGCGCCACAGGTGGAGCTCCACGCTGCCTGTTGGGCTGAAAATCCGAGGTTTCCTTTTTTCGTCCGTTTTGGCTCTAACCGCGTACCTTTCGCCCCCAATTGCATCCGGATGATTCTTACACATAAAAACACCCTGATTTAATATAAATCAACACATTTTATATCCGAAATCCACGAAACACGAGTAAAATATGAGACGATAAACATATAAATATATATACTTTAAGCTAAATATCAACCTGCTCGACGTTCGCAGTCCTCGAAATCACCTTCTGCTTTTAGATATTCTATTGTTTATTTCTTGTTCCAAAATAGTATTATATTTCTTGACTATTAGTACACTCGTGTAGAGTTTATGACTCTGTTCCACCAGGTTTTGGGGTGTTGTTGACATCTGTACTATTGAGTTCTATTATGATAGTCTAAATGGTTTAATTTAAAGTTTTTATTATTATTTATGTTATTTTTTAATGCATGTTAGGTTTACCTAGTCTTAGAGACTAGGTGTCATCACGACATCCTAAGTTGGAAAATTGGGGTCGTGACGCTACTTGATGCCTTCTACCCAACATTATCCACGAACAATTTAAGAATTAGTAACAAGAGATAGTTATGTGAAGAATAAATTGTACAACATCCTTTTTCCATTATTTAAAGGAGTTTCATTGATAGTTTCCAAAAGATTACAAGTTCACATTTGAAAGTGGGATATCCCATAACTACAACATTTATAGTCTATTTTCCAAATCAAAACACAATCCACACAATATTTATGAAGCCTCTAAATGGAACAGAAGAGTAGTATGAAAGTACCGGTGACAAGGCCCCGACTATACCTCAAAATACTATGTACAAGAATCAAAAGACACAAGGCCCCGATAGGAAGTAGGGCTCATCAAGTCAGCTGAGAAGAGGGTGTACTGCTATCAATGATCGATGTCGCCTGTTGTGGAACCACTTGTATCCATTAAAGATGCAGCATCCCCGGTAAAAGGGACGTTAGTACATATGGAATAGTACTAGTATGTAAAGCTAAATACCTCTCATTGAATATACTACCTCCGTTCCAGTTTATGTGAACCTATTTCCTTTTTGGTCCGTTCCAAAAAGAATGACCCCTTTCTAAATTTGGAAACAATATTGCTTAAACTTACAATTCTACCCTTAATGAGAAACTTTTATAACCACACAAATACTCTGGGGCCCTTTTTGAATTGTTTAGGACCACAAATTTCCAAAGTCTTCATTTTTCTTAAACTTCATGCCCAGTCAAACAGGTTCACATAAATTGGAACGGAGGGAGTAACATTTTAATTTGGGAGATCTTCAGTACCGACACACCACCATGCATATGGCATGGAGTCCGATCTCCGTTCGATCGGCTAAGTCGTCTTACCCCAGTGCATACGGGTGGACATAGAAACACAACACCACCACCATGTGCGCGACATAGTGTCCGATCACCGCCCGATCGACTAAGCTGTCTCATCACAATACCGTGTGGGTCGACATGGTCCTTTCTAGCTATCATCTCATCTTAATTAAGGGGAATAATCTCAATACATCATCACGGAAATTTATCCCTCAATCACTCCTACATTGCCACGTGTAGTTTCGAATTTAGGTCATTTCAACCCACCCTTCCTCGGTGACCTAATGATACTCCCAAAAATATTTATATAAAAATATTCATCTCATATCCCTTCATAAAATATTTCATTTCATTGGCACTTTTGGCCACACATGTATATCTTCGTTCTTGGCACAATGGCCGCATTTATATTTCATACTATCATTCTTTCACTTTCATGGATCATCATAGATCATCAACATAAGAACATCTGTAACTTACAACTTTAAATACATGAGTAATAAGAGTCTTAAACACATTGAATTTTCTTCCTAAAAGAGAGCATAATGATTTTCAATTGAAACATGAATTTAAATCATAGCATTTGACCCATTAATCATGCTTGAAACTTTTTTCTCAAAGGGGAGCATACTATGATAAGAGCAATTGGAACACAGGTTTGAGTATATAGACTTTCAATGCATTGCTCATTTGGGATAGCTCAATTTATTGGGAACAACTTGGAACATTAGAAATAAGAGCTTGGACAAATCACGCTTGAAGCTCACAAGGAATTCATAGAATTCGATTCTACAAGGGGAGCTTAGCTAACATACCTCGATTGAGCTCTCTTAGAGTCACTACACATTTCCCCTACTCTTAGCAACTTCAATCTATAGAAAAATAATAATCAAATTGAATATTATTAGGATGATACTCTTAGACTTAGCCATCATTAGCATTTCATCAACACTAAGTGTGCATGTTCGATTACATAGTTTTATGATAGAATCCCTTCACCCCATGCCCAATTTCCCAACTAAGTAATCAACCTACGTCGATCCCACAACATCCCACAATCTTGTCGGCACATGCATGGCCTATATCCTACTCCATAACTTACTTAGACCCATAACAAACTAGTATGAAAGCTTGTGAAAAGGACTTACCCTGATAATTGGTGGCCTAGTGAGTGATTTCCTTAAATCTTCAAAATTGGGCAATAATTGATGAGCAAATTGGTTGGAGCTTTTTCATCTCTCTCTAAAATATTTTCCTCTCTCTAAAAAATCCATTCAGGCCTTCTAAAATAACTCCCAAGTTCTTTTTATAAAAATAGGGTTGGGTAAACTTTTACAAAATATAACCCTTTGAGTCGGGTCTGCGATCGCAGATGTAAGCGTGAAACATGTATACGGTCCGTGGAATAGATGATCCATGTCCAATCTTCACTCAATAGCAAGTGGAAACTGTGTTGCAGTTATAATACCCAACTAGAGTCGGGGTCGAATTTCTCAGGATGTTTATGAAGGGTGTTAAGGTAGATAGTTGAAAAGAGCACGTGAAACAACTTAAATACATTTCCAAACAAAAGGTGAATGTTTTTCAAGTAACACTAAGAGAATTAAACTAATTGCAAGTAACTATAAAGAGAATAATTGTTTTTGGTATTTTTAATCAATTGGGAAAAATCTTAGGGGTGTAACCTTCACCTAGGTGCAAACCTAATGGGTAAATTACATTAATACTTGTTTTACGGATCAGGGTGTAGTATAACTCTCAATTTTTAAGTACCCACCCAATACCTCTCGGTCATATAGTGGTTATGCCCAAATTGGCTTTCTTAAGTCCAATTGGGTAGCAATACAAACAATTAATATGAGTCCAAGTCAGATTTTCCCTATTTCTAGTTCAAACCCTTTAATTAAACTTGCCAAAACCTTAACTAATATAATTCCTTGTTAGCCAAGTTTTCCTAGACTAAGTTCATCTTTCTCAAGTAAGAACAAAGTCAAATAAGTATGAATCAATATTTACGACAATTAATTCTATAATAATGCATGAACAAGGTTAAATAATAAACATCTAATCATAAACACGCATTAAAATTAATAACCCATAAAGTTTATACAGTAGGGTTGGGTTAAAACCCTAAATTAAGGGTGGCATGTGGGCCGGTTAGGATCGGGACCGGCCCAGGACCGCAAGCCCACATGGACGGTGGGCCTAAACAGTCCTAACCGGATAGGACCGGGACCGTGGGGTGGTGGGCCGGGTAGTGGGCCGGTCTCAAAGGCGAGGCCCGTGAGACCGGGACCGGCTGAGAAGTGGGCTGGTTCAAACGGTCCTAAACGGTCCTATCCGGGCCCAACGGATAATTTTTTTTTAAAACAAATTGACCGTTTGGCCATTTAAAAACTAGCCGTTTCGTCTGCCAAAATAGCCGTTGGCTATTTGCAAAATAGTCATTTAACCCGCCAAATTTTGTTTTAACCCCAAACTTTTTATAATTATACTTTTTCCCTATTTTCAACTATAAATACCCCCTCATTCTTTCATTTTTCTCACAAAATCATCAATCTCTCTCTAATATTCTTCTATAATGGCTTACTTAATTGTTACAATTTGTGCAAAATTGTGAAGTTGGTGAATTGAAGTCTTCAAGTCTTCAACGATAATTATTTTTCAACAAGTTGTTCGTCAATTCGGTAAATCGTTCCAACTCTTAAGTTTTAATATTATAGTTTTATTTGTTTTATTTACTTTTCTTGATTAATTAAGATGGCTTATTTCTTAAAAAACTATTTAGTAAAAATAAAGAAAAATTCAAGAGTGGTGAATCTAGTGGCCAATTTGTTCCTCCTCCACTTCCCCCGGCTCCCCGGCCCAAACCTGTTACCCGTCCTACACTTCCTATTCTTGATAGCGATAATAGTTTATTACAATTTACCGAGAGTCAATTTTGCCATAATATTGCACCCGGTGAACAATTAAACCGTGAATATATGAATGCTCTTTATGGTAATCCAACTATTGATGAAAATGATGATGAAGAAATAGATTTTGATGAAACGCAACCGGATGACGATACACCTACTAGTCCTGCTCCTGAAGTTAACCCAACTAATAATAATTCAAATAATCCCCCGTTTGACCCTCCTGTTACTGCCCCTACTTTTTCTAGACAACCTTCTAAACGGGCAGAAACATCTCTTGTTTGGTCATTTTTTACTCAACTAAGAGAAAAAAATAGGACTAAGTGTAAAACTTGTGGCAAAGAGTTAGTTTTTAAATATGCTGGAAGTCGGGGTCGCGGGGAGGGGGGGAGGACGGAAAGTTTGACTAGACACATATTGCTACACCCTCAAGATAAAGCTAGATATTTTCGTATGAAAGCTTTGGCCGACGGGACAAGTGCACCTAGTCAGGTTGACCTTAGTACCGGGTCAAATCAATTTCAACCGGGAATTAACACTGTTACCGGTGGTATTTTATATTATGATCCAAAAAAAGATCGGAAAGAATTGGCAAAAATGGTTACTGTTATATGCTTACCCTATAGTTTTCCTTCTAACCCTCACTTTGTGCATTATATCAGAGAAGTTTATAATCCTACTTATAAAGATTTTCCTCACACAACTGTAAAGAGTGATATTTATAAATATAAACATGAATATGAATAATATTTGCGCTATTTATTTATTCATATAAATTATCGTGTTGCTATTACAACTGATATTAGTAGAAGTGGTAATGACTGTGATTACCTTACTGTTACCAGTCATTGGATTGATGAGGATTGGATAATGCAAAAGCGCATTATTGCTTATAGAATAATTAATTCACGTCACACAAGGCAGTTTATTTCTAGCACGATTACGGATATTTATAGATATTTTTGCATTAGTGATAAAATAATGTCAGTTTCAATGGATAATTATACTAGTAACACAAATGATGTAGCCTTGCTTACCACTACACTAAGTCCTGCATGTAGTAACATTTTTCATGTTAGATGTATTTATCATATTTACCATTTAATTGTGGGTGATGGTATGCAAATTTTAAATGTTGAAATTGAAAAGGTTAAAATGGCTCTTAATTGGCTTTTTTATTCAAACCGTAGAAGTAGACTTAGAGAATATTTTAAAAGATGCGATGAATTTGGCCTAAGAGAAAGAAAGGTTCCTAAACCTTGTCCAACTAGATGGAATTACATGTATGAAAGTTTAGTTGTTGCATATGAATATAGAAACTCCATAAACTCAACGTTTAATGCTCATGTAAGTGATGATGATAAGCACCTTACAAATGCGGATTGGGCTAATGTTAAAATGCTTGTAGATTTTTTAGAAAAATTTCATATTGCTACAAATAAATTTTCTGGGCAATATTATCCTACTATTTCTAACTGTTTAGTTTATATTGCAGAACTTGCAAATTTGTTTGATCATTTTTCAGAGGGTGGGGAAATTTATCAACTTGCTATTGATTCCATGAGAAAAAAAATTTAAAAATATTTTTTCCCTATTCCCCCTATTTATGGTGTTGATGCATTGTTAAATCCTACTATGAAATTAGGAGGTCCTCAATTTTGGTATGAAACTGTTTATAATGGTTTAGCACTTGAAGATGAGGAGTTGTCTAAACTTCCGGACACAATAGCCTCAATTAAAATTAATGTTCAAACTATTTATAATGCTTATCAAGTTGCATTAGATCATGCTAGACCAAATGTTCCAACTCCTTCTTCTTCTAGTTCTCAATCATCTAAAAGAACTACAGGAGTAAGAGCACTTAATGCTTGGGCAGGGTTCAGGGGTTCTCAAGGTTCTAGTACTAGTGATTTTTCACAACTAAATGAGCTTGAAGTTTATTTGTCACAAGGAATTGAGGAAGTGAATCCCGATGGCTCCTTTAATATTTTGGAATAGTGGAAGGACAAAGAAAAACACTTTCCGATTCTTTCAAGGATAGCCCGAGATATTTTAACTATTCAAGCTTCAACAGTGGCATCAGAGAGCGCTTTCAGTCAAACAAGACTTCAACTCGGTGATTATAGAGCGTCTATGAGGGAGAGCTTGAAAAAATCAGTACTTTTCAGAGATTGGATCCGTTCGGAAAGAAGAAATTTTGGACTTGCTGAATCACAACCAGAGGTAGACGAAGCTTACGAAGAAATGCTAGCTGAACTTGCGGAGGATGATGCTTCGCCTGGAAGCGGTGATGACCAAGCTTCATTTCCGCCACCACCAACGAAAATTCCTCCGGACCTTGAAGGATTTATGAAATTTGTAAGAGATACCATGTAAATTAATATGTAACTTGTATTTTGGCACATCTTGATTAGTTTCTTTTTCTTCTCAATGGTAGTATTAGCACCTTGTTGTGCTCATTCCATAGGGGGGAGGAAGACTAAGAAAGATATTGCCATGATTTTTTAATGCTATAATAAAAATATAACGCATTGCTTTGAATATCTCTTTACAATATTTTTGTCTTTTTATATATCTTAAGCTATACATATAGTATAATATAGTATATACTATACTATACTATACTATACTATATATATATATATATTTACCATTTAATTGTAGGTGATGGTATGCGAATTTTAAATGTTGAAATTGAAAAGGTTAAAATGGCTCTTAATTGGCTTTTTTATTCAAACCGTAGAAGTAGACTTAGAGAGATATATATCTTAAGCCATATTCGATAGTATATAAATATATATATCGAATATAGCTTATATATATATACTATACTATATATATATATCTTATATATATATATATATAATATAGTATATACATACACATCTTACTATATACATAGTATATAAGCCATATTCGATAGTATACATCTTACGATATACTATATATACATCTTAATATAGTATATATATAGTAATGTATAAATCTTAAGATGTATATATATTAAATCGAATATAGCTTATATATCTTAAGATGTATATATAGTATAGTATAGTATATATATTATAACGCATAAGCTTATATATATATATATCGAATATAGCTTATATATATACTATACTATACTATACTATATATACATCTTAAGTATATATATATATATATATATATATATATATATATATATATATATTATAACGCATTGCTTTGAATATCTCTTTACAATATTTTTGTCTTTAAATTTGAATTAAAAAATTTTAGGTGATAATTCTATAATATAATTTACTAGGAATTGCCTTAGATATTTTTATTACCATTTTTTTTCTCTAACTTGTATAAAAATAATTTAAAAAATAGAAAGTATCTGTTAGGCCCACTTGGGCCCGCTTAGGACCGTTTGGGCCCGCTTAGGCCCGGGACCGGCCCACTTAACACGGGACCGTTAGTTCGTGGTCCCGGTCCCGGACCGGTTCCAACAAGAAGCCCGCGAAGCCCGGGACCGCTTAGGACCGGCCCACTTAGGACCGGGCCCGGTCCACATGCCACCCTTACCCTAAATAAAATCTAGCTATTCATTCTAGAAAGTGAAGAAAACAAAGTAGAAGAAGTAATCAAAGCCATAAACAATAATTCTTTGATAAAACTAATGATTCTACACCAATATTTATCACTACTTTCCCAAAAGAGTAAAATATAATCGCTACAGCTCTTTAGAGTACAAAACTTGCACTAAAAAAGTGTTTCCTGTCTATTTATAATGCCCAGATATTCCATGATAAAAACTAATTCCATGTGCAGTCCGCACTTTTCTTCTCTTCTTCAGTTGGGAGGAATTCTGCACCCGCACAATTTAATCTATGGTTGCACTTCAGCTTCTGTGGCCGCAGTGTTTGACTACGGATCGCACTTTGACTAAGATTCATACATGGTCTTTTTTCACCTTCTCTGAACTTTTCAAATCTTGTCAGTGCGACTAACTTTTTTTTCGCACAATTTGGTGTGCGGACCACACTTCTTCAAAATCCTCGGAGGCTTCAAGTATCTTTTGTGGCCGCATGTGTATCTCTGCAGACCGTACTTGCTTTTGCAGCCGCAAAATTACTTATACGGACCGCACTTCTGCCTGCTTTTCTTTTTCTTGCCTTTTTGAGTTGGAATACTACTTTTTGAGTTAGATTTCTTCGTTAAGCTCCAATCCTCCAACATGTCTGCAATTTACATAATTTTATTAGTTTTGGGAACAACCACTTTCATACTAAAACTAAAGCAAGAAGGTACTAATAAGTGGTTAAAATCCACACTTATCAACTCCCACCAAACTTAAGTCTTTGCTTGTCCTCAAGCAAATAGATTAGTTCCCACCTCCTCTAAGTGAAAGGTCATTTCAAAGAGTCAATTATAATCCATTCATATTCAATTGGGACCAACAATTACCCACAATACTCATGCATTTTCAACAAGGTGACAAAACATATGTTACATGCATATAACCTTAGTGTGACATTTGATCTTTAAAAATTAACTTCACTCATCAAAGACTCTTGTTCTATCATGTAAATAATGATGGACTCCAAACTCTTCCTCCTCTACCATCCATTTTCCATGCTCACTTCAAGAATTAACACTCAATTTCTAGAGCAATAATTGATTCACTCTTATCTCACAAAGGAATATCATAAGTAAGGCTTCAAGTACCATAGGCTTGCCACTCATGCAGATCTCCACTAATATAAGATCACTTGGTTCAAAATCAAGTAGGACTTCTTTCGGGTTGTAATGAAGGCTTTTGGATTGGGGTAGGATATCATATGGGATAAGTGGTTACGCCCTTCCTTAAGCACTCCACTTTCATTTCTTGGCTCACATTTACCAACCCTTAGAGGCATTTCTTTTTCTTGGGGACTAGAGAGACTTGACATCATTCTTTATTGTTCATTTCATTCTTTTTCTTCCTTGATGCTCATACTAGAGATAGGTGCCTCCTTTTGATTTCATCAATCTCCATTGATGCTCATACTAGAGATAGTTGCCTTTTTTTAATTTCATCATTCTCCCTTTTTATTTTTCTTTTGGAATTTTATTTTTGTTCTTTTCTTTTCTTGCCTTCTCTTTTTATAGAGATAATTTCTTTTTCTCTTTTTGGTGTCTTGATATCTCTTTGAAATTTCTCAACTTTCCCCCCAAACTTACTCCTTAAGCCACTTATTTTGTAAGAGTGTTAAGGAAGGTCCGGGTACCAATAGAGGATTATAGACAAAACGGGTAAATGCTTGTGGCATGGTTACCAATAGAAAAAGGCTAAAGGATCAAAGGAGTTGACTAGGGATAACAAATATCGGGTGGCAATAGAAAATCTCAAACGAACCAAGGAAAGCCTACAATCATCTTCCAAACCAAGCAAAACTAGAATTTTGCCTTGAAACACATTCAGGGCAAGTTCTAGACTATCCACTCAAGTACTTGGACTAGAAACTAAAATCACCTCACTTTTCATGAAACTAGACCGTAAAAGAGGATAGAGTCTAAAGCCAACAATGATCACAATCAAGTTAAAGATCACTATGGTCCAATCAACTACTCAATGATTATCAAAGTCAACTCAAGAACCTTAAAGTCACTAACTAGAGCTATTTTCTTCCAAAGGCCTTGTTTCAAACCATTAGTACATAGTTAAGTGTATTGGTGCCAAATGAAGCATGAATAATTCTTTTTAGAGAATGACTTAATTAGGGCTTTCACTAATTACTACTACTATTATTGTTACCTAAACACAAAACGAATCCATTCCCTTAAGAAAGTTATCACACCATCCATCCTCAGGAAGAGTCACCCGGTTCACACAAAATACCAACTTTGGAAAGAACCGTGGCATTAATAAAACTAAAGGATTATTATCCACACTATAAGGAAAAACATAAAAGCTACTACATAAAAAGAAAATACTAACATAAACAAAATCAAAGAAAACAAATAAAGAAGCTAATGAAAGCAATAACTACTAAAGATAGATAAAATAAAATAGAATCATCCAATTATTACATTCCATAGTATCTAAATGTATCCAATGTATCAAATTAGCTCCACACCCCCTGAATAAAATTAAGTATTGTCCCCAATGCTTAACAAAGTAAGATTAAAAGTAGAGAGAGGGAAGAAACTCCCTAACTGTCCTGTGTCATCACTGTGTCCCCAGAAGAATCAGTCCCTGGTGGCTCAACTAACTGAATATCATCATCACATCTGGGAGTGGCTGGAGTAGTGAATGTCGCACGCACCGCGTCAGCAGTGTCGGCGTAAAGGCATAGCTCCTCAGACTGGCCAGCAGGAGCATCCTTTGTAGATGAATCTGGGTCGGGCTGGGATGGGTCAACCAGTATGTCAAAAGGAAAATATATCATCCCAAGCCTACTTCTTCTTTGTCCAAGATAAACCAGCCTGTGTACCTGCTTCTCCTCTCCCATCATTAGGAGAATCATCAGAACAAGACCCTGCAGTAGCTGTCTCGGACTCCTGGCTAGCACTTTCCGAACCCAAGGAAGTATTTTGAGATGTAGAAGTCACATCCAGAGGCTTAGATTGCCCCTGTGTCTTGGATTTCTCTTCAGTATGCTCCTTTGGAATAGACATTGAGTTTCAATCGGAGGCTTCCGTAGATGGGGCATAAGAGCTAGACTCAGAGAAGTCTCTACCTCTCCATCTGCCTGTTGTTGCTTTCTTTGATATTGTCTTTTGCACACTTGGGGGAAAGGCACCTCTGCCTCGACCCCTTGAAGCTTCTCATCTTCTCTTGGTAGACTTAACTCGACCTCGTGATCGTACCATTGTTTGTACGAACACAAAGAGAATTGTCAGTTGCAAGTAATGATTCAACACAGCTAAGACTCTTGTAGGTGAGTGAGAACAACATAGAAGCAGTGGGGTTACAATTGAACAATCATGCTGCTGAAATGGGTGAAGTGTGATCCGCACATTTTAAAGTACGGCCCGCAGAAAAGAAGTGTGGACCATACAATTTCAAGTGAGGCTGCACTTCTACATATATGCATAGAGGCATCAGTTGCCTCTTCTCTGATAGACAGTGCGAGGTCATGTGCGGCCGCAGAATTAATCTGCGGTCCACAAAATTTAAAGTGGGGTCCTCACATCAGGGTCACAAAGGGCAAGCCTCAGATAGGCAGTGCTGACCAAAAATACGACCTCTCCAGAAATTCTGTAGTCTGCACTATTAAAGTGCAGCCGCAGAATTACTATCCTACCACCAGTTACCTAACTTAGGAAACTGTGGACCTCACAAATTCAAGTGCGGCCGCACATTTCAAATTTCAGTCGAGCAGGTCTAAACTTTTACCTAAGTTTTGCAAAAACTTATTCAAATCTACTTGGCAACATGGTATACACATAGAAATCAGTTAACCCAACCCATTCTAGCATGTTTTATCAGTTACCCATTTCAAAACTACCCCACATGGATACAAGGATGGAATATAATAGCAGATGGCCTAAAAAGAAACTAAAAAGGAAAAATAAATTCAAAAATTAAAGTGAAACAAAAGCAACATGAAATGAAACATATCAGATGATGTAAATGTGCAAAGGTCCTGTGAGTGCAAATGGGTGTGTGTGTTTGATAGTGCTAGATCCTCAAGTAGGCTCTCAGACTAACAGTACTTTCTCGAAAGTGTGAAAAGTGTAAGATGAGGCATAAAGTTCTATTTATACTTGGAATATTTAAGAGAGTAAAGAGGCGAGTGCGACTGCACAATTTCAAGTGCGGTCCTCACTCTTCTACCTGGCCTTCAGTGGTCTATTACTCATATGCGGTCCACACAATTTCAAGTGCGGCCGCACAATTCTTCCAGAGGTCGTACAATTGCCTCGTACTGACAGGGAAAATGATCAGAGACCCTATCATTTGACATCTAAATTAGCTCCAGGAAGTGCAGTCCGCAGATGAAATCTGCGGCCGCACAAGGTCTTATAAGGTGGAAATATTTTTCTATGGCCTCACAAAGGAAAAGTGTGGTCCGCATTTTCTGCTTCACTTACACAACTTTGTCCACACTTCTTTCATCCAACACTCATCTATGCAGCACACTTCAAATCAAGTTAGAAACAACAAAGAACATCTAACTACAAAAGGAAATAAGGGAAAGAACTTGGGTTGCCTCCAGAGAAGTGTCTGATTTAACGTCGCGGCATGACGCAATATCATAGCATTCTCGAGTGAAGTACATGACTGTCACCACGTGGCTCTCACCAACTTTTCCCAAGTAATTCTTCACCCGGTGACCATTGACTCGAAATATTTCATTGTTCTTAATCTTCAAATCCGATGCACCTAAGGGTGTCACGCCAACAATTTCAAACGGACCACTCCACTTGGACTTAAGCTTCCCGGGAAACATCCTCAACCTTTAGTTAAACAACAATACAAGATCACCAGCCTTGAACTCTTTGTTCCAAATGTACTTGTCATGAAGATATTTCATTTTTTCTTTATACAATGATGAATTCTCATACGTATGGTACGGGAACTCATCCAATTCATTCAAGAATGCAACCCACAAGTTAGCGGCTACATCCCAATTGAGATTCAATTTCTTCAAGGCCCACATTGCCCTGTGCTCTAGTTCCATTAGAAGATGACAAGCTTTTACGAACACTAACCGGTATGGAGACATTCTGATAGTTTTTTTGTAAGCCGTCCTATAAGCCCATAACGCATCATCAAGCTTCTTGACCAATCCGTCTGATTTACATTCACCGTTTTAGATAATATACTCTTTATCTCCCGGTTGGAGTCTTCCACTTGACCACTAGCTTGTGGATGATAGGGATCGTGACCTTGTGAGTAAAACCATACTTGCTAAGTAAAGTGTCAAAAGCCTTGTTGCAAAAATGTGACCCCTATCGCTTATGATTGCACGTGGAGTATCAAATCTTGTAAAAATATTCTTCTTTAAGAAAGCCACTATACTTCTAGCCTCATTGTTGGGTAAGGCGTCAGCCTCAACCCATTTGGACACATAATTCATCGTGATTAAAATGTAAGTGTTTCCACAAGAACTCACAAAAGAGCCCATAAAGTCAATGCCCCAAACATAAAAAAATATCAATCTCCAAGATGGTTGTGAGAGGCATCTAATTTTTCTTTGAAATTCCACCGGCACATTGACATTCATCACATAATTTCATTAAGTCACTTGCATCTTTGTAAAGAGTATGTCAATAGAAACCACAGCTTAGAGCTTTGGCCATCATTCTTGCTCCACCATTATGACCACCATATGGCGAAGAATGACAAGCACCAAGAATATCACCTTGCTCTTCTTCCGGTACACGCTTTCTAATCACCCCATCCATACAAATCCAGAAAAGGTGCAAGTAATCCTAATAGTAATCTTGACAATCTCTTTTGAGCTTCTTTCTTTGGTTTGAAGAGAAGTCATCCGGAATGATACCACTCGCAAGAAAATTTTCCAAGTCCACAAACCAAGGTACCTCTTTCATTGATAGTGGAAAAAGTTGCTCATCGGGGAAAGAGTCATTGATTTCAAGGCCATCATGTGGCCTCCCCTCCTCCTCCAAATGAGACAAGTGGTCCGCCACTTAGTTTTCACTACCCTTATCTTGAATGTCAATATCAAATTCTTGCAACAAAAGCACCTATCTCATCAACCAAGCTTTAAACTCATTTTTTATAATAAGATAACAAAGTGCCACATGATCCATGTGGATGATAACTTTGGCACCATCAAGTACAGACAGAGCTTCTCAATTGCAAACACAATAGCAAGGAGCTTTTTATTCGTAATGGTGTAATTGACTAGGGCACTATTCATGTCATGGCATAGTAAACCGGATGAAAAACCCTTGTTGATATGTTGCCCCAAAACAGTCCCAACCGCTACATCACTTGCATCACACATTAGCTCAAATGGCAAACTCCAATTTAGAGCAGGAATGATAGGAGTAGTTGTCAACTTGAGCTTCAATTGTTCAAAATCCCTCATACAATCATCATTGAAATGGAACTTGACATCTTTCTCAAGGAGCTTACACAAAGAGAAATCTTTGATAAAGAGCTAGTAGAAACCTGCATGGCCTAAGAAACTCATCACATCCTTTACCGAAGTTGGGGGTGGAAGCTTAGAAATCAACTCAATCTTCGCCTTCTCAACTTCAATATCATTCTTTGAGATATTATGGCCAAGGACAATGCCTTTCTCAACCGTGAAATGACATTTCTCCCAACTGAGCACCAAATTGGTCTCTTCGCATCTAGTCAACACTTTGTACAAATTTTTAAGACAATCATCAAAAGAATCCCCAACAACCGAGAAGTCATCCATGAAGACTTCAAGGTAGTCCTCTACCATGTCCGTGAAAATAGCCATCATATACCGTTAAAAATTACCGGTGCATTACACAAACCAAAAGGCATCCTCTTGAAAGCAAAAGTACCATAAGGACATGTAAAGGTTGTTTTATATTGATATTCTAAAGCAATAAGAATTTGTTTGTAGCCCGAGTACCCATCAAGAAAATAATAGAAAGCACGGCCGTCCAATCTATCGAGAATTTGGTCCATAAGAGGAAGTGAAAAGTGATCCTTCCATGTGACTTTGTTAAGCTTACGATAATCCATACAAACTCTCTAAACCGGTCACTGTTCTTATGGGAATCAACTCATTCTTCTCATTGGTAACAGCCGGTATGCCCTCTTCTTTTGGACACATTGAGCCAGAGAGGTCCATGAATTATCAAAGATGGGGTAGACAATCCCGGCATCCAACCACTTGATAATCTCTTTCTTGACCACTTCTTACATAGCCTCATTGAGTCTTCTTTGATGTTCGATGGACAGTTTAGCACCATCCTTCAACTTGATCTTATGCCTGCAAAATGGGGGGCTTATACCCCTAATATCCGCCAAAGTCCACCCAATAACCTTCTTTCTCTTTAGCAACACCGCCATTATTGTATCAACCTGCATGTTAGTCAAACAAGAGGAAAGAATAACTGGTAAAATAGAACAAGGGCCAAGAAATTCATACCATAGATGTGGAGGCAATGGCTTTAAGTCCAAAGTGGGTGTCTCTTCAATAGAAGACTTTGTAGGAGGAGTTTTCCTATTCTTAAGATCCAAAGATAATTTCTGGGGTGCATAGTTGTATGACCCCATTCCTTGCAAAGAGTTCACACACTCCATAAAACCATCCATCTCGTCATCATCAAAGTTGAGCAAAACGGCTTCCAACATATCACCAACATTGATTGTAGCACTTGTATCATCAACAATGACATCGGCCACCAAATCCACAAAAGAACACACCTCATTGCTATTTTGTTGTCGCATAGATTTGCAAACATGAAATACCACTTTTTCATCACCAACCCGGAAAGTGAGTTCTCCGGCTTCCACATCACAAAGTGCCTTACCCGTAGCAAGGAAAGGTCTCCCAAGATTGATAGGCACTTCATAATCAATCTCACAATCTAGAATAACATAGTCCGCCGGAAGAATGAACTTATCAACCCCGACCAAAACATCCTCAATCACTCCCAATGTCCCCTTCATGGTACAATCGACCATTTTTAACCTCATAGATGTGGGTCTTGGTTTACCAATTTTCAAAGTTTTAAATACCGAATAGGGCACCAAATTAATACTCACCCCAAGATCACAGAGAGCGTTAGCAAAATCGGCACTCCTAATTTTACAAGGAATCGTGAAAGCACTGGGATCCTCTAACTTAGGAGCCATGGAATGAACAATGGCACTCACTTGATGAGTGACTTTGATAGTTTAAAAATTCATCAAACTCTTCTTGGACACATGATCTTTCATAAACTTGGCATAATCGGGTATTTATTCCAAAGCTTCTACCAATGGCACATTAATAGAGAGACTTTTCATCATTTGAAAGAACTTCTTGAATTGATTCTCACCATTTTTCTTGGCAAGTCTTTGAGGATAGGGAGGTGGAGGATTAGGCAATAGTTCCTTAGACTATTGCACTACCGGCTCTGATATTCCAATGACGTGCTCCCTAGACGAGTTCACCTCCTCTTGAGTCTCTTCCACACTATCATCAATGTCAATCTGAACCTTATCACTTGTTTGAACAACATTGTTTGGGATTTCCTCCGAAATATTTGTTTGCTTTCTCCCTCTACACGTATCCACAAAGCCCTTCAAATGTTTATAAGTATTTTTATTTGGCGCACCGGTGAAAAAGCCTCGTTGCTCAAGCAAAGTGAGCATCACATTGGTAATTTGAAAGTTTTTTGCCTTAATACGAGGGGAGACTATTGTACTTGCGTAACCTTCATTGGGAAAACTCCGGTGTTGCGCCTCTTGTGGTTGTGGTGGTAGAGGTGGGGGAGGTGGGGGAATTTTGTCTTGTTGACCACGGCCTCGACGATTTGGTTGTGGCACTTGAGGCACATCATATAGTTGTTCCTTCTCGCCGTCCAAATCACTCAATGGCAAATTTTTGAGATCATTGTTTGCCATTTTGTACTTACAATTTCATCAACAAATTAGTAACCCAAAAGCGAAAGAAGATATTTCAAGAACACACTCAAGTATATAGCTAACACCGCAAAAACTCCCCGACAAAAGTGTCAACAATTGATCCACGTCCAATCCGCACTCAATAGTGAGTGGAAACGGGCGTTGCAATTATAATACCCAACTAGAGTCGGGATCGAATTCCTCAGGGAGTTTATGAAGGGTGTTAAGGTAGATAGTTGAAAAGAGCACATGAAACAACTTAATTACGCTTCCAAACAAAGGGTGATTGTTTTCAAGTAACACTTAGAGAATTAAACTAATTGCAAGTAACTAGAAAGAGAATAATTATTTTTGGTGTTTTTAACCAATTGGAAAAAAGTCTAAGGGTGTAACTTTCACTTATGTGCAAACCTAATGGGTAAATTACGTTAATGCTTATTTTTTCAGAAGAGGGTGTATTATAACTCTCAATTCTCAAGTACCACTCAATACCTCTCGGTTATAGAGTAGTTATGCCCAAATTGGGTTTCTCAAGTCCAATTGGATAGCAATCCAAATATGTGATATGAGTCCAAGTCGGGTTTTTCCTATATCTAGTTCAAACCCTTTAATTAAACTAGCCAAAATCTTGACTAGCTTAATTCCTTGTTAGCCAAGTTTTCCTAGACTAAGTTTCTCTTTCTCAAATAAGAACTAAGTCAAATAGGCATGAATCAATGTTTGCAATCATTAATTGTAGCAATAATGCATGAACAAGGCTAAATATTAAACATCCAATCATAAACAAACATTAAAACTCGCATAAAGTTTACACACTAGAGTTGGGTCACAATCCTAGATAAAATCTAGATACTCATACTAGAAAGTGAAGAAAACAAAGTAGAAGAAGTAATCATAGACATAAACTATAATTAATTGATAAAACTAATGATTCTATACCATTATTTATCGCAACTTTCCCAAAAGAGTAAAATATAACCGCTACAGCTCTTTAGAGTACATAACTTGCCTAAAACAGTGTTTCCCGTCTATTTAGATAGTTTCAAAGGGCACATGAAACAACTTAATTACGCTTCCAAACAAAGGGGGATTGTTTTCCAAGTATCACTATGAGAATTAAACTAATTGCAATTAACTAGAAAGAGAATAATTGTTTTTGATGTTTTTCATCAATTAGGAAAAAGCCTAGGGGTGTAACCTTCATCTAGGTACAAACATAATGGGTAAATTACGTTAATACTTTTTTGCAGATCGGGGTGTATTATAACTCTCAATTTTCAAGTACCCACTCAATACTTCTCAGTCATAAAGTGGTTATGCTCAAATTGGCTTTCTCAAGTCCAATTGGGTAACAATCCAAACAATTGATATGATTCCTAGTCAGGTTTTCCCTATCTCTAGTTCAAACCCTTTAATTAAACTAGCCAAAACCTTAACTAGCTCAATTCTATGTTAGCCAAGCTTTCCTAGACTAAGTTCCTCTTTCTCAAGTAAGAACTCAGTCAAATAGACATGAATCAAATCTTTGCAACCATTAATTCTAGAAATAATACATGCATAAGGCTAAATAATAACTACTCAATCATAAACAAGCATTAAAATTAATAATTCATAAAGTTTACACACTAGGGTTGGGTCACAACATTAAATAAAATCTAGCTACTCATACTAGAAAGTGAAGAAAATAAAGTAGAAGAAGTAATCATAGCCATAAACTATAATTAATTGATAAAACTAATGATTCTACACAAATATTTGTTACTACTTTCTCAAAAGAGTAAAATATAACCTCCACAGCTCTTTAGAGTACAGAACTTGCCCTAAAACGTGGTTCCCGTCTATTTATAGTGACTAAAGATTCACTAACAAAAATGCCCTTCGGGAGATTCTGCGGCTGCACAATTCCATGTGCGGTCCACACTTTTATTCTCTTCTTAAGTTGGGAGAAATTCTGTTGCCGCACAATTCTATTTGCGGCTGAACTTCAGCTTCTGCGATCGCACTTTTTGACTGCGGACTGCACTTTGACAAGGCTTCATACTTGGTATTATTGCTCCTTCTCTGAACTTTTCGAATCTTGTCAGTGCGAGAAACTTTTGCAGCCGCACAATTTTGGTGTGTGGACCGTACTTCTTCAAACTGCTCTGAGGCTTCAGGTATCTTTCTGCGAATGCATGTGTATTTTTGCGGGTCGCACTTTCTTCTGCGGTCGTAGAATTACTCTATGGACCACACTCCTATCTGCTATTCTCCTTCTTGCCTTTTTGAGTTGGAATACTCATTTTGAGTTAGATTTCTTCGTTAAGCTCCAATCCTCCAACATGCCTGCAATTTAGACACTTTCTTTAATTTTGGGAACAAAAATCAATACTTTTAGACTAAAACTAAAGAAATAAGGTACTAATAAGTGGTTAAAATTCACACTTATCAATGGACTACGAAATGGATCTCCAAAACTGGGCTGGGCTGGTCAAGTCTACGGTCGATTCTGCAGTCCGCAAAATCTCCTCCAAAAAGGTTTCCTTGTTGAATTGCGGTCCAATGTGCTACCGCGAAATGAATATGCGGCAGCATAATATATCGCGGAATAGCCCTCAAAATTGAGCTTCTCCTGGTTCACTCTGCGATGGATATGCGGCCAGCGGAACAGATCTACGGTCGCAAAACTCACCGCAGAATTGCCTTTTCTGCAAAAACATTCCCAGTAATTCATCGATGAACTGCAAGTCCAAAAAAGCTCCGCGAAAATTATCTACAATCCTCCAAACTCATTGGCGTACTTTTACAGGGCCTTATAGGCTTAGAGAGGCCATTCTATCTGTGACTTGGTTAGCCTCTCTAAAATAATGGTTGGTGAAGATACCTTGTCTATTAATAAGGTTCTTAATATCTTGGACTACACCTTTGATTCTCCATGGAATGTTCCAGTTGCCAGAGATGCAATTTTGTAGTAATAGTGAATCAGTTTCACCAATGATCAAGTTGCACCCCATTTCTATACACCACTTGATCCCAAATAAGAAAGCACATGCCTCGGCCTAATTGCTTGTGCCTTGCCCCAGTGGAATAGAGTAGGCCATTATAAATTTTTCCAGATTGTCCCTCACTACACCTCCTCCTCCACATTCTCCATCTCTGCATTAACCATCACAGTTAAGTTTTACGAACAGGATAAGAGGTTTAATCCATTTCACCACATAGGTGTTAGTTTCCACTAACGGTAGTTTGCAAACTCTACACAGGTTTTTCCGTGAGTAATTGAACTCCAATTTCTTTAATTGAGCTTTGACAAGTTGTATAATATCGAAGTTGATCAGTAAGATTGATCTTTCAATTGATGGTCTCTCCATTTCATATTTAGAGCTGCATTTTGACCTATATAACTCCCATATCACTATAGGTGGAAGTATCCTGCAAATATAGGCCGCCACTGAGTTAGTAGTATTATGATTCCAGTAGTTTACAAGCAAGTTTCTAAGTGGTACTCCCATGTATCCAATGTCAAGCTTGCTAGCATAGTAGTCCCATAAGAGCTGAGTGTATTTTCCACTGATGAACAAATGTTGAACCGTCTCTTCTGCGGGTTGCATATTTAAAACTTTACAATAACAACAGTTAGAAATGATATTAGTGCCAAATTTTTTAATTCTGTCATGTACAGCTCTCCAAGTACTGCAAGCCATTTTAAAAGGCATATTTTTGTACCAGATCATGTTATCAAAATAAGAGATTTATTTCCTGTGTCTTAGTTTCTTCCAGACAGAGGATATGGAGAAGTTTCCATCTTGAGTTTCATTCCAGATTGGGTTGTCATTCTCATCCGAATGAAGATTGATTTGAAGCATTGAAATCAGTCCTTTCACATCAAGAGGCTGGATATTTCAAGTAGACCAATCCCAGTGACCATCATTTAGAATTTCATTGACCTTGATATTATCATGTAAAATAGCTCCTCCCATTCTATTGTGTAGAGGACCAAGCTTGGACCAACTGTCAAACCAAAAACTGATATTCCCTTTTTCAAATGCCACTGAATATAAGGCTTCATTTACTCTTCAGATTCACATGGCCTTCCAACTATGAGATTGCCCATCCCGCCAAAGAAGGTTGACCAGGATGCTCATTGCCAAAGTATTTGGCTTTCATGAACTGTGACCATAGGGAATTAGTGGTTCTAAGGTTCCATTATTGTTTGGCTGTAAAAGCATAGTTAATATCTTCATGTCTTCTGAAGTTAGCTCCTCCCTCTTCATGTTATCAAAATAAGATATTTAGGGCAGGATACCCAATGGTATCTTCTCCCATCTTCTTGGCCAGACCAAAAGAACATGGCTATAAACTTCTCAATCATATCCGAGGAACCTTTAGGAGGATCAACAACTGCCAGAATGTGAATACTTATGGCTAAAAGAACATGTTTAATGAGGACAGCTCTGCCCCCAGTAGACAAAAATTTTAGATGCCAACCTCTAATTCTGTTAATAGTCTTAGTAACCATCTCAACAAAGATAGAAAGCTTCTTTCTTTTATAATAGATAGGACAACCTAGATACCTCATGGGAAGTTTATCAAACCTCATACCAAAAATCCTTCCCACCCTTCTAATAATGCTTTGAGGGGTATTCTTAGCCATAGAGTAGCAACATTTGTTCTTGCTTATCAACTGGCAAGAAACATATTCATAACTATTCATAGTGTTAAAAATAAGGTAGAGTGTTAAAAATGAGGATGCAAAGAAATTCTTAAACTCCTTGATTATTAAAGGGAGACAATTGCATCTTCTACCCAAATGAGCGGTATGATAGATTTCTTTGGCTCTTTTGATTTATATATTAATGCCCATGAATGACTTTACTCTAAGCTTTATATTGTTTGCCTACAACTGTTAGCAACATAACTACTCAATTGAAAATTATTAAAACTCTTACTAGTAGCACTCCATAAGAAAAAGTTAAGTATGAGAAATGAATAAAGGCTAACAAATTTACTCTTATGATCCTGAAGAGATCCATATCTCATCACATAAAAGGTGCAATCAAGGATGACAGATACATGAAGGATTACTTGAGTGCCAAAAATTCTTAAAATATGATAATTAAGGTAATTAACCTAATTGATTCTCTGTCATAAAGTATAAGTTTGTAGGAAGTGTCCGTAATTACATCATGAAATTAGTCAACATGGGTGTAACCTTTACTAATGATTTTCTAGTTTATCAATCACTAAGGTTCCTTTATGCGCATTTTGATCGATTTAAGACAACATATAAAATAATATAAGTGGAGTACTAAGCTTATCGCTGTTTGTGTAGTAGAGGAAGGGAGGATTCGAAAATAGAAAGGTGAGAGTGTAGTAAACCTTGTTAGTTCGTCTAGATCAGATAAGTATCCCTCTTACAAAAGAAAACGTTGACCCAAATTTCATATAAAGACACATGGATAGTTGATCAAGCCAAACTATGCCTTATTAAAAGGACTAAGCGATCGTTGTAAATATATCCGGTCTAAGAGTCCGATGTCGAATCCCACAGAGAACTAAAGTTTAGCCACAATTGTTTACTATCACGAAGAATACAAGCTTGAATAATTCCCAAGTTATAAAATTAAGATTCTTATATTTAACTAATTAACTAATAAATTAAAGTAATAAATTAACAATTAGGAATACTGAGAGTTGGAGACAAGATTAAGGAGGCCTAGAGTTTTGATTTTCTCGATTGTCGGAATCCTTCCGGCTACGTCTCCTATAATATCGCCTAAGTATTCTCTATCGATCGTCAGTACTTCGAGTATCTTAATTCTCTTCCGAGCAACTACCACAATCTACTAGACGTATTCTTTCGAACTACGCTAGTTGGTACTAGTTCGCCACTCACTAAGATCACACCAAGGTTTCGTTATTCCTAATTCCACCTTTAAACTCTCTATATTGATTCCTCATATATGTTATGAGTGATGTTGTTAAAACACTACTTAAATATGTACCTTTTTTTAAGTAATACATACTAAATAGGAACAGTAAATTGATAGTCATCCAATCAACAATAATAAACACATAGCTGAACAAGTAGAGAAATCTAACGGCTCAATTATATAAAAATATAACAAGAATTTATCCTACAAAAGTTCCATCAAAACCCTAGGTAACAAGTTAGCTATTCATACTAGTATGTAAAAATACATACTAAAATTCCTACCAATAATGAAAAATTGGAAGAAAAAAGTGAAAAACTAGTAGAAGAATTCTCCGCCTTGCTCCTAGCGTGTTCCTGACTCCATAGGTCGAATCCCCTCTCAAAAATATCCAAGCCCTCTCTTAGACATGTTTATAGAGTATTAATAGGCTAGGGTAAAAGCCTCCAAGTCTAAAATTGAGTAGGAAATAATTTATTCGCGGACTGGGGGACCAGGCTATAAGCCAGGAGAGGCCTGGTCTATAGCGTTCCATAAGCCAGGCGAGGCCTGGTCTGTAGCCAGGTTGAGCTCGCCTTAAGCCAGGCAGGGCAAGGTCTATAGCGAGGAGCAGCGTGCTATAGAGTTGGCGACGTCTGGCCTGGCGCCAGGCTTGGGTACTTTATGATTTTGTGCTCTTTTCTTGTATTTTCGTCCTCTTTTCATGCAACCTTCACTCGTCTTTGTCTTCTTATGCTCCTACATAAAAAATAACAGAATTTAGCTCAAATGTAGCATAATTAACTGCTAAACTAACAACTTGTAATGTGAGTAATGTACTAAAAATACAGCATTATTGCCAAACATTACTACCCCACACTTAAATGTTGCTCTTCCTCGAATCAACCACCAATTCACACTAACATTGAGAACTTTATTTTCTTTTAATACATTCGAAGCATACCATACATATGACTATAGTTGATAGCAACAATTAAACTTTAGCATATGCCTTCAACATACACTTCCCTTTACTTTATGACATACTTCGAAAATTTATTCAACAACAAGACAACATGCTCATAACAATCCTAGCCTCACAAACAGACTCAATATCACAAGGCATTCATGGCTTGAACACTTAACATCATAGAGAAATCTAATAACATCACATATCCCTCGCAAAATTATGTACCCTCTCAACAAGAATAAAAGAGTAAGTTGAATCCACACATTCGAATCAAATGCTCAAATATATTTTAAAGACTCATATATCAAAGAAATTCCTCACTCTCGCATAGAAGTCACATGCATGCACAAAGTACCATAGATTTGCCCATATGTAAACCTCCACTAATGTAGGCTTGCTCCATCTAAAGTCAAGTAGGACTTTTTCATGGTTGTAACGTGGGCTAAGGGACGGGTAGGATATATTTTGGAATAGTGACTAACCCTCCAAAGCACTTTAACACATCACATATTTCTTTAAGCGCAAATTCTTCAATCTCAACTTCGATTTCACAAACAATATCATCCCAAGAGATTTCCCTTTTTCTTTCAGCACTACGTTAATTCACAGCCACTAGCAAGGACAATATATCAATTTATTCATCTATATTTTTTTCTTCTTCTTTTTTCATTTGATTTTTTTTCAACTATATTTTTTACACTTTCTTTTGAAATTTCCGCTAGTGGTGTATTATTTTTCAAAACAAGTGCACCTTTTCTCATTTTATTGGTTACACTCGAAAGCCATCCTAATTTCTTCCTTACTTCTTTTAGCGCTCATTTCATAATTAAAGTGTCGTAAGAGGTAAAATGATCTAGATATTATTAATTAAGAATAAAAAAAAGGTATAGACTTGCAATGTGGGTGCCAAATAAAATTCTATAAGCTCAAAAGGCTTGACTATGAATAATTTTTATTTATGGTATGTATTAAGCATAAAAAAAATCAAAGAAAACCTAAAATCATTTTTCAAACCGAGCAAAGCCTAGGATTTTGATTCAACTCACATGCTGGACAAGTTCTAGACTCTAATGCAATGACACAGACTACATAAATTCTCACCACACATGGCACATGACTCATTAAGGACGGTTCCATTCTAACTCTCAAATAATTGCAAGTATTCACGGAGTCACAAATTATTAAGCATTAAGAACAAAGTAACACAAGCCAAAAAAAAGAGATATAGGCGTCAATAGACATGCTATCTAACTCAATAAGGCATCATAAGCAACTTCAAACCATAGGGACGGTAATGCACATGCTAGAGCCTAAATATGCTACTATCAAACAAGTCAAAAGAGCCCTAGAAATCTCATTTTTTTCCATCCTTTTATTCCTCCATCCTAATCTATTTTAAAAATCAAAAAACTACCATCCGGTTCAACACATCCCATGAAAAATAACCGAGGCACAAAGAAAAACCATGGGGGATTATTACTACCTACAAAAATAAAAAGACATATTTTTGAACTTTTCCATTTTTCTAAAAAAAATTGTGTTTTTTTTTTTAGACTTTAATTCCTCAAGAAAACTATCTAGGAGGAGATCCAACGTCGGGAAAATTCCAATATTTTCTATTTTTTGGATAAATTAAGCTGCTAAAATACTACATAGTTAAATACGACACAAATAAAAATAAACAGCTAAACAAAATAAAAAAGAATAAGAAGCTAACATACTAATATAATATTACTAATTATCTAAAAGAATTCTCCCACCCCATACTTAAAAGAGTGCAATGTACCCAATGCACAAATAAAGCAAAAAATAACAAGGGTAAACAATAAACTCCCCGAAAGGTCAAAGGCCGAAGCAATCGTATCTCACGAGGTACTCAGACTTCCCCTGGGCATGGTCCTTTGTGTGGTTACCGCACACTTAGTTCTCACCCTGTAGCTCGCTTTTGCACTCTTCCAATGACTTTGCTTCCTACGCTCATAATCCTACAAATAAAAATAAATACTACAAAAATAATAATATAAAATAAACAAAAATAAAAGAAAATAATAAAACTGGGTTGCCTCCCAACAAGAGCCTAATTTATGGTCGTGGAACGACTAGAACCACTTTTTGTCTCCAATTCGAACTTATGAATTGAATTCTCAATTTGGCTTCAAGTATTAGGTTATGCTCCAGGGCTGGTGAAACAAATCTAATTGGCCCCGGGAAACAATGTAATCTTCTGTGCTTCTTCGCCTTTACATGAGGTGTGTAATCCTAACTTTATGGCAAGAAATAATCCAGAATGTAGGCATCGTGTACCTCATTCCTTGACTCCTTAATTGGCTGGATGACTCTATTTTCATATCACCATTCAAACATAATGTGGAAAAATGCTTAGAGCAAGGACAAATGCCCTCAAATCGAAAATTTGCAGGCTTATTCACACCCTCTTCATGATACAAACCAGAGTCAACTAAAGTTGCATCTTCAATATTCTCGGTTGACTCTAGTACCACTACTTCAACATGGGCATCCTTAAACTCTAGTTGGATAGATTGTTGGTGTTCTACTCTGACCTCCTCCACTAGCACCTAAATTTCTATATCTAATTCACGCTCTTCTTGGCTATTATCTACAATATTGGTTTGTTGAGCATTAAAATCTTCAACCAATTGACTCACTTGAGCCTTCAAGTTCTGAATAGTTTCCTCTTGCCTTTCTATCTGCAACTGTCTTTTATTAGTTTGTACTACAAGAAACTTTAATATATCATTGATCTTTTTTAGGTCAGCTTCCCCTGGTTCTTTGTTCCTATTAACTTCACGAGAAAAAGTAGAACCATCATAATAAGAGGTTGGGAGAGGATAAGAAATGCAAGTACAACCATAAAAGTAACCATCTTGACCACCAAAAACACTACATATATTTCACACATAAGATTGAGTTGGTGCACGTAACTCGCTCTCGTGAATATTTTGACAAGTTTGTCACATGTGGTTTCCTCCACAATAAGCACAAGGAAGATCAACAGTAGAATTACTAACATCGAAACTCTCATAATTTCAAGATGCCATGTTTCTAAAATCAACAAGTAAACTAAAATAAAAAAATCAAATATTAGAAAACAAAATAAAAGTTCAAACTTGAAAACTAGCAATATGTACACCTACAGCTACACCGTTAGTTCCCCGGCAGCGGCGCCAAAATTTGATCACGCCCAACTATGCCTTATAAAAAGAATTAAGTGGTCGTTGTAAATTTATTCTGGTCTAAGAGTCTGGTGTCGAATCCCACAGAGAACTAAGGTTTAGCGACAACTGTTTACTATCACGAAGAAAACTAACTTGAAAAATTCCTAAGTTATAAATATTAAGATTCCTATATCTAACTAATTAACTAACAAATTAAATTAGTAAATTAACAACTAGGAATACAGAGGGCTGGAGACAAGATTAAGTTGTCCTAGAGTTATGATTTCACCAATTGTCAGAATCCTTCACGCTACGTCTCCTATAATATCGCCTAAGTATTCTCTATCGATCGTGAGTACTTCGGGTGTCGTAATTCTCTTTCGAGCAACTACCACAATTTACTACACGTATTATTCCGAAATACGCTAGCTGGCACTAGTTCACCGCTTACTAAGGTCGCACCAAGGTTGCGTTATTCCTAATACTACCTTTAAACCTCCATATTGATTCATCACATACGTTAGGAGTGATGTTATTCAACAACTACCTAAATGTGTACTTTTTCCAAGAAATACACACTAAATAGGCATAGTCAATTGATGGGCATTCAATCAACAGTAATAAACACATAGTTGAACAAGTAGAGAAATACAACGGCTCAATTATATAAAAATATAATAACAATTTATCCTAAAATTCATAACCAATAATGAAAAATTGGAAGAAGAAAGTGAAAAACTAGTAGAAGAATTCTCCGCCTTGCTCCTACGTGTTCTTGCCTCTTTAGGTCGAATCCCCTCTCAAAAACGTCCAACCCCTATCTTAGACATGTTTTGGGAGTATTTATAGGTTAGGGTAGAAGTCTCTAAGTCCAAACTTGAGTAGGAAATAATTTATTCGTGGACTGGGGTCCAGGCTATAAGCCAGGCGAGGCCTACTCTGTAGCGCGCCATAAGTCAGGCAAGGCATGTGTCATGACCCCAATTTTCCTCCGTATGATGTCGTGATGGCACTTAGTCTCTAAGACTAGGTAAGCCTAACAATTATGCGGAATAACTGAATATAAAGCTGAAACTCAACCTCAACATCTAAAATAATTAAGAATTGTGATTCAAAATAGTTACAACTCCCAAAACTCGTTAGAAATAAGTCACAAGATTTAAAGAGAAATACTAAATATCTCTATACATCGGAGTCTAATGAGGATAAGGAAAACAACATAATAAAGATAGAGGGGGACTCCGAGGTCTGCGGACGCTGGTAGATATACCTTGAAGTCTCCACGTACGGTCTAGCTCACTAGTACCTGGTCTGGTAGGATGCACCTGGATCTGCACAAAAAGATGTGCAGAAGAGTAGTATGAGTTCACCACAACGGTACCCAGTAAGTGCCAAGCCTAACCTCGCAAGAGTAGTGACGAGGTCAGGTCAGGGCCCTACTGGAAATAATAGGAAACAAGGAAGAAGATATAATAATATAATGAAATGACTGAGAAGTGAACAATGAGAATTTATAGAAGATAACAACACGGGATTCAAGAAGACAACTACAATATGTGAGGAATACAAAATTCTTACAAGTCAAGAATCAACAACAACAACAACACAATACAATAAATAGAGGTAAACAACAGGGGTGCTCCCGAGGTACCGCCTCGTAGTCCCAAAAGTAAATACACAACAGGGGTGCTCCCGAGGTACCGCCTCATAGTCCCAAAAGTAAATACACAACAAGGGCGCTCCCGAGGTACCGCCTCATAGTCCCAAAAGTAAATATGCAACAGGGGCATGGCACAAAGCTCGTGCAAACAATGATAATCGTATGGCAGAAACCTCGTGCAAACAATGATAACCGTACGATAGAAACCTTATGCCATAATAACACTCTGCACGGCAGAAACCTCATGCCACAACCAAATAGTCATCTCAACCAAAACTCATGAAAACAACACATAACAATTGGAACAATGAAATTACAGCAAGGAATCCTACATTTAAAGAACGAATACAAAATCAAGAAAAACAGGTAATTCAACTAAGCATGTTGTACAAGTTACGAGTAAGAGATAAGACACGTAGACATGTGACATTAGGCTAAGCATGATGACTACACGTGCTAGAGTAACTCAATTAAGGGAATAAAAAGAACAATTTAGCAAAAACCGGATCCTTCAACATTTAGCCTGAGTAGGCACTCGTCACCTCGCGTACACGGCCTTCACGTATTGAAAATACCATAATAGTACCAAATCCTAAGGGGAGTTTCCCCCACACAAGGTTAGACAAGTCACTTACCTCAAATCTCGCTCGCTCAATCAATCAATAAGAATGCCTTTCCCTCGACTTTCCGACTCCGAACAACCCAAATCTAGACAATAGCAATTACATACTATAAATATAACTATAAGAAACTAATCTAAATAATATAATTATGACTTTAACAAGGAATTAGAAAATTGCCCCAAAATGTTGACCCGGGCCCACATCTCGAAATCGGATAAAAGTCACAAAATTCGAACACCCGTTTAACCACGAGTCCACCCATAAGAAAATTACTCAAATCCGATACCAAAATCTCGATCAAAACCTTAAAATTCGATCTAAGAACTTTACGCCTTTTTCCCCCAATTTCTCAACCCAAATACTTAATTAAATAAAGAATCTAATGATAGATTAGTGGAATGTAATCAAAAATGAGTCAAGAATCCTTACCCAAATATTTCCTTTTAAAACCCCTCAAAATAAAGCCTAAATCCGAGCTCTCTAGGTCAAAAAATGAAAAATGAAATCAAACCCTCAAACTTAGGCTTTTTCTGCTAGGGACAATCAAACCCAATCTAGGGACTATGGGTCCCATTCCACTCCGAAACTCTCCCGAATCCGACACCAAGCACCCTGGCAAGTCACAAAACCACAAAATGAAATAGAGGGAGCAATAAATAGGGGTTCGGGCTAATACTCTCAAAACGACCGGCCGGGTAATTACATCCTCCCCATCTCAAAATAAACGTTCGTCCTCGAACGAGTATAGAGATATACCGGAAGTGATGAAAAGATGAGGATAACGACTGCGCATATCATGCTCGGTCTCAAGTAGCCTCCTTGATCGAATGACTCCTCCACTGAACCTTTACTGAAGTGATGTTCTTTCACCTCAACTTTCGAACTTGCCTGTCCAAAATGGCCACTGGCTCCTCGACATAAGTAGATCCTTGTCCAACTGGACTGAGCTGAAGTCTAACACATGAGACGGATCACCGTGATACTTCTGGAGCATGAAAACATGGAACACAGGATGAACTGTAGAGAGACTAGGTGGTAGTGCAAGTAAAAAGGTCCGATATACCTAGGGCTCAACTTGCCCTTCCTCTCGAACCTCATAACACCCTTCATGGGTGAAACCCGGAGCAAGACCTGCTCCCCAACCATGAATGCAATGTCGTGAACCTTCCGATACGCATAACTCTTCTGCCTGGATTGGGCCGTACGAAGTCGATTCTGAATCAAATTAACCTTTTTCCAAAGTATCCTAAACCAAGTCTGTACCCAATAGCCCAGCCTCGCCCGGCTCGAATCAATCCACTGGAGACCGGCACCGTCTACCATACAAAGCCTCATACGGGGCCATCTGAATGATCGTTTGATAACCGTTGTTGTAGGCAAACTCCGCAAGTGGAAAGAACTGGTCCCAAGAACCCCCGCAACCCATCACACCCGCACGAAGCACATCCTCTAATATCTGAATAGTGCGCTCGGACTGTCCCTCCGTCTGAGGGTGAAATGTTGTACTCAACTCCACCCGAGTACCCAACTCATGTTGTACGGCTCTCCAGAACTGCGATGTAAACTGCGTACCCTGGTCAGAGATGATAGATACCGACACGCCATGAAACCTGACAATTTCGCGAATGTAAACCTGAGCCAGTTGCTCTGAAGAGTAAGTAGTAACCACAGGAATGAAATCAGTTGACTTGGTCAATCTATCCACAATCACCCAAACTGTATCAATCTTTCTCTGAGTCCGTGGGAACCCAACAACAAAATCCATAGTGATTCGCTCCCATTTCCACTCCGGAATCTCTAGCTTCTAAAGTAGTCCACCTGGCCGCTGACGCTCATACTTCACCTACTAAAAATTTAGGCACCGAGCTACATACTCCACTATGTCCTTCTTCATTCTCCTCCACCAATAATGCTGCCTCAGGTCCTGATACATCTTCGCGGCGCCTGGGTGAATGGAGTACCGCGAAGTGTGAGCCACCTGGAGAATCAACTCATGCAAGCCATCTACTTTGGGCACACATAGGCTGCCCTACATCTGTAACACACCGTCGTCTCCAATAGTGACCACCTTGGCATTGGCATGCTGAACCGCGTCCATAAGGACAAGCAGATGAGGGTCATCATACTGACGCTCTCTGATATGATCATAAATATAAGACTGAGAAAACACACAAGACAAAACTCTACTCGGCTCGGAAATATCCAATCTAACAAACTGGTTGGCCAAGGCCTGAACATCCAAGTCTAAAGGCCTCTCTGTTACTGGTAGATATGCTAAACTGCCCAAACTCTCTGCCTTGAGACTCAAGGCATCAGCCACCACATTGGCCTTCCCGGGATGATAGAGAATGGTGATATCATAATCCTTAAGCAGCTCCAACCATCTCTGCTGCCAGCAAGTTAAGATCCTTCTATTTAAATAGATGTTATAGACTCTGGTGATTGGTGTAGACCTCATAAGGGACACCGTACAAATAGTGCCACCAGATATTCAAGGCATGAACAATAGCTGCTAACTCGAGGTCGTGGACAGTATAGTTCTTCTCATGCACCTTTAGGTGTCTAGATACGTAGGCAATCACCTTACCGTCCTGCATCAATACCGGGCCGAGACCAATGTGCGACGTATCATAATACATCGTATAAGACCCCAAACCAGTAGGCAATACCAATACTGAGATGTCGTCAAAGCAGTCTTGAGCTTTTGAAAGCTCTCCTCACACTCCTCGGTCCACCTGAACAGAGCACCCTTCTAGGTCAAACTGGTCATAAGTGCTGCAATAGACGAGAAACCCTCAACAAATTGGTGGTAATACCCCGCCAAGCCAAGAAAAAATCGGATCTCCATAGCTGAGGACGTTCTGGGCCAGCTCTTCACTGCTTTAATCTTCTTTGGGTCTACCTTGATCCTCTCACTCGATACTACATGACCCAAAAATGCCATTGAATGTAGCCAGAATTCACACTTCAAAAATTTTGCATATAACTTCTTTTGTCTTAAGGTATGAAGCATAGTCCTCGGGTGCTTCTCATGATCCTCCCGGCTCCGGGAGTACACCAGAATGTCGTCAATAAACACAATTATGAACGAGTCAAGATAGGGTTGAAATACAATGTTCATCAAGTGCATGAATGTTGTTGGGGCGTTGGTCATCCCAAAAGACATCACAAGGAACTTGTAATGACCATACCGAGTCCTGAAAGCAGTTTTCAGGATATCTGGCTCCCGAATCTTCAAATGATGATAGCCTAAACGCAAGTCTATCTTAGAGAACACTCTGGCACCCTGAAGTTGATCAAATAGGTCATCAATACGTGGCAATGGATACATGTTCTTCACTATAACCTTGTTCAACTAGCTATAATCAATACACATTCGCATAGAACCATCCTTCTTCTTTACAAACAAGACAGTAGCACCCCAAGGAGACACACTGGGCCGAATGAAGCCCTTATCGAGCAACTCTTGCAACTGTTCCTTTAACTCTTTCAACTGTGCTGGGGCCATACGATAGGGTGAAATAGAAATGGGCTGAGTGCCCGGTAATAAATCAATGCCAAAGTCGACATCCCTGTTAGGCGGCATGCCCGGAAGATCCGCCGAAAAAACGTATGGATAATCCATCACTACCGGAACTTTGACGGTAGGAGTGTCAATACTAACATCCCTCACATATGTCAGATACGCATCACACCCCTTCTCAACCATCCACTGAGCCTAAGAAATGAAACAACCCTGCTAGGAACATAGTCTAAGGTACCTCTCCACTCTAGCCATGGTAGACCTGGCATAGCCAACGTCACCGTCTTAGCATGACAATCAAGGATAGTGTGATATGGAGACAACTAGTTCATTCCCAAAATAACATCGAAATCTACCATACTGAGCAACAATAAATCAGCTCTGGTCTCAAAACCACTAAGAACAACCAAACACAATCGATACACACTGCCAACAATAATAGAATCACTACGGGTGTAGACACATAGACAGAAGAACTAAAAGAATCACGGGATACCCCCCAAATATGGAGCAAAATAAGATGACATATAGGAATAAGTGGAGCCTAGGTCAAATAAAACGGATGCTTCTCTATGACAGACCAGAACAATACATGTGATGACAGAATCAGATGCAACTGCCTCCGTCCTAGCAGGAAGGGCATAATATCTGGACTGGCCTCCCCCTCTGATGGTAGTCTATAATCTTAAGTTTTAGTTGCTTATCGCACTCTAATTTACTGTACTTTAATTGAGTTGGAGCTTTATCACTAGTGTTTTGCACTAATTGAGTGTTTTATGCCTTGTAGGAGTGATTCCGATCTATGTAGATGTTATGGAATGAATTCAAGCTATTCTGGAGCTTTGAAGTCTGAGTAAAAGCTCAAGTATTAAGTCAGGATCGAGTTCAGGGATTAACGGATGATAGTGGAACGAAACGAAGAATCGAGCAGGCATATTGCGCAGTGTCCAGTAAAATGCACATAACTTTTCGCTCGGAACTCCGTTTGGGCTCTGGAATATATCATTGGAAAGATATTTAAAAGAGATACAACTTTCATGTTTTATGTTTTCCCAAATTCCTAACTTAACACCCAGGCGCGCGACTAAGTGCGCGATCGCGCACCTGGGCGCACACTTGGTGCAGAACAATGTGCAAAATGCACGACCAAGTGCGCGAGAAGGTTTCCAGGTGCGCGACCGTGCATGTCCTATCCGGAAAAAGTCCTATTTTGCTAAGAAAGGGGTAGTTTTGTCTGGGAATTTTTTTGTTGGGGGCGAATTAAATACCCCAAAAACACCATTTTGACAGACTTTTGACATACCTTAGACCTAAGGAAGCTAAGGAGAAGAGGGAGAAGCAAGAGCAAAAGGATTTCATCCTTCCTTCCTCACTCAAATCCGGGTTTGAATTGTACTTATGTTTTTCGATACTTTTATTTCATTTGTGAAGAACTTCTCCATGTCTATGGAGTAGAACCTTTTGGGTTTTGATGGATTTTGTGTATTGATGGTTGTTTGTGGATTATAACTCTATTTTTATGTATTTGAATCATTTTGGGAGGATTAAATTATTGCATCTATGTTCACTTGTTCTTGTAATCGAGAGAGGCATAACTTGTGATATATTTGCACTATATTGATAGTTGAGTTCATAGATTCTTCGAAGTAATCGAAAGAGGCTAGTTGAATCCTTGATTAAACCTAGTTAGGAGGATAATCGAAAGAGGTGCTCCTAAAGACCAATCCATTACGAATTCTTGCATATCTTCACCGATCTTAAATTGGTTCATATTGTGAGGTTGAGACTTAATTGAGAGAGGAGTTTCTACTAAACAATTGTACTGATAATTATGTGAATTCGAGAGACTCACTTGAATATTGGAAGTGAATTATCTAGAGTTAGATCCCAAATAATTATCTTGCACCTATCTTATCAACCCATATTTTCTCCCATTGATAACTTTCTTGCTTACCTTTGTTGCGATTGTCATTAGTCTATAGCTTTAGATTCTTAGTTAATTGTAGTTAGAATTCATATAAATCTCCATTGTATATTAGGTAGTGTATAAATCCCCCTTGGTTTTTCTTTGTGACGCAGTTCTTTTCTAAGGAGTTTATGTGAACCGGGTGTAGTTAGTCTTATTTTCTTTTTAGGAGTAGGAATTCTTGTGCTACAATTTGAAATGAAAGCAATATCTCTTAACTATATTATGCCTTGAGAATAGTAAGTTCTTTAGTTGTGATGCTTAGGCTAAGTTTTTGACTCTTGTATAAGCACCTTAAATTGTATGATCTTAACTTTGCTTAACTGCTTTGACTAGAGTGTCTTGATGAGTTCGATCCTGAGTGAGTATGTGCCATGTGTGGGTGAGGTTTTGTGTTATTTTGTGCATTGCATTTGATGTCTAGAACTTGCCTTGTGTGTTTGCAAAGCGAAATAGTTGTTTTATTCAGTCTTGGAAGTGATATAAGCGTTTCTTTGTTGAGACAGCTATATAGTTTACCCACCAAATTGTTATTTATCGTAGTTAACCCCGTTGAGCCTGTAATCATATTTCTTTGGAAACCACATTACAAACCTTATCCTTTTGTTTGAATTGACCGTCTATTTGAACCATTTACCTCTCGTGAGCACTTGAAATTGTATGAACTTTGTAAAAGTTGAAGTGTGGGGTGGTTGGTTTGGCTTTTGAGTGGAACTATTGAACTAAGGAGAAAGGTGCACTATTTTGAAAAAGAAAGAGCCACTTGAATTGAAAAAGAAAGAAAAAAATAAGTGTATGATTGTGAAAAATATTCCTTGATAGTGGTTACTTAATGTAATTGTGCTTTAAAAAGTTGGGAGTTAATGTATATTGATGTGAAGGTGGAGTATTGGTTTGACATAAGTGTAGGGTTTTGAATAAAAATATGTGTATTAAAAGTTCTTAGGGAGGTGTAGTCACTCTTATATCTAAATGTATCCTACCCGTCCCACAGCCTACATTACAACCAATTAAAGTCCTACTTGATCCTTGACTGAATGAGCTCAATTAGTATAGTAGTACACTATGGGCAAGCTTATGGTTCATCTTTTGTGGCATGTGAATGTTGTTTCTGAGAGTGAGTGAATTATTTCTGTCTTGAGTTCCAAATTGTTCTTAATTTTTATTGTGTGTGGAACTACTCTCTTTCATTGTGTGAGGGCACTTGATTCATAAAGGAAAGGTAATGTCGTTGACCTCTATGTTAGAGTAAGTTAGTAAGTTGTGAATAATGCGTGGTGCTTGTGAGTCAATTCTTGAGGTAAATATGTTACACTATTGTGCTTAGTCTATTTTAAATATTCTTGGTATGATGAGTTATAAGAATTGTTTAAAAAGGTCGTGTCATTATGAAGTGTAGTTTGATTGCTCGAGTACGAGCAATGGTTTAAGTTTGGGGTATTGATGGTAGGCTATAATCTTATGTTTTAGTCGTTTATCGCACTCTAATTTACTGCACTTTAATTGAGTTGGAGCTTTAATCGCTAGTGTTTTGCACTAATTGTAAGTTTTATGCCTTGTAGGAGTGATTCCGATCTATGTAGATGTAATGGAATGAATTCAAGCTATTCTAGAGTTTTGAAGTCTGAGTAAAATTCCAAGGATTAAGTCGGGATCGAGTTCGGGGATCAACGGATGATAGCGGAACGAAACGAAGAATCGAGCAGGCATATTGTGCACTGTCCAGTAAAATGCACATAACATTTCGCTCGGAACTCCGTTTGGGCTCCACAATATATCGTTGGAAAGATATTTAAAAGATATACAACTTTCATGTTTTATATTTTCCCAAATTCCCAACTTACCACCCAGGTGAGCGACCAAGTGCGCGATCGCGTACCTGGGCACGCACTTGGGGCAGAACAATGTGCAAAATGCGCGAGCACGTCTCCAGGTGCGCGACCGCAAATTTCCTGTTCGGGAAAAGTCCTATTTCGCTAAGAAAAGGGTAGTTTTGTCCGAGATTTGTTTTGGGGCGGATTAAATACCCCAAAAATACCATTTTTGTAGACTTTTGATATACCTTAGACCTAAGGAAGCTAAGGAGAAAAGGGAGAAGCAAGAGCAAAAGGATTACATCCTTCCTTCCTCACTCAAATCCGGGTTTGAATTGTATTTATATTTTCCTATACTTTTATTTTATTTGTGAAGAACTTCTCTATCTCTATGGAGTAGAACCTTTTGGGTTTTGATGGATTTGGGGTATTGATGGTTGTTTGTGGATTATAACTCTATTTTTATGTATTTGAATCATTTTGGGAGGATTAAATTGTTGCATCTATGTTCACTTGTTCTTGTAATCGAGAGAGGCATAACTTGTGACATATTTGCACTATATTGTTAGTTGAGTTCATAGATTCTTCGAAGTAATCGAAAGAGGCTAGTTGAATCCTTGATTAAACCTAGTTAGGAGGATAATCGAAAGAGGTGCTCCTAAAGACCAATCCATTACGAACTCTTGCATATCTTCACCGAGATTAAATTGGTTCATATTGTGAGGTTGAGACTTAATCAAGAGAGGAGTTTCTACTAAACAATTGTGCTGATAATTAAGTGAATTGGAGAGACTCACTTGAATATTAGAAGTGAATTAACTAGAGTTAGATCTTGAACAATTATCTTGCACCTATCCTATCAACCCATATTTTCTCCCATTGATAACTTCCTTGCTTACCTTTATTGCGATTGTCATTAGTCAATAACTTTAGATTCTTAGTTAGTTGTAGTTAGAATTCATATAAATCTCCATTGTTGATCCTCCTGGATAGAATTTGGCGGTCCATAATAGGGAGCTTGGGGCCTAGAAGTGGCCGGAGTACCGCCAGCGGCTGGAAGTGTTGAATGAACAGGGCGACCCACATAGCCCCTACCCTGACGAGCTACAGCTGGGGCACGAGTACCACTATATGTGCTAGACTCTCGAGACCTCTTGGCCTCTTGCTCCTCCCTCTCTCGAGTCAATATACCCTTTAATCTCCTAGCAATCCCCACTACTTGTTGTTATGCGATGTCCATCTCCAACTCTCGGGCCATGCTAAATCAGATACTATGGTTGAGCCACTCAATAAATTGATGAACCCGCTCCTGAACAGTAGCAACTAAAGTTGGTGCATGCCTGGCCAAATCACTGAACTGGACCGCATATTCTGACACAGTCATAGAACCCTGGCGCAACTGCTCAAACTCTGTGCGCCATGCATCTCTGAGACTCTGGGGAACATACTCCCTCAAGAACATATCTGAGAACTGAGTCCAAGTGAGTGAAGCTGCCTCGGCCGGACTACCCAACTCATATGCTCGCCACTACTGATAGGTCGCTCCTCTAAGATGGAACACAGTGAAAGAAACCCCACTAGACTCTGCAACACCCATAGTACGGAGGATACGGTGGCACTCCTCAAGAAAACCCTAGGCATCCTCTGACGCCAAGCCACTGAAAGTAGGAGGGTGGTACTTCTTGTACCTCTCGAGCCTGGGCTGCTCCTCCTCAGACATTATTACCCTAACCTTGGGCTGAAATGGAGCTACCGGCTGCATTGGTATGCCCTCAGGAACCTGGTCGACCTAGACCCGCTGCTCTGGGTACGGGCGGTGGGAGTCTGTGCTCCTCCCCCAGCCTGAGATGTGGCAGGATAAAATGGTATCAACCCTGCCTGAGCCAATATGCTGAACATGCTCGAAAACTGGGTGAGAGTCTCCTTGAGGGCTGATGCAATAACAGGCATCTCAGGTGCCGCCCTCCAACTGGAGCTACTGGTGGCTCCTTTATAGCAGCTCGTGCGGGTGCTCTGGCTGCACCACGTGGACGTTCTCGGACTCTACCCCGGCCCCGGCCTCTCACGACTCTAGCAGGGGCGCGGGTGTCTGGTCATTTGATCCAGTTGTACTTGTCCTCACCATCTGTGAGATAATAGAAAGACAGAAATTTAGAATCCGAAGTCAAAATCTCGCACGATAAAGAATAAGAGAAGTGAAGCTTTTCTTAAAAGTTCCATAGCCTTCCGAGGATAAGTACAGACGTCTCTGTACCGATCCGCGAGACTCCACTAAACCTACTTGTGACTCATAACACCTATGAACCTAGGGCTCTGATACCGACTTGTCACGACCCCAATTTCCCTCTGTAGGATGTCGTGACGGCACCTAGTCTCTAAGACTAGGTAAGCCTAACAATTATGCGGAATAACTGAATATAAAGCTGAAACTCAACCTTAACATATCAAAATAAATAAGAACAGCGATTCAAAATAGTTACAACTCCCAAAACCCGGTAGAAATAAGTCACAAGCTCTAAAGAGAAATACTAAATATCTATATACATTGGAGTCTAATGAGGATAAGGAAAACAACATAATAAGGATAGAGGGGGACTCCAAGGTCTGCGGACGCTAGCAGATATACCTTGAAGTCTCCACGTATGATCTAGCTCACTGGTACTTGGTCTGGTAGGATGTACCTGGATCTGCACAAAAAGATGTGCAGAAGAGTAGTATGAGCACACCATAACAGTACCGAGTAAATATCAAGTCTAACCTCAGTAGAGTAGTGACGAGGTCATATCAGGGCCTTACTGGAAATAATAGGAAACAAGGCAGAAGATATAATAATATAATGAAATTACTAAGAAGTGAACAATGAGAATTTAAAGAAGATAACAACACGGGATTCAAGAAGACAACTACAACACATGAGGAAAACAAGATTCTTACAAGTTAAGAAACAACACCAACACTAATACAGCAAATAGAGGTAAACAACACGGGCGCTACCGAGGTACCGCCTCGTAGTCCCAAAACTAAATATACAACAGGGGCGCTCTTGAGATACCGCCTCGTAGTCCCAAAAGTATATACGCCTGAGGTACCACCTCGTAGTCCCAAAAGTAAATATACAACAGGGGCACGGTAGAAACCTAGTGCAAACAATGATAACCACACGACAGAAACCTCGTGCCAACAATGATAACCGCATGGCAGAAACCTCGTGCAATAATAACACTCCGCACGGCAGAAACCTCGTGCCACAACCAAATATTCATCTCAACCAAAAATCACCAAAACAACACATAACAATCAAAATAATGAAATTACAACAAAGAATCATACAGTTAAAGAATGAATACGAAATCAAAAAAAACAGGTAATTCAACTAAGCATGTTGTACAAATTACGAGTAAGAGATAAGACACGTAGACATGTGATATTAGGCTAAGCATGATGACTACACGTGCTAGAGTAACTCAATTAAGGGAATAAAAGGAACTATTTAGCAAAAATTGAATCTTTCAACATTTAGCCCGAGTACGCACTCGTCACCTTGCGTACACGGCCTTCACGTACTGCAAATACCATAACAGTACCAAATCCTAAGGGGAGTTTCTCTCACACAAGGTTAGACAAGTCACTTACCTCAAATCTCGCTCAATCAATCAATAAGAATGCCTTTCCCTCGACTTTCCGATTCCGAACGACCCAAATCTAGCCAAAAGCAATTACATACTATAAATATAACTACAAGAAACTATCTAAATAATGAAATTATGACTTTAACAAGGAACTAGAAAATCGCCCCAAAAAGTCGACCCGTACCCATGTCTTGGAATCGGGTAAAAGTCATAAAATTCGAACACACGTTCAACCACGAGTCCACCCATACCAAAATTACTCAAATCCGATACCAAAACCTCGATCAAAATCTTAAAATTCGATCTAAGAACTTTACACCTTTTCCCCACAATTTCTCAACCCAAATACTTAATAAAATGAAGAAACTAATGATAGATTAGTGGAATATAATCAAAAATGAGTCAAGAATCCTTACTCAAATATTTCCTCTGAAAACCCCTCAAAAGTTCGCCTCAATCTGAGCTCTCAAGGTCAAACAATGGGGAATGAAATCGAACCCTCGAACTTAGGCTTTTTCTGCGCAGCCAAACCGCATCTGCGGACCAAGAATCGCTTCTGCGATGCCGCACCTACGGAAAAACTATCGCAGGTGCAGAAAACACCCATGTCCAGGCCTTCCCCTTCTTTGGATAAGGGCCCGCATCTGCGAGACCACTTCTGCGGGAATGCGACCGCACCTACGACCACCGGCGCTTCTACGCCCCTGCCATTGCAAAAGCGAAGGCGCTTCTACGAAAAATGTCCCTATTCTGTGACCACTGCTGGGCAAGTCCAGCTCTACATCTGTGACTCAAAGCTCGCTTGTGCGAGTCCGCACCTGCAGCCAATCCCATCGCAGGTGCGATGACACCAGAACCAGCCTAGCATTAGCAATCCTCTAAGTCCAAAAATAATGATCCGATGACAATCTGATTCACATCTGAGGCTTCCGGGACTCCGTCCGAATATACCAACAAGTCCTAAAACATCATACGAACTTAGTCGCGCCTTCAAATCACATCAAACAACGCTAAAAATACGAATTTCACATCGATTGAAGCCTAATAAACTTTAGAACTTCTAACTTCTACATTCGACGCTGAAACTTATCAAATCAGGTCCGATTGACCTCAAATTTTGCACACAAGTCACATTTGATATTACGGACCTACTCCAACTTCCGGAATCGAAATCCGACCCCGATATCAAAAAGTTCACTCCCGGTCAAACTTTCCAACAATCATCAAATTTTTCAACTTTCGCCAATTAACGCCGAAATGACCTACGGACCTCCAAATCAACATTTTGACACGCTCCTAAGACCAAAATCACCCTACGGAGCTACTGGAACTGTCGAAATGTCATTCTGGAGTCGTCTTCATATAATTCAAACTATGGTAAATTCTTAAAACTTAAACTTCTAATCTAGGGACTATGGGTCCCATTCAACTCTGAAACCCTCCCAAATCCGACACCAAGCACCCCCGACAAGTCACAAAACCACAAAATGAAGTAGAGGGAGCAATAAATAGGGGTTCGGAGCTAATACTCTCAAAATGACTGGCCAGGTCGTTACAGCCTGGTCTGTAGCCAGGTTGAACTCGCCTTAAGCCAGGCAGGGCGAGGTCTATAGTAAGGAGCAGTGTGCAATAGAGCTGGTGACGCCTGGCCTAGCACCAGGCTTGGGTACTTCGTGCTTTTGTGTTCTTTTTTTATATTTTCGTCCTCTTTTCGTGCAACCTTCACTCGTCTTTGTCTTATGATGCTCCTACACATAAAATAACATAATTTAGCTCAAATATCACATAATTAACTGCTAAACTAACAACATGCAAGGCGAGTAATTTACTAAAAATATAGCATTATGGCCAAACATCAATTGTCTCATCATATTGGTGGATATAATGGCCATTCTAATAGACCCGGTGGTAATCAAGGTCAATCTCATAATACTAGTGGCTCTCAAACTGTGATGAAGAAAGAAATCAAGAGCTAAGATTACAAATAAATAGGCCATAAGAAAGCTAGTTATCATCTGAAAAGAATCATAAAAACTTTTGGCTTGTAACTGCTTTGAAATTAGTCTTGTGGATATTCCTTTAGAACAGGCCCAAGCATGCTCCTTTCAAAATTTCATTTCCAGTTTTGACAATGAATCAAAACTTAGGTAGAATATGCTAGTCACCACCATTTTAAAGAAATAAATTACAAATCAAATCATAGCAAGAAGAAAAATATCGTTACATTATTTAATCATTAAAGGAAATCATATAGTGTGTGTGGAGAATGTGAGCGTATTAAATAATTAAGTAGCACACTTTGCTCTGGGAGAATATTATTATTATTATTATTATTATTATTATTATTATTATTATTATTATTATTACTATAACTATAACTGAGGATGTAAGAAGTTTTCATTCGTACAGGAGATTTAAACTTTGAATATTGTATCCATTTTTTCTTGGTGGAGAGGTGGGTATGGACGTATGGTATTGGTACAGGGAGGAAAAGAGCAATAGTTTATTCGTGTTGCTTATTATAAAGTGGCTAAACTTTAATTAGTTTTGGAAAACTAATTATGTTTTAAACGATACCCCTAAATTCTGGTATTTGCCTACTGACCACCGGACGCTTACGTACAACGATACACTAAAGGGCGTCCGGTTATATTATTGGGGCAATTAATTTCAGATAAAATCTCGCATCAGATAACATAGTTGTTTGACCAAAAAATATAACTTTCGGGTAAAACGGTTGAGTTTTATATAATAATTGGTTAAACTTAGTTAATAATAATATCTCTAGATATGAGTTCCGAAAACGTGAATAACGTTAGACAGATCTGATAGGGGGTTGACAACAACATGCATTAATTGTTCCAAAAAGTATGAGCAATAATGGAGGAAGAACTAACAATAAATAATAACAAACGACATTTAAGTAAATAGGAGAAGTGGTTCACCCAATAAAGAGTGAACTAGATGATTGTCCCTCTTGACAATGATGAATGACGGACAAATCCTAAAATATTCGAATTATTCTTGGATTTGATGGAAAAGTATAAAATAATATGAACAGGAATCTTGATGAAAAGATAGTGTTTGTATCTTTATAAGAGAGAGAATCTTTTCTCAAAAGTCTATTCTTATCAAATGAGTGTCACATGCCCCCACTCGCTGTCTTTTTTTTTTTTCTATTTATATGCGACATATTTCTAACAAACCATAATAGTATAAGTGCAGAGAATATCCACTAGAATATTCTCTTTAATATCCTATTCTAAAAACTAGTCGTTATAGCTCTATCTGTGGTGGTCGACCTCGATGATTGTTGACATCTCAACCACGAGTCTAGTTGCTTCCTGGTCGACCTCGACTGACTCTTTCCTCAATACTACCTTGCCCTAAATATTCTGGGGCAGATTTCGACCTATACAGTTAGTCCCTCCGTTTATTGAGGTCGGACTCAGACGACCTTCATGATCGGATTCTGTTTGTTGTAGTCAAGAAGACTGGACGAGTGGGTCGGGTAGTGATGTTTGGGATGAGCTGACAACGTGGCCTTTCGTGAGCCGCAATTTTTTAGGGTCACACCGTTTCTACACCAAAGTGACGTCATGACATCATGCGTCATTATGGTGCATTTTCTCAATGCTTTGCGTCGTTTCCCGTGCGTCTGTCGGTTGGGTCTGCCATTTCGATACCAGTGCTGAGTAATGATGACATAATTTCTTGGTTTTGATGCCCGAATTCTTATAAATAGGGATGTGAGGGCATTCATTCGTGCTTTACGTATTTTTCATATCAAATCTTTGTGCCTTCTTCTCCTTACTCCATTATTGTGTGTCTTCTTTCCTGGTTCCAGTGATTCCAGTTGCTTTTAACCTTTCTTTACTTGAATATCCTTTCTTTCGTCAGAACTATGGCTAACGTGTCCTCTGGTCCCGGTGAGGGAAATAACCCGGTCCCCATGGCGGCAATTTTGCCTCCTCGTGTTGAGGGCGTCTCTGTTGCCATTAAGGATGAGAACTTTCCTACGGTAGAGGACATAATTCCTCGTGGTGAGAAAGTCATGTCTGACCTCTCAAAGGCACTTGAAGCTGAGCCCAAGGTTTCTGATTCGGTGAAGAAAGAGGCCGATCTAGCAGAGCTTAGGGCTAAATTCAACATTCTCGCTCGCATCGATTTGGTCCCTGCAGGGCGGAATGTGATACAAATCCACCGCCCCGGGTATTGCGCGTTCTACGCATGCCCCTTCAAGGTTGGCTACGACCTTCCCCTTCTCCTATTGGCGGAGAAATTTTGCCGTTACTATGGTGTTTGCCCGGCTAATCTCGCCCTATATATCTACAAGCTCATCAAGATGCTTACTAAATTTGCGGAATTAGTCGGGGTCGAGATCACACTCCGACAGTTGATGCATCTTTTCGCCCCTAGTTTCTATAGGGGGACAACGTTGAACCTTCGTCATCAAGGGGGAAAATGCCTGGTGGTGAAGATGGACGACAAGGCGAACCGCTAGTTCTGGCATAATTGTTTCTTTGTCAGAACCAAAAATGTGGTGGCCAACGCGGACGGCTTCCTCAAGACTTGAAATTATACTCGTAAGCATCTAACCTTTCTTTATTGAAACATTTGATTTGCTTGCTTTAGTCATGGGTTATGAACTTTTATCCCCTTCTTATGCAGCCAAGACTACACCCCCTCCTTTGGTTGGGAACATTTCTGATTGGGTTGGCCGGGTTCACCCTAACATCGTGGGAATCCGCGAGTGGCCGGGTTTTTTAAGAAGTTTAGGCCTCCTCCTTCCTTGACCAGTGAGCTCGTCTGTTTTTTTTTTGGCCTCTTAGTCGCCTTTTTCTTATAGTTAGCTTTTGCTGATAGTGATAACCTTTTTTAATTCTTTCTTTTCCAGCCCGAAGATCTTCGAGGAGATCGAGAACTCCCCCTCCTACATTCCGTAAGAGGAAAGCTGCCTCCTATTCGGCATCTATCCCCCCTACGACTGCGGCTAGGCCTACTCGCTCTTCCATTTCTGTTTCCTCCTCGACCATGACTAGGTCTTCTCGGTCTTCGGCCCTGTCTACCGCTGCCTCAACATCGATTTCTTCTCTACCTGCAAATATTTCGACAGCGGAGCTTCCAGCCTCCCCTTTATTCCATCTTGTGGATGAGGAGGAGGAATCGTCGCCAAGCAATAGGAATTTGGTGCCCCGCAAGAGAAGGTCAGTGAATGTTGGTGATGGGGTTGCTCGGGCTATAGATTCTGTGATGGATGATTTTACCATCCACGAGACGGAGACCATAGTACTTGAAGACGATGTTAAGCTGGCGTCTGAGGTTCCGATATTGGCTGAGGCCATAGAGGGCGTATCCCCGACGAAAGCCGAAGGGCCTTCTGCAAGGGTTTCTGATACTTAACGGCAAGAGGGGCCATTGACTTTGCGACCGACTGACGGTGCTTCTACGCCGATAATGGGAAATATAAAGGCGTGGCCGAGGATGGCTATGAGATGGGATTAGACCTTGACGCTGCAGAGCTGAGGATAATGGAAGAGGGATTTACTCAGCTCAAAGTGAGGCTGGAGGGGTATACGGGGACCATCGCGATCCCCATGGACTGTGATCTGTTAAAAAACACAGAGAACATGGTCCCTTCCCTTGGTCGCCTTTGTTCCGACGTGGAGGGTGAAACCCTTGCGTAGTTGGATGATGCCACCTTATCGAGGAGCATAGCTGGCCTCGCTCTCAGGGTAAATTTTTCAAGGCTTCTTTTTCTTGTCTGCTTTGTTCAGATTTTTGGTTTTCGTTTTAGTGCTTTGCCCTTGTCAGCGGAGGCGTTCTCGTGTTTGACTCTCTTTTTTTTGTGATTGCAGACCGTGATCTTGGAAATCAAAAGCGCCCGAAGGGAGGAGAGGCATAAGGCTATCTTCACGAGACTTCAGCGCAAATACTTTGAGTACCGTGGCAAGTATCGGGAAATCCGCAGGTATTTTGGCGAGGGCAGCACTTTGCGGACCCTTCGGGACGAGCTGAAGCAAAAACGATGACGAGATAGTGAAGGCCATCGAGAAATATAGTGTCTTTGAGAGGACGTTGGGAAATAAAGAAGAATAGATCGAGGTCAGTAGGGTCTTGGAGGTTTAGCCCGCTGACCTCCAGACGTAGGTGATCGAGTTACGCAGGCAATTAAAGGAGTGTCGCCTGCAGATGGAGGTTCTTCATGGTGAGATCACCGAGAAGCAGAACGAGCTGGATAGGGCAGAGTTAACTCGGTCGGGGGATTCGAGGAAGACAGAGCCCCTTGAGGTGGTGATTCAGACCCTCTGTTCTGAGTGGGAGAACGACTTGGAAATGACAAGGTTAAAAGAAGAGCGACTTGATGAGAGGATCGGAGAGTTGGAGAAATAGAACTCTGACCTTTACGACCGAGTTGCTGTCCTTGAGGCCGAGAAGGCCCAATTACTAGCGCGACCATCTTCTTCTCATACTTCAGACTTTCCTAATATTCCTCGAGAATTATATGAGGAGTGGATTCATGCCGAAGCCCAGTTGGATGTGTTCCGAGATTTGCATGCGGCGAGATCTGTTTCTGGGGCTGCCCTTGAAAATGCTCATGTCAAGGCTCGTGAAGCTCGAGTCGCTTGCGGGTATGATCATGTTATGGTAGAGGCCGGCGAGGATGAGGGGGACAAAGATATAGACCGGCTTAAGCAAAATGCATGGCATGATGCTGCATATCTTGAGGACGAAGATGGCGATGGAGAGGGTGTTGAAGGTCAAGAGGGTTACGTAGTTGAGGGCCACGTCAGTGAGGATGCTGCAGGCAATGAAGGTGGTGGCCAGTAGTTTTCTGTTTTGTCTTTTTTTTATAGCTTTGTGTGTAGTTGGTGGCGTCTTCATGAGCTTTTGTAAAAATGTTCTAAGTATGAAATGCCAACTTTGTTAGTTGCATCTGATTTTCTTCCTATGGTTCGTACTTGTATTTTTTTTTTGTTGATTTCGTAGCTTGGTTGCCTTGGTTTTCTAGTTGTAATCAATTAGTTCGGATAAGGTCGAACATATCCTAAGTTTAATTATCGCTGAGGATCAGTAGGTGTTAGTTCAAACAAGGTCAAACAAAATGTATGTTTAACTATGGTCGAGGGCCAATAGGTGTTAGTTCGAACAAGGTCGAACATAACCTATGTTTAACTATAGTTGAGGGCCAGTAGGTATTGGTCCGAACAAGGTCAAACATAACTTACATTTAGCTATGGCCGAGGTACCCTAGGTGTTAGTTCGAACGAGGTCGAACATAACATACGTTTAGTTATGGCCGAGGGCCATTAGGTGTTAGTTCGAACAAGGTCGAATCATAACACATGTTTAATTATGGCCGAGGGCCGCTAGGTGTTAGTTCGAACAACTTCAAACATATCCTACATTTTAATTGTGGGCGAGGGTTGGTAGGTATTATTTCGAACAAGGTCTATCATAACCTACATTTAATTATGGCCGAGGGCCAATAGGTGTTGGTTCAAACAAGGTCGAACATAACCTACGTTTAATTATGGTCGAGGGCCAGTAGGTTCGAATAAGCTCGAACATAACCTACGTTTAATTATGGCCGAGGGACAGTAGGTGTTAGTTCGAACGAGGTCAAACATAACCTACATTTAATTATGGTCGAGGGCCAGTAGGTGTTAGTTCGAACGAGGTCGAACATAACCTACGTTTAATTATAGCCGAGGGCCAGTAGGTGTTAGTTCGAACAAGGTTGAACATAACCTACGTTTAATTATGGTCAAGGCCCGGTAGGTGTTAGTTCGAACAAGGTCGTACATAACCTACATTTAATTATGGTCGAGGGTCAGTAGGTGTTAGTTCGAATAAGGTCGAACATAACCTGCGTTTAGAAATATATGCTTCTAGGTGCGGAGTTTGTCGACATCGTAAACTTTAAGCATTGTTGCCTTGGTTGTGCATTTAAAGAAATAGAAATAAACTTCATGCATTGTTGCTTTGTTCATACACTTGGAGAAATTTACAAATTTTCGGGCGTTGGCTGGCGTTCCAGTCCCGGTCTATCTAGTCCCTTCATTGGTCGACCTGGAGAAGGCTTGAGAGGTCGAGCAATGAACCAACCGTCCTGTGCCTCCGTCTTTGCGTGCTTCAACTTAAATTTTCCCCTTCGTCGCCTCGTTAAAAACCTCATTGAGAAAACCCAATTGAGACAAAACTCAAGTGAGGGAAAAAGGAGTACGACTTGGGGGATGCTTTATCTCTTAGAAGTTGAAGTACTTGAGGCGGGTAATATTCCAGTTGTTTGGTAGTAGCTTTCCTTCCATTGTTTCTAGTTGGAATGACCCTTTGTTCGTTGTTGCTGTGATTTTGTACAGACCGTACCAATTTGTTCCAAGTTTGCCTTCCCGTAGGTCTTTGCTTGCTTGTGTTTTAGCTTTGAGCACGTAGTCCCCGACTTTGAGTGGCCTGACCTTTGCCTTCTTGTTGTAATAGCATTCTGCTTGTTGTTCTTGGGCAATCATTCTTATGTAGGTCATGTCTCTTCGTCGAGTTCCTGCCTTCTGCTTTCATCGTTCCTTGGTTCGCTCTCGTGGGAGTATCTTAGACTGGGCTCCCCGACCTCGACCGGTATTACTGCATCAGTCCCATAGACTAAAGAGTAGGGCGTCTCTCCTGTGATTGTCTTCGGCATTATTCGGTAGGCCCACAATACTTCTGGTAATATTTCCGGCTACAGTCCCTTAGCGTCTTCGAGTTTCTTCTTCATAATGTTCAGTATCAACTTGTTGGAGGACTCCTCTAGCCCGTTGCCCACGGGGTGGTATGGCTTCGAAAGTATTCTTTTGATACGCCACTTCTCAAAAACTTCAGCGACCTTCTTCTCCAGGAATTTGGGTCCGTTATCGCAGCTAGTCTCTTTGGGAAGGCCGAACTGGCATACGATGTTTTTCCATATAAAGGCGATCACTTCCTGTTCACGTATTTGGGCGAACGCTCCTGCTTACACCCACTTAGAGAAATAGTCAATTAAAACCATAAGGAATAATACGTTACCTCGCCCTGTTGGGAGGGGGATCACGATGTCCATTTCCCATTTGATGAATGGCCAAGGTGAGGTGACCGAGTGGAGGTGTTCGCCTGCTTGGTGAATCATTAGGGCATACTTTTGGTATTGCTCGCATTTTTTCATGAAGTCTGCGGCCTCTTTTTTCATGGTGGGCCAGTAATACCCTGCCCGAATGAGGCATCTGACCAAAGACCGATTGTCGGAATGAGCTCCATAATGGCCTTCGTGGACCTCTTTAAGGACGCATCGCGTCTGGTTTGGGCCCAAGCATTTCGTCAGAGGGCCGCCGTACGTTCTCTTGTACAGGTCGTTGTGGATGATGTTGTACCTGGATGCTTGCATTCTCAGTTTCTCGGCCTCTTTTTTATCACCTGGGAGTACTCTGTCTTGCAATTATGTAACAACACGGTTGCGCCAGTCCCAAGTCAGGTTTATGCTTCTAACCTCGATTTGGTATATCGACGAGTTGAGAAAGTGGACTACACTTCTATCTCCGGTTGCAATGTTTTTGGTGGTTGCGGTTAGTTTGGTGAGACCGTCCACCTCAACGATCTGTGCTCGTGGGATCTAGTCGAGTTGACATTCATCGAACTCAGACAACAATTTGTAGATTTCGGTATGATATTTTTGTAACCTTTGTTCCTTGATTTGGAAAGTCCCTGTGACTTGGTTGACTACGAGTTGGGAATCTCAATATAGTCTTAACCGTTTCGCCCCATACTTGAATGCTAGCCTTAACCCTGCAATTACGGCCTCATACTCGGCCTCGTTGTTAGTCATATCTGGGCACTTTATGGACTGGCGAATCACTTTGTCGGTTGGGACTTTGAGTACGAGTCCCAGTCCGGACCCTGACGTGTTAGACGCACCATTTGTGTACAGGACCCAAAGGTCCTGTATTTGGTGAGAAGCGTGGGCGGCTACTCTTTCAACTTCGGGCATTACTTTTGCGCTGAAGTCGGCGACGAAGTCAACGAAGACTTGCGATTTTATCGTTGTTCGCAGTTGATATGTGATATCATGCTTGCTCAGTTCGATGGCCCATTTGTCCAACCTTCCTGACAGCTCGGGTTTATGCAAAATGCTCCTTATGGAGAAAGTCGTGACGACCGAGATAGGGTGGCACTGGAAATTTGGTCTAAGCTTTCACGAAGCTATGACTAAGGCCAGGGCCAATTTTTTGAGGTGAGGGCACCTCATCTCAGCGTCGACAAATGTTTTGCTAATGTAATAGATGGGAGACTGCGTACCTTTATTTTCTCGAACCAGGACTGTGCTTACAGCTACTTCGGATACAGCGAGGTAAACGAGGAGATGTTCCCTAGGCTCCGGCTTTGAAAGTAGTAGTGGTGATGACAGGTACGCTTTCAACTCCTTCAGGGCCTGGACGTACTCAAAAGTCCATTGGAGGTTGTTATCCTTTTTTAATATGCCGAAGAATCTATGACACATGTCTGATGATCGTGAGATGAAACTCGAAAGGGCGGCGATATAGACTGTTAACCTCTGAACCTTTTTTTTGGTGGTCAAGTGTTCTGGTATCCCCTCGATGGCTTTGATTTGATCAGGATTGACCTCGATTCCTCGCTGTGATACCAGGAAACCTAGAAATTTTCTCAAGGCCACACTGAATGCACATTTTTTGGGGTTTAGTTTCATTTCATATCGTCTGAGTATGTCGAAGGTCTCTCTCAGATGGTCTATGTGATCTTCTTTCCTTTTGGACTTGACTAGCATGTCGTCTACATAGACTTTCATCGTTTTGCCAAGCTGGTCTTTGAACATCCTCGTCACCAACCTTTGGTAAGTTGCCCCTGTGTTTTTCAGCCCGAAGGGCATGACCCTGTAGCAGTGCAGCCCCTGATAGGTGATGAATGTGGTTTTCTCCTGATCTTCTTCTTCCATGAGGATTTGATTGTAGCTTGAATAGGCATCCAAGAAGCTCAGTAATTCATGCCCGGTCGTTGAGTCGATGAGTTGGTCGATATGGGGTAATGGAAACGAATCCTTGGGAATGCTTTGTTAAAATCTGTGAAATCCACGCACATCCGCCATTTCCCATTCTTCTTTTTCACCATCACCACGTTGACGGCCCACTGGGGATATTCGACTCCCTGATTGAGCCATTTTCCAATAGTTTTTCCATATCTTCTCATACCGCATCATTAATCGCGGAGTTGAACTCACGACTGACCTGCCTCACTGGGGGATGGAATGGGTCGACGTTCAGTTTGTGCGTGGCGATTTCCTTTGGGATACCTGGCATATCTGCATGGCTGAAAGCAAACAAATTTGCGTTAGTAGTTAAGAACTGATGGAATTTACCTGGTTCCTGAAGTATGCAGCCAATGTAAGCTTTCTTGCTGTGATTGTTGGTGTCTAATTGAACAGGGTCGAGGTCTTCTATGGTCGATTCTGTAGCTTCAACCATATCGGGGTCTCTGGTGACGTCTTCGCTATCATCACATATCGACCTCGACCTTGTTGATTGCTATGCCTATTTTTCTTTGTCCTTCGCTTGTTGAGTGGTCGTGATGTACGTTGTTCCCCTCGTATGCTAAATATCCCCTAGGTAGTCGGGAATTTGATGACCTGGTATAAGCTCGAGGGGATGGCCCTCATGGTGTGTATCCATGGTCGCCCTATTATGGCATTGTATGTTGTGTCTTGGTCCATGATGTGGAACATGGTCTCCAAAGTGACACCACCGGCCAGAACGGGGAGCGTGATTTCGCCTGATGTTCGCTCAACTACATTGTTAAAACCAGTTAGCGTGATGTTATGCGACACTATCTTATCTTCGAGTTTCATTTGTGCAAGTACTCGAGGATGGATAATGCATGCGCCACTCCCATCATCTATCATAATGTTTCTCACATCGGTATCTAAAATTCATAAAGTAATAACAAGGGCATCATAGTAAGGGAAAACCAAACTGTTGGTATCTGACTTATCGAAGATGATACTTTCTTCGAGTTCGTCGTACCGCTCGCGGGCGATTGACCGTTTGAGCTTGTAGGTAGTGGTGAACTTTACGTTGTTGATTTAAGCATCTTCACCGCCACCGATGATTATATGGACGGTGAGGGCAGTTTCAGCAGCCCTTGATGTTGTTCGCATCCTCTGGCAAAGTTGGTCCTTCCCCGGTCGCTCTACAACTCTTTGAGGTGTCCCTGTCGTAACATGTTTACGACCTCCTGCCTTAGGGCGATGCAATCTTCGGTTTTGTGCCCTCATTCTTGATGGAACTCGCAAAGGGCGTCCGATTTTTTGGTACTCGGATCTGACCTCATCTTTTGTGGCCACTTCACCTTTGGTTCGAGCTTCTCCAAGGCGTAAACTATTTTTGTAGGTGACACACAAAAGTTGTGAGCGGATAATAAAGGAGGCATACCTCTTTTGTTCTGATGAGTCCTTGTCCTTGATTTGGGTAGGCCTTCTTCGTGGCGGGAGGAGGGTGAAACGGCCGCTCTGACATATGGTTGATGTCGTTCCCTATTGGATCGTGAAGCAGCGAGGTCCCTTCTAGTATCATTTATTCGATCTTTTCTGGATTCGGCCTGTACCGAGGTCAGTCAATGAGTTGGTCCATTGAGGTCGCCCTCGTCTGCTTGGACCTCAGCACAATATGCATTGTGTATTTCATCCCAAGTGGTTGGGGGATACTTCATAAGTCGACTCAATAGCTTTATAGTCGCCCTTGAACCGTCCCTACTTAGCCCGTTCTGGAAGGCTGCGACTGCCATCCCTTCTGACACATTCGGTAGGGTCATCCTTACTCGGTTGAAACGGGCGAGAAAGTCCCTCAGTCCCTCTCCCGGAGACTACTTAATAGCAAATATGTCATTCACTCTTGCCTCGGCTTTCTTGGGCCCAGCATGAGCCGTTATGAACTTGTCGGCCATCTCTTCGAAAGTTTCAATTGAGTGCCCGGGTAGTTGTGAATACCATGTCAACGCTCCTCCTGTGAGGGTTTCACCGAATTTCTTCAACAAAATGGAGGATACTTGTTCTTTGGCAAGATCATTGCCTTTCACGGCGATGACTTAGTGAGTCACGTGATTTTCAGGGTCAGTCATGCCATCATATATTTTTAGGTAGGGCGGCATTTTAAAGGTCTTTGGTATGGCATACGGGGCTGCATCGTCACTGTATGGTTGCTCGACAAGTCGGCCGGCATCTCTCTTCGTCAACAGTTTGGGGGCGCCCGATATTTTATCGACGATTTCCTAGTGTTCTTTCATCTGATCTCGGAGTACCTTGTTCTCATTCTCCATTTCCTCCATCCTTTTCAAAATAGTTGCAATAGCGTTATCACCTGCATTATTAATGACGTTGTGAGTAATACCTATTGTTGGAGGTGGAGGGAGTTGGTCACACTATTCGTCCGCTTGTTGCACAGTGCAAATCCTTGCATTTTCCACAGTCGTATCTCGGGCGGACTTGTTGAGGACGCCAGTTAGCGCGTCGGTTAGCCATGCTTCTAGGAGCTTTTTTATAGCTGGGGGTGTCCCTTTTCCCACAGATGTGGAGGCTCCCTTACCAAGAGATTTTATGATGGTGTAGTGAGGAGGGGGTGACCCATCTCGCCTAGGGGAAGCATTGGGCGTTGCGTCTTCGTCCATTGTTTCACAGCTCTCATTGATAACGTTCATGAGGTTGGTTGGGAGGTCACTTATTATTCTCGTCCTTTCTTCTCTGCTACCTGCCATATTGGATTTGTGCATACAAAGAAATGAGATCTTGTTCTTGCTTCTTCTTTTTTTTTTATATGTTAGAGATCCGTGTTAGTTATAGATCTAGAAGAAACTAAAAAATTAACTAGAAAATCCCCACAGACGGCGTCAAATTGTTTGACCAAAAAATATAACTTTCGGCTAAAACAGTTGAGTTTATATAATAATGGGTTAAACTTAGTTAATAATAATATCTCTAGATGTGAGTTCCAAAAATATGAATAAAGTTAGACAGATCTGATAGGGGGTTGACAACAACATGCATTAACTGTTCCAAAAAGTATGAGCAATAATGGAGGAAGAACTAACAATAAATAATAATAAATGACATTTAAGTAAATAGGAGAAGTAGTTCATCCAATACAGGGTGAACTAGATGATTGTCCCTCCTGACAATGATGAATGACGGACAAATCCTAAAATATTCGAATTATTCTCGGATCTGATGGAAAAGTATGGAATAATATGAACAAGAATTTTGATGAAAATGTAGTGTTTGTATCTATATAAGAGAGAGAGAATCTTTTCTCAAAAGTCTGTTTTTAATCAAATGGATATCACATTCCCCCACTCATTATCTTTTTTTCTATTTATATGGGACATATCCCTAACAAATCATAATAGTACAAGTGTAGAGAATATCCACTAGAATATTCTTTTTAATATCCTATTTTAAAAACTAGTCGTTACAACTCTATCTGCGGTGCTCGACCTCGACGATTGTTGACATCTCGACCGCGAGTCTCGCTGCTTCCTGGTCGACCTCGACTGACTCTATCCTCAATGCTATCTTGCCCTAAATATTTTAGGCAGATTTCGATCTTTACAATAGTGTTTTGTTAGTTGAATAAAAAAAAAAAGAGTAATTTGAGCATAACTAATGCAAGTTTTGTTGATATTATTAAACCTCTAATAATTAATGCAGCGTTTGATTACATTTTTTTTCTTTCTTAAAAGAGAAGTGAGGATGCACGGTTTGAAAAAGTCACACAAGTGGTAGAAGAAACAGTCACGTGTCCAGCAATCGAAGTTTCCTTATTGATTGATTCCATTCCCTTTCCCCAATGGGCCATGCCATTACATTTGCGTGTGCGTTTTGCTCAACGAACATTTTTTTTTTTTATTATTTTTGCTCAACGAACCAATACCCAAAATTCTGACGTACCCACAAAACATACACGTGTCCACCTACTCTACGACATTTTACATTTAACCGCCGGTTACCCACCGCCGGTCAGCGCTTCTTATATATCCAAGTTCAACCCCACTTGTGCCAAGTTTGGTATTTGCCGTTTCCCCACACACACCAAAAAACTTCCACAAACACCCAAAACTCCTCGAATTCACACTTTCATTTGGTCAAAATTTTCTCTTTTTGTTTCGAGAAGAAGCCCCAATTCAGTTGTTTTTTTGTGTTATGATCGCAAAAGTTGTGGACTTTAAAGATGGGAGCTGAAGCTGAGGTTATTGTTCCAGTACAACAGACCATCACCACGGTCTTAGATGTCCCCTGCTGTTCTGATGTGGTGCGTTTTTCTCTTTTAACATTCTTCTTTACTTTCCCCTTTTGCTTTTTAATTGTGTTTTTTTACGTTTTTTGGGATACCCATCTTGTGATCTTTGAAGAATTAGCGAAAAGAGCATGTTTTTTCAGTGTTAAGTCCCGTGCTTTAGATTTAATTGAAGATTTGATACTCAAAGAATAAAATTCAACACCCTAGACTTTGAATTATTAACTCATAAATGCTTATAGAATGTTACGGAACTATACAGGGAAGCAATAAAAGGAAAACATGTTTGGCTCGTTTCAACTTATTTAAGCTTAATTGTTGAGTTTCATTAGATTTTAGGAAGGAGTTAGTGTTCCTAAGCGTGATACGATGTGAAGTGTTGATCATCTTACCTATTGAGGTCTTGGCTTTAAGTGTTAAGTAATTTATGACTAATTTTGGAGCTTTCATAGTATCATAATAGTCATTACATGAGAAAAAGTCTAGGGTATGTCTGCAAAGGTTGTGACTTAGGTCATAGGTTCGAGCCTTGCGGCATGCGAACTTAGCTTGGTATTTAAGTGGAGAAGGGAAGAGGACCCATATCCCCGAGTTTCGAAGGCAGTTGATCATAAGGTTTGGCCCCGAGTTTCGAAGGTGGCAGCTGTCATAAGGTTTGGCCCCAGATGGATTTCTCGGTCATAACCAAAAAAAGGTCTAGCATGTCACAATACCTACAGAAAAACTTGGGCAATCATTCTAGCTTCAATAAATAACCTGAACATAACAATAACCACTATGCACAAAAATTTCCGCCTTTTCCCACTATGCACAAAAATTTCCGCCTTTTGCCCAAGTTATAGTTAATATTATATCTAAGGTGCCTCTAAGAAAAGCTTCCAGTGGCATTTGGAGGATGGCAACTACACAAAGCATAGAATGTTTCTTGGTGTTCAAAGAGGAAATTTATGCTTTAAAATGTTGCTTGTAAAGCTCCTTGTATTCTAATTAGGCAAAGCAGTTGCTTGGCTCTTGTATAAGGGGACCTACTGGGCCTTTCTTCTACAATAGGGAAATCTGTGCTGAAACATTGCTGTGAAGCTCCTTTAAGTGTTAATTTTGTGTGCTTAATTAGGCAAAGCCATAGTGTTAGCCTTATATAAAGGTCACTTATTGAGCCTCTTCCCAATAAGAGGGAAAGATGCACTTCAATGCAGTTCGTAAGGTATCTAAGTGTTAATGAACATATTAATCAGGCAATAAGTAGCTTGACTCTTCGATAAAGTGGAGCTACCTTCTCTCTGCAACAGTAAAATGTGCTCAGATATAGTTTGTAAAGCTCATTTGCATGGATATCAATTTTTCTCTTTATTTCTTTGAAATTGTTCTCGTTCTCTTAGTTCGATCAGTGGCTTTTTAAGGTTGCATTTTCACAACATTGTGATGATAGAAGTCAACTCGAAACGTTAAATCTTGGGCTTTCAATTGGTCTACTAGAAAAAGGTTGCCTTGGCATTCTCAAGCATGGACATGTTTCTTCTCATTTTTTATCAGCATTCTCTAGGCATTCACAACTTTTTTCCTCATTTCTGACATCTTTCTTCTTGAAATGTTTTCGGTGGAGGGAGGGGAAAAGTGTAGGATATTTACAACAATGATTGTCATAGCATTTAAGTATGTTGTGGTTTTGATTTTTCTGGAACAGTTGAGGCCACAAAACCAAATTTATTTAGAATACTGTGTATATTGCAATTGGGGACAGGAGTACAGAGTTACTGATACATGTCTCTTTGGAACCAAAAGGTAATGTAAGTTTTTCTTTTGGGGGTGGGTGGGGGGTGGAGGGGGGACAGATGACCTGCAGGGTAGGGAAGATGGATTAGGTCTGTTCTCCTATGGTGTTCATCTTTCTGTTCCAGATTTACCTTTGCATATGAACCATGCCATGTCATTTTGAGCTCTTCTCAAGGTTAATATACTTTGAATCATATCAGAGACATTGCAAGATTGAAGTATTTTAGGACCAAGCTTGATTTTCATAATGACAAGAATCCACACTAGTGTTAGCCTAGAGGTCCATGTTCTGGTTTGCTATACTGTTCAGCCACATCCCTCTTGGACGAACAGTCAAGTTGCCCACATCATGTGCAGAGTGAAGCCTGTTATGACCAGTTAATATTTTATTCTTTGAGTGGAAGAGAGGAATCCCTCCACTTGTGGAGCTTCCTTTAAAGTTAAGTGTATTCAGCTGATGTACCTTTTCTCAATGTTCAACAATATTGGTGCTAAATATGTACATTATAATTAGTGATCGGTATTAAACCTTCTTTTGTCATTTGTGAGATGATGTGTCTCTATCAATTCTTTCTTTCAGGATTTTAAATCCCCAGATACTACAATTTTGCAGTTTGTTCCTAGCATTCGTTCAGGTAGTTTTGCAGATATTGGCCCACGGAGGTTCATGGAAGATGAGCATATAAGGATAGATGATCTTTCCGAACATCTAGGTTCCCTAGTCAGGTTTCCTCAGCCTTGTGCCTTCTATGGGGTAATTTTCACTTTTGGAACGTTATACGTTGGTCATTGGGGAGCTTGTCTAACTGATTCGTGCTCACTATCTTGTAGGTATTTGATGGTCACGGAGGACCTGAGGCAGCAGCTTATGTGAGAAAACATGTTCTCAGATTCCTTTTTGAGGACGCCAATTTCCCTCAGACATCAGAAGTTGATGACGCATTTTTAAAAGAGGTGGAAAATTCTCTAAGAGAAGGGTTTCTTCTTGCTGACCTTGCTTTGGCTGATGAGTGTAATGTGAGTAGTTCCTCTGGAACTACTGCATTGACAGCTCTGGTATTGGGAAGGTAAATTTTTAACATTATGTATTTGCACGTAAATGCTTCTCCTTTTTGTACAAAAATGGTCATGTTCATGATTGCCTCTGGGTCTCACTTATAGCCCTATTATGTTCTCAATCTTATTTCTTGGCACTCTAACCGCATCATACGGTGTTCAGTTCTTTAAGCGGGTAATATAAGTTATTCATTCCTTAGTTGAGGATGCTGTTTGATGGATGAGAGTCAACCTGTCTTTATTTTTGAGTTCCGCAGAATTTCTTTGCCAAGTATCGAACCACAGATGACTATAGAACTTGAGAAATTGCAGGGAGCTAGGGAGGACCATAGGATTTGATTCTGTTCTATGAATTTTTGGAACCTGCGATTTTTTACTGTATTCTTGTTAACTAAACTGCTACTCTGTCCTCTTCTAGGCTTCTAATGGTGGCAAATGTGGGAGACTGCCGAGCAGTTCTTTGCCATAAGGGAGAGGCAATTAATATGTCTCAAGACCATAGACCGAATTATGCATCAGAGAGAAGGCGTGTCGAAGAGTTGGGCGGATTTATTGACGATGGCTATCTCAATGGTGTCCTATCAGTGACTAGGGCCTTAGGGGACTGGGACATGAAGCTGCCTCGTGGCTCTGCCTCTCCTCTGATAGCGGAGCCTGAATTCCGACAGATTATCTTGAGCGAGGACGATGAATTCCTTATAATTGGTTGTGATGGGATCTGGGATGTTATGTCAAGTCAACAAGCGGTTAATCTTGTGCGTCGTGGTCTGAGACGGCATGATGATCCTGAACAGTGTGCCAAGGATCTTGTCATGGAGGCCCTGCGGCTCAGTACTTTCGACAATCTTACTGTGGTAATTGCTTGCTTTACTTCCGTTGATCATTCTGAACCATCACAGTCACGACAGAGGCGATTAAGATGCTGCAGCTTCTCTGCAGAAGCCTTGTGCAGCTTACAGAGTTGGTTGGACAACAGTGGAAGCCGTTGAGTTTAGATGATTCTGCAGGGATAAAAGCCAACCTTTGTGGATGTTTTTTCTTTCTTCCATCTGTTTTTGGGTGGGTTTTCTGTCATATAATTGGTTGGCAAAGAGAATGGGCTCAGTTTGGTGCTCTTTGTTGTATGGAACATGTATCTCATTTTATTAGCTGTATATAACAACTAATTTTCAATTAGCAAATTCACCATTGAAGCATTTAAGTTGTGGTCCGTTCAACATACACATCGTCATAAATTAACTTTCCCTTTTCTTTTCAAGATGCATATATATATGTGTGCGCGTGTGTGTGTGTTTCCCCTTCAATTTTCCGACATGAAGATGTCCCTCAGAAAAAGAGAGGGAGTGAGGGAGAGAAAATAGTCGTTGTTGGTCATGACTCATGAATTTAGCTTATACATCTGCTGCAGGCGACTCCTAAGTGTTCTTCATTTCTCATATTCTTTTGACGAGACCTTAGTTTTTCTTCTTAATTCTTACTTGTATTTCCGGACAAGAGAGGTTGCTCTGATGGTAAGCAACCTCATAGTAGGGGTAAGGTGTGGGTTGTCGTTGTCGTCGTGTTACTTGTATTTCCCATGTACTCCTCAATATCGGAGGTGCGCACACAAATGCTATTGCAGCACAGTTTCCTCTTTCTAATTACATATCCCTTGGGCTTTACGACTTTGTTCGACGTCATAGCATCATGACATACCATAAAAAGATTAAAGAGTAATATAAATTGATTTATACTAGCTTTTAGTTTGAAAAAAAGTAACAAGAAAAGGAATACATCAGGGTTTATTAAAGAAAAGGGAATTAAAGGAAGCTAAAGTTTAATTTGCTGTCAAACGGCGGGTCAAAGCTACCAGTCGTACGAAGCTACATGAAACAAGAACAACATGCTACTGTACCACCAGATAGTCTTCCTTCTCCCTTATTAGCAACTAAAAATATTTTAAATTTTGCGATGGCTATAGATATAATTAGGTGGCTGCAGAGCTCACGCCAAAATTCCCAGGGTAGCTAGCGTATCGATCTGCAGCTAGCTATGGCAGGAATTTTGATACAGTGGTATGATTTTATTTGTTTCGGGATAGTAGGCATTGCCATGTTTGGCGCTCTTTACGTGCTATGCTGCTGCAAAATTAAGCAACAGCGTTATCAAACACTTAATGGTGATCATATTGACGACCACAACATTATTGGTCGTCAAGAGATCCTTTTGCCCCTGCAGGGCTGCCATCCGTCGTCGTCATCAGCAGTGGAGATGGGGAGTTTGTCAAGTAGTTGTTGGCGTGGGATTCACCCTGCTTGGCTCTTGGCTACACGTTTTATATCTTTAGTTGTTCTCTGCATATTTTTAACCTGGGATGTCCTCCTTTACAACTACTCCATCTTTGTCTATTATACCGAGTAAGTTCTTTACGTGTGTATCTTTGAACCATATTTGTGTTTTACTAATTGAGAATGAGATTTGATTAGTCTGTCCGAAATCTAATAATTTTCCTAAAATTCGAATGTAGGTGGACTTTTACGTTGCTAATCGTCTATTTTGCAGTAAGTAAAATATCGACAATTAAGCAATGATTATTTCCATCACCAGTTATATATTGGTCCGCGAAACCACCTTTTGCTTGTAGAAATATTACGAAAATTATACTGTGTATATAAATAAAATATTAATAGATTTTAGATGTATATAACATATATTGAACACCATTTGTCGGAAAATGTTTTACTTCTTACAAGTCTAAACACCCTTAAGGAAATTTCAGGCTTCGCCACTGGTCTGAGACCTCTTAATACTCTTAATTAATTAGCAATTTTCAGAATAACTAAGTCTAGAGCTCTCTGCTTCGTCTGATCACTTTAAACTGCATTGTCTTTTTTAATTGTCGCCCTCTGCAACAAATTTAAATGTAGATTGGAACCATAATATCTGCATATGGATGTGTACGCTACTACTCAAACAAATTAGCACCACGTCCTGGCGACGTAATTGAAGACATTAATTCTCTGCCCAAGGATTGTGTCTATACAAGGACTGATCATGAGATTGACAACAAGGCAAAGACCAACAAGAGTATATTCAAGCTGCAAGGCCAATATTACAATGAAGACACAGTACCACAACGAGCAACCTTTTGGAGTTACGTGCTACAAATTTCGTATCAGGTAAATATAATATTAGTCCCTGATCAAGAATTGGATGGATAATCCTTCGGGGTTGCCCAGGATGACCCGGTATCAAATCCCCTCTCAATGCCTTTTGGGTTGAACCTGTCACATACAGGGCTTGCCTAGTGCGGTTTACATCTCATGTGTGGTTTGTAGGCTATTACACAGGGGATGTTTACCCAATGCGCACAAAGTGCTCACCCGAAGGGCAGAGGCTGTGACTGGGGCTGGCAAACTGGCGTGTCGGGTCGGATATAAGCGGGTCAAACCGGGTAATTTAAAAAACGGATAAATTATCCGATCTGACCCGTATTTGAGACCGAAAAAATACGGGTTTATCCGGAGGATAATATGGATATCCATATCATCCATGACTTCTTAAATATGATTACTTATGAAAGAATTCCTAATCTTCCAAACTTGAGGAACTCCAATTTGAGGTTTTACAAATGTAAAAGTTAAACACATTAGTTATCCATTGGTTATCCATTTGGTTAACCATTTTCTAAGTGGATAATATGATTCTTTATCCATATTCGACCCGTTTTTAAACGGTTCATTATTCAACCCATTTTTTGATGGATAATATGGGTGAATAACTGTTTTCTTTTAACCATTTTGTCATCTCTAGTTGTGACAGAGGTTGTAGCGGCTGCGGGTTTCCCTCTTACCAAAAAAAAAAGAATTGGATGGACTATATGTGGAGCAATTCAACATAAATTTGATAACGATTAGAATTGATCTCCAAATAATAATAATAATAATAATAATGAAATAAAAAATAGGACAAGCGTTGTAGTACTACATACAAAAAAAGAAGAAATTTTTGCTAACATCATCATAGTAGCAATATTGTTGTCAGGTGAAGTAAGTCCAGTGTTCTACAGTATAATATATGTTGTGCATTACGCATCAAATGTCCTGCTTGTTTTATTCTAATGTGATTATCTTAATTACCTGAACAGACTTGTGCAGGTTCAGTAATTCTTACAGACATCATCTTTTGGTTCATTATACTACCCTTCTCCTCAAATTCACATCTTCAACTAAACCTGGTATACATGCTTCTTTCCTTAATTAGTAGTGAACTTACCCTCTCTCTTTTTTTTCAATATTCAAGTTTCTTTTCATTTCTTTCATTTTTTTCAATTTTTTATTTCTACTGTCCTTTAAAATTGAATAAAAATGCTCTGTGTACTAAGAAAATAAATAAATAGCAAGTAATAAGAGGGGCTTTACCTTACTGATCCTAATGAGGGTAGGTTCAGTTTATCTGAACTTCATTACTTCTTTTATCTTATATGCTGCTAAAGTTGTTTAATGGTAATATATATATATATATATATATATATATATATATATATATATATATATATATATATATATATATAATTGATGATAAATGTTGCGCGATATTGTTCAAGTTCTATATTTCAAGAATCTTATTATTTGATTATTCATGTCTTAAATATTCTATTAAAATATATGATACAGCTATCACTAGCTCTAATTAAGGATCTTATTCTTGAGTACATTTACTGTCATTTTATTGTTGTTTGCCTGATAGTTAATGGGTGGCATGCATTCTCTCAACATTATTTTCCTTCTGATTGATACCTTCCTCAACAGCCTGGTAAGACATGCACACAACATTATTCAGTTTCTGTTTTTGGAGTCTTTTTTTAACATTTCCGGCTCATTTGAGTACACTTAATTTGCAGCCATTACCTTGGGCCGGGCTTGCATATTTTGTGTTGTGGAGCTGCTGCTATATCATTTTTCAGTGGCTTATCCATGCCTGCGGTTTAATTTGGTAATAATATACTATTCCTACTATAAATGTATTTTTGCATGAAGAATAAAATGTAGTTTCACTTATTTCTTTTTTAGGGTTTCGACACTATAACATGTAAAAAGTAGTATTCACAGCTACACAAATGATAAAGACTTATAACCATATAATATTATGTTAAGACCAAAAACTTTTTAAAAACTTCATTTTTTTGTCAAATAATTAAGTTCACGTAAATTAAAACATATTGTTTCTCCTTAAAACGTATTACATGAGAGCTCTGAACTTAATATTGTGAATTTCTCTAAGGTGGCCCTACCCCTTTTTGGAACTTTCAACACCGTGGGCTCCTCTATGGTACGTAAACCTAATAAATTTTGTACATTTTTTAATTCGCTCTTCCACTGAATCTAATGCTTATTGCTTACGTGCTACGGCAGGTACTTTTGCTTGGCGGTGTTTCACTTGCCTTGCTATGGAATTTATTGGTTGCTTGTGACTTTCAAAAACTTAACTTTCTCTACATTGTTCCCCCAAGCGTTTATAAGACACTCCTACTAGAATGGGAGCCAGTGTTGTGTTAATCAAAGAAGGAACCTTTACTGTGATGTAATACAGTAACACTTCAATTGTATGAAAATTCTAAAGTTTACCCCCTTTACCTTTAAAATTTAGGAAACTATACCCCTTTCACATTTTGAATGGGTCGGCAACCCCCTTGTACTCAAAAATCAGTTGAAAATAAAATTTATTATCAATAAAAATAAAAATAAAAATTCTGAATAAACCCTCTTTTTGGAGGGAATAGTTTTGGCGCTAGAATAAGTTTGGCGCTATATTACGGTAATTAGCATAAATTACAGTGTTTACTTTTAACTTTTAAATAAAAGCTTGACATAAAAATTTGAGAAAAACCTAGAGTCATCCGGAAACTAGACGAACTTTTCAAGGTGAGTAACCTTCTTCACTATTACAATATAATGTCATATCAGTGGTTTTGTGGTTGTGCACAAGTTCCAAAGTCTGTATATATTTATATAGTTGTTTACCCGAAAAATCGAATAACGTTGAATTTATATATGGTTCTAAGGGCAAGTGGATTTCTTTGATCTGAAAATAACAATACACGAATTTATGATACAAAAATGGAAGATGATGAACAAAGATATTTAATGAGCTTTAGAAAGATAAACACAATAAAAATGCTTAATCCCAGCCAAAAGTGCCTTCTATTACAAACTCTCCTTGGCTTTATAGCCAAGGATCACTACTCTACCTATAGTAACATGATGGAAATAAATATTGCTAGTGGAGGACCCATGATGGTGTGTCTCCTTCTTAATTCCCGTAGAGATTCTCTCCTTTGGTGCGGTTGTAACAGTTTTTCTCTGTGAACTTGATACCGACTCGAGCTCGGTACCGGATCGGAACCTCGGCCTTGATTTCGAGCTAGGTGATCACTTTCGGGCATCGATGTTCGGGACCTGTATCGACCGATGTTACCTCGGTCGATTCGAATGCCCGGGCTCGACGCCCCCATCTCGAAATTCGCTCGGGGTCTCCATGAAGGTACCTCTCGATTGAAATGCCATCCTCGATCGATCTTTACGACCGAGGATCGATTTTAACCGTATACAGATAGCCCCCTCATTTCTCGGAAAGGAGATGACGAGGAACGATGTGATTTCCCTAAGGTTCGACCGAATCGATAATGACATTTCTATCGGCTTTGACTATGACATGCGTGATAGTTGTCCCATCGATTTGGTTTTATCGAGGCATTTAATGCGCGTCAGCTGGTGGTCGGCCACCGCTAGACGAATCGTCGTGCCTTATAAATAATTTTCTCATACAATGTTTTCCACTTTTGTGCTTCCTCTTTTCCCAAATTCTCTTTGATTAGTTTCACTTATTTCGTTATTTTAGTGCCGCTTGTACCAGAGTTTCGGTGCCGTCCCCTCTTTCACCTTTCTTTGCGACTTTTTCTTCTCGTATTAATGGCGAAAACTTCAAAAATCGTACCTCACAAGGAGAAAGCTTCTTCCTCACGGCTGTGTGACGATAAGGCGCCGACCGAGCCGTCCGTTCAAGATTATATTCCCGGCCCGTGTATTTTAAAAGCTAATTTTAAAGTGGAGAATCCTTCATCCGTTTCGGGTCGGTGTGAGCACGTATCGATGTATATGTGCTCTATAGCGGAGGTTCACCTCGAGGCCGTTAGGAAAGACTGCGGCTGGGGTTCTGAAGTTGTGTTACAAGTCCCCTCCTCCGATGAGAGCGTCACTACCTATGTGGAGGGATTTCTAAGTGTTTACACCTATCCCTTTACGTTGGGAGCTGTTGATCCCATGATTTTTGATTTCTGCAGGAGATATCAGGTCATCCTCGGCCAAATTCATCCTTCCTTATGGCGCATAGTCATCTTATTGTGTTTCTTCTCTACCAAAGCCGGGGGGTTAGATTTTTCTCTGAGCCACCTTATACGACTGTATCGGCCTCAGATTTATCGTGGACTTATTAGGCTATATCGTCGGGCATCGAAGGCTTTGATGTCGAGCATCGATGAAGATAAGGATCGAGGCTGGATGGGTCGATATATTCGAGTGAGGACTCGTGATCTTATCCCGGAGGAAAAAATGCCTTTTCCTGAAAAATGGAACTTCGACCGTAAGTGATCCGTGTTTGCTCTTCGTGTCTTTTTTCGTGTTTGATAATATTATTTTCTGATGTTCAGCTGCACCTTGGATGCCACAAGCTGTGCCTGATCTCGAGGATTGGGTTCAAAAGTTAGCCTCGACTTCATTCTATGCCGAGCGCGCTTGGCGTGATTTGGCTAAGGGTAGATGGGAGGCCAAGAATCATGGTGAGATTTGGTTCCTGTTTCCCTCGAGGTATATTTTGCGTTCATTTCGTTATCGATTTTTCCCTTGTATATAGGTGTAACTAGGGATGTCGTTTTGCGGCCTTCGAGCGGTGATGAAGGCAATGAGCCCCCAGTCCTGGAACAGGGAAAAGAAAAGAAACGAAGGGCTTCCTCTCGGCCGGAGGACCCTAAGCCCAAAACTCGGACGGTGAGGAGAAAAATCATTGCCCTTTCGATCGACTCGGTCCATCGACTGAGGGAGGAAGAAGAAGAAGAAGATAGTTCCTCGGCTTTGGTAGTCCGACCTACGGAGGCAGTCGAGGTTGCTAGGGCTGCTGAGCCGATGGCGGCCATGCCCATCGGGGTTGGTTCCGGAGACCTAAATCTCGATCGAAGTACTCCGAGTGATTTGCTCGGGGCAATGGCAATGGGTCATTCACCTTCCCTTCCGTCTTTTTCTGAGGAGGCGTTGAAGGAGGCTCGAGAGCTGAAGACTCCCGATATTGGTGCTGGCTCAGGTGCAGTGGATCCTTTTAAGGATTGTTTTACCGGTGTTGATGACAATTCCGATATCGGTGATGCTTCTCTTTTGTTAGAAGAAGCTCAGCGTTTTATTACTCGGGTAATGATTCTTCCGTACTTGGCTTCTTTGTTCTTTTCCATACTTGACGGTTCCGATATCGGTGATCCTTTTTTGCTTTATTGTTGTTGATGACAGTTTCTAACTATGCAGGCTATCGGTAGGTTTCGAGTTGATCTTAGCCAGTGTGAGGCTGAACTCCGGAAGGTCCTAGGTGAAAGATATGACTTTCGGCTTCTTTGTAGCAAAAAGGAGGAGGCTATCAAGGATCTTCAAGCGGATTTGGCTAAGGTTCGTGAAGAAAGGGTCGAGCTCGATCAGCAGGTGAGCCTTGTTCTGTTAAAGTATGGATTCGACTCGACTGTGGAAGTTAACCATCCGTTGTCTCAGTTGCAGCAAAAGATCGAGAGGATCGGGCTACTTCGAGGGGAGGTCGATCAAATCCGGGCCGAATGTAACCAGTGGAAGGAGACTATTGACCGCCTGGCAGCGGAGAAAGAAACTATTTTAACAAAGTTATTATCAGCCGACGTTCAGCTTCGAAACGTCAAGCAAAAGGTGTCGGTTCAGGCTAAGAAAATCAATGAGCTTGAGATACGACTTGTTGAGGCTAAGGCGGAGGTTGAGTCGTCAAAAGTTTTGGCGGATAAGTCTATTGCTGTATATCGAGCTGATGCTGAGGCCGTTCAGGTGGAGGCCCGGGAAGCGATGAAGATTACCGATGCTCGAGCTCATTGGGTTACCGAACTTGTTAAGTGTAGATCTCGGAGGGAGACCCTCGAGGAGATTCATGCTCGAGGTTTCGATCTTACCGAAGAGGTAAGAAAGGCAAAAGAGCTTGAAGCGGAAGCTGAAGCCTTGGCTTCTGATGATGATGACGATGATAATGATGATGGTAGCAAAAGCGGGTCCGAGGGTGAGGAAGACCCCGACCCAGAAGCTTAGAGTCTAATTCTCATTACCTATAAATTAATTACGTAGGCAATTTTGTATATATATAACAAGGTCGATTTTGCTTGTTGAGTCGATGATGATGTGGTGGTTAACATAAACTCTGAGTAAACGTAGCTTTTTCAATGTTTCAAATTTGATTGGGTCTTGTTCGAACTCGGCAGCCCGTAGGCTCGACGGATGACTGAGTATTTCGAACTAGATATAGAAGTAGCCCGTAGGCTTAATATTCGAGTGTTTATTTCGAACTTGAGAAAATGTGGTAGCCCGTAGGCTTAATATTCGAATGATCATTTCGAACTCGAGGTAATGTGGAAGCCCGTAGGCTTAATATTCGAGTGATTATTTCGAACTCGATGTTGAATTAACCCGCAGGTTCAACGGTCGGCTGAGTACTTCGAACTTGATATAGAAGTAGCCCGTAGGCTTAATATTCGAGTGTTTATTTCGAACTTGAGAAAATGTGGTAGCCCGTAGGCTTAATATTCGAATGATTATTTCGAACTTGAGAAAATGTGGTAGCCCGTAGGCTTAATATTCGAATGATCATTTCGAACTCGAGGTAATGTGGAAGCCCGTAGGCTTAATATTCGAGTGATTATTTCGAACTCGATGTTGAATTAACCCATAGGTTCAATGGTCGGCTGAGTACTTCGAACTTGATATAGAAGTAGCCCGTAAGCTTAATATTCGAGTGTTTATTTTGAACTTGAGAAAATGTGGTAGCCCGTAGGCTTAATATTCGAATGATCATTTTGAACTCGAGGTAATGTGGAAGCCCGTAGGCTTAATATTCGAGTGATTATTTCGAACTCGATATTGAATTAACCCGTAGGTTCAACGGTCGGCTGAGTACTTCGAACTTGATATAGAAGTAGCCTGTAGGCTTAATATTCGAGTGTTTATTTCGAACTCGAGATAATGTGGTAGCCCGTAGGCTTAATATTCGAATGATAATTTCGAACTCGAAATAATGTGGAAGCCCGTAGGCTTAATATTCGAGTGATTATTAATTCCGGTTGCATAACAAATCTCAAGTCATTGTACATATGGTTTGGGGCAATCTAATATGAGCATGGTTTATTTTGATCATTTTGGCTCTTACAATTTTTCCTCTATTGTTGTGAAAAGATTTTGTTGCATCTGAACTCGATGTATTTGAGGCCCTGGTGCCCCCCCCCTCCCCCCGGTATTCGAGGCCATTCGGGCTAAGGGTCGAAAGCCTCGGATACTGTTTTGAAAGCGCAGCACGATCGATGGTTGCCTCATTAAAAACCTTGCCGCAAAAACCCATTTGGAAAAAAACCGGTCTAAGGAAAAAAGAGTGCAACACGTGCTTTTGAGTAAAAGAATACTTCTATTCTTTGTTCGAACTTCTGTACGGGACAGTTGAATAAATATGGGAAAGGTCGGACCTTAGCAGTAGTACTGTTTTAGATGTGATACATTCCAACTTCTTGATAGCTATTTGTCGTTTATGATGCCGAGCATGTACGATCCTTTCCCAGAGTGCTCGAGCACCTGGTACGGTCCTTCCCAATTTGGTCCTAGTTTTCCTTCGTTTGGATTCCGAGTATTGATGGTGACTTTCCGTAACACCAAGTCCCCTGGCTTGAAGTGGCGAAGTTTAGTTCTTCGATTGTAATACATTTTGATTCGTTGCTTTTGTGCGGCCAACCGGATGAGGGCAGCTTCTCGTCCTTCGTCCGATAATTCAAGGCTGGTGTTCATAGCTTCGTTATTTGATTCTTCTGTCATGAATCGAAATCTGGGACTAGGCTCTCCGACTTCGACTGGTATCAATGCTTCGGAGCCATATACTAAGGAGAATGGGGTCGCCCCTGTACTGGATTTCGATGTTGTTCGGTATGCCCATAGGACTTCGGGCAGGATTTCTCTCCATTTTCCCTTAGCGTCGTTCAATCTCTTTTTTAGGTTTTGAAGAATAGTTTTGTTTGTTGATTCGGCTTGTCCGTTTCCACTGGGGTGGTATGGGGTTGCTAGTATTCTTCTTATTTTGTGGTCTTCGAAGAATTTTGTGATTTTGTTGCCAATGAATTGCTTCCCATTATCACATACTATTTCGGCTGGTATCCCGAATCGGTATATGATATGATCCCACAAAAAGTCGATAACCTCTTTTTCTCTCACTTTCTCGAACGCCTGCGCTTCAACCCATTTAGAAAAATAGTCAGTCATAAACAAAATAAATCTGGCTTTACCTGGGGTCGATGGTAGGGGGCCGACGATGTCCATTCCCCATTTCATGAATGGCCATGGCGATAAGACCGAGTGAAGTTGTTCTCCGGGCTGATGGATCATTGGAGCAAACCTTTGACATTTATCGCATTTACGAACAAATTCTTTTGCGTTTTTGCCCATATCGATCCAATAATACCCTGCTCTGATCACTTTTCGAACTAACATGTCAGCACTGGAGTGATTGCCACAAGTGCCCTCGTGTACTTCCCGGAGGATGTAATTGGTATCTCCCGGACCTATGCATACCGCCATCGGTCCATCGAATATTCTTCGATATAACGTTCCATCCGCAGTCAAAGTGAATCGAGCAGCTTTAGTTCGAAGGGTCCTGGACTCTTTGTGGTCTGAAAGGAGCTTTCCGTTTTTTAAGTATTCAATATACTTGTTTCTCCAATCCCAGGTTAAACTAGTAGAATTTATTTCGGCGTGCCCTTCTTCGATTACAGATCTTGAAAGTTGAACGACAGTTTCCGAGTTCAAATCATTCACCTCGACCGATGATCCCAAATTAGCAAGCGCACCGGCCTCGTTATTATGTTCTCGTGGAACATGTCGTAGACTCCATTGTTTGAAATGGTTCAAATTGACAAGTAGTTTGTCCAAATACCTTTGCATTCTGCCTTCTCGGACTTCGAAGGTTTTGTTTACTTGACTCACCACTAGCAAAGAGTCGCAATTGGCCTCAACGACCTCCGCTCCCAGATTTCTAGCTAGCTCGAGACCTGCAATTATGGCTTCATACTCGGCCTCGTTGTTAGTTAACCTGATAGTTTTAATAGCTTGCCTAATAATGTTACCCCCGGAACATTTTAAAACTATGCCTAGCCCGGATCCCTTTACGTTCGAAGCTCCGTCCGTAAAGAGGATCCATGCCCTCGTCGATAAATTTGATTTTAACAGTAGTTCTTTTTCGACTTCGGGTACGAGGGTTGGCGTGAAATCGGCCACGAAGTCTGCTAGAATTTGAGACTTGATGGTTGTTCGAGGTCGATATTCGATATCGTACCCGCTGAGTTCGATGGCCCATTTGGCCAATCGGCCCGACAGTTCAGGCCTATACAAAATATTACGAAGTGGGCAGGTGGTTAATACGCTTATGGGGTGGCATTGGAAGTACGGTCGTAATTTCCTAGAGGCGCTAACCAGTGCAAGCGCCAATATTTCCAAGTGCGGGTATCTAGTTTCCGCTTCCCCTAAGGTCCGACTTACATAGTAAACAGGAAATTGCGTACCTTCCTCTTCTCGAACTAGGACACTGCTTATGGCGACTTCTGATACTGCCAAGTATAGGTAAAGTTTTTCGTCGGTTTTTGGAGTGTGCAGCAGTGGTGGGTTCGATAGATATCGTTTCAGTTCTTGTAATGCTAGTTAGCATTCCGATGTCCAAGCGAAGTCGTTCTTCTTTTTGAGTAGAGAGAAAAATTTGTGGCTTCGATCTGATGATCTCGAAATGAATCGGCCTAGGGCTGCTATTCTTCCTGTTAACCTTTGTACAGCTTTCACGCTGTTCACGATGGTGATGTCTTCAATGGCCTTGATTTTGTCTGGGTTAAACTCGATTCCCCAATTTGACACCATGAAGCCGAGGAACTTTCCCGAACCGACTCCGAAAGCATATTTTTCGGGGTTGAGCCTCATGTTGTATTTCCTCAGAATATCGAATGTTTCCTGCAAATGGATCAAATGGTCCTCTGCGCGCAGGGACTTGACTAGCATGTCATCAATATAGACTTCCATTGATTTACCTATTTGTTCTTCAAACATTCTATTTACTAGGCGTTGATAAGTAGCTCCTACATTTTTTAGCCTGAAGGGCATTACGTTATAACAATATGTTCCATATCTGGTCACAAACGAAGTCTTTTCCTGGTTTTCCAGGTTCATCTGGATTTGATTATACCCGGAATAGGCGTCGAGAAAAGTAAGGATCTCGTGGCCGGTCGTGGCATCGATCAAGTGATCGATGTTGGGCAGTGGATAAGAATCTTTGGGGCACGCTTTGTTCAAGTCCTTGTAATCTATACACATTCTAAGTTTGTTTCCCCTTTTAGGCACTACGACCTCATTGGACAACCATTCGGGGTATTTTACCTCTCTAATGGATCCTATTTTGAGCAGTTTAGTTACCTCATCTTTTATGAATGCGTGCTTCACCTCCGATTGGGGTCTTCTTTTTTGCTTCACCGGTCTGAATCTAGGGGACACACTTAGTCGATGTGTCGTTATGTCCGGAGGGATTCCTGTTATATCTAAATGGGACCAAGCAAAGCAATCGATGTTATCGATAAGAAATTGAATGATTTTCCTCCTGAGTTCGGGTCTTAAACCCTTTCCCAGGTATACCTTTCGTTCGGGCCGGTGATCGATCAAAATGATTTGCTCCAATTCCTCAATAGTTGATTCGGTGGCATTGGAGTCATCGGGGGTCACGAAGGATCGAGGGATCCACTGATCATTATCTTCATCGATGCTCTGCTTATCTGGCTGGGTCGGGGCCGATATCTTTGGTTGCTATTTGGCATTCCGGTCTTCGACTGTGCCTCCTTTTGAACCCGATCCATTCACTGGCGAAGACGAAGATGTTGGTTTTGCTTCCTCGATGGAGAACATTTCCTTTGCGGCTAGTTGTTCTCCGTACACTATTTTGACACCTGTCGGTGTCGGGAATTTGAGGACCTGGTGTAGGGTCGAAGGTACAGCTCTCATGTTGTGGATCCACGACCTTCCGAAAAGGGCGTTATATATCATATCGCCTTCGATCACGTGAAACTTTATTTCCTGAATTGTTCCGGCGATGTTTATCGGTAGGGTTATCTCGCCTTTGGTGGTTTCGCATGCCATATTGAATCCGTTCAAAACCAAAGTTGCAGATACGACCCGGTTTTGTAGGCCGAGCTGTTTTACGACCTTCGATCTGATGATATTGGCCGAGCTACCTGGATCAATTAACACACGCTTAATTTTAATTTTATTCATGAGTACAGATATTACCAGTGCATCGTTATGGGGTTGGATGATTCCCTCTACATCTTCATCATTGAACGATAAAGTCCCTGAGGGAGTGTAATCTTGAATTCGAGATCGCTTTTCCTCCTCAATCGATGTTTTGGCGCGTTTGAGCATAGGTCCCTGAGGGGTATCGATGTCGCCGATGATCATGTGAATGATGTGTTGTGGCTCTTCTTCTTCGTTTTGTTTGCCGAAGTCCTTGTTTTTAAAATGGTTCTTCGCTCTATCACTCAAAAATTCCCTGAGGTGCCCCTTGTTAAACAAGCGGGCTACTTCCTCTCTTAATTGTCTGCATTCTTCCGTTTTGTGACCATGGGTGCCATGATACTCGCATATTTGATTGGGATTCCTTTGGGCCGGATCGGTCTGCATGGGTTGAGGCCATCGGGTATCTTTGATGCATCTGATAGCCGATACGATGGCGGATGCATCGATGTTGAAGTTATATTCCGATAATCGAGGAACTTCTATAGGATCGGCATGTTTATCAAAACCTCTCTTGCTCATAAGCCCCCGAGAATTTTGCCCCCGATCATATCTGCGGTTATTCCTAATTATCTCATGCGCTGAATCGTGGTTCACCCGATCTGTGACGTACGGTTGGTATCGGTCTCTGTTTGACCTTTGTTCTCTGTTGGTTTCCTTCAGAATTTTAGTGGTTGCGCGGTTCTGACGCGTGGGTTCATACGGAAATCCCAATTGATCTCTTCGACCCTGATTTTCGATTGATACCGATTGTGTATATCCGCCCAAGTTATTGCAGGGTATTCGATCAAGCTTTGTTTCAGCCGATGTGATGCTGTCGAACTCAGTCCGTTCAACCCTTGGGTGAAAGCTTGCACGGCCCAGTCGTCTGTGACTTGTGGCAAATCCGTGCGTTCCATTTGAAATCGGGATACGAATTCCCTCAGTATTTCGTCACCCCTTTGTTTTACTTTGAATAGATCTGATTTCCTTGTTGCGACCTTTACGGCACCAGCATGTGCTTTTACGAACGAATCTGCTAACATGGCAAAAGAATCGATAGAATTCGGTGGCAAGTTGTGATACCAGATCATTGCTCTTTTTGCGAGGGTCTCTCCAAACTTTTTCAATAATACGGACTCGATCTCGTCGTCCTCCAAATCGTTGCCTTTGATGGCACATGTATAGGAGGTGAGATGTTCGTTAGGATCGGTCGTACCGTTATATTTGGGAATTACGGGCATACGAAACTTTTTTGGGATCGGTTTCGGGGCCGCGCTCGATGGAAAAGGCTTTTGTATGAATTTCTTCGAATCCAACCCTTTCATCATGGGCGGAGCCCCCGGGATTTGATCGATCCTAGCATCATATATTTCGAATTTTTTGTCGTTGGCTTCGACTCGCTTTGTGAGTTCCTCGAGCAGTTTAGCAATTTCAGGAGCGATTCCCGATTTTCGCTCGTTCGGTTTCACTGTGTCGAGCTCCGTTCTGGGGGTTACTTCTCGAAGAAGTGGATTGGAGTTTGGATTACTTTGCATATGAGTTTGGCTCTGCAACTGAGCTATCGCTACTTGTTGGGCTTGTAGCATTTCGAAAATCATGCGTAAGCTGACCCCAATTTCCCCCGTGCTGTGGGTGTCTCGGGCTATGGGTCGATCGCCACCCTGAACGCTTCTTTCCTACTCGGAACGTTGATTCGCTTCTAGAGCTATTCGTGAATTGATATCTACTGGTACTTCGGCTCGAATTTCGGGTTCCTCGATTCGAGCCTCGTTGCCGTTGTTGGGTAGCCTTTCGGCCACGGGCACCAAGTTGTTGGTTTCATCCTGAAGGCCGGCTTCGAGGTCGATTGGCAGAGCCATTGTTGATATGAGGTTGTAAGCTGGAGCGTGCTGTATATTTGTGTCAAATAATCACTTGTTATCCTTAGCCCCACGGTGGGCGCCAAACTGTTTACCCGAAAAATCGAATAACGTTGAATTTATGTATGGTTCTAAGGGCAAGTGAATTTCTTTGATCTGAAAATAACAATATACGAATTTATGATACAAAAATGGAAGATGATGAACAAAGATATTTAATGAGCTTTAGAAAGATAAACACAATAAAAATGCTTAATCCCAGCCAAAAGTGCCTTCTATTACAAACTTTCCTTGGCTTTATAGCCAAGGATCACTACTCTACCTATAGTAATATGATGGAAATAAATATTGCTAGTGGAGGACCCATGATGGTGTGTCTCCTCCTTAATTCCCGCAGAGATTCTCTCCTTTGGTGCAGTTGTAACAGCTTTTGTCTGTGAACTTGATACCGACTCGAGCTCGGTACCGGATCGGAACCTCGGCCTTGATTTCGAGCTAGGTGATCACTTTCGGGCATCGATGTTCGGGACCTGTATCGACCGATGTTACCTCGGTCGATTCGAACGCCCGGGCTCGATGCCCCTATCTCGAAATTCGCTCGGGGTCTCCATGAAGGTACCCCTCGATTGAAATGCCATCCTCGATCGATCTTCACGACCGAGGATCGGTTTTAACCGTATACAATAGTATATTCTTATCAGGGGCGGACTCACATTGTAGCAAACGGGTTCAATGAATCCGCTTCGTCGAAATTTTTTATTATTTGTAAGTGTTAATTTTATGTGAAATTGTTATATTGCGCAAAATGAACCCACTTGAAACATAATTGAAAGGCGGCTCTGTGTAGGGGTGGACATCGGTCGGTTCGGTTCGATTTTGTAGAAGTTCGGTTCGGTTTATTCGATTTTCGGTTTGTGATTATAATAACCAAAACTGAACCATAATAACTTCGGTTTGGTTCGATTTATTTATATTCAGTTCGGTTTAATCGGTTCGATTTTTGGATTTCAAGCTATGGCAGTTTCTATCGAGGAATAAATTTCAGAAGAGAGGAGCAAATATTTTGTATGCGCCTGTCAATATCTCCCCTCCTTCGTTAGCCTATTTCTTTCTTGTCCTTTCATCACCATATGTCCCTACTCTGAAATATATTGATATGTAATTGGAGAATCGTAACCTAGTTGTTTGAGATAAAACTTTGGGGGAACCGTTTTGCCCTGGTCAGTTTGAGTGATATGTTTATCAATTTTCTTTGGTTTATTGCTTGTTTATCTAGGCTAGTGTTGTTTGATTGTCTAAATGTAAAATGCTTGTATATGCATACTCTCTTTTGGAAAGACCACACACCTTCTCTTGTATAGAAGAATCATATGGGATAAATATGTTGCCTATTTCATCACTGTCTCTTAATATGGGCATTTCAGAATGCACATCATTTCAGAATCATTTTTCAAGATTATACCAAGTGACAGAAGCTATGTTGACGACAAAAAAATAAACAAACGAAAACGAAGTTGTTCCGGTAGTAATACTTAGTGTAGCAATAATTTGGTTTTTCTGTTTAACTGAAAACCGAACCGAACATCAAATTTTTTAAACTATAAATCACAAATTGTTCGAAAAATCAAAATCGAATAAACCAAAATTTTTGATTCGATCGGTATTATGCTTACCCTAGCTCGGTGGTAAAAAGGGGTCATAAAGTAGTGAGTTCGAGCTCAGGTGTGTTCAGAAATCGTCTGGTACCTTTTATATTTTTTAAGCAACGTTAGTTTTTTTTTTTCCTCAGCCACGTCAGTACATTAGAACAATTAGTATGGAAAAGATACTTCTCTATTGACAATAGTGTGATACTTTTATACCTTGTATAACGTGGAGGTCAGTTTCGTATTTTTACTTATTTATTGTTTTAGTAAATTCTCTGTTTATTTTACTTTTATTTTGTTAATGGTGGCTTGGATGGCCAGATTGATTTTATTAGCAGTTAATTAAGAGTAAAACATAAGATTTTAAATTGGAGACTTTAACGGAAATTTTTGAGAAAACTACCCTCTATAGCCCCTTTAAATTTTGTAAAAATTATACGGGGCGCCCTATTTGATCGCCCCCATTTAACCTATACCTAATTTTTAAAAAAGTTTTAACTTATACCCACTTTTTAAACAACTTCAGGCCTCTTTCTCCTCCTCCTTCTTCTTCTTCGGGTGACATTATTCTTTCCTCTAGATGATATATTATTCATATTATTATTCTTCATATAAAGCGAAGCTCTTGGATTCAGAAAACTTGGTTTAATTGATGATTTGTCAGGGAAGCCACTATGGCAAAGTTTTGATTAACCCACTGATATCTTCCTTCCTGGTATGAGGATGGACAACGGGAAGTTCAAGTTGACTGCTTGGAATATTACCCAAAAGGACCCAATGTCATGACCTAATTTTTCCTCCGTGTGACGTCGTGACACACCTAGTCTCTACAACTAGGTAAGCCTAACATTTTGCGGAATAATAAAATAAAAATATAAATTTAACCAGCTATTCAAAAATACACAACAAATCCCAAAATCCGAAACATCGTGAATCACAACTACAGAAGGAAAGATCTAGTGTCTCTATACATCAGAGTCTAACAAGGAAAAATACAGAATATAATGGACATGGGAAAGAGTAGAAGGGGACTCCGAGGTCTGCGGACGCGGCAGATATACCTTGAAGTCTCCAAAACTGTCCCGGCTCACTGATAGTGCGACTGATAAGGTGCATCTGAATCTGCACATGAAAAATATGTGCAGAGAGTAACATGAGTACACCACAATGGTACCCACTAAGTGTCAAGCCTAAACTCGGTCGAGTAGTGACGAGGTCAGGTCAAGGCCCTACCGGAGTAAATATAATAAATTAAACAGTAAAAGATATAAGTAAAATTTACAGTAACAGAGATAAAGAAATTCTCGAAACTTTAACAGTTAAGGGAGCCCTCGGCTCAGAACAAGGTAAACACAATGGGGAATCTCCCAAGATACCGTCCCGTAGTTCCGAATGAATATGCAGTACAGGGGGATCTCCCGAAATACGTCTGTAGTCCCAAAGTAAATACGCAGTGCTGGGGAATCTCCCAGAATACATTCGTAGTCCCAAAATATATATGCAGTGCTGGGGGATCTCCCGGAATACGTCCGTAGTCCCAAAATAAATATGCAAGACAGGGGGGATCTCCCGAAATATGTCCGTAGTTCCAAAATAAATATGCAGTGCCGGGGGATCTCCCGAAATACATCCGTAGTCCCAAAATAAATATTCAAGACAGGGAGAATCTCCCGGAATACTTTTGTAGTCCCAATTTAAATATGCAACGCAAGATGAAATGGCAGGTAAGGCATCGAGTTATACCATTTATACAGAACACAGATAAGGAAAGTAGGGACTTAACTAAGCATGGCACACAAAATATCAGATATGCAGTTAAAACACGTAAGCATGCTTCTCTAGTCTAAGCTGAACAATTAAACGAATTAGTGCAATTTAATAAGGGAAAGACAGATTATGATTTAGAAAGGAGAAACAGGATTTTTGCAATAATAGCCCATGTACGTACTCGTCACCTCACGCACACGGCGCCCACACCTCAATTAATATCAAACATCCTAAGAAAAAAGTCCCCAACACAAGGTTAGGCAAGCCACTTACCTCGAACCGCTCAAATCAACTCGATATCACGTTCTTGCCACGAGTATCCAACTCCAAATGGCCCGAATCCATTCAAATTAATTGCATAATGTAAATATAACTACAAGTAACTAATTTAACTAATTAATTCGAAGCTAAAGCGTGAAATTAGGAAAAACGCCCAAAAAGTCTTCCCGAGCCCACGTCTCGGAATCGGGTAAAATTATAAACTATGAACACCCATTCACTCACGAGCTCACTCGAACAAAAATCATCTAAATCCGACGTCAAATTCTCATTCAAATCTCAGATTTTCAATTGGGGAACCTTTTCCTCCATTTTCAAACATCTACCCTCAAATTCCATAATTAGACGAGGAAAACAATATTGAATTAATGAAATATACACGAATTAGAGTTAAGAATTGTTACCCACTGATTTCCTCTACAAAACCCTTGCAAAATCGCCTTCTCCCGAGCTAAAATTCGAATTGGTGAAAAATGAAGAATGAACCCTCGAATCTGCCTCTTCAACCCAGCGATTTCCGCACCTGCGCTCATAGGGCCACATGTGGTCACTCACCTGCGGAAAAAATCATCGCAGGTGCGAAGGTCACTTATCCGGGTTGGGGCCACATCTGCGGTCCGAATCGGCGCATATGCGCATTTCACTAAGGCAGCCAGGCTCCGTACCTGCGCCCACGCTTCGCATCTGCGGGCTCGCAGGTGCGGTCAAACTTGCGCACCTGCGCTCCATCACTAGCCCCACCAGTTCCGTATCTGCGCACTGTCACCACACCTGCGGCTCGCGCACCTGCGGCATCCCTTCCGCAAGTGCGAAACACCAGAACCAGCAAAGGCACCAGATTTTTCCCCAAGTCCAATTTCATTCCGTTAAGCATCTGAAACACACCTGAGGCCTCCCGAGACCTCAACCAAACCTACCAACCAATCCTATAACACCATACGAACTTAGTCGAGCCTTCAAACCACATCGAACAACACCAAAATCATGAATTAAGCACGGATTCAAGCCTAAGAATTTAGAATTTTCCAAATTCTACAAACGATGTCGAACCACATCAAATCTAGTCCGAATGACCTCAAATTTTACACACAGGTCACAAATGATACTACAAACCTACAACCACTTTCGGAATTCCATTCTGATCTTGATATCAAAATTTTCACTATCGGCCGAAATCGCCGAAAAGTTAACTTTCGTCAATTCAAGCCTAAATCTACTACATACCTCCAAAACACATTCCGGATGCGCTCCTAACCCAAAAATCACTCAACGGAGCTAACGAAGTCAACGGAATTCCATTCTGGATCCATCTTCATGCAATTCCGACTATGTTCCAAACTCTAAGGTTTAATCTCACAACTAGGGACTAAGTGTCCCAAAACTCCCCCAATTCCATAACCAATCACTCCGGCAAATCCCAAAAGCAGAAACAAACGTGGGGAAAGCAGATATTAGGGGATCGGGGCTCTAATTCTCAAAATGACCGGCTGGGTCATTACATCCTCCCCCTCTTAAAACAATCGTTCGTCCTCGAATGAGTATAAAGACATACCTGAAACTGTGAAAAGATGAGGGTACTGGCTGCGCATATCTTGCTCGGTCTCCCAAGTCGCCTCCTCGACCGGCTGACCCCTCCACTGGACCTTTACTGAAGCAATATTCTTTGACTTGAGCTTTCTGACCTGCCTGTCCAAAATGGCTACTGGCTTCTCGACATAAGATAGATCCTTGTCCAATTGGACTGAGCTAAAATCCAATACATGAGTCGGATCACCGCGATACTTCCGAAGCATAGACACGTGGAAAACCGGGTGAACTCCTGCTAGGCTGGGAGGCAAGGCAAGCTCATAAGCAACTTCCCTAACTCGCCGCAATATCTCAAAAGGACCAATGAACCTCGGGCTAAGCTTGCCCTTCTTCCCGAATCTCATGATGCCCTTCATAGGCGATACCCGAAGAAATACCCGCTCACCAACCATAAATGCCAAATCACAAACCTTCTGGTCTGTATAACTCTTCTGCCTGGACTGGGCTGTGCGAAGTCTCTCCTGAATCACCTTCACCTTATCCAGGGCATCCTAGACCAAATCTGTACCCAACAATCGAGCCTCGCCCGGTTCAAACCATCCCACTGGGGACCGACACCGCCTACCATACAAAGCCTCATACAGTGCCATCTGAATGCTGGACTGGTAACTGTTGTTGTAAGCAAACTCTGCAAGTGGCAAGTATTGGTCCCATAACCCTCCGAACTCCATCACACAGGCACGGAGAATATCCTCAAGAATCTGAATCATGAGCTCGGACTGCCCGTCCGTCTGAGGGTGAAAGGTTGTGCTCAGCTCCACCCTAGTACCCAACTCTTGTTGTACGGCTCTCCAAAACCGTGATGTGAACTGCGTACCTCTATCTGAAATGATGGATACTGGGATACCATGAAGGCGGACAATCTCTCTGATATAAATCTCACCCAACCTCTCAGAAGAATAAGTGGTCAACACTGGAATAAAATGAGCTGACTTGGTCAGCCGACCCACGATCACCCAAATAGCATCAAACTTTCTCAAAGTCCGTGGAAGTCCAACTACAATGTCCATGGTGATCCGTTCCCACTTCTACTCTGGGATCTCTAACCTCTGAAGTAATCCACCCGATCTCTGGTGCTCATATTTGACCAGCTGACAGTTGAGACACTTGGCCACAAACCCAACTATATCCTTCTTCATCCTCCTCCACCAGTTGTGTTGTCTCAAATCCTGGTACATCTTCGCGGCACCAGGATGAATGAAGTACCGCGAGCTGTGGGCCTCTTCGAGAATCAACTCCCGAAGCCCATCTACATTGGACACACAGATCCGGCCCTGCATCCTCATCACACCGTCATCACCAATAGTCACATCTCTGGCATCACCTCGCCGAACCCTATCCTGAAGAACTAGAAGATGAGGATCATCATACTGCGCTCCCTGATACGGTCATAAAGTGAAGACCGAGCAACCACACAAGCTAATACTCGTCTAGGCTCTGAAATATCCAATCTCACGAACTGACTGGCTAAGGCCTGAACATCCAAGGCTAAGGGCCTCTCAGCTGCCAGAAGATATGCCAAACTCCCCAAACTCTCTGCCCGGTGACTCAAGGCATCGGCCACTACATTGGCCTTCCTCGGGTGGTCCAATATAGTGATATCATAGTCTTTAAGTAGCTCCAACCACCTCCGCTGACGCAAATTAAGGTCTTTCTGCCCGAGCAAGCTCTGCAAACTCCGGTGATCAGTGTAGATCTCACAAGGAACACCGTACAAATAATGACACCAGATCTTCAAGGCGTGAACAATAGCTGCTAACTCGAGATCATGGATTAGATAATTCTTCTCATGCACCTTCAACTGTCTATACGCGTAGGCAATCACCCTATCGTCCTGCATCAATACCGCTCCAAGGCCAATCCTCAAGGCATCACAATAGACAGTGTAGGACCCCGAACTTGTAGGCAATACTAATACTGGGGCTGTTGTCAAAGCTGTCTTGAGCATCTGAAAGCTCTCCTCACACTCCTTGGTCCACCTGAACGGAGCATCCTTCTGGGTCAGCCTGGTCATAGGTGCTGCAATGGATGAAAATCCCTCCACAAAGCGACGGTAATACCCCGCCAAACCAAGGAAACTACGGATCTCCGTAGCTGATGACGGTCTAGGCCAACTCTGCACTGCCTCCACCTTCTTCGGATCTACCTTGATCCCATCACAAGACACTTTGTGGCCCAAGAATGCCACTGAATCAAGCCAGAATGCATACTTAGAAAATTGTGCATACAACCTCTTCTCCCTCAAAGTCTGAAGCACGGTCCTCAGGTACTGCTCATGATCTTCCCAAGATCGGGAATATACCAGGATGTCATCAATAAACACAATGACGAAGGAATCAAGATAAGGCCGGAACACACTGTGCATCAAATGCATAAAGGTTGTTGGGACATTGGTCAGCCCAAATGACATGACAAGAAACTCATAGTGACCATATCTGGTCCTGAAAGCAGTCTTCGGGATATCCAGCTCCCGAATCTTCAACTGATGATAGCCAGAACGCAAGTCAATCTTGGAAAAACACCCTCGTACCCTGTAACTGATCAAATAAATCATCGATGCGAGGAAAAGGATACATGTTCTTCACTATAACCTTGTTCAACTGCCGATAATTAATACACATACGCATAGAACCATCCTTCTTCTTCACAAATAAGACCGGAGCACCACAAGGTGATACATTGGTCCTGATGAAACCCTTATCAAGCAACTCCTGCAATTGCCCCTTCAACTCCTTCAACTCAGGAGAAGACATACGGTAAGGAGGAATAGATATGGGCTGAGTGACCGGCAACAAATCAATGCCGAAATCAATATCTCTATCGGGCGGCATACCCGGAAGATCAGCTGGAAACACATCAGAGAAGTCCCCCAATACTTGGACTGACTAAACTGTAGGGGTATCAATACTGACATCTCTCACATAGTCCAAATACGCATCACACCCCTTCTCAACCATTCGTTGAGCCTTAAGAAATGAAATGACCCTCCGGGGAGTATACTCTAAGGTACCTCTCCACTCTAATCTCGGTAAGCTTGGCATAGCCAGCATCACGGTCTTAGCGTGACAACCAAAAATAGCATAATGGGGCGACAACTAGTCCATGCCCAAGATAACATCAAAATCTATCATACTGAGTAATAACAAATCGGCTCTGGTCTCAAAACCACTAAGAGCAATCAAACACGACCGATATACGCGGTCCACAATGAGAGAATCTCCCATACATAAACAGGGGAACTCAAAGAATCCCGAGATATCCCCAAATATGGAGCAAAATAAGAAGACACATATGAATACATAGAGCCTGGGTCAAATAATACTGATGCATCCCTATGACAGACAGGGACGATACCTGTGATGACTGAATTTGAAGCAACGGCCTCGAAACGGGCTGGAAGGGCATAGTACCTGGCCTGGCCTTCCCCTCTAGGGCGACCTCGACCTCCCCAACCTCCACCTCGAGCTGGCTGGGGAGGAGGGGTGGCAGCTGGGGCTGGAAGAATGGCCGGAGGACCCGGTGGAGCACGTGGAGGCTGATAAGTCTGTGAAGGTGCACCCCTCCTAGCTCTGGGGCAATCTCTAACCATGTGACGAGTGTCACCACACTCAAAACAACCCCTCGGAAGACGCAGCGGCTGAGACTGACTCGGACCTGGCTTGCTGGACTGGCCGGTAATAGCACCTCGAGCAGGAGGCACACTAGATACTGGCGGTGCATAATAGGGCTCCTGAGGTCTAGGAGGAGTTGGAACACCGCTGGCTGCAGGAAGAGCTGAATGAACAGGGCGACTCACAAAACCCCTACCATAGCATGATGCCGGTGCATGAGCTCCTGATTAATGACCAGTCTCTCGAGACCTCTTGGCCTCCCTCTCCTCTCTGTCCCGGGCGAACATACCCTTCACTCTCCTGGTAATGCTCACTGCCTACTGGTAAGTGATGTCCATCTCCAACTCCCTGGCCATACTGGTCCGAATATTGGGGTGGAGTCTCTCAATGAAGCAACGAACCCTCTCTCTGACTGTAGCAACCAGAGCCGATGCATGGCGAGCTAACTCACTAAAACGGACTGCATACTCCGACACAGTCATAGAACCCTGACGCAGCTGCTCAAACTCTGCGCGCCAAGCATCCCTGAGGCTCTGAGGAACATACTCACGCAAGAACATCTCTGAAAATTGAGTCTAAGTGAGTGAGGCTGCCTCGTCCGGACTACTCAGCTCATAGGTACGCCACTACTGATATGCCTCTCCCCTTAGCTAGAAAGCGATGAAAGAAACCCCACTCGTCTCCACAATTCCCATAGTGCGGAGAATACGATAACACTCCTCAAGAAAATCTAGAGCATTATCTGAAGCTAGTCGCATCATCTGAAGCTAGTCCACTGAAAGTAGGTGGGTGGTACTTCTTGTACCTCTCAAGTCTGAGCTGCTCTGCCTTAGAAGCAGCTACCCTGGTCTCATGCTGAACCGGAGCCACTAGGGGCATAGGAATATACTCTAGGTCATGATCAACCTGGACCCTCTGCTCAGGAGTGCGGGCTGCGGGAGTCTGTGCCCCTCCCCCGACCTGAGATGTAGCGGGAGCTATCGAAAATAGTCCAGCCTGAGCCAGAGTGCTGAACATGCTCATGAACTGAGCTAAAGTCTCCTGGAGGGCTGGAGTAGCAATAGGGATCTCCGGTGCTGGCCCTCCAGCTGGAGCTGCTGGGGGCTCCTCTGACGCAGCTCTCGTATATGCTCGGGCTGCACCGCATGGTCGTCCTCTACCCCGACCCCGGCCTCTAATGGCTCTGACAGGGGGCTCGGGTAACTGATCGTCGGTCCTCCCGGTACGGGTCCTCACAATCTATGAGAAAGAATATAATAGAATTTTAGAATTTTTGATGACAATAACTCGCACGACAAGGAGATCAAAGAAATATGATTGTTCTTAACAGTTACATAGCCTCTCAAAGATAAGTACGGACGTCTCCGCATCGATCCGCGAGACTCTAATAAATCGGTTTGTTAATCACGACACATATGAACCTAGAGCTCTGATACCAACTTGTCACGACCCAATTTTCACTCCGTGTGACGTCGTGATAGCACCTAGTCTCTACAACTAGGTAAGCCTAACATTTTGCGAAATAATGAAATAAAAATAAAAATTTAACCAACTATTCAAAAATACACAACAAATCCCAAAACCCGGAACATCGTGAATCACAACTACAGAAGGATAGATCTAGTGTCTCTATACATCAGAGTCTAACAAGGAAAAATACAGAAGATAATGGACATGGGAAAGAGTAGAAAGGGAATCTGAGGTCTGCGGACGCGGCAGATATACCTTGAAGTCTCCAAAATTGTCCCGGCTCACTGATAGTGCGGCTGATAAGGTGCATCTGGATCTGCACACGAAAAACATGTGCAGAGAGTAGCATGAGTACACCACAATGGTACCCAAAAAGTGCCAAGCCTAACCTCGGTCGAGTAGTGACGAGGTCAGGTCAAGGCCCTAACGGAGTAAATATAATAAATGAAATAGTAAAAGATACAAGTAAATTTTACAGCAACACAGTTAAAGAAACTCTCGAAAATTTAACAGTTAAGGGAGCCCTCGGCTCAGAACAAGGTTAACACAATAGGGAATCTCCCGGGATACTGTCCCGTAGTTCCGAATGAATATGTAGTACAAGGGGATCTCCTGTAATACATCCGTAGTCCCAAAGTAAATATGTAGTACTGGGGGATCTTCCGGAATACGTCCGTAGTCCCAAAGTAAATATGCAGTGCTAGAGGATCTCCCAAAATACGTTCATAGTCCCAAAATAAATATGCAGTGCGGAAGAATCTCCCAGAATACGTTCGTAGTCCCAAAATAAATATGCAAGACAGGGGAGATCTCCCGAAATACGTCTGTAGTCCCAAAGTAAATATGTAGTGCTGGAGGATCTCCCGAAATACGTCCGTAATCCCAAAATAATTATGCAGTGCTGGGGGATCTCCCGGAATACGTCCGTAGTCCCAAAATAAATATGCAAGACAGGGGGGATCTCCCGGAATACGTCTGTAGTCCCAATTTAAATATGCAATGCAAGATGAAATGACAGGTAAGGCATCGAGTTATACCGTTTATACAGAACACGGATAAGGAAAGTAGGGACTTAACTAAGCATGGCACACAGAATGTCAGATAGGCAGTTAAAACACGTAAGCATGCTTCTCTAGTCTAAGCTGAACAATTAAACGAATTAGTGCAATTTAATAAGGGAAAGACAGTTTATGATTTAGAAAGGAGAAACGGGATATTTGCAATAATAGCCCGTGTACGTACTTGTCATCTCACGCACACGGCACCCACACCTCAATTAATATCAAACATCCTAAGGGGAAAGTCCCCAATACAAGGTTAGGCAAGCCACTTACCTCGAACCGCTCAAATCTACTCGATATCACGTTCTTGCCACGAGTATCCGACTCCAAATGGCCCTAATCTATTCAAATTAATTGCATAATGTAAATATAACTACAAGTAACTAATTTAACTAATTAATTCGAAGCTAAAGCGTGAAATTAGGAAAAACGCCCAAAAAGTCTCCCCGGGCCCACGTCTCGGAATCGGATAAAATTATAAATTATGAACACCCATTCACTCACGAGCTCACTCGAACAAAAATCATCTAAATCCGACGTCAAATTCCCATTCAAATCTCAGAATTTCAATTGGGGAACCTTTTCCTCCATTTCTAAACTTCTACCCTCAAATTCCTTAATTAGACGAGGAAAACAATAATGGATTAATGAAATATACACGAATTAGAGTTAAGAATTTTGACCCACTGATTTCCTCTTCAAAACCCTTGCAAAATCGCCTTCTCCCGAGCTTAAATTCGAATTGGTGAAAAATGAGGAATGAACCCTCGAATCTGCCTCTTCAACCTAGCGATTTCCGCACTTGCGCTCATGGGGCCGCATCTGCGGTCACGCACCTGCGGAAAAAATCATCGCAGGTGCGAAGGTCACTTATCCGGGCTGGGGCCGCATCTGCGGGTAATTCCTCACACCTGCGGATACCGCACCTACAGTCCAAATCGGCGCATATGCGTATTTCACTAAGGCGGCCAGGCTTCGTACCTGCGCCCATGCGTCACACCTGCGGGCTTGCAGGTGCGGTCATACTTGCGCACCTGCGCTCCATCACCAGCCCCACCAGTTCCGCATATTCGCACTCTCTCCGTACCTGCAGCTCGCTCACCTGCGGCCTCCCTTCCGCAAGTGCGAAATACCAGAACCAGCAAAGGCACTAGATTTTCCCCTAAGTTCAATTTTATTCCATTAAGCATCTGAAACACACCCGAGGCCCCCAAGGCCCCCGAGACCTCAACCAAACCTACCAACCAATCCTATAACACCATACGAACTTAGTCGAGCCTTCAAACTACATCGAACAACACCAAAATCATGAATTAAGCACAGATTCAAGCCTAAGAAGTTAGAATTTTCCAAATTCTACAAACGACGCCGAACCACATCAAATCTAGTCCGAATGACCTCAAATTTTATACACACGTCACAAATGACACTATGAACCTACAACCACTTTTGGAATTTCATTCCGAGCTCGATATCAAAATTTTCACTATCGACCGAAATCTCCGAAAAACTAACTTTCGCCAATTCAAGCCTAAATCTACTACAGACCTCCAAAACATATTCCGGACGCGCTTCTAACCCTAAAATCAATCAACGGAGCTAACGGAGTCGATGGAATTTTATTCCGGATCCATCTTCACACAGTTTCGACTACGGTCCAAACTCTAAGGCTTAATCTCACAACTAGGGACTAAGTGTCCCTAAACTCTCCGAATTCCATAATCAATCACTCCGGCGAATCCCAAAAGCAGAAACAAACGTGGGGAAAGCAGATATTAGGGGATCGGGGTTATAATTCTCAAAATGATCGGCCGGGTCGTTACACCCAAGCACTAAAGTGCATCCTGTAGGAGCTGAAGTTGAGCAAATGCTAAACAAACTTCAGCTCCTAAAATGCTGAAGTTCAGCAGATACTAAACAAACTTCAGCTCCTAGAATGCTGAAGTTCAGCAATTACAAAATAAAAACTTCAGCCAAAATTGCTGAAATTTAGCAATTATTGAACTGAAGTGCATCCTCTAGGAGTTGAAGTTCAGCAAATACTAAACAAACTTCAGCTCCTAAAATGTTGAAGTTCAGCAGATACTAAACAAACTTTAGCTCCTAGAACGTTGAAGTTCAGCAATTACAAAACAAAAACTTCAGCCAAGATTGCTGAAATTCAGCAATTATTGAACTGAAGTGCATCCTCTAGGATCTGAAGTTCAGCAAATACTAAACAAACTTCAGCTCCTAAAATGCTGAAGTTCAGTAGATACTAAACAAACTTCAGCTCCTAGAATGCTGAAGTTCAGCAATTACAAAATAAAAACTTCAGCCAAAATTGCTGAAGTTCAGCAATTATTGAATTGAAGTTTTCCATTGTACTATGAACTGAAATTTGCGTGATTGCCTTTGCAAGTCAGGCCAACTTTCAGGCAAAAATATCTGAAATTTTGCTTTGATAAGGCTACACTTCACGCAAAACATTCTCAAATTCAAACTTCAGACATAAATTTTTGCTACTTCAGGCCCGTATGCCTGAAGTTACCCGAAAAGTGGGTACGCTTGCAATATTTTTTGCAAAGCGGGTATAGGTTAAAATATGATCCAAAAACTGGGTATAGATGCAAATCCCCCTTAAATTTTAATAGCTCATATTTTTGCCCATTGATAGAAAATGACCCTCCGACCCAAACATATTACATCTAATAGCCTGAAATATCTATTTTGTATATTGTTTGTATTGGGACACTCTATTTTGTATATTTGTTGTATAGTGACAGTCTATTTTGTATATTTTTTTGTATAGTAACAGTCTATTTAGTATATATTTTGTATAGTGATAGTCTATTTTGTATATGTTTTGTATAGTGACACCTATTGTATATAAATTGTACAATGACGGTCTATTTTGTATATTTTTGTATAGTGACAGTCTATTTTGTATATTTTTTGTATAATGACAGTCTATTTTTGTATATATTTTATATAGTGACAGTCTATTTTGTATATATATATTGTATAGTGATTGAACACAATTAGTAAACACAATTGTGTAATTGAAATAATCGTCAAACAACATGTTACCTCATTAAAACTGAAATTAATTTACAGGCAAGACAAATAAGCATAAATAAAGCAAAACAGAATACTTCATTGATATAAATACAATCTACTAAGCACATTAATTTCTTGGTTGCACCAATTTAACGTAACTGCACTACTTACATTAATCCTAAAGCCACATAAACTAAAAATTCACCTAAAATAGCAAAGTATATGTCTGTCACACGTGCCACCTATATAAAAGCCACGCCACTTGTGCTTTTTTAGATGACAAAAATTAGTGAGTGCCTCGTTGATCTCTATGTAGCCCATGCTCACCACTTCTCTTTTGAACTTTCTTGAGAATAACACCAAACAGTACACACACTCTCACAAAAATAAAAATAAAAACTTAAAAAGAGAAATAATTCAGTCTCTCTCTTTCTCTCTTTAAGCTTATCAGCTACCTCTATCCATATTCAAGAACATCAATGGGCGAGGTTTGCTTTGCTCTTTACCCCTTTTCGTTTTTTTTTTTTTGATTTTTTCGTTTGGGATTTCTGAATTTTTTTTTGTTATAGGAAAAGAAGAAGAAACCAGAAGAAGTGACACAATTTATATAGTGACGGCGATTCGCAATCTTCAAATTGAAACAAGGAATTAAGCCCTATGTGGTTGGTGCTAAGAGGTCTGTTCTGAATTAGGTATTTTGCTGGTACATTGCAATTAGAGATTGAGCATCGTTTGGTCATTATTTAGTAGTGATTTACTCAGAAAATATACAGTTCTTCCTCACTTGAAAAATGCTAAAAACCAATGAGAACGCTAACCAATGCAAAAGCCACACGCGCCGTCCCATCTCGCTAAAAACCTTAAAGAACTCTGTTTTCGGGAACTCGCCTGAGTTCACAAGCTTGCTCTGATTCAAGTTCACGGAGAATGAAAAGTCCATTTTTGGATGAACCAAATGAAGGTATTTAGCCTTCATAAACAGGGAAGAAGGATTCTGCTTGAGAAAATGGGTTACACTCACAGATTTTAGCTTTTTGAACTGCTCATTGAAGATCTCAAATTTCTGCTTCTTATCTTAGATTTCATTTTTCTATTTTGGAATTTGAGTTGGAATTGGAGAAGAGAGGTTTTTGGATGAAGGACAGAACTGTGTTTCCGTGATAGTTGGGTCGGTGGCTAGCCTTTTAATTAGTTTTGGGCTATAAAATGCATACTATTATGGCTAGCGGCTGATGCCATAAATAAAGTTTGCTCAAAATTTTTAGTCTTATAACTTGTTAAAAATTGTTAGCGTTATATATAAAATTTAATGGAACATCAATAAAAAATGATTATTTTTGAGACAACAAAAAAGAAAACTTGAAAACAACATTTTATAGAAAAAAAAGAGCAACAGACAACACTCATTTCATTGTAGGCGGTAATATTTATTGTTGAAAATTATTGGAATAATATTACAGTGTCTCATATAAAATTCTAGGTCCGCTATGATTCTTATTATAATATTATTTGCCAGATTCTATGTTTTAAAAGGACAAAATACAAATACTAAAATACTACAATATGAATGGAGCCCATCAACCTTATCAGTTGAGAAACCATGGGTACTACTCAGCAGCAGTGGGGGTATTCTAATCTTTTTCAAATCAACTTCTTGCTCAATATCTAGTGAGCGGATACTACACATCTCTTTCACTTTTTTATTTTCACTTAAGAATGTTTTCATTATATGTAGTGATTTACAAGTGGATAAAGTTTTATCTGTCCAATCCAGTATCTTTCTCTTCGTCAATTTCCAATCGATGAATCCATATTTTTTCGATCCAACAGCAAGGAATTGCACCTGAGAGCTTCACTTCTAGGCTTTTTTTTTGTCTATATCTTCTAAATTGGGATTCTTGGGGTCTTCATCATTTGCATGCACCAAATCGATGCAAATTTATTCAAACACTTTCATCTGAAGATTTCCAGTGTCTTGCTATACTAACATGGCATTTTACTATAAGGTGAAGTGTAATATTTTCATCCAAAATAATACTTGAGTTTCCTTGCTTGAAATTTTTAAGATATTTTTGTGTTATTTTGAGGTTATTCCTAAAATTCATGTAATAGAGACATTCATATATCAAAGTTCAAGAAAAGATAGTCACCTTAAGTAAAAAAATTTAGAGATTCTTCTGAAATATCTATTAGATGAAAAAATTGTTGCTATATATAATTTTATTTTATTTATGTGCATTCTTTGTATTAAAATTATTATGAGAGTGCAATTATTCAACTTTACTTGTCCTACAGAAATCATGGCGGACAAGGTAACATTGAAAATTTATTATGGAGAATTTTTTGGATTGCATCATGTCTTAAACTATGAAGGAGGAAGGGGAGAGGAAGGGGAAAGGTACACCCCGCACATAATATAGATCCTCATAGTTTGTCATACATAGAGTTTTTGGCTATAATGAAAGAACTTGTTTATTGTGAAAATTGTCTTATATATTATAATACGCCTAACCAAGATATTGTTGATGGATTGGTGTTGTTGACTTCTGATAAAATGGTATTAGAGATGGTGAAAACCCATAGAAATACTTGATACTTTTGAGTTGTATGTTGAGGAGAACTTGATGGATTTTGGAGGAAATGTTGAAACTGCGGGTGAAGTTGACTCTTATGATGCAGGGAGATAATACACAAGGAGAGGGAGGTGTAGTTGTGTATATGATAAATGAACCAGCTGAAAATAACATTGAAGAGGATAAATCAGTGGGGGATAGTGACTTAGATAAAACATATTCACCTGAGAGCGATGAAGAAAATAATTTTGAAGATGACTTCGAATACTTCGCAGACGGTGATAATCTTAGCGACTCATTTGAAGATATAAGTAAACTTTCAAAGAATAATCTCAACCCAGAAATTACAATAGATATTGATGAGTCATATATTGACCACACGATAATTAAAAATATCCATAATTACTCATATTATAGAAGATCCGATGGTCTATCTGAAGAAGGTGTTCGGAGTGATTCAGATGACTTAAGTGGTGATTATGAGACAAAGTGTGATGCTCCTAATAAGGATATTGAATGGCTTAATGAAGAGATTGATATGGAAAATCCAATGTTGTTCACAGGTTTGGGTTTTTCTTCAGTTTAACAATTTAGGAAGGCTCTTAGACAACATGCAATAAAGAATGGGTTTGAAGTTGGATTCGAAAAAAATAAAAGTGATAGTCACTGCACATTGTAAAAGATTGTGTGGATGAAGAATTCATGCTAGCTATTTGAAAAAGACTATTGCATTTCAGATTAAAACTCTTTATGGAATGCCCCACAGGTGCCCTTAGACATTCAAGAATAAAATTGCCAATTCTACTTGGGTTGTCAAAAGGTTCATGAAGGATCTTCTTGATGCACCAAACTGGAGCATACAAGGTTTTAGAAGAACTGTAAAGAGAAAATGTGGTATAATAATCTCTAAAAAGTAAGGGTATAGAGCGAGAAAAACAGCAATTGGGTGGATTAAGGGTAATTTTTATAAGCAATTTCATAGAGTCATGGATTATTGTGAAATGGTTTTGAAGCAAAATCCAAGTTTTGCAGCATTCTTATGCCTTGACAAATATTCATTGCAACAACCACCTTCTTTCAAGAGAGTGTTCATCATGTTTTCTGCTTTGAGAGAAGGGTTTATGTCATGTTGTAGAGCTATGATTGGCTTAGATGCATGTTTCTTAAAAGGCCCTTTAGGAGGGCGGCAACTTATGGCAGCTATGGATGGACTTTTATGTCTGACAGACAAAAGGTACGCATCTATCGTTTTATACATAAACTTATCTCTCTTTTTTTTCCTTTTTCCCCGAGCTAATATTGTATAATTTACTTTGTAGGGTCTCCTTGAATCCTTTAAGAAAGTCATGCCAAATGTTGATCACAGGTTCTGTGTTAGGCATATGTATGCCAATTTCAAACTTAGGTTCAAAGATTAAAAAAAACTGAAAGACTTGATGTGGCTGCAGCTAGATCATATGCTATTGTAGATTTTGAAAAGTATATGAAATTGATCAAGAAAGAAAATAAAGAAGCTCATCGATGGTTATCAAAAATTGGAGCCAACCAGTGGAGTAAGTCAGCTTTTTCAACATTGCCAAAATGTGATATGTTGAGCAATAATATCTGTGAAATCTTTAACCACTGGATTCAAGAAGCTAGAGACCAACCAATACTAACCATGTTGGAGATCGTTCGAAGAAAGATGATGTGTAGGTTGCAAGAAAGATGTGAATGGATTAAAGATTACGATGGACTAGTTTGTCCAAGGATAATGGAGATTGATGAGACCAAAGAACAAACTTTATATTGTGGACCAATAGAAGCTGGAAATGGAATTTGTGGGGTTCATGAAGGGTTGAAAATATACGTGACAAAACTCAAGGAAAAGGTATGCACATGTAGAGAATAGGATGTAACATGTATACCATGTAGACACGGAGTTAGCGCCTTAATGACTGCTCGCCGTGATCCAGAAGACTTTGTACATCCATTTTACCATGTCTCGGCATTCAAGAAAGCTTATTCTGGGACAATTATTCCTATACCAGATCAATCACAATGGGACATTGCACATGGTGATCCTATTCTACCACCTGAATCTTAAGATAATAGACCCGTATAAAGACCAAGAAAGAGCAAAAAAAAGGTATAGATGAACTAATAAATCCCAACAAGGTGAGGAAGTTTGACTATCCTCATGAATGCAGCAACTGTCATGAGATCGGACACAATAAAAAGACATGCAAAAATCCCAGCAAGCCAAGGCAAAAAAGAACTGTTCAGGTATTTTTCTTGATTAGCTTAAGCTTTTTATTTTTTCTCTCTTTTTTTTATGATTTTAAGCTACTTGTCACAACTCCTTCTTTTTTATACTTGATTTGGCTTTTCTTGGTGTTCAATAGAACAATGGAAGAGGTTCTAATAGTGTCAATGAGCTTAATAAGTTGGTCACTAATCCTAGAGGATGGGAAAGAGGAATAGAAAGAGAGATAAATAATATAAGCTATGGTAGAGCAACAACTAGAGGCAGGGGAGCAATTACATTGTAGTCCATGAACGGTAGAGGCAGGGGCAGAGGAAGGGAATGGAAAAGCAAAATAAACATGGTCCATATTGTGGAATAGGGAACTGGAATGGTATCGGAATGTCAAACATGAATCAATTTGTACTGGCCTCATAGGTAATAATAGGGTATTTTTCATATCATATGTTAATAATAGATGTTTTATCAATAATTTTCTACCCTAATTGTAATTTTTGATTTTCAAGTTTCAACCACCTAGACCAAGTCAAATTTCTTCTTCAGCTACACAACTTGGAACATCTCAATTGCACAAGCAACCAACACCTTTTGTAGATGCTTGTATGGGTCAAAATCTGCTTTCATTAAGATTTAACACGAAGCGGTGTCGTAGAAAGCAATATGATCGAGGTCGATTAGTAGGTAACGAGACTCGTAGCCGAGTAGTCAACAACGGCCGAGGTCGAGTGCTAACGACTAGTTTTGTCATAGAATATTTAGGAGAATATCCTATTGAATATTCTTGGTGTCTGTACTTTTAGAGTTGACTAGGGAATATCCCAGATAAATAGAAAAAGAAATAGGGAGAAGAGGGGATCCTCAAAGAAGAACATTCTTGTAAAAGCAGATTTTTACTCTAGAGAAAAGACAACCGTTACCTTTCTAAAGAGATTCGATTGTCTACTACTCCACACTTTTTTCATTAGATCCAAGAAAGGTCACGATATTCTAGTATTTTATCTATCATTCATCATTGTCAGAAAGAAGAATCATCCACCTCATTCAATATTGGGTGAATCATTCTCCTTATTTATTTTAATGCCACTTACCGTCATTTATTGCATAGTATTATCCCATCATTAACAATCTTGAAGCGTTGAATATATATCACATTTAATCCTCTCTCGACACTGCCCTTACGTAATTAATGTTAATTGATTACAGATCTAAAGTCATTATAATTAACTAGATTTAGACCTCCACCACATAATATTAATTAATTTAATCAAAAGTCTATATTTTTTGATCAAACAAGGCTATTTTCTCAACTCAAGCGTCACCAACGGGACGAGTTGTGCAAAATAGTGTAGGAAACTCATCTAGTGAGTAGGATAGCGTCCTTGACTTTGCATCTAGGATGTTCATTGATTAATAGTCCAAATTGTGATAGATCATCTAATTTTTTCAATTTCTGTTACAATTAAAGTTCTTGGGTATTTATATTTAATCAAGGCATATATATATATATATATGCGTTGGAATAATTGAATTTGCATGGTCATGATATTTGTTTAATATATTCAATGAGTCAGTGGCGGCTCAAGCACATATGTGGCCTAAAGTCAAAGTTTAACGTGAGGCCTAAATTATTTTTTAAAAAGTTATGATGTATATTTCTATTTGAAGTCTATTCCTCTAGATTTTTTAGATACTAAGTTGTTAATAATATTTTTATAATTAATTTTTTTGAATAATTTCTTTTCAACTAATATAGCAACCTATTTAATTTTTTTTGGGACATTATTGATCTTAGCTAAGATCAATAATGTTAATTTTGAAAAACTTCTTTTGATGGGGCAAATGTTATGGGAAATGTTAATATTATTCTATAAGCAATATAAATATTTGGAAAAGAAAAGTCTTTTTATTTAATTGAGTATGTCAATTAGAGTACCATCTTTAACTTATACTATGTCCCTTGTCAAATCAATTTTAATTCACGTGTTAAATATCCATACTATCCGTTTTTTAGTAAGCCAAACAGTTGCTGTATTTACATAGCAAAATAAATTCTCATTTTATATGAGAAAAAGGTATTAAATATTTTTTTTAAATACTTATAAACCTATTATATTTAAAAGAAATGGGGCCTCCCAAATTTGGGGGCCTAAGGCACTTGCCTTATTAACTACAACATTAGAGCCGGCACTTCAATGAGTGATTGAGTTTACTCCAACATGTTCATTGTTATCCTTTGTTACTTATATTTGGGAATGAAAAATATTTCAGTATATTCATTTTTTTTTTAAGTTACTGGGAATGTATTAGTGCTTTGGGAATGTATTAGTGATTTTTCCTTTTTAAACTTTGTTCTTGTGGTCATGTGGTATGGACTACATTTTTCAGTATGTTCATTATTCATTATGGGGTGCCTTATAGAATGGTCTAAAGCCATGTAAAGGCAGACACATTCTACTATGATTAAAGTACGTGGAATTTCTTGTGAGGTGCCATTTTGTTCATTCCGGGACTTATGGGAACAAATCTGAGTACTCTTGCTACAGGGACAAAAGCTCTAAGGGAGAGCTGAGATGCCCTTGAAATTTACTTTATTTTTTGAGTACAAGGGGTTATCGTTCCCATTCAAAAGATAAAGGGGTATAGTTTTTCAACCTTTAAAAGTTAAGGGGTACATTGGATTGCATAAGGGGGTTGTCGTTCTCATTCAAGATGTGAAGGGGTATAGTTTCCCAAATCTTAAAGTTTAAGGGGGTAAACTTGATTTTACTCTCAAAATTCAAACGGATGAATGTATGGCTCGATTTTATGGCAATTTGAGAGACAAATTTAATTTGCTCCGATAGGAAATAGTATACAGTACGCAGATAATAATGATGAAAAACCGTTGCTAGACCAGCATGCTTATTTGAGATGAGAAAAGCATAGTTGTGGTACGACCCGAATGAGTAATGGGAAGTGGGCTAGTCCCCCAAAATGCCCGTAAGTTCCTTTGCCATTGGGGACAAAAATCTCCTTTGATTTTAAACCAACAAAGAAAACTAATTGTATTTCGATTTAAGAAGAATATTTAATGTCACCATGTCTCTCGGCGGAATTTACCAAATTAAATAGCCTTTTTGAAGGCCGCTAATTATATTTTGTTTGAGAAGAAAAATTACAGAAAAGATTGTTTCCTTTAATTTCTATTTCCTAACATAATTTTTGGAACTCCATTTTTATTTCTGACACAATTTAAATCTTTGATACATCCCCTACATAATTTTAAATCTATACATAAATTTACATGCATAACATTCCTTGATATAGTAGGTGTATATATTTGATTGAGTTTTCTTAACATTAAAATTTTATAGTTCTATGACTTTCCCCTATACAGTCAAACTACTCCATCGTTATTTTTTCTTAAAATTAAATTTACAAGTAACCTTTTCTAATGTTCATACAGTACGCTTTTCTTTTCCTTTTCAATTTAGGAATTAGGTTTACCAAGAGTCCAATCCTTATATATTTAGAATTTAGAAAAGATTTAGAAATTTCAATAATTGTTACTTCTTCCGGTCCACAATAAGTGACCAATTTGCTTTTTCATTTTGGTCCAAAATAAGTGTCCATTTATGTAATCAAGAAAAAAATTAATCTGTGTATTTTTGTATAGAATTTAGTATTTTCTTAATGGGCGTGCCTAATAAACTGGTGGATGGAATATAAATAGGAAAAAAACTTTCCTTTCCTTTCCTTTCTAGGATTAAAAATTACTGTGAAACACTATATAAACCGTAACATGCTTGAGGAATAATCAAGCAATTTATTCCAACATCGATCTTTTCTCATTCCGAATTTTAGAGAAGAACGAAGAGATGATCTGGAATCTGAGAAGCAGAAAGCTATAATCCATGAAACTAAGGAAGCAGTTGAGAAGATTGTAAATATGCGGTTGAGTAAGGTTCCAACACAATCTCGAGAGTTGAAGTTTATTAAGTACAAGCGTAATTCCAAGCAATCTGCAGCAGCTTTTAAGGAGAGGATTATTAAGATGGTGGAGATGGCCGTGGATCCAGTGGAGCCAAATTCAAGCACAAGAAGATCCCTAGCGCTGCCTCTGGTTCGCCACCTGTGCCGGTTATGCATTCTCCCCCTCGCCCTGTTACAGTGAAAGATCAACAGGATTGGAAGATTCCGCATTGTATATCAAACTGGAAGAATCCCACTTGATAAGCGTCTTGTTGCTGCTAATGAGGCTGTAAAGATCAATGATAATTTCGCAAAAATATTAGAGTCTTTGTATGTTGCAGAAGAGAAAGCCAGAGAAGCGGGAAAAGATTCAGAGAGAGATGATGATGAAAGAGATGCAACTTAAGGAGTTGGCTCGCAAGGCAAGAACTGAGAGAACTACTGCTGTGGATTATGATATCGCAACAGAAGAAGCGCGATTAAAGAGAAGGAAGATATGTGAGGAGCGACGTCGGGAGAGGAGATTGGAAGCAAAAGATGCTAAGAAGAGTAAGATGAGCAGAGATAGAGACCGTGATGTTAGAGAAAAAGTGGCTCTTGGGATGGCTTCTAGTACTAGCAAATTATCAAGAGGAGAAGAGGTTATGTATGACCAGAGATTGTTTAACCAGGAAAAAGGGATGGATTCTGGATTTGGATTTGGATTTGCCAATGATGATGCCTACAATGTCTATGATAAAGGCTTATTTACTGCTCAGCCTACTCTTTCTACTCTATACAAACCTAAGAAAGATTATGTTGATGCTGATATGTATGGAGTTGCTGATGAGCAGATCGTCAACACACATCGGTTTAAGCCTGACAAGGCATTTGCTGGAACATATGAAGAGGGCTGGTCCAAGTGTGGAATTTGACAAGGAAGCTGATCCATTTGGTTTGGACCACTTCTTTACTGAAACCATGGCAAATATTGGGGTAACCATGAAGACCAGTCAAGGTTTGCTAAATTTGAATATTTGATCAATTTTGGACACAACATAAACTTTTGTGGTTCTTTCCTTTCTTTGGTTGTACTAGTATTTTGTGTTACTAATCTTGGCACGGGGTTATGCAGAACTTTTCCTATGTATGTCGTATTTACATAAATTAAAAAAATAAATAAGAAATATTTAATATCATTTTCCCACAAGCCAAAAGCCTTGGCCCAATGGTTTTGTTTAATATTAGTATAAATATTTAATATATAAAATCCAATTTTCTCAGTTCTCTATTGGGGCTACTTATTCATTTGTTCATGTCTTTTAAGAGACAGATGAGTTAAAATTTGATGCTCTAGTCGACAAGCAGCACTGCAGCAGGACAACTATAGTTTCAGAAATATGTAATTTCGTTTTCCTTTCTGTTCTGCCATTTAGTTAACAAAATTGGAGTATTGCACATACCAAACTCCAAAGTGAACAATAGGTTGTAACTTTTAAGAGTTAAACAGTACTACTTATCATTTAAACATCAAAACCTTCCAAGTATTTTATCATTTAGACGTACTCTCTGCATCTGATATCACAGATGCTCTGTGAAGTTTAGTAAGGTCATATGCGGCGCCAGGGGCGTTTATAGTGTGATAATAACTAATGTTGTGCGATAATTTCATATATTTTGACGTTATTTACCCTACTTACTTGTTGTTTGGATGCTAATTTATGCGATAATTGCGGTTAACAGAGCTTATTTAACGTGTAAGAATGCTTGGACATGAATCGGGTAAATGTTGCACGAAATGGAACCTCAGAGCTACAAAATGGAGCAATAAAAGAAGATGTGCAAGGCAATGAAAAGTCATGGCCATAGACAGTACAAGGCATTGTCCAGTGCACTTTCATTGGTACCCCAGACAGTGCCTCGCGCAGAAACATTGGTGCCATAGACAGTACCTCGCGCAGAAATATTGGTGCCTCAGACAGTGTCTCTCGCCGACGATACTATCCGAGCCAATTTTAATTCCTTACTAGTTTTGGACACGTAGACTTCGGCCCCAACCATATAAATACCTTTTAAAGTTAGTTTTTTTTTTTGGGGGGGGGGAGGGGGGAGGGGGGGACATCATTAGAGAGGGATTCGACCTAAGGAGGCAAGAACACACGAGGAGCAAGGCAGATAATTCTTTTACGAGTTTTTCACTTTCTTTTTCCTATTTTCATTATTGGTTATGAATTCTAGTATTGTAGTTTTGCATACTATTATGAATAGCTAATTTGTTATCTAGGGTTTTAATGAAACCTTTTGTAGGATGAATTCTTGATACGTTTTGATATAATTGAGTCTTTGAATTTTTCTATTTGTTCAACTATGTGCTTATTTTAGTTAATTGAAGAGCTCTCAATTAACGGTGTCTATTTATTATATATTGCTTGAAAATGAATACATATTTAGGTGGTTGTTGAATAACGTCACTCCTAACGTATATGGGAGATCAATACAGCGGGCTTAAAAGCGGGATTAGAGATAACGAAGCTTTGACGTGATCATAGTGAGCGGTGAAAAAGTGCGAGCTACGTAATTTGAGAGAATATGAGTAGTACATTGTTGTAGTTGCTCGAGAGAGAATTACGATAAGTCAAGTGCTCAAGATCAGTAGAGGATAATTAGGCGATATTATAGGAGACGTAGCGAGAAGGATTCCGACAATTGAGGAAATCATAAGTCTAGGTCTCCTTAATCTTGTCCCCAAAAACTTAGTATCTTTAGTTGTTAATTTACTATTTTAATTTGCTAGTTAATTAGTAAGAAAATCGAATCTTTATATTTATAAATTAGGAGTTGTTCGAGCTTGTATTCTTAGTGATACTTAACAGTTACAGCAAAACCTTAATTCTCTGTAGGATTCGACTTCGAACTTTTAGACCGGATTATATTTGCAGCGACCGCTTATCCATTTTAGGACTAGAGTTGGGCGTGATTAAATTTTGACGCCGTTGCCGGGGAACTAACAGTGTAGTTGTAGCTCTACATATTGCTTGGTTTCAAGTTTGAACTTTTATTTTATTTTATTTTATTTTTTAATTTTATTTTATTTTACTTGTTGATTTGAGAAACATGACATCTTGGATTATGGAAGTTTAGGTTTTGGTAATTTTACTTTTGATCCGTATACATATTCTGAAGGAAACCATCCGTGGCAAAATTTTCAAAACGTTCCCGAGAGCGAGTTATGTGCACCAACTCAATCTTATTTGTGAAATGTGTGTGGTGGTCAAAATGGTCACTTTCATGGTTGTGCTTATATTTCTTATCCTCCTCCAACCCCTTACTATGATGGTTCTACTTTTTCTTGTGAAGTTAATAGGAACAAAGAACCTGCGGATGCGGACCTGAAGGAGATCAATGATATGCTAAAGTGCCTTTTGGAATAAAATAATAAGAAACAATTGTAGATACAAAGGCAAGAGGCAACTATTCGCAACTTGGAGGCTTAAGTGAGTCAAGTGGTTGAAGCTTTTAATGCTCAGCAAGTCAATTTTGGGGATAGTAGCCAAGAAGAGCGTGAATTTGATATGCTAATTGAGGAGGTCAGAGTAGAACATCAACAACCTAGCCAACTACAATTTGAAGATGTCGATGTTGAAGAAGTGAGACTGGAGTCAGCCAAGGACATTGAGGATATAAATTTTGTTGACTATAGTATCATTGATGTTGAGGATGTTGAAAGTCCTGAAGTTCATGTGTTTGAGCGCATTGGTCCTCACTCCAAATATTTTTCTACAATAAAATTGGATGATGATATGGAAATAGAGTCATCCGAGCCGATTGAGGAGTCAAGGAATGAGGAGCAAGGTGCCTACATTCTGAAATTTTTCTTTCCTCAAAGTCAGGATTACACACCTCATGTAAAGGCCAAGAAGTGCAGAATACTGCTTTATTTCCTAGGGCCATTTCGATTTTTTCCACCACCCTTGGAGCATTACCGAAAGCTTGAATCAAAACTTGGGGTTCAATTCATAAGCTTGCAGTGGAAGTAGAAAGTGGTTCACGTCGTATCGCGACGTTAAATCAGGCGCATATTGGGAGGCAACCCAACTTTACTGCTTTCTTTTATTTTTAGTTTTTTTAAAATTATTTTGTTATTGTATTATTTTTGGTAGTGTTGTTTTTGAGTTTTTAGGAGCATGGGAAGCATAGCTATTGGAAGGATGCAACAATAAGCTAGATGATTAGAACTAAGTGTGGGGTGTCTGCACAAAAAAAAATACCCGGGAGAAGTCTAAGTATCCCATGGGCTGCTAGTGCTTCGGACTTTAGCCTACCAGGGAGTTTCTTTTACCCTCTTATTATTTATGTTGGGCATTGGGGATAATGCACAATTTTAAGTGTGGGGTGAGGAGATTGTCTAGGTGACTTTCTATGTTATGTTAGTTATATTAGTTTAATTAATATTTTTTTTTTAGAAAAAAAATTTGGACTTTTCCCAACGATGTATCTCCAAGACAATTTTCTTGAGGGATTTAAAGTATAAACAAAAAATATAAAAAAAATTCGAAAATACAAAAACGTGTCTTTTTATTTTTTTTAGGTAGTAATAATCCCCCGTGATTTTTCTTCGTGCCTCGATTCTTTTCCATGAGATGTAACTTGAACCGGGTAGTAGTTTTTATTTTTTTATTTTTAGAGTGGTATGTAGGAAATAAAGGAGAAGAAATGATGTGATTCGCGTCTTTTGACTTGTTTGATAGTTGCATACTTAGGTTATGGCATGTGTATCACCTTCCCTTGGTTTAAATATATAATGATGTCTTAGTAAAAATGAATAGCATGTGGTATAACTCTTATGTCTCGGTTGCTTTACTTGTGTTCACTTTGTGCTTTATGCTTAATATATCTCTTGGCTTTATGAATACTTATTTGATTGAGAGTCTGAATGGGACTGTCCTTAGGGAGTCATGTTCCATGTGTGAAGTGAGTTCTTTGTATAGTCCATGTTATTACATTTGGGTCTAGAACTTACCCGGAATGTGAATTGACGTGAAATCCTAGGTGTTACTCGGTTTGAAAAGTGATGTTAGGCTTTCTTTGATCTTTTTGAGTTTTGTTGCTTATCACAAATAAAATCATCCCTAGATACCATTTTCAGCCTATAAATCTTTCTTTTGGCACCCACATTACAAGCATATCCCCTTTTGTTCTTAATTGATTTATTTTGATCCTTACACCTCTTAAAGAACTTGAATTGTAAAGAGAGCGCTAGAAAGATCTAATGAGGAAACTTGGGGTAGCTTTTTAGTGGAACCAATAGAAGGAAGAAATGTGTACTTGTACTTTAAATAAAAGTCCACTGGCGGCAAGGCAAAAATACAAAAGAAAAAAAAGAATAAATGAATAAATAAAGGTTTCTTATTTTTTTGCTGGTGGATGTGATCTGAAGTAGTGCGTAAAGAAGAAGGAAAAATATTCTGGGGTGAGCTATATTGTGATGATTGAAGTGGATTGAAGAATTTTGCACTTAAAGTTGAATACGTGATGTGTTAAAGTGATTAGGAGGGTTAGTCACTATATCCTAAATATATCCTACCCGTCCCTTAGCCCACATTACAACCATAATAAAGCCCTAGTTGATTTCGAACCGAGCGGACCTACATTAGTAGATGTTTACATAATGTGCAAGCTTATGGTACCTTTTGCGTGCATGTGACTTTTTTCAGAGAGTGAGAGATTTTTCTTCATATGTGTGAGTCCTTAAAATATATTCGATCGTGTGATTTGGATGTGTGGACTGCTTACTCTTTGTTTTATTGTGAGGGCACATAGTTTCACAAAGGATAGATAACATTATTAGACCTCTCTGTTAGATTAAGTATTCAAACCTCGGGTGCAGTGTGACATTGAGTTAGTTTTCGAGGCTAGGATTGTTATAATCATGTTGTTCCTGTATTGGATGTTTTGAAATTGAGCATAAGTATGGGAAGTGTATTTTGACAGCATATGCTAGAACTTAGTTGTTTTTATCAACCATGGTCATATGTGTAGTGTGTTGTAAATGTGTGGCTTGTTGGGTCCTTGAAGAGGAAGTTTTTAGTTGGTTGACTCGAGGGCAAGAAATATTTAAGTGTGGGGTGTTGATATCGTGCGATAATTCCATATATTTTGACGTTATTTACCCTACTTGATGCTAATTTGTGTGACAATTGCGCTTAATAGATCTTATTTAACGTGTAAGAATGTTTGGACATGAATTGGATAGAAGTTGCACTAAATGGTACCTCATAGCTATAAAATAGAGAAATAAAAGAAGACGTGCAAGGCAATGAAAAGTCATGGCCATAGACAGTGCAAGGCATTGTCCAGGGCACTGTCATTGGCGCCCCAGATAGTGCCTCGCACAGAAACATTGGTGCCATAGACAGTGCCTCGCACAGAAATATTGGTGCCCCAGACGGTGTCTCGCGCCGACGATACTATCCGGGCCAATTTTAGTTCCTCACTAGTTTTGAACATGTAGACTTCGGCCCCAACCATATAAATACCTCTTAAAGTTAGTTTTTGAAGGGGGAGACATCATTAGAGAGGGATTCAACCTAAGGAGGTAAGAACACACAAGGAACAAGGCGGAGAATTCTTCTACGAGTTTTTCACTTTCTTCTTCCTATTTTCATTATTGGTTATGAGTTCTAGTATTGTAGTTTTGCATACTATTATGAATATCTAATTTGTTATCTAGGGTTTTGATGAAACCTTTTGTAAGATGAATTCTTGATACGTTTTGATATAATTGAGTCTTTGAATTTTTTCTATTTGTTCAACTATATATATGCTTATTTTAATTAATTAAAAAGCTCTCAATTAACGGTCTATTTATTATGTATTGCTTGAAAAGGAATACATATTTAGGTAGTTGTTGAATAACGTCACTCCTAACGTATATGATAGATAAATACGACGGGTTTAAAAGCGGGATTAGAGATAACGATATTTTAACGTGATCATAGTAAGCGGTGAAAAAGTGCGAGCTAGCGTAATTCGAGAGAATATGACTAGTATATTGTTGTAATTGCTCGAGAGAGAATTACGATAAGTCGAGTGTTCATGATCAGTAGAGGATACTTAGGCGATATTATAGGAGACGTAGCGAGAAGGATTCCGACAATTGAGGAAATCATAACTCTAGGTCTGCTTAATCTTGTCCCCAAAACCTTAGTATTTAATTTTCTAGTTAATTAGTAAGAAAACAGAATCTTGATATTTATAAATTAGAAGTTGTTCGAGCTTGAAACCTTAGTGATACTTAACAGTTACAGCAAAACCTTAGTTCTCTATAAATTAGAAGTTGTTCGAGCTTGTATTCTTTTTAATACTAAAGTTGTGCGTGATCAATAACGGCGGGAAATAACCATCCCAACAGCGGGTAAGAGATCTGATAATTTGTTGTGGACCGAAAGGTTTGGAGTTTAACCTGGATCATTACTTCTTTCTGGTTTTTTCCAGGTTGCCAGAGCTATTATTGAATCTTAAGGACAAGGCAAAGGTGCACCTAACATATCCTAAGTGGCAGTCGGTTTTAATGCCTATTCATGGGTTCTTGATATGTTGTCCACAATCATATGTTTAAAAGACCTTTCCACTATATTATAACGAAAGTTGTAAAAAAGTAGCCACAGGCAAAGAAATCAGGATTGGACAAGAATAATTTGCAATTTGCTAAATTCAGAAACATCATTGTTGTAAATTGGCAATACACAGTCTAATCGTCTGGTTCTAAACATAATATGGAAAAATCTAACCACTCACGACTCTCACCAATGTACCATGGGTCACAAAGGAGAAACTAAAAGCACAAATGAAGGCATTTATTACTTCTCTGGAAGCAAATGTGTAAACAAGAAATAGAGGATAACGTATCCTGTAATTGACACTTTAACCATTGTTAAGTGATATGTATTTTTACTTTGATTTGTTGATACTTAAAATTAATTATTTAGTTAATTGTAAACACCCGACCGCGTCACTGGTTACTTGTCACTGTTTACTTCATTACTGTATCCAAATAAGTTAGTTCCTCTCCCACTCTAATCTACAATTGCAATATTATTGATTACTTCATAGGTGAAATATGCTTGAACGGAGAGACCTCAACTTTAAGGCTTCAAATCCAAATAACTATGGGTGTGTTTGATAGGAAGGAAAATATTTTTCGAAAAATATTTTCCAATTTTCTCATGTTTGGTTGGATTAAATATTTTGGAAAACATTTTCCCTATGAATTCATTTTCCTCCAATTGAAGGAAAATATTTTCCCTATCAAAAGAAGTGAAAACATTTTCCAAAACTCATTCTCAACTTTCCACACCCTATTCTCCACCTTCACCAACTCACCCCACACCCACTCACCTAACCTCACCCCATGCCTACCTACCTCACCCCCTCTCTCCAAAAATTTTTTATTTCAAATTTCATTTTTTTTTCGTTACCACCCACCCTACTACCCCACAAAAAAATTATTTTTTTACCTTATTTTTTTTTTTTATAATTTCAAATTTATATTTTTTGTTTTTCTGCATCATCCACCCTCCCATCCACCATACCCTCACTGCCCTCCCCCCACAAAAAAAAAAATTTTTATTTGTAATTTCAAATTTCAGTTTTTCATTTTTCTGCACACACTCCCCCTCCCCCTCTCCCCCTCCCCTCGGGATTTTTTTTTTTATATATATATTTTTTGATTAGTTTTTTTTATTTTTCGGTTTACAGGTTCGAAATTTTATAAGTTCCAAAGTTATGAGTTCGGCAGTTTATGTGTTTGGAAGTTTACGAATTTAGAAATTATAAAGTTTACGGGTTCGAAATTTTGCGGTTTCAAAAGTTTAGCGTTTCAGAAGTTTATGAAATTTGTGGGTTCGGAATGTTAGTGATTCGAAAGTTTATGGCTTCATATTTATTATATCTAAATTATTTATAAATACTCTTGAGTAGTCATTTTCTTTAATTTGCGTACCAAACATCGGAAAATGAATAAGATTACTACTTGTTTTCCAAGAAAATATTTTCTTGAAAAATATTTTTCATGGAAAACATTTTCCGTTATACCAAACACACCCTATATCTTTCACAATAATTACTTATATTCACAATAGCTTTAAACTAACTGTTCCTATTTTAAATTTGTTTTCCAACCGTTGCTAATTTCTTTTTACAAGCATTCGACTTTTCCTTTCACAAATCACATAGATGTATTTCAAACGAGAAGAAGAAGAGTAGTTCCAATGTTTGAGTGGTTGAAATTTTTATCCAGAAAACAGGGGATAGTAGAAGTTTTCACTATGAAAAAGGTGACGTCATTGTGATTTGTGGAACAAAGTTAAGAACGGAAATATAGACATATTCTTGCCTTCTTGGGATAGAAAGAATTCCTAATAATTAGTAAGAATCTACAATTGCACTTCATTTTTAGTCCAATTCTGATACTATTCTTACTATAATAACGTATCTTTCATTCTTCAATTATAAACGAGGAGAAGTTATGTTCTATAATTGTGTTTACCCGAAAAACGGATAAAGTTAGAATTTGTATGTAGTTCTAAGAATACGTAGTATAACTTGACATGAATCGTAAAGGAAAATATAAATATCAAATATTGACCGTAAAAGATGAAAAATAAGCAAAGTTGAAAAGAGGATGATTTATGAACAAGCAAGATGAAATGATGTATGAAGCTCTAAAGGATAATTTTCCAATATAGGAATGTATCAATAGTATTTTAGTTACAGTGTATGAATCACTTGATAGATCCCCCTTACAAGAATAATAGTCATCCCTCTTATAGTGGAGGGATCCTACTTTGGATATAATTAAAAATACATAATGGGGAACCCATGATAAATCAATTTTTCCCTAGTTTCCGCCGAGATTCCCTTTCTTAGTGCGGTTGTAACGGCTCTTGTTTATGAGCTCGATATTGACCTGAGCTCGATTTTGACTCGAGCTCGATATTGACTTGAGTTCGATTTTGACTCGGGGCCTGGTATTAATTCGGGCTCAGTATTGGTCGATCTTTGACTCTTAAGCTCAATAACGTCGCTTCATATCATAGTTCGATTTTGGATTCGAGCTCGATAATGACTTCGCGCTCGGTATTGATCGATCCCTGAAACTCGAAGCTCGGTAACCTGGCTTCGGATCTCATCCCGATATTATGAAGACATTCTTCGGTCCATTATGTTCTCATCTCAACCAGTCGTTCGAAGGCCGAACTCGGTTCTGACCGTATACAGATAGTCCCCTCGTTTCTCGGGAAGGATATAGCGAGAAACGACATGATTTTCCAATAGTACGATTAGATATATACTGACGTTTGTATTGAGTTCGATCATGACGTACGTGATAGTTGTCCATGGTTTAGTTTACCAAGGCATTTAATGCATGTCAGACGATGGTCGGCCACTGTTGATACTGAACCGACGTTGCTCAATCTATAAATATCCCCTTTCTTTACCATTTATCACTTTTACATCTCCAATCTCCAAATTTTCTAAAGTTCTTTCTTGCATCTTCTGAGCTCATCTGTAAATCTGTGATTTTTCATTGCAAAATCTTTTTTCTGTGATTTTTACTGCAAAATTTTCCTTTAAAACATCAGATATTTGTTATCTCCTTCCTTTTTTGATCTTTAAATACAAAATGGCAAAAACATCAAAAATCGTTCCTCACAAAGAAAAAGCTTCTTCTTCACAGTCTGCCGCCGTCAAAACACCGGTGGAACCACGGCCTGAGGAGTGTATTCCCGAAGCGTGTGTTCTTACCTCCGATTTTAAGGTCGATAAAGCCTCATCGGTTCCTGGTCGATGTGAACTAGTATCGAGGTATATGTTCTCGATAACTAAGGGACATCTCGAGCAGCTGAGAAAAGATTGTAACTGGGAGAAAATAGAAGTGATAATCCCGGCTCCCGAAGAAGATATTTTTACTTATGTGAAAGGGTTTTTAAGTGTGTATACTTACCCTTTTTCCATTGGGCCCCCTCGACCCTGTCGTTATCGCTTTTTGCCGCCAATACCAAATAACCCTAGGCCAAATCCATCCTTTCTTTTAGTTGATCGTTATTCTGATTCGCTTTTTTGTGAACAAGATCGAGGGGATGCCATTCACCCTCGACCATCTTATCAGACTGTATATCCCCCGCCTCTATCGAGGTGGGCTAATAAAACTCCAGTGCCGGGCTAACAAAGTGCTCTTCTCGAGCATAGATGAGGATAAGGACCGGGGTTGGATGGGCAGGTTCGTTCTAGTGAAGACATCCGATCTGATCTCAGCCAAGAAGATGCCATTCCTTGAGGAGTGGAACATGAAGCGTAAGTATATTTCCACTGTTAGCTTTTATTGCTTTGCTCCTTCATTTCTTTTACCGATATCTTTTTTTTTCGTGATATAGCAGTTGCTTGGATGCCCGATGCTGTTCCCGACCTTAAGAGCTGGGTACAGGCCCTAGCTTCAACTTCTATATACGCTGAGCGCTCGTGGCGTGATTTGTCAAAGGGCCTATGGGAGGCCAAAAATCATGGTAAGCCTCTTTCCCATGCCTTTGTTTGGTTCGAACAGAATGTTTTCCATATACTTAACCAATTTTCTTGTGCGTAGGCTTGGGCAAAGATACGGTCATGAGGCCCCCGTCTGGTGAGGAAGAGACTTCGGCCCCAGTTCCAAAACCGACGAAGGATAATAAGAGAAAAAGGGCCTCCACTTCCGAGGATCCAGAACCCAAGACAAGGACGGCTCGTAAGTCGAAGAGGAAAATTATCCCTCTGACCAAATAATTTGTTCGGCATCTGAGGGATGAAGGCGAAGAAGAAGAAGAAGAAGAAGAAGAAGAAGAAGTTCACGGGTCTGTACTGGTGGCCCGAGTGAAGAAAACCATCGATGCCCCAAAGACAGCTGGATCGATGGTGGTTTATGAAGCTCTGCCTCGAACTGAGGGGATATCGGAGAAAGATTCGGACAGAGTCCCCGAATCATTAGAGACTAAGGATGCTTCCTACTGAAGTCAACAAACGGCGAGTATATCCGAAGGGGTCGGTCCTGAAGCTCTCCGAAGTGAGGAGAACTCCCCAAGCGAGTCGCTTGGGGAAATAGTAATCGGAGACTCACCCACTTTCCCTGCTTTTTCCAAAGGGGCGATTCGGGAAGCCCAAGCTTTGGGGGCCCTCGACGTAGACCGGTCTCATGAAGGGGAGGACCCCTTTCGTGATTTGTTTACTGGTGTCGAGGGCGTTGCTGGCCCTAGTGATTAGGGCCTTTTCTGTGAAGTGCAACAAGCTCTGAATCGAGTAAGCTCTAACTCCCTTCGTTGATACCACTTTCATGTTTGCTATTCTTTTCTAACTTCTTTTCTTCTTTCTTTGTAGGCCGCAGCAGTTCACCGAGAAGCATGTTTTCGGTCTCGAGCATAGCTGCGTCGATATGAGGCCGACCTCCGACGGGTCATGGAGGAGAGGAACGCCCTTAGACTCCTCTTCGAGCAGAGGGAAGAAGAAATCAAGGACCTCCGAGCTGAATTGGTCAAGGCTCATCAAGACCAGACCGACCTGACCGAGCAGGTAATGATAATCTTAAAAACCCATAGGCTCGATTCTAGAACGGCGGATAATATTTCGATCTCACAGCTGCAGCAGAAGCTTGAGGTGATTGGGAAGCTTCGTGAGGAGGTCGATATGATAAGGGCGGAGACCTTAGGATGGAAAGATGGCATGGACCGTCTCGCCGTAGAAAAAGAAACTGCTCGAGCCCAATTATCATCGGCCGAAAACCAACTTCAAATCATAAAGGAGAAGATCTCGGTTCAAGCAAGAAAAATAGAGGAGCTCGAGGCTCGGTTGGCCTCCGAACTTGCCAAGGCCAAATCTGACGCCGAAAAAGCAAAGGCCAATGCGAATACATTCGTGGCCATCTATCGGGCTGATACTGAAGCAACTCAGGTACAAGCAAGAAAGGCATCCGAGATCGCTAAAACTCGAGCATATTGGGATGTTGAACTTGCCAAATGCCAATCTAGGAGGGTGACCCTCGAGGAGATCTATGCTCAAGATTTCGATCTCACCGAAGAGATAAAAAGGGCTAAAGAGCTCGAAGACGATGCTGAAGCCTTGGCTTCCAATGATGACGATGATGATGATGGGAGCAAGAGTGGGTCTGAGAGCGTAGAGGAGCCTGATGGAGAAGAGACCGCCTCCGGAGATAACAGGAGATTTAGAGTTTTTTTTCTTATTTTTTGTGTAGGGTCCTGTTCGGACGTTGTAAACACTCTTATATATATATATATATATATAAAGATCTTTTCCTTTACTGGTTTGTCTCTGTTTTATTTTCTGCCTTGTGAAGATTTTGTTTCATTCATGCCTTATGAAAGTTTTCATAAGTTCGAGGCTTTAGGCATTTTGATCGAATTCGGACCTTGTAGTCTTTATAACCGAGTGAGTGCTTTGCTTGATCTCAGAATAATTGTTAGCCCTTAGGCTTAGTAGTCAAGTGAATGGTTGCTTGAACTCGAAGAAAGGTAGCCCGTAGGCTTTATAGTCGAGTGAGTGATTGCTCAAACTCGAAGAAAGGTAGCCCGTAGGCTTTATTAGTCGAGCGAATGTTTTGCTCAAACTCGAAGTAAGAGTAGCCCTTAGGCTTTTATTGGTCGAGTGAGTGCTTTGCTCGAACTCGAAGTAAGGTAGCTCGTAGGCTTAATAGTCGAGTGAGTTATTTCTCGAACTTGAAGGAATGTAGCCCAGGCTTTATTAGTCGAGTGAGTGCTTTGCCCGAACTCTAAGTAAGGTAGCCCGTAGGCTTAATAGTCGAGTGAGTGATTGCTCAAACTCAAAGGAAGGTAGCACGTAGGCTTTATTAGTCGAGTAAGTGCTTTGCTCGAACTCGAAGTAAGGTAGACCATAGGCTTAATAGTCGAGCAAGTGATTGCTCGAACTCGAATAAATGTAGCCCGTAGGCTTTATTAGTTGAGTGAGTGTTTTTCTCGAACTCGAAGTAAGGTAGTCCGCAGTCTTAGTAGTCGAGTGAGTGATTGCTCGAACTCTAAGTAAGGTTGCCGTAGGCTTAATAGTCGAGTGAGTGATTGCTCGAACTTGAAGAAAGGTAGCCCGTAGGCTTTATTAGTCGAGTGAGTATTTTGCTCGAACTCGAAGTAAGATAGCCCGCCATCTTAGTAGTCGAGTGAGTTCTTTGCTCAAACTCGAAGTAATAGTAGCCCTTAGGCTTTTATTGGTCGAGTGAGTGCTTTTCTCGAACTCGAAGTAAGGTATCCCGTAGGCTTAATAGTCGAGTGAGTGATTGCTCGAACTCGAAGGAAGGTAGCCCATAGGCTTTATTAGTCGAGTGAGTGCTTTGCTCAAACTCGAAGTAAGGTAGCCTGTAGGCTTAATATTCGAGTGAGTGATTGCTCGAACTCGAAGAAAGGTAGCCCGTAGGCTTTATTTAGTCGAGTGAGTGTTTTGCTCGAACTCGAAGTAGGGTAGCCCGCAGGCATAGTAGTCGAGTGAGTGCTTTGCTCGAACTAGAAGTAATAGTAGCCCTTAGGCTTTTACTGGTCGAGTGAGTGCTTTGCTCGAACTTGAACTAAGGTAGCCCGTAGGCTTAATAGTCGAGTGAGTGATTGCTCGAACTCGAAGTAATAGTAGCTCGTAGGCTTTTATTGGTCGAATGAGTGCTTTGCTCGAACTCGAAGTAAGGTAGCCCGTAAGATTAATAGTCGAGTGAGTGATTGCTCGAACTCGAAGGAAGGTAGCCCATAGGCTTTTATTGGTTAAGTGAGTGCTTTGCTCGAACTCGAAGTAAGGTAGCTCGTATGCTTAATAGTTGAGTGAGTGATTGCTCGAACTCAAAATAAGGTAGCCCGTAGGCTGTATTTGCTTTGCTCGATCTCGAAGTAAGGTAGCCCGTAGGCTTAATAGTCGAGTGAGTGATTGCTCGAACTCGAAGGAAGGTAGCACATAGGCTTTATTAGTCGAGTGAGTGCTTTGCTCGAACTCGAAGTAAGGTAGCACGTAGGCTTAGTAGTTGAGTGAGTGATTTGCTCAAACTCGAAGTAATAGTAAGGTAGCCCGTAGGCTTAGTGTGGGGCTTGGCCTCGTTGATTTTTCGGTTGGCAGTCCCCGATTAATGGGGTAATGGTCGATCCTCGGTCGTGTTTGCATAATAGATCATGAAATAGAGGATGAGTTTTGAGACATGAAATATCGGCAAAGAAGAAGTTTCTTTTTATGTCATTGTGCATGTGTTCATGTTTTGTACCAGGGATCGAGCAACCTACACGAGCATGGTTCATTTTGACCATTTGGCTCTTATAATTGTTCCTATCGAAACCCTGTTGTTATGAAGTAACTTTCTTGCATCGAACTTACTTAATATATTGGAGGGTAATGCCCCCCAGTATTCGAGGTTGATTGTAAAGAGGCCTCAGATACTGTTGAATTGTTCTAAGTTAGCACGATCAATGGTTGCCTCATTAAAAACCTTGTCGAAAAACCCATTTGAGATAAAACCGATCTAAGGAAAAAAGAGTGCAATGCGTGCTTTCAGGCCTAAGGCTTTGTGTTGAATAATCCAACCTTGTTCCTCGTTGAACTCCTGCAAGGGTTAGTTTAGAAATATAAACGAACATGGGAGGGTCGTACCTTAGCAGCAGTATCATTATAGGTGCGACACGTTCCAATTGCATGGTAGTTGTTTGCCGTTTATAACACCGAGCTTGTAGGATCCCTTACCAACGATTTCGAGTACCTGATACGGTCCTTACCAGTTCGGACCCAGTTTTCCTTCATTTGGATTTCGGGTGTTGAGGGTGACTTTCCTTAGCACTAAGTCCCCGATTTTAAAATGGCGAAGAGTGGTTATTCGATTATAGTATCTTTCGATCTGCTGTTTTTGGGCGGCCAATCGGATGAGAGCGGCTTCTCGTTTTTCATCCAGTAATTCGAGGATAGTATTTATAGCCTCGTGATTTGACTCTTCTGTTGTATGTTGAAATTTGGCACTGGGTTCCCCGACTTCGACTGGAATCAAGGCCTCGGAGCCATATACTAAGGAGAATGGGGATGCCCCCGTACTGGATTTTGATGTTGTTCGATATGCCCAAAGAACTTCGGGTAAAATTTCTCTCCATTTCCCCTTAGTGTCTTTCAACCTTTTCTTTATGTTTTGAATGATAGTCTTGTTCGTCGATTCGGCCTGTCCATTCCCACTAGGGTGATACGGTGTTGTTAATATCCTTTTTATTTTATGGTCTTCGAGGAATTTTGTCACCTTGCTGCCGATAAATTATTTTTCATTATCACATACTATTTCGGCGGGTATCCCAAATCGACATATGATGTGATCCCAGATGAAGTCTATAACCTCTTTCTCTCTCACTTTCTCGAACGTCTGTGCCTTAACCCATTTAGAGAAATAGTCAGTCATAAATAAAATGAACTTAGCTTTACCTGGGGCCGATGGCAGAGGGCCGACGATATCCATCCCCCATTTCATGAAGTTATTCTCCTGGCTGATGGATCATCGGTGCAAACCTTTGACATTTATCACATTTTCGAACAAACTCCTTAGTGTCTTTTTCCATGCTATCCCAGTAGTATCCTGCTCTAATGATTTTGTGTACCAGTGATTCGGCGCCGGAGTGCTTCCCACAAGTGCCTTCATGGACCTCTCGTAAAACATACTCGGTGTCTCCTGGTCCTAAGCATACTGCCAATGGTCCATCGAATGTCCTTCTGTATAATGTTCCATCTTCAGCCAATATGAATCGAGCACTTTGATTTGTAGGGTCCTCAACTCTTTAGGGTCTGATGGGAGCTTTCCGTTTTTCAAGTATTCAATATATTTATTCCTCCAATCCCAGGTTAATCTCGTAGAATTTATCTCGGCATGACCTTCTTCGATCGCGGATCTCGAGAGTTGAACGACAGTCCCCGAGCTGATCTCGTCTTCCTCGACCGATGACCCCAAATTTGCAAGTGCATCGGCCTCACTGTTTTGTTCTCGAGGTACATGTTGTAAAATCCATTCTTTGAAACGGTGCAAAGTTACCTGCAGTTTGTCCAAATACCTTTGCATTCTATCTTCTCGAACTTTGAAGGTTTTGTTTACTTGGTTTACCACCAGTAAAGAGTCACACTTGGCTTTAATGATTTCTGCTCCCAAGCTTTTAGCTAGCTCGAGACCTGCAATCATGGCCTCGTACTCGGCCTCATTGTTAGTCAACTTAGAAGTTTTGATAGATTGCCTAATAGTGCTACCTGTGGGCGGCTTTAAAATGATGCCTAACCCGGACCCCTTCACATTCGAGGCACCGTCTCTGAAGAGGGTCCATACCCCCGATGATGTACCAGATTTAAACAAGAGTTCCTTTTCAACTTCGGGTACGAGGGTTGGCGTGAAGTCGGCCATGAAATCCGCTAAAATTTGAGACTTGATGGTCGTCCGGGGTTGATATTCGACGGCCCATTTGGCCAATCGGCCCAATAGTTAGGGCTTGTGCAAAATATTACGAAATGGGTAAGTGGTTAATATGCATATGGGGTGACATTAAAAGTATGGTCTTAACTTTCTAGAGGCGCTTATTAGTGGAAGTGCCAATTTCTCTAAGTGCGGATATCTAGTTTCTATTTCCCCTAAGGTTTGACTTATATAATAAACAGAAAATTGCGTACCTTGCTTCTTTCGAACTAGGACACCATTCACTGCTATTTACGATACTGCCAAGTATAAGTAAAGTTTCTCATCTGCCTTCGGAGTGTGAAGCAGCGGTGGGCTCGATAGGTATCGCTTCAATTTCTCTAATACATGTTGGCATTCCGGGGTCCAGGCGAAATCACTCTTCTTTTTTAGTAGAGAGAAAAATTGGTGGCTTCGATCCGACGACCTCGAAATGAATGGGCCTAAGGCAGCTATCTGTCCGGTTAGCTTCTGTACGGTTAGCTTCTGTACGGCTTTTACACTGTCCACGACGGTGATGACTTTGATGGCCTTGATTTTATCGGGGTTGATATCGATTCCTCGATTCGATACCATGAAACTAAGGAACTTTCCCGAACCGACCCCGAAAGCACATTTTTCGGGGTTGAGCTTCATGTTGTATTTCCTTAAAATCTCGAACGTATCCTGCAAATGAACCAAATGTTCCTCTGCGCGTAGGGACTTAACTAGCATGTCATCAATATAAACTTCCATTGATTTACCTATTTCTTCTTCGAACATTTTATTTACTAGGCGTTGGTAAGTAACTCCTGCATTGTTTAGCCCGAAGGGCATTACATTATAACAATATGTTCCATACTTGGTGATAAATGAAGTCTTTTCTCGGTCCTCCGAGTTCATTTGGATTTGATTGTACCCAGAATAGGCATCGAGAAAAGTAAGGATCTTGTTGTAAGCCATGGCGTCGATCATGCGATCGATGTTAGGCAGTGGAAAAGAATCTTTGGAGCACGCCTTGTTTAAATCCTAATAATCTACACACATTCTAAGTTTGTTCCCTTTTTTAGGGACTACAACTACATTGGCTAACCATTCGGGATATTTTACCTTCCGAATGGATCCTATTTTGAGAAGTTTAGTTACCTCATCCTTTATGAATTCGTACTTTATCTCGGACTGGGGTCTCCTCTTTTGCTTCACCGGTTTGAACTCGGGGTCCAGGCTTAGCCGATGCGTCGTTATCTCCGGTGGGATCCCTGTCATGTCTAAATGGGACCAAGCAAAACAATCTATGTTATCAATAAGAAATTAAATAAGCCTTTTCCTAAGTTCGGGGGTTAATCCCGTTCCCAGGTATACCTTTCGCTCGGGGCGGTACTCGATCAATATAATTTGTTCCAACTCTTCGACAAATGATTTGGTGGCGTTGGAGTCTTCGGGGACAATAAAAGTTTGAGGGGTCAGAAAGTCCTCCTCTTCTTCTTCTGTCTCCTGCTTCCCCGATTCGGTCGAGGCTGATGGCTGTGATTGCTATTTGACTTCCTCTTTACCTTTGATGCTCGTCCTTTCCGAGGTTGATAGTGTCGATATCGGTGTTACCTCATCGACCACAAACATTTCCTTTGCAGTATGATGTTCCCCGTATACTAGTTTTACACTGTCCGACGTCGTGAATTTCATCACTTGGTGGAGGGTCGAAGGGACTGCCCTCATATTGTGGATCCAAGGTCTTCCGAGAAGGGCATTGTATCTCATGTCACCCTCAATTATGTGAAACTTGGTGTCTTGAATTGTTCCAGCCACGTTCACCGGTAGAATAATCTCCCCTTTAGTTGTTTCACTGGCCATATTAAAGCCGTTTAAAACCCTAGTTGCAGGTACTATTTGATTCTGTAGGCCGTGCTGTTCCACGACCCTCGATCGGATGATATTCGCCGAACTACCTAGATCCACTAAAACACGCTTAACTTGAACTTTACTTAATAAGATAGAAATTACCAGAGCGTCGCTGCGGGGATGAGAAATGCCTTCTGCTTCTTCGTTATTGAATGACAAAGTGCCTTCGGGCATATAATCTCGGGTTCGTTTTTCCCTAGTAGTTGATACCTTAGTGTGTTTGAACATGGGTCCCATGTGTAATGTCGACCCCACCAACGATCATATGAATGAAATATTAGGGTTTCTCCTGTTCATTTTTCCTGTTGGCGTCTCTTTCTCTGAAATAATTCTTGGCTCGATCGCTGAAGAACTCTCGAAGGTGGCCCTCGTTGAATAGACGGGCTACCTCCTTCCTTAATTGTCTGCAATCCTCGGTCTTGTGACCATGCATGCCATGATACTTGCACATCAAATTTGGGTTTCTTTGGGAAGGATCGGTCTGTATGGTTCTGGGCCACCTAGTATCTTAGATCCTTCTGATTGCCGATACAATGCCCGATGCATCGATGCTAAAGTTATATTCTCATAACCGAGGTGCCTCTGTGGGATCGGCATACTTGTCAAAATCACTTTTGCTCATAAGTCCCTGAGAACTCTATCCTCGATCACTTCTTCGATTGTTCCGGGAGGAATTGTGTCCTGAACCATTATTCCTTCGATTTGCGGTATATAGTTGATATCAGTCTTTGTTTGATCTTGTCTCCTTATCGATGTCCTTCTGGTTTTTGACTACTGACCTGTTTGGATGTACTGAACCGAAAGGGGCCCCTAGTTGGTCGTCTTCGACCCTGATCGTCGATTGATATTGCTTGTGCACATCTGCCCAGGTTACGGCCGGATACTCGATCAAACTTTGTTTCAACTGACGTGATGCTATCGAAATCTGCCCGTTCAACCCTTGGGTGAAATCTTGAACGGCCCAATCATCTATGACCGGTGGAAATTTCATGCGTTCTATTTGAAATCGGGACACGAACTCCCTCAGCATTTCATTCCCCCTTTGTCTCACCTTGAAAAGGTCTGATTTCCTCATTGCGACCTTTATGGCCCATGTATGTGCCTTTACGAATGAATTTGCTAACATGGAGAATGAATCGATGGAGTTTGGTGGCAGGTTGTGATACCAAATCATTGCTCCCTTCGAAAGGGTCTCTCCGAATTTTTTTAACAGTACAGATTCGATCTCATCATCTTCTAGGTCATTCCCTTTAATGGCACATGTATAAGAGGTAACATGTTCATTAAGGTCGGTCGTTCCATTATATTTAGGGATATTGTGCATGCGGAATTTTTTGGGGATCGATTTTGGAGATGCATTTGGTGGAAAAGGCTTTTGCACGAATATTTTGGAATCCAAACCCTTCAACATTGGTGGTGCCCCCGGGATCTGATCGACCTTGGAGTTATATGTTTCCATTTTTTTATCGTTTGCCTCGATCCTCCTTTCTCCTGATTCTATTCGTTTGGTCAGTTCTTCGAACATCTTAGTAATTTCGGGATTAGTCCCCGATTCTTGCTCATTTGACCTTATTATAGCTGGCTCCATTTTGTGGGTGACTTCTCGGGGTGGACTGGGCTCCGGCCTGCTCGGTATCTGGGTTTGACTCTGCAACTGAGCTATCGCTACCTGTTGAGCTTGCAACATTTTGAAAATCATATGCAAGTTGATTCTGTTTTCCTCAACGTTATGGGTGTCTCGAGCTGCAGATTGAGTACTACCATGAATGCTATTTTCAGGTTCAGAATGTTGGTTTGCCTCAATAGTTACATGCGAATTAACGTCTAATGGTACTTCGACTCGAGTCCTAATGGTATCGACAAGCGGTCTTTCGGCCCTGGGCGTCAAGTTATTGTTCTCACCTTGAAGGCCAGCTTCGTTGTCGATAGGTAAGGCCATTAATTGAGTGTTCGTCGTTGCTAATCCGAAATCAAAGACACTTTCAACAACAAACGTAAAATGGTGTGTTTTAAAGATTCGTATCAAATAACCACTGTTAAGGATACGTGGTATAACTTGACATGAATCATAAAGGGAAATAAATATATCAAATATTGACTGTAAAGGATAAAAAATAAGCAAAGTTGAAAAGAGGATGATTTATGAACAAGCAAGATGAAATGATGTATGAAGCTCAGAAGGATAATCTTCCAATATAGGAATGTATCAAAAGTATTTTAGTTACTGTGTATGAATCACTTGATAGGTGCCCCTTACAGGAATAATAGTCATCCCTCTTATAGCGGAGGGATCCTACTTTGGATATAATTAAAAATACATAGTGGGGAACCCTTGATAAATCAGTTTTTCCCTAGTTTCCGCCGAGATTCCCTTTCTTAGTGCGGTTGTAACGGCTCTTGTCTATAAGCTCGATATTGACCTGAGCTCGATTTTGACTCGAGCTCGATATTGACTCGAGCTCGATTTTGACTCGGGGCCCGGTATTAATTCGGGCTCAGTATTGGTCGGTCTTTGACTCTTAAGCTCAATAACGACGCTTCGCATCATAGTTCGATTTTGGATTCGAGCTCGATAATGACTTCGAGCTCGGTATTGATCGGTCCCTGAAACTCGAAGCTCGGTAACTTGGCTTCGGATCTCATCCCGATATTATGAAGACGCTCTTCGGTTCATTATGTTCCCATCTCGACCAGTCGTTCGAAGACCGAACTCGGTTTTGACCGTATACAAATTGTGAAGCAAAAAATTTATAAAAATAAAGAAGAATTTGTTCCATAATAAAAAGTTTTCTATTATTTTTGGCTTCCATGCTTGCCTTTTATTTTATGTAGACAAGAAACAATATATTGAGCCTAAGTCGTTCATCATTAAATTCAAACACCAACCATGATGTGTATAGGTAAAAGAATATAATTGGCACATGAGCATAGGTTTTTAAATCTCTAAATTCAAACACCAAGAATATGTTCTATTAACAAACATTTTCTTAAAATTAATTGACAAGTAGATGATTTCAATTATTATTTCTTTCTTTGTATTTAAAATCAGAATTTTTGTAATAGCATTTAACCGTATGAAAGCAAGTGCGGCTAATTTTAATGTAATGCTTCAAAAGAAGCCTTCTTATTTCTTATTTAAAAAATAAAAAGAGTCGTGTCATTCACAATAAATAATTACTACTTATATTAATTGTATTTAAAGATTTTTTCATATTCAAGTTCTATGGATATTAAATAGCCTATAAAAATGTGTTTAAATGTTAAAAATTAAAGAATGAATTAATACTTTAACGTCAAAAGAAAAGAAAGAAGACATCTTCAAAAAATAATCTTAAAATAAGGTATTTAACATTAATTATCGAATACGATATTTCTGTTTACCCTTAAAATTGAATACCAATTAAACTTATAATATTATTTTAAGTACACGTGATTTCACCTAATACCAATTGATAGATGTGAGGATGAGTAATAGAAATTAATAATAAAGTAAAGCAAACCAGTGTTAGAATGGAACTCATCCCTCGAGTTTGGATACCCTCGAACTAGTTGATGCAAGAACAATTAAAGTATGACAAGTTGATGAACAATAGTATAAACGAGAAAGAGAATTATATTGCTTTGATATCTATCCACAGTGTCTTCTACAAATGATTAGAACTCCTCTTTATATAGTAGAGGAATTATACTTATGATATAATTCTAACTACAGAAGGAAATCCCATGATTAGCTGATTAACCGTTTCTGATTTGATCCGTTCCGAGATTTACGTCATGATCTTCGACCAGTCACCGAGATTTACGCTATGATCCTCGACCAGTCACGGATATCTCGCCTTTCTGTTATTATACTATCTTAGATCTTGCTCGATGTCTGTCTCATTTGGATTCGATCACTACTAGCCTCGATTTCGACAGGTATCTCGATTCTGAACTCGATACCTTATCCTCATGATTTAGTTTATTCCGTTACGAGGTCGTCCTTCGATGCAACCTTCCGGCCTCGGTCAAATAGTAAAATCGGGTGGGCTCAATTTTAATCGTATACAGATAGTCCCCTCATTTTTTGGAGTGTAATGACAAGAAACGAATTGAACCTTCGATTTTTTACCTCGACCTGTCATGACGTCACCCTCGTGACGTAAGCGACGGAAGTGACTGAAACGTCCCGTCTGTACAGTTACCAAGGCATTAAATGCGCGTCAGTCGATGGTCGGCCACCGCCAATTTTGAACCGTCGTTGTAAAATCTATAAATAACTCCTCTCTTCACCATTTCGAACTTTTACTTTCAAATTTCTAATCTCCAAAGCTTTTTATATCTTCTAAGTTCTTCATCTGCAAATCTACGATTTTCACTGCTAACCTCTTATTAGAACACCAAATCTTATCATCTCCATCTATTTTTAACTTCAAATCTAAATGGCGAAAATGTCAAAAACTGTTCCTCAAAAGAAAAATGCTTCTTCATCGCGGCCGGCCGGCGACAAAACACCGGTGGAGCCGTGCCGTGAGGAGTTTATTCCCGGGGAGGTGCGTCCTCACTTCTGACTTTAAGACCGACAAAACTTCATCGGTCCCTGGTTGATGCGAGCCAATGTCGAGGTATATATGCTCGATAACTGAGAGCTTCCTTAAGCAGGTGAAGAAAGACTGCAACTGGGAAGGCAAAGAGGTGGTGATTCCGGCCCCCGAGGAAGACATCACTACCCACGTGGAAGGGTTTCTGAGTATTTACACTTACCCTTTTACGTGGGCCCCCTCGATCCCATTATCGTCGATTTCTGCCACAAGTATCAAATAACCCTATGTCAAATCCATCCCTTCTTTTGGCGGATTTTTATTCTGCTCCGATATTTCGTGAGAAAAGTCGAGGGGATGCCTTTCACCCTCGACCACCTCATCAGGTTATATAGCCCCTACCTCTATCGAGGCGGGTTAATAAAACTTCAGCGCCGGGCTACCAAGGTATTTTTCTCGAGCATAGATGATGACAAGGACCGAGGCTGGATGGGATGGTTCGTTCGACTGAGGACTTCCGACCTAATCCCGGAAGAGAAGATGTCATTCCCGAGAAATGGAATATGAAGTGTAAGTACAATCCCAATGTTAGCTTCTATTTATTGTTTTGCTCCTTTGATTCTTCTCATCGATATCCTTTTCCGTGATGTAGCGGTCGCTTGGATGTCCGGTGCAATTCCTAACCTCGAGAGCTGGGTTCGAGACCTGGCCTCGACCTATACGTACGTCGAGCGCTCATGGCACGATTATTAAAGGGCCGATGGGAGGCCAAAAATCATGGCAAGCCCCTTTTCCATGTCTTTGATGATTTTGTTAAAGCATTTCTTACTTAATTTCCTTTCATACAGGCCTTGGCAAATATGTTTTCATGAGGCCCCTATCTGGTGAGGAGGAGATTTCGATCCCGGCACCGAAACCGGCGAAGGACAAAAAGAGGAAAAATACCTCAACCTCCGAGGATCCAGGACCTAAGAAGAAAGCGGATCGTAAGCCGAAGAAGAACATCATCCTTCTGACCGAAGACTTTGTTCAGCGTCTAAGGGAGGAAGACGAAAAAGAGGAAGAAAACAACTCTGGCCCGGTGGCCCGAGTGGGAATGAGCATCGAGGCCCCAAAGGCCACTGAATCGGTGAAGGCTGCAAAGACTCCATCTCGAGATGAGGGGGTCTCGGGAAAAGACTTGGGCGAAGTCCCCGAGTCATCGAGGATTGAATATGCCTCCCACCATAATGAGCCAATAGTGGGTACAGTTGTAGGGGCTGGTCTCGAGGCCCTCCGAGATGGAGAGAACCCCCCAAGTGATCTACTTGGGGCAATAGAAATTGGAGGCTCCCCACTGCTCCCCTCATTTTCTGAGGAGATGATTCAAGAGGCTTGGGCCTTGAAGACCCTCTCCATCGAAGGGGGCCACGGAATGGAGGATCCCTTCCGTGATTACTTTACTGGGGCCGAAGATGCTACTGGCGTGAGCGACTTGGAGGACTCGAGGAAAGACTCGGGCGAGGCATCGAGCCTTTTCAATGAAGCGCAGCAAGCTCTGAATCGGGTAAGCCTTAACTCCCCTTGTTGGTATTACTCTTGTGTTCATTTTTCTCTTCCTGTCTAACTTCTTTTCTTCTTTCTGCGTAGGCCTCAGCGCTTCATCAAGAAGTATTTTCTCAGTCTTGAGCTGAGCTGAGTCGGTACGAGGCCGACATTCAAAGGCTTACCGAGGAGAGGAATGCCCTCAACCTTCTCGGTGGGCAAAAAGAAGAAGAGATCAAGGACCTCCGAGCCGAATTGGCCACGGCTCACAAAGATCAGACTGACCTGATCGAGCAGGTAATGAAAATCTTAAAAGCTCATAGGCTCGATTCGGGAACGGTGTCTAACATTTCAATCTCACAGCTGCAGCATAAGGTCGAGAGGATCGAGCAGTTCTGCGAGGAGGTCAACATGATGAAGGCGGAGTCCTTGGGGTGGAAAGAAGGTATGGATCGCTTTGTTGTAGAAGAGAGACTGCTCAAGCCCAATTGGCATCGATCGAAAGTCAGCTTCGAGGCATGAAGGAGAAGAGCTCGGTTCAGGCAAAGAAAATAGAGGAGCTCGAGGCTCGGTTGGCTTCCGAACTTGCAAAGGCCAAATCTGAAGCCGAAAAGTAAAAGGCCGAGGCAGATGTGATCGTGGTCGTCTACTGGGCCGATGCTAAAGCCGCTCAAGTCCAAGCGAGAGAGGCAGCCGATACCACTCAAACACGAGCATATTGGATTTTTGAACTCGCCAAATGCCAATCTCGTAGGGAAACCCTCGAGGAGATCCACGCTCGAGGTTTCAATCTTACCGACGAGATAATAAAGGCTAGAGAGCATGAAACTGATGCTGGAGCGCTGGCCTCTTCCGATGATGATGATGATGATGATGGCAGCAAGAGCGGGTTTGAGAATGGGGAGGACCTCGATTTTAAGATCTTTTTAATTGATCGAGCTAAAAACCATTTTAGAGACAGGGACTTTGTGGCCGACTTTACGCCACCCCTCGTACCCGAGGTCGAAAAAGAACTATTATTAAAGTCGGGTACATCATCGGGGGTGTGGACCCTTTACACAGACGACGCTTCGAACGTGAAGGGGTACGTGCTAGGCATCGTTTTGAAGCCGCCCACGAGTAATACAATTAGATAAGCTATCAAACCTTCCAAGTTAAGTAACAACGAGGCCGAGTATGAAGCCATGATTGCAGGTCTCGAGCTAGCTAAAGGTTTGGGAGCAGAGGTCATCGAGGCCAAATGTGACTCCCTGCTTGTAGTAAACCAAGTCAATAGAACCTTCGAGGTTTGAGAATATCGAATGCAGAGGTACTTGGACAAATTACAGGTGACTCTACATTCATTTAAAGAATGGACCCTACAACATGTGCCTCGAGAACAAAACAGCGAGGCCGATGCCTTTGCAAATTTGGGTCATCAGTCGAAGACGACGAGATTAGCTCGATGACTGTCATACAACTTTCAAGGTCAGTAATCAAAGAAGTCCACGCCGAAATCAAATCCACAAGTCTGACGTGGGATTGGAGGAACAAATATATCGAGTACTTAAAGAACGAGAAGCTTCCATCGGATCCTAAGGAATCGAGGATTCTACGTACGAAGGCCGCACGATTCACATTAACCGAAGATGAAACACTATATAGAAGGATGTTCGATAGACCATTGGCAATATATTTGGGACCCGGAGATACCGACTACGTCCTACGAGAAATCCACGAGGGCACCTGCGGAAATCATTTCGGTACCGAATCATTGGCTCACAAAGTCATCAGAGCAGGATACTATTGGGCCGATATGGAAAAGGACACAAAAGAATTTGTTCGAAAGTTTGACAAATGTCAAAGGTATGCGCCGATGATTCACCAACCCGGAGAGCAAATCCACTCAATCTTATCCCCATGGCCATTCATGAAATGGGGAATGGATATCGTCGGCCCTCTACCATCGGCCCCAGGTAAAGCTAAATTTATTTTGTTTATGACTGACTATTTCTCTAAGTGGGTTGAAGCACTTGCTTCCGAGAAAATTAAAGAGAAAGAAGTCATAGACTTCATCTGGGACCACATTATATGCCGATTTGGGATGCCTGCCAAGATCGTATGCGACAATGGAAACCAATTCCTCGACAGCAAAGTAACATAGTTTCTCGAAGATCACAAATTAAAAAGGATCCTGTCAATGCCATATCATCCTAGTGGGAACGGACATGCCGAATTGACAATCAAGACCATCATTCAAAATCTAAAGAAAAGATTGAACGACGCTAAGGAAAAATGGAGAAAAATATTGCCCGAAGTCCTTTGGGCATATCGAACAACGCCAAAATCCAGTACGGAGGCAACACCGTTCTCTTTAGTATATGGCGCCAAAGCTCTGATCCCGGTTGAAGTCGAGGAACCCAGCGTCAGATTTCGATATGCAACGGAAGAGTTAAATTACGAGGCTATGAATACAAGCCTCGAATTGCTAGATGAAAAACGAGAAGCTACCCTCGTTCGAATGGTCGTACAAAAACAATGGATTAAAAGGTACTACAATCGAAGAGTCAATCTTGGACACTTTAAAATCAGGGACTTGGTTCTGAGGAAAGTCACCCCCAATACTCGAGACCCAAATGAAGGAAAACTTGGCCTAAACTGGGAGGGTCCGTACCAGATCCTCGATATCATCGGAAAGGGATCCTACAAACTTGGCACGATGAACAGCGATACCAAACAATTAGAGCATATCACTCCTCAAACGATATTACTGTTAAGGTACGACCTTCTCCACTTTCATTTATATTTTATACTAACCATTTGTAGGTGTTTAATCGAAGACATCAAAGGATTCTTCAAACACAAAGTGCTTAGGTCTGAAAGTACGCGTTGCACTCTTTTTCCCTTAGACCAAATTTTGTTCCAAATGGGTTTTTTCGGCGAGGTTTTTAACGAGGCAACCATTTTTTGTGCTAACTTAGAGCAATTCAATAGGTCCCGAGGCTCCTTTACAATCAACCTCGAATACTGGAGGGCATCACCCTCTGATAGTTACAAGGAAAACACTTCATGCCGACAGTGTCTCGATAGGTAAATTTTGTAAGGGTCAAACGGACGAACAAACCATGCCCATGTAGATTACTCGAGTCCTAATGGCAAATATGTACGCATGTTAATCTATTGAAAAAAGTATTTTTCCTTGCCAGATATTTCATGCCTTAGAGAAATTTTTACTTTACAATGCCATGCTTATGATCTATTGTGGAAACTGGCTTAAGGGCCAGTCACAACTAAAGTTCGAACAATTGACCCCGCACTCAGGGACTGCCATCCAAAAAATTGATATGATCGAATTACTAAAACCTCGATCGTAAAGTTCGAACAAGTTCCCTGTTATACTTCGAACTTGTTCGAAGTATCAGTCCCCGAGTGGTGTGTTTGTGGCCTGAGTGCGGGGTCCCTGACCCCGCACTCAGGGACCCCGCACTCAGGCCACAAACACACCACTCGGGGACTGATACTTCGAACTTTCGAAGTATAACAGGGAACAAGCCCAAAAGGCGAATCCCAAGCTAAATGCTATAGCCAAATTAACACGGTTCAGAGACGTCCGATTTCCGTTATAAAACAGGCCTTCGAATAATTTTATAAACCGGTTAAAAAGGCTACCCTCGGCTGAATTACTAAGGGTCTCGATAATATTGATCCTCGAAAACCCTAATGGGTACAAAGTTGTTCGAACTCTCGAACAAATTCTTTATTTTATGCTAAGGCATTACGAAACAAAGGGTCTCAATAATATCGACCCTTAAAAACCCTAATGGGTATGGAATCGTTCGAACTCTCGAGCAAATCCCTTATTTCATGCTAAGGTACAACAGATTTTATATGATTAAAAAATAAACTTTTCAAGCCGAAAAGGGGGAGAATGCCATTCTTTTTACTATGGCCGTATCGACCTATGTCAAGAGCCTAAAGGGTTATTTTATTTTTGAGTTCGAGAAATCATCCTTACTCAATTAAAATCTAAGGGTTACCCTACTCCGAGTTCGAGCAAGTACTCACTCGATTAAGACTACACTAGTCCGGCTTCGATCAAGTTGCCTAAGCCTCGAACTTATGAGCAAAATTTTCATAAAGTATGAATGAAACAGAATTTTCACGAGGCAGGAAGTAGAATAAAGACAAATCAAAGAGAAAAAAGATCTTTTTATATATACGAAGATATTTACAAGAACCGATCAGGGTTCCGTAATGATGGCAGTAAGAGCGGGTACAATTTGATCTTGTAGGCCGAGCTGTGCCACGACCCTCGATCGAATAATATTTGCCGAGCTTCCTGGATCAATTAAAACATGTTTAACCTGAATTTTATTCATAAGGATAGAGATTACCAAAGCATTATTATGGGGTTGTGAGATCCCTTCTGCTTCCTCATCATTGAATGATAAAGTGCCTTCTGGCACATAGTCTCGAGCTCATTTTTCCCTGGTAATTGATACTTTAGTGTGTTTGAACATGGGCCTTTGTGGAATATCGACCCCACCAATGATCATGTGAATCACGTGTTATGGTTCTTCCTGCTCGTTTTTCCTATTTGCATCCCTGTCTCTGAAATGGTTTTTAGCTCGGTCGCTCAAGAATTCTCGAAGGTGACCCTCGTTGAATAGACGGGCCACCTCCTCCCTTAGTTGTCTGCAGTCTTCGGTTCTATGACCATGTGTACCATAGTATTTGCATATTTGATTGGGGTTTCTTTGGGATGGATCGATTTGTAGGGGTCTGGGCCATCTAGTATCGTTGATTCTCCCAATGGCTGACACAATACCTGATGCGTCGATGCTGAAGTTGTATTTTGATAATCATGGTGCTTCTGTGGGATTGGCATGTTTATCGAAGCCACTTTTGCTCATGATCCCTCAAGAGCTATGTCCTCGATCGTTCCTTCGATCATTTCAGATGGGATTGCGTCCTGGGCCGCTGTTTTTATGATCTGCATTGTATGGTTGATACCGATCTCTGTTCGACCGGGGTTCTCTGTCGATATCCCTTTGAGTTCTGTTGACGGGCCTGTTTGGATAAGCGGAACCAAAAGGGGTCCCCAATTGATCATCCTCAACCCTGATCTTTGACTGGTACCAATTATGTACATCGGCCCAGGTTACCGCTGGATATTCAATTAAATTCTGCTTTAGCTGTCGTGATGTCACCGTACTTCGTTCGTTCAAACCTTGAGTAAAGGCTTGAACAACCCAATCGCCCATGACTGGTGGTAGTTCCATGCATTCCATCTGGAACCGAGATACGAATTCCCTCAACATTTTGTTGTCTTTTTGTTTCACCTTGAAGAGGTCTGACTTCTTAGTCGCAACCTTTATTGCTCCGGCATGTGCCTTTACGAAGGAGTCTGCAAGCATGGCGAAGGAATTGATGGAATTAGGCGGCAAATTGTCATACCATATCATTGCTCCTTTCGATAAGGTTTCTCCAAATTTCTTCAGTAAAACAGATTCAATCCCATTATCTTCCAAGTCATTCCCTTTTATTGCGCATGTATAAGAAGTGACATGCTCATTAGGGTCGGTGGTCTCATTGTACTTAGAAATTTCTGGCACTCGAAATTTCTTCGGAATGTGTTTTGGAGCCGCACTTGGAGGGAAAGGCTTCTGTACAAATTTCTTTGAGTCCATACCCTTTAGAATCGGCGATGCCCCCGTTATTTGGTCAACCCGGGAGTTGTATGTCTCTACTTTCTTATCATTTACCTCGATTTTCTTTTCTCCTGATTCAATCCGTTTAGTGAGCTCCTCGAGCATTTTCATAATGGCGGGGTCAGTCCCCGATTCGTTGGCGTTCGACCTTTTCGGGACATGCTCGGTCCTGTGGGCGACTTCTGGTTCGATCCAACTCGGTGTTCGGTGCTGATTTTGTAGTTATGCTATAGCGGCTTGTTGAGCTTGTAACATTTCAAATATCAATTGGAGGCTAACTCCACCATCTTCTCCGCCCTGCGTACCTCGACTACCTGATCGAACTTCCCTCCGTACGCTACCTTCAGGATCAACGCCCAAATTTGCATTTAAGGCGACATGTGAACAGAAATCGTCGGGATTTGCAATTGGTTCTCCCTCGAGGTCAGCCTGAGGCACCTCGATCCTCGGGGTGGCTATATTGTCATTTTTCCCGTGAAATCTGAGGCCTTCGTCACCATGTGTAGGCACTGCTTATGAGTTTGACATGTTTATCCTGAAAATAAAGATTCTTACGAGAACAAGTGTAAAGCGATGTGTGTTATCAGAATCAGTATTAAGCAATCACTATTATCCTTAGCCCCACGATGTGCGCCAAACTGTTTAACCCTAAAAATTAGATAACAATTAAACTTATAATTTTGTTTTAAGGACACGTGATTTCACCTAATACCAATTGATAGATGTGAGGATAAGTAATAGAAATTAACAATAAAGTAAAGCAAACCAGTAATAGAATGGAACTCAGCCCTCAAGTTTGGATACCCTCGAACTGGTTGATGCAAGAGCAATTAAAGTATGACAAGCTGATGAACAAAAGTATAAACGAGAAATAGAATTATATTGCTTTGATATCTATCCACAGTGTTTTCTACAAATGATTAGAACCCCACTTTATATAGTAGAGAAATTCTATTTATGGTATAATTCTAATTACAGAAGGAAATTCTATAATTAGCTGATTAACCGTTTCTGATTTGATCCGTTTCGAGATTTACGCCATGATCCTCGACCAGTCACCGAGATTTACGCCATGATCCTCGACCAGTCACGGATATCTCGCCTTTCTGTTATTATGCTATCTTCGATCTTGCTCGATGTCTGTCTCATTTGGTTTCGATCACTACTAACCTCGATCTCGACAGGTACCTCGATTCTGAACTCGGTACCGTATCCTCGTGATTTAGTTTGTTCCGTTACGAGGCCGTCCTTCGATGCAACCTCCCGGTCTCGGTCAAATAGTAAAATCGGGTGGGGCCGATTTTAACCGTATACAATTTCAAATATATAATTCTTTTAATTAATATTATAAAAATTTTCGGTGAAAGATAAAATTACCGACATAATAAGTTTTGTTTCGTACACTTTATTGCTATGAGGACGTTAGCAATGAGCTTATGTTTCATGTTTGTTTAGCCAGTGAACCACATTTACATATTACATAATGTTGTTTGATTTAAGTGAATCGTCTGTTTATAGTTTAGTGCTTGTTTAGGACGAACTTTTTAAAATATAGTGTTTGTTTGTAACAAACTTTAATTTGAAATTGTTATTCTTTTTGTTACAAATTTAAAATTGTATTAAATTTAGTTATTTTGTACTTTTATTTGTCACCAGTTAAAATTATTCTAATATACTAACTAAATAATACTTATTGCCAATACAAGGTGTTAAAGTTATTTAAAAATTTAATTATTGTCTATTACAAATAAGAATGTTAATCAAATAGAAAGTATATAAACTATATACTATTACTATGATGGGAGGACTATATTTTGCTTTGTTCACCTAGCCATCTCAGATTCAGTCAATATGGAAACAACTGTAAAATTACAAAACAATTAATGTATACTTATTAACAAAATACAAAAATATTCATCTGGCTGGGTGATAAAGCTATTAGTAATTCAAATAGGTTAAGTAGAATAAATAAATATAACTAAACTTTGATTGTTCCTCTTCGCAAATTAATAAGATATCCAATCATCTAATTAAGCTTGACAAATGAGCCACTGTACAATAATCCGTACCGATCTTATTCTCTACTTTATTTATTCATGTATAATAGTTTATTCAAAGTTTTTTTCGAAAATATGTAATGATAAATTTTACAAAATCGTATACTACATGACTCGACATAAACGTGCAACGCACGTGCCGAGAAACTAGTTATTATATAAAACAAGACAAATAAAGTAGTCCATATGTCCTAATTTATGTGGAATCGTTTGAATTTGTAAAAATAGTACGAGCTAGCCAGTTTTCGAACTGGTAATTCAAAAATAGTCACGGTTTGTAAAGTCATTGAAAAATAGCCATTATTTTGCTGCAACACGGACCGGTCCAGCATAATATACTGGAGATTGATGCACATCTGTATGAACTTCCAGCATATTATGCTGGAACTCCAACACGCGGAATGTTCCAGCATAATATACTAGAGATTGAAGCACTTGTGTATGAACTTCCAGCATATTATGCTGGACCGGTATATTATACTGGAACTCCAGTATATTATGATGGATTTATCTTTACATGAAAAGTGGCTAAATTTCGATTACTTTTGAAACTGTGGCTATTTTTTAACTACCACTTATAAATTTGGCTATTTTTGAATTTCTTCCTTTGAATTTCGATAGTCAGATTTATTTTTTTTTACTGTGATCTTTTCATATGCCTTTTGAAAATTTTGACTTATTAATAATTGTGACTTATAGTACTTTTTACGTAATTTTTAAATATATAGTTTTTTAAAAAAAAATCTTAAAGATTATATGTCTAAATTCACTGTTAAAATTAAGGAGTTTGGCGAAATAATAGTTTTGTAGATATAAATTACTACTCCTATATGTCTCTATTATTACTAAAGGGAAGTTTTAGCTTAACTGGTAAAGTTACTGTCATGTGACTAGGAGGTCATGAGTTCGAGTCGTGGAAACAACCTCTTGTAGAAATGAAGGGTAAGGTTGCGTACAACAGACCCTTATGGCCTAGCCCTTCCCGGACCGCATGCATAGCGGGAGCATAGTCCACCGAACTGCCCTTATATATCTCTATTTTTTTTGAAAAATATATAGTTAAACGAGGCAGAATAGCTTCCTGGCCACTTAAACTTGTAAGGGTTTTAAAAGCCGATACATGAACTTTCAACTTTCTCATTTGAACACTCGAACTCATTTTCCTATAACAAATAAACATATTTGACCATTAACCATCGCGCGTGTATTACACATACACATACGTGTCCATCCCATCAGCAACTGACCAATGGATGTCTTACACGTCAAGGCCGCGAAAACCCTAACCCAACAGATCGGGGTTCCCTCTTTTATTCCATAGACTGACCCCCACCCCTCATTTTAACCTCTCTTTAACCAAACCCTCACATGTTAAACCTGGGTTACCAATGGGCTAACAATCATTCATTCTCTTCCAAAATCGATCATAATCACTCGCCCATTGTTTTGTTTTCGTTTATTATATGTTAATCTCGTTCCGATCGAGCTTTGTTTGGTCCATGATTTCGATTCCAGTGACGCTATATGATCTGAAGGTTCGTTTGTCTCTTTTCGATTCCATAATTTTCACGGTCTGGAAAAAGGAAAAAATTAGAAATAAAGCTTCAAATTCTACAAAATGAAGGAATGGAGCTTCAGATTTTACAAAAATGGAGGAATATAGTATTTTAGATGGAATAAGGAAGAAGACACTTAAATACAACCCATTTTGTACCATTGGACGTTGGGAAGGGGGCTTTCACGCTCCTATGCGTCGTGTTCCTCATGCAGCCTGCTGATTAGGACCAACTGATGCCACATGGTCATGGTCAATAGTCAAATATGTTTATTAGTTACCGAAAATATAAATTTGAATGTTCAAATGGGAAAGTTGAAAATTCATGTATCGGCTTTTAAAAACTCTACAAGTTTAAGTGGCCAGGAAGTCATTCTGCCGTTAAACAAGGGTGAATGACACAGTTACCCACAAAAATAAAACTATTTACCCTTATCTACCTATTTATTTTTCTACCCATCAAACTAATTACATTTCCTACCCATAGTAGTTTTGTGGGGAATTTTCTCTTTTTTCTCCAATTCTTTTTTATTTCTATGCTTCTTTTCTTTTTTCCTTTTTTTCTTTCTTTTTTCTCGTTTTCTTCTTGTTTTTTTTTTCTTTTTTCTCTTTTATTCATTTATTTTTGCCCAAATTGTATTATTATTATTTTTACCATAACTTATTTCACACTCAAATTTAACTTCTTCTTTATTATTTTTTATTTATTTATTTTCTTTATTTCTTGTTCCTTTTCTAATTCCACGTGATTGTCATGCAAACATTGATCTCCTTCCCTACAAATATCAGTATACACTCTACCATTAGTAGTAACAAAACCAGTTATGGAGAAAGAAAACATAATCTACGGCCACCAAATCTCCATATATACTAGTTAGAATAGATATGATAATAAAATATTAGAAAATGTAATAAAAATATAAGTAGCAAAAAAAACTTCTAGTACCATATGATACCAACATGGTATACATGTATACCAACAGAGTATATGATTGCTCTAGAATATTGCTACAACTATCTGCGACTATATTACTGTACCAAAACATTAAAGGATGCAATAAAAGTATGAGAAAATTACATGCTCGCATTGCAAGCTAAATATTCGCAAAGCAACTTGCTCATTTCGTATACTAACATGGTATATAGTTGTATGGATCCGTTCCAACAATTGCCTATAACTATAAAAACTATTACATAATACACATAATATATGTCCATCGGCACAAAATAATTTCAGCACTGCAAATCATGTTCATATAAATAATTTCAGAATAGAATTCACTTAAAAATGCAGATAAAACAACCAAAAAAAGTTCAAACTACCATATGATATCAATATGACATATAACTATACCAACATGGTATACATTCTTACTGGTTAATTTTCGACAACTATATGACTACACTACTATTACATAACACACATGCATAAATAGAAAAATAAAAAAAATAGTGTGCCACATATTAATATAATGGAGTAAAGTATTTCAAGATATTGTACTATATTATTATTATTAAAAAAATTAAATAGTGTACCAATTAAATGCAGCTAATACAACTAAAAAATAATTCAACTAACATATGATACCAATATTGTATATAACTATACTAATAGGGTATATAGTTATACGGGGTCGTTCCAACAACTGCATATAAATATAAAAACTATTACATAATACACAAAATATATGTCCATAGGTACAAGAAAATTCAACACAGTAAAACATGATCATATAAATCATTTCAGAATAGAATTCACTTAAAAATGCAGCTAAAATAACAAAAAAATATTTCAACTACCATATGATACCAATATGATATATAATTATACCAATAGGGTATACAGTTCTACTAATTAATTCTACAGTGTACCCATATTAATATAATAATGTATTTCCAGATATTGTGCTATAATACTATTATATAAACAAACGCATAAAGAAAAAATCAAAATGATTACATAATATACATGCATAAAGGAAAATTAAAAAAAATCAAGAAATTGTACTATTCTACTATTACTAAAGAAAAATTAAATAGTATACAAATTAAATGTAGCTAATACAACCAAAAAATGTTCCAACTTACATATGATACCAGTATAGTATATAGCTATACCAACATGGTATACAATTGTACGCAAATAGTTTAAAAAAGATTTTTCTAATTCAATTATTAAACTGAAATAATATCAGTTGTCAATAAAAATTTCAAAAAATTCTAAAAGGACCTAATTGTAAGAGTATACCGTTACATTATATAGTATACTATAATAGTATAACATTGGAATGAACTGTATACCAAAATGGTATATAGTATATCATTTTGATATACAGTACAAATTCTTCTTCGCCAGTTCAACGCAATAAATTATACACTATTGAATTAACCAAAATGGTATATAATATGTTATTTTGGTATATAAAGGATTGGTTCATTCCTTCAAAAAATAATTAATAGTATACTATTGTAGTTAATTATATACTCTTGAATTAATTATTGTATACCAATACAGTATGCAATATACTATTTTGATATACAGTATAAATCTATCTTCTTTGCTACACATAGTAAGCTGCTATGTGTAGCCTAAGAATACAATGAAATGTGAATGAAAATATTTCACATTTGAAAATGTAGACAACAATTGGATAAAAATTAGGACAATCTTTTTGAAATTATGGTATGCACAACTAGGAGTAGGGGTGTACATGGACCGGGTTAGTTCGATTTTTACTAAAATCAAACCAAACCGTTTACATCGGTTTGGATTAGTTCGGTTTTGTCGGATTTTTTGGATTTTTTTGTTACATGAATAATATGTCAATCTTACTTTGTTAAAAAATTTAACATATTATTTTGGTATACAGTACAAATTCTTCTTCACCAGTTCAACGCAATAAATTATACACTATTGAATTAAATATTATATATCAAAATAGTATATAGTATGTTATTTTGGTATATAGTACAAATTATTTCAAGTTTCAAATCTATCAATGGTGGATTTGACTTTTTCAAGAAAAAGAAAAGGACAAAAAGGGAAAAGATAAATTATGTCAAAGGACAAAAAAAAAATAAAGAAAAAAAGAGCCGAGGAAAATAAAATTTCTTAAAAATATATTTCTTGGCATACGTTGAAATAAAATTCAGTATTAGCTAATTTACTTTCTACATATGCTATTAAATGTGCGAGCATAAATATTGATAGATATCTTTTTAATAATAATAATAATAATAATAATAATAATGATAATAATAATATCCTTTTGTTTTCTCCAAACTCATATATTTTTATAATATTCTATATTATTTTTTAATTAGTATTATTATGATAAGATGATGAAAAATATTGAAAAAATGTGATGCACTTAAAAGATATAAAAAGGTAATCTATGAGAACACGAGCTTTCATGCTAAACAATGGGAAAGTAAGAATGGATAGAGCGGGTAAAATAATTGCGGTGCATAGGTATAAAATGTAAAAGAAATTAACCGGATAATTGTTTTGTCTTCTAGCATAATTTACCCGTTTGTTGGCCCTACATCACCGCTTTTTCTCCTCTTGAAAAACAAAGGGAAAAAAAAAAGTTGAATCCAGAAATTAAGAACCAACCACCGTTTTTTACTTTTTAGTTGTCGTGATGCCTGTACCAAACTGAAATTTCCAAAGTAGTAATAAGATGGGAACTCCTCCTCCTATCTCCAATTCCATAGCCTCTCAATTATTCCACTGAGAAAATTCAATCCAATAGCTCATATTCTTTCTTTTTCATCAACTAATTGATTCCCTATTATCTGCTCCAAAGAAGATAACAGTAATGTCGGCCAAAGAAAGCTTGGGGTTAGAGTACTGGCTTCAATGGCAAATTGCCGTGTGTGCTCTAATCTTCATCATCCCAACTGCAGTCGCTTTGAGGCTCATCAATAGGCGAAAGGACACAGAGTATCCTACTAAGTCCACTGATCTGTGGGTCCCCTGTTGGCGAAATCTCCATCCTCTTTGGCTTCTCTTCTTCAGAGCTTTCTCCTTTCTTTCCATGTCCTTCTTGCTTTATCAGACTGTTTCCTACTTTGGCTTCTTCGTCTTCTTCTTCTACACACAGTACTTAATCACCTGCTTCTTTCTAATTCTCTCCATATACTTGTGTACTTATTCATAATTCAGAATCTGATATTCTAATTAATTGCTTAATTTCCAGGTGGACGTTTGCTTTGGTTGGGGTCTATTTTGCTGTATGTATGGACACATAATATCAGTCTTCTCTTGCAGCTCAATTTTTAGTGAATACTCTTATAGAGTTAATATGTTTTGCGGTTGATAGCTGACCATAATATGTGCTTGCATTGCAGCTGGGAACCATTATATCGGCGCGGGGATGCTGGTTGTATACAAGAAATCCCCTCTCCCGGCGCGGGGAGAGAGAGAAATTTCTTAAAACTGCTGCTCAAGAGAATAGTAGCTATGGGACATCCTCTGAGCAAAGACTTGGATTTTGGGAAAACTTTATGCAAATTATTTATCAGGTTAGCGTTAGAAACTACTGTCAAATTTGGATGTTTTCACAAATTCCCATACACTTATTCAAAGTGTGGGATAGCTGCAATGAAACTTGTATGAATTCCTAAGTTTAGCAAGTTAGAAAGGCAGGATTTTTCTTGTGAATATTGTTTGGTGGATGGTCTGAAACAACTTTGTTAGCCTAATTGCAATAACAACTGCTTAATTCAGCAACAATTGAATTAAAATAATATAATACTTCCTAAATTATCTCTGATCTATAGGCTAATCTGTCACGATAATCCAAATAGCTAAAAGCTGTTTTTAAATTGATCAACTCACATGAGATCACTGTTAGAAATTTGACACAATTTTTTTCTTTTCATAGACTAGTGCAGGTGCTGTTATGCTGACAGATATTGTCTTTTGGTGTCTATTGCTCCCATTTATGACTGGCGAAAATTTTAAGCTCACCCTGGTGAGTCATCTTTATTTGAAATGCTGTGGCGTTATGTGCGTCATGTTTAGCTTTCACTGCATTCCCTTTAGAATGTTACTCTTCCTCTAATCATCTATAGAGAATCTTTTATTTCTAGCAAGGATATGCATCGTTCCACGTCAAAAGTTCACTATAATAGTTTATATGACTCAAAGTATCAGTTATTTCATGTGTTCCATCTAGGACAGTCTAGATTATGCACCAAATCATGGTTATTTCTCAAAGGAGAGTGATATCGTCAGCTGTTACACAAAGCTTTCACAGAAAACTCAAATAGGGCGTATTGATAGTCGCTTCTAATTCATGAAGATCTCATGCCAACCATTAATCCAGAAAAAAATGGGGGGGAAAGAGCGAAACAGGGAGGGGGAGCGAAACAGGGAGGGGACGGGTGAACTCAGCTATGATCATGGTATTTGCATGAGAAAGTTTGGAACTTTATATGAGCACAATATTTTTGTTCCCTAACATCCTTGAGGAACATATTTGTTGTCATCTTAGAACACTGAGCATAGTTACTAAGTAATTGCAAGCTTACCTCCTAACCGTCTAAGAATTTACACTATTGTTGGAAAAATAGCATTTTGCATTCTGAATACCAACTTTTTAATGATTTAACTCCATACTTACAAGTTTCTATTTATTTCCTGAAACAACATTATAAAGATGAAATTCCATAGTTCTCATAACATTATCAGACTGTGAAAAACTCAAGTTACAACCTCAAATTCAAATGTATCGTTCAAAATACAGCTCTAACTCAAAATAAATAGATGATCCAAAGATGCCTGCCCTTTATTAGGTAACAAGTAGCATTTTCCTTTTAAAATCTTATAGATAAAATGAGCGACATTAGGTCAATGACTCTTCTTTTTGGTAACTGCAAATTTTATTAATTACCAAAGTAGCAATACAATCCCATAGCTTAGCCAACACAGCTAGCTATCCAAAGAAACTAAGAAACAAACAAAACCAAACCAGGAACTAGGCGATCTAGCAAGAACATATATTTTTGCAGTACATTTTTTATTCTAGGTGAGGCTCTAACACTGTAAATATATGCAATCTCCCTGGCAATACTTTCCCATCTTCTACTTGATTTCTCAAAGACTCTTGTTTCTTCTATCCAAATAGTATGCACACATTCAGCTACACTATTCGAAAATCTGAGAAGCTTGTGATTTCCCTTTGGAACTTCTGATCATCCACTGCAAGTGTTGTTTATTGCTCTTAAACAGTGACGAGAGGGAGGGACCATGATGATGGATTAAGAATGCATTTCTTTCTGAGCACAAATATGTAATTTTACAAAGTCAAAGCAAAGGGAATTCAACTTGCTATTGTAGTTAATACTTAAATCAGCAAATACTCTTGTGGCTACAAAATAAGATTGCACGCTTTCAGCAAATAAATGGAGTTCCATTGTTAAACTTGCACATATGGCTCTATCAGAAGACTCTAAAGTTCAATGATCTTTGATGTAAATTGAGATGTTTTCCTAGTCGTTGAAAGAATTCACATAGTTGAAACGTGGAAGGCGTTATTCTTTTTGTTTTCTTAGCTTCTTGTATAGGGACATTTTTTTTAATGGAAGTGGTCCGAATCATTTTCGAATTGCAGCTTATTTTACTCAAAAACTTCTCTAATTGTTAACTTTTGTTGAAATGGCAGCTAATTGGATGCATGCACTCGGTAAATGCTATTTTTCTTCTTCTTGATTCAGTCCTGAACAATCTTGTAAGTGCAACAGTTTCTCATATGCCCATGCTTGCCCCAACAAGCTTTTTGGAGACCCTTACAGTGCTTGCTATAAGTAGTCAATAACCTGTAAAATCTAAAAGGAGAAGGCTGTTTTGTGTTTCAGCAATTTACTTGGTTTGGTCTCACATATTTTGTGCTGTGGAGCTGTTGTTATGTTGTTTTCCAGTGGACTCTACACGCGTGCTGCTTAAATTGGTAAATAAATATGTACCCATCATAAGCACATTCATATGTAAAAAAAAAAATTACTTTTCTGTGGTTAATTGAAGTTCCCTGTTGCGCAGGTGGCCGTATCCTTTCTTGGAACTTAACACTCCATGGGCACCTTTGTGGTAATGCCTAAAGACATGACTTCTCTGTTGACATTCTTGAGTCCTTTACAGTTTAGATATCCTAAAATGTAGAAGTTGGTTTCAGGTATGTTGGATTGGCTGTGGTCCACATCCCCTGTTACGGAATATATGCTCTGCTTATCAAAGCAAAAGGCTGGCTGTTCCCGAGAATGTTTCCACAGGCATTTCTTAGGTCATATTATTGATCTTCCTGCCTTTTATGAAAACTTCCCAGTTCAATCTCTAAATCTTCAAGATTTTCTTGGTCATATAGGAGTGATATAGGATAACACGGAGTTTAGACTTCTTAGCATTGGCATACGGCAAACATGCCCCTCAAAATGCGCCTTTTGCTAATGTATCATCTATCTTATGGCATGCAGTGGCAGGATTGCAATGGAGAAGAAGCATACTTAAGCAGAATATAATGATAAAGTACTCTAATTTGAGGTTGCTGTTGTTGTATCCATATACAAGAAACAATATATAATTACTTTTCTCAGTGACACAAGTGTACTAAACAAACTTCAATATATAATACACTCGTAGGCACCATGTGGTTGCCCAAAAGCAATGGTTAGATGAGTCCAATTTCAGGGTTGCTGTTAAACAACCTACCTCAAGCTAGTGATACTTATGAACACAGTGTAAGCAAAACAGAATAAATTGGCATGCAAACTAATGTATTCAATTAGGTAAGAATAATAAAGTGAAACACATTTATTCTACAACAAAGACCAGTGCTTTAAATTGTTTCCAAGCTCATTCCCATAATATTCTAACCAAAACAGCTACTAGCTTGAATCACATCATCTGTAATTTCACTTAAATTCAAAAGTGGGAGGTATAGGCGAATCAAAGCTCTCCAAAATCTCCACCTTTGATCCTCCGCCAGTCTTCTTCTCTTCCTCTTTCTTTCCTTGCCCAAACAACCCTCCAAACCACGACGATGAAGACGAAGATGACGCCATCAATTCTTGTGGGGCCTGACTACCCGGAACATGGGCTTGGGGCCCACCTGGCAACCCTAAAGGATCATCAACAAAAATTGGGGCTTCCTGAGGAGGAACCATAACTTTATTCAACATAATACCAGCACCTTCAATGAGCGCAAGGAGGACCCCACCGAACATCGCGGATCTCGACGCTGCACGTACACCTTGCCGCATCTGAAGAAACCCTCCGGTGGCGGCGCCTGCGAAAATAGAGTTCCAAGGATCCTCTTTTTGTCGGACGTAAACCATGGTACAGTCAAACACGGAGAATAAACCGCCCCATACGGCGAAGCTACCGCCGATCCTCGGCGCGTTCATTCGAACCGCTTGTGTTCCGCCGATGAACCGCTCGCCTTTGGGTGAATTGTAGATTCCTTTGATGAAGTGGAAAGCGGAGCCGCCTACAGCGCCCATGCCGAATGCGCCACCAAGATCGTCGAGGATGCGATCTGGACATGGTTCTCTAGAAGTTTCTGGCGTTCCCATTGGAGAGAAGAATAAGAAAAATAGGGTTTTGGAGGGGTTTTGGGGAAGAGTTGGAAGCCGTCATATTTATACATTTTTAATTAACTTGAATGAAAAGGCAAATGGCTGCAAAGCAAATACCCTACTCTGCCTAAAAATTGGGAATTAAGCGGGCGTTTGGCATAAGAATCGTAAAAATTCTAAAATAGGGGTATAAAAAATTTGAAAGCGAAAATGGTATTTGAAATTTAGAGTCTGTTTGGACATAAGAAAAATTTTATTTTATTCGAAATCAGTGTTTGGCCATAAATTTTCAAATTTTCACTTGAAGATGAATTTTGAAATTTTTCGAAAATTTGAAAAATTCCAAAAAATTATTTTGCAAAATTTTCACACAGATCACTCACAAAACTTCAAAAACAACCCAAAATTATATTTATGTCCAAATACAACTCTAGTTTTCAAATATCATTTTCGCTTGAAATTTTTTTCACTTTTTTCTGGAATTTTACAATTCTTATGTCCAAACGTCCACTTAGAGTTGTGTTTGGACATGAATATAATTTTGGGTTATTTTTGAAGTTTTGTGAGTGATTTGAGTGAAAATTTTGAAAAATAATTTTTTGGAGTTTTTCAAAAGTCCAAATACCTATACGGCCTCTTAAACTTGGCTCAAATTTCCATTTAAACACTTCAACTAAGGCCAGTACCTATTGTATACTTTAACTTAATGTATTATGTATCTATTAAACACCTCATGACAGGTGGCACGATGTGTTATTTGCACTTAAGAGTTCGGCGCGTGAACAAGAAATGTTATATTTTTTCTGTTTTCTTCGAGACATTTTTTTTAATTCTTTTTCTTTCTCCTTCATTTCTCATCGCTACCTCCATCCCTGAGTTGAACACATGCCTACAGTTTCCGGATGCTGATAACTGAGGAAACATGAAGAAAGGATCAAGATTCTTGAAGAAAAGGAAGTCGGCGTCTACGAATATAAGTTTATCATATTCCTCATAATTTCCTCTAGGGCCTTTCTATAGAACTTCTAATTATAGAAATATAAATCCATTAAATAGTTTAATCAAATGCAGCTTCCAATTGTTTTGATAGCAAGATATAAGAAAAGTAGCAGGCATGAAAAACGATACCAAAACACAAACCCAAAGATAAATTGTTCAAAAAATACTTTATTTAAATTCCATCCAAAGATCTGATGCCTAAAAGAAGTGAATCAAATTGGATTAGCGGAAAATAAACTCAGCAATTTCAGAAAATAATCAAGCAAACTCGAGTAGATTTTGCAACGAGAAACCCAGCAAGAAAAGCGCAGCAATTTCAAATATCAACTCTGTAAAATTGATTCAATTTTACACCGATAAAACTTAACAAGAAAAATTCAGCAATTTCAGACATCTAAAACATGAATTAATTTTGAAGCTACAAACATGGAGTTCAATCCAACAATTTCGCCGGCATCGAAATTCTCCGTCCAGATGTGAAATTTAACGGCGAAGATGTACAGCTACAAACATGGAGATTTTTCAACCAAAAAGACAACAATATGCTTTTTGTTTGGACATAGCTAGAGAGAGGTGGAAAAATATGAATGGGCAGGGAAAAAGCAGATAGCTTCAGAAAAGAGAGGGGAAAAGAAATGGCTGTCCGAAAAAGATGAGTTTGGTAGGTGGGTGGGGGAGTAAAGTTTTTAATATTTTTTTAAATATTTTTCAATTTGGATTATTTAACCTTAAATAAAGAAAAAAAAAATGGGCACAACCACGTGTCACTCTTTAATTCGATATTGTACCACATTATCTGAAAGTGAACACCACGCACTTACCTTTTTACACTGGGTGAGTGTGAGGTATTTAATAGGTACATATTGCATTAAGTTAAAGTGTATAATAGGTATTGGCCTTAGTTAAAGTGTTTAAATGGAAATTAGAGTCAAGTTTAAGGGGCGGTATATGTATTTGGCCTTTTCAAAATTTCAAAAAATTCCCAAATGCATCTCCAAGTGAAAATTAGAATTTTTATGAATAAACGCTGATTTCGAAAAAAAGTAAAAATTTTTTGAAAAAAAAAAAATTCTTATATCCAAACGGGCTCTAAATATCAACCACCTTTTGTGGAATCGCTTCAAAGACGGGGTAAAAGTTCCATTAGGACGCAAACTAAAGAAAACAAGAGAAGTATGTGTGGACATAGTTTGGGCAAATCCGAAATCCAAATCGAAGTTTAATTTTTTGGATTTTTGGTTTGATTTTTTGGATTACGGATTGGATTTTAGATTTAATTTTTAAATTTTTTGGATTTCGGATTGAATATTGGATTTGCTACTTCGAATTTTTGGATATCCGAAAATCTGAAAAATTTATACTTTATATGTAATACATTATTCATATGCAAATAATAATAAGTTCAATATCCTACCCATTAGAAATTATCTCATATATTCAATATTAATTACTAAGTTACTGTCAGAATACTTTTTATTTGGATATGATTTTACGATTGCTAATTCTTATGTGCCATATTAATGTCTCTGTTGCATTATTTTATGATGATTTCATTACCTGAATATTTTATTTGAATGATTGTGGTGAGAATGAGGGACCTTTTAGGCAATTTAATATGAATACTTCATTTTGATGTTTATTTTTGGAAGAAGAAAAAATATCTCTCAACTTATAGGCACAAAACCGAAAATCTGAAATATTCAAACCGATTAATCCGAATCCGGACTTAAAAAATCTGATCCAATCCGAGCTTATTTGGATTGGATTTGGATTGTCATTTCTTAAATCTGAAAATCAAAAATCCAAACTGAAATTTTTATATCCAAATCGAACTGCCCAAACGCCCACTCCCAAAAGAGAAGGATGTCTATACGGGTAAAATCAGGGATAGAGTTATCCCGATTTTTCGTTATAAAACGAGGAACGACGTTACTTGTTACTAGCTCGAGTGAGACCGAAGGTACCCATAGATCGGAATCAGGGACAAACAACGATACAACGGGTTTCGGGCATGGCCGAACCCGGAAAGATTCAAGCTTGAGTGAGATGAAGAATCGAGGATAAAGGAAAGGCGATTAAAGGAGACAAAATGGGGAGCCAAAATATCCACCATCAGCCGGATATTGCGGTGTGGATCACGCTCGGTATTAGCTAAAGATCATATTTTTGTGGGAGGAAGGGAAGAAAATAGTTTTACTTTATTTAGACTTGTATAGGGTTAAAACTCCTCTACTGTATAAAGAGGACAATCCTTTCATTTTTTGACATTGTTTTTGACACATATATCAAGGCAATAAAATTTACTTTGCCTTTCAGCAATTGTTTAAGTGTTCTTCAGTTGTTCACTCATTAGCTGGATCCGAGCTCTATCTCGAGGGCTCGATTGAAACCGACCATTAGCATTTGAGCCTAACGCATGGCTTAATTACTTTGCCACGTTGGGTTGATCGCTTTATCTCTTTTCGACTCAATTATTTACTGTTTTTTGATTATTTATGTTAAATTAAATCATATATTCTTTAAATCGCGTACAAATTTAATTGTTATCCGTTTTAAGGGTAAACGAGATGAATACCTAAGAATGTTGTTTGTAATTATTTTTATTTTTCTCATTCTCAAAGGGAAAATACTAATATTGCGAAATGTTGTTTGTTTGTAGCGGACATATTTGTATTTTGCCGAAACTTTGTCGAAATGAGCCAGTTTTCGACCCACAATTATCAAAGAGCCAAATAAAAAACAAACACTAAGATTACATATCTATGATTAGTTAATATGTATTTTACCTTATCTTATAATTTAAATATAATAAATTGATACAGTTTGGTGTAAATACTAAATGTGACTAAGACACTAAGTATAGCTGATATTTAAATCCAAGTCCCTACTATAGATATATGTACTATGTCGTATACTAAATGTGACTAAGTATAGCTGATATTTAAATCCAAGTCCCTACTATAGATATATGTACTATGTCGTGTAACACCTATGTTGTAAGCTATATAACCTACAACATGGCGTCAACTCATATGACATAAACCATTTATAAGATTTATACTAGTAGCAGAAAAAGAAAAAATGTCAAAATGTGACATTGGAAAAAAAAAAACATCATACAACTAAAAGAATGTCCACACCAGCTATTATCCAAAAATGAATAATCCTGCAGTTCCCATGTAACGTGAAAAAGAATTCAGCTTATAAAAGGGTGCAATATACTAGAGTGAGAAACTCTCACTTCTTACTACGCCCAGAATGGAGAATACAACCAAACACCTAATATACCACCGGAACCACGACATTAGCCCATAAAGGAGGATGCTAATCCAACACATTCCTACAAGGAAATGCTATTAGACAAGAAAGATACATCACAAACGGAATACTACGCAAATGAATTTGATAAAATAGGAAGCGATGTAAAGGGCAAGGAAAACCTAGGCCCAATCATCCTCTCTCAAGATGATAAAAACCGGCAATATGAACCATGGTGTTTCTCGGTCATTATCAAAAAATTTGGTAGAAGAATGCCACATCATCTCTTTCGATCCAAACTAATTGAACTATGGAATCCCTCCGAACAGTTAATTTTGATTGACTTAAGATGGAATTTCTTTATAGTCAAATTTAGAAAAGAAGAGAACATGATAAAGGCAATACATCAAGGTCCATGGTTCTTATCCGAAAATTTCCTCTCAGTAGGAAGGTAGGAACCAAAATTTATCCCGGAAGAAGCCACAATGTCCTTTACTGCTATATAGGTGCGCCTACCACAACTACCAACTGAATTCTACGACAAAGAGATACTGAAAAAAGTTGGAAGAAAACTAGGAAAACTTCTCAACATTGATACGTGTACATCAGCTACGCTTAGGGGCAGATATGCGAGAATTAATATACAAATTCTACTGGAAACACCAGTTGCGACATCTGTCACCATTGGGGACCACAAACAAGCGGTGGTATACGAAGGGGCAAACATCCTATGCACATGACGTGGGAGGATAGGACACACCCAAAAAGTGTGCACCCACAGGCAAAGGCACCTTCCCCAACACAGAACCAGCCTGAATACTCCTCTTCTAAAGTCAACGCCGACGAGGAAGAGGAATGGAAAATTGTCGTCTTCCCCGTAAGAAGGAAACAGGGACACACCCCACCACAACGCCAAACAACAATAACACAGGAAAGGAAGGAGAAAAGCACCACTTCAACTGGAGGCATCCAAGTACGAATGTTTGATGCAAACTCCGGTAAGTTCCTTGAAACAAAAAATTTCCGTTATAATTCTAAGTCTAATCTTGTGCAGGCTACCAACACAAAATACGGGCCAAGAAAAAATACTCCTTTCTCGATGAGCCAGCCCGCCAAGAATCAGCCCATACGAAAACAACCCAACACAAGCACAAAAAGGAAAGCGGACCCGGAAGGGGAAGACCCAGCTCTTAGCAAAGAAAAGGGACCTACAAATCAAAAAGGGGGTGTCCAAATGTCCCCGGAGAAAATAAAATATCGGGCCCAACGGGACCAAGTTGAGGCTTGTCAGTGCAACAGAAAGCGGCCCACCAAGATCCCAAACCCCCATCTACCACAGAGGGTCACGCCCATTCTATGATCACCACTACCAATGATGACCCCTACAAAGCTACATCACCCCTACCAAATAACTCTATGAAAACTTCCTCCATGGATACTCAAGTGCCATTTCTGATAAACCACCAAAGCTTAGGTGATTTGACATTTTTCGTCAACTCAACCAGATCCACATTTAATTCGAAATCCAATGTATTAGACACAGGTTATGAAACACAAAATATGGGTGTTGATTTAACCCTGATATCAGTAATGACTCTTGATTACCGTCAAAATTCCCTAATTAATACCAGCCCAAAAAAGGGAAAACCAAAAAAATCCAAAAATGGATCTACCCACCAAACCCCCGGTCGTTCTGACTTCCATCCCTCTGCCACAAGACCATACTCTGATGTCTTGGCTAGAGATAGAACTCCACGGCCAGGGCCTGTCCTACAATTTTCAACTAGGAAACTAGCCAATCACTCTCATCATCCAAAACCCGGGCCATCTAGCAAGGGTTACAACAGAAGCCCTAAATAGGGGTTTGGCGACGTTTGGAGCTCATCTTTGGCAATCAATGGTTCTACAGAGCATTTTCAACCCTATGCAACGAACCAACGACACTCCGTCAGTGTACAACCTCATGCAGCAAATCTTCAACTCCATCCCTTTCTTCCCAAACCCAGCAACACCAGACCCAGCGGTTACACCCCAGTTCTCAGTGATGGAACAATGGCCTCAGCAGGACCCTTTGTCTTCAACACCGGAGAAACAACAATCACCTCTACAGGGGAATATCTCGAAGGAGATAACGAAGGCATTAGAGATACTCAAAGGCCAGGAAACCATCAAGGAGATGGAAAATCAGAGCTCATACAGTCCAATGAGAACAGACTCCCTATGGTTAGAGGCAATAAGGCAATAGAATTCAGCGTGGACTACAGCAAGACACTGATACTACTCTGCCCCAAAACCCTTGCCAGATGTGGATTGAACCTGTCACGACCCAAACCGATGGGCCGCGTCAGGCACCCAGTACCTTACTCAACCGAGTACCAATGTAACATATCTTTTTGTATCATACTATTATAGGTAAATGAGCCAGAGAGGCTGTCGTGAGATAAGTAGAATAAAATATGAGGAAATACTCAACATTAGATTATCCAACATGTATTACAAACTTATACATGTGACATACGGGCCTATAAGACCAAAATGATCACTCGTACACTAAACATAGGCCGACAAAGCCATACAATCTTTCACGTATATGACATATGTATAAATGCATGAAATGCAAAAGAAATACGTTAATAAGATTTCTCAGAATGTCATAAGATCAATATGCCTTTCAGATAACTTTATCAACTACGTATTTTTCTGAGACCCGTGAATAGAAGATATAATAATAATTCACATGGGGAATCAAGAATATAGACACCCCTAGTACTTCTATGAATAGAGTCATTTATGAAAGTTATGCGTTTACTCGTTTCGTTTATATCATATGGATCATGCCAAAAAGAAAGAAGGGATAGCCTCAACATACTTGAATTGTTTGACAATCCCTCTAACACACGTTAATTTTGACAACACACGTAACGGCGGATCGAAATAGGGTAAAATTCATATGATATTCTTGAGAAAGCTTGTACCGTACTCCCTTAAAATCACAATTTCACATTGCTATAATATTAAGTAGTCTCGTATGAATTTTGCAGCAATTCACGTTGCTGTCACCTATATAAGTTGCTGAAGCAATTTACATGATAATCTCGTATGATTTCTTTGCCGAAGACTCACCCGTTACTTAGTAGATGTAAAACATCTCTATTCCATTTTGTGAATTAAAGAGAGGTCTTTTAATAGAATTCTTCAACAAGAATGAGATAAGGTGCATGTACCTTTAAATTTTTGTCACCACCTCCTTAAGCACCTAATTAGATGGTTGTTTGCTGCCACAATTCTACAATCCCACGTGGATGTGTTGTCCCCTAATGATTATCGAAAATATAACTTAATAATTATCTACAAACTTCTAATTTAATACCATAATTATCCCCACAATTAATTAATTATCCACATAATTAAGAATTATCTCAAATTACTTAAAATACTACTTACTTTTAACACACTTTCTACACCTTACTATCATGGTCATGTGGTACCTTATATGGTACTAGTCCATAAATACCAGGTATTATAGCTCAGACCGTATTTTATCCCAAATTGACAACCTTCAACGAAACTCATTTTCTTTAATTCGCTTACCCTCTCGCCTTCACGAATTTACCTATCAATTATTTGAAATAGTATAATACTTATAACCTCAAAAATAATCTCATTCTCAAGCTTATGTTGATTAACTTACGACGGAACTTTAACGTACGAAAATGCAGGATGTAACATCTCATTTTCGAGCTTTTATCAATTTACGTATGGCGTATTTTCACGTACAAAAACATATGGTGTAACACCATTCCCCCTTTTAGAATATTCGTCCTCGAATGTTGACTGATACACTTATCATTTTCAAAACCTATGTCTTCCGAATACTTTAGCACCCTCATTGCCATCTAGGCAACTGTTCTATGAATAAATCCAAAGGCCAGGGTATTCTCACATTTAGGCCTCTTTCTCACCCCACGGCCTGTGGTCGGAATTCTTCCAATCTCGTAACTCTTTCTACCTTCTGTCATGTAGCATGTACGACTTCTTCCTTGTATGTGCGCCTATGCGACTCTTCCATCCAGCTTTTAGTCAATCTCTAGGCCTCACTTTGTGAACTTATACAGAATTTTGACAAGTTGTCCCTCTGGGTGCCTATGGCTTTACTACATCTAAATAGGTCATACTATACCATACTCTTACTTCAGTTTATTGTTACTGGGTATGCTACCAAACTCCAGGCTACTCTCGTTGCTTATCCTATATGTATAAATTTCAGTCCTTTAATACTTCCTTGTTACTGTTTATCTTAAGAATGATGGCCTAGTCTCATCTTGGGAGGGGGGGGGTATTCTAATCTTGTGTCATCCGTGAAATCTCCTTTTTTGTTTCAAATTATTACTCAATCGAAGGCCCAAACGTCATCCTTTTTCTATCACAATTACATCTTTATTCTACTACTAGGGCAGCATTTTATCTCTTCTAAATGCTATTAGTCTTAGACTCCCTTGAGTTCACTCAGGCTATACTGAGCTTTCGATAACTTAGAGAAGCCATTAGCTCTCTTGTTTTCATGGGCTTAATCTTGAGGACTTATTCATTATCGTCACCTTCTCACTCGCCCTTTCTTATCCTTACTCCTGTCTTACTAAAACCTTATCGCTTTACCATGCTTTAGCTTGCGACCTACACATATCTATTTATATTACTCGCAATCTTCCTTCAACTTGCTTGCACCATAGATTTTCTTGTGTTATTCTGGAACATCAAGCGAGACATCACATCGTCTCTAACTCTTCTTTACTCTTTTAACTAGACCTCTCGATACATAGAAATCATAGGCTAGAAAATATGCCGCTGACCACGCTGCTATCATTCCTGGATACTGCATCCCAGTGCTTCTAGCCTTCTATCCGAAGTATGGACTATTCACAACCTTCTGTAATTGAGTATCTCGTACGTTGTCCACCTTTACCTTACTTTACCTTAAATTCTCGCATCACATCTTCTATCTTTTTCATGACCTCCCTTACATATAGGTATAATTTATATTCACAACTTGAAGCTCTATTATAATACTTGCACCTTTGGTGCATATACAATCTTGTGAGAGCTTCATACTGACTTCTTATGAGGCTGATACTCTTCTAACTGGCTTAATCGTAGAGCTGGCATAGAATATGGTTGTTGTACTATCTCTCTTGTACCTCTGATATTAAGAGTGATTGGCTATGTTGTCAATCATGATTTCTATAGTTTTTTCTGGGTCCAATAATCAGACTCCTGATTAACTTAGTTGATGTAACTCTTTAGTTTCCTCTTCCCTCTAATCAGCATGTATGTAGGCTTAAGCTATATTCCGATCTGTGATTCATGGTATTAGTTATTACTTTAGCCTTTCATGGGCGATATGGAATATCGATGATAAACAATTTAATCCTTTGTTTATGACATGGACTCAAATCTTTCTTTTAACTTACACTTGAGTCTTCTACGGCGGTATGATTGTCAACATATATGTTGTATGGATAATACTCTAAAATCTTAAGTGCGTTCATAACGTAACTAACTCTGGATTATTGATCGAATAATTCCTTTCGTTCCTTCTCATCTTTCTTTAAACGTAAGCTATTATTTTTCCTGGACTTTCTGCCCTCTTGTTGTATGCATACTCAGCTTATCTTAGTTCCCACGCATGCCGAAACTTTCGTGCAACTCATATGATCTCGAGTATTACTTTTGATTTTACTTCCCGTTCACTAGCCATGGTAGGTGCCACTTTCTTATGGAGTACATACAATATTATAGTGAGACTGTTGTTACAAGACCATTTCCTCTTTAGGTCACTGTGCTTAGGTTGAAGCCTCCTTCCTTATTTCCTTAGCTAGTCTTTCATTGTAGTACCTAGGGAGGACCCTCTGACTCCTGTAAAGCTGCGAGCTTATCACATCATATATTCGACAGAATTTTTGATGTTCTTCCTCGCCTATAATTATCCATAGTTATTTACCTCCACGCCCTTGTGCTTGTAGGGTTGCTTCTGAACTGATATTTTGACTGTCTTCCTAGTGGCACTCTCTTCTATTTCCGTAACACTCATACGGTACCTTTAACTACCCCAACTCCTATCTGAATCTTTCTCAAGGGTCACGATGTCATATCTGCGAGACTGAATTCCCCATGTTGGGGTTCACTATGTTTATCTTGCATGATTTATTGATTTGTCTGTATCTTCTTGTCTAGCCATAACTAGGCTCTTCCTTAATCAACTACTAACTACTCGTTGGCCCATTCTCATATCAATATTCTGCATACTCTTTCTTGGGTTATTTCCTTTGTCTTAACTTACGTCTCGCACTGGCTCCTTATTTATCAATAACATCTCGGGCAGGAACCTTTACTTTCTCTCCTTGACATCTAGTTAGCATAATGTTCTGGAATCGTAGCATATCTATAGGATTTGGATAAGTGCAATATCATCCGTTTCTTATTTTTATCTCATTCTTCTTTTATCATTCCATAGTTACTAGAACCACTTAATTCTGACTTAATGCCACATCACTCCATATTTCCCCTTTAAGGAAGTACTAAGATTTAGTGCTACGATGATCTACGTATAGATGTTTTACCTCTTCATCTTTGGCGTCTTTTCACATCATCGACGACCCATGCTCGCCTTATGGTGATCCTTCTGTACCAAGGATAACAAAATCCCTTACTCACAAGGGTGACACCCAGTGTAACTGGCGCACATAGTCCCTTAAGCTTAACTTTGCTCACACTGCTTGCTTTAGGGAAGCGTCTTCCTGAATGACCTTTAAAGGTTATTCTTCTATCGTCCATTCTATTATCGCTGGAACGCCATCTCTGAATTTCTCATGATGCCGACTATTATCAAATTATTCGGTCCATAATTGATGTTTAGTTTATCTTGTTCACCAGTCCGTACTGATTTCTATTACTCTGGGGTCTAACTTTTCCTTTTGGTAATCAGGTTAGAGTCATAGACTTGTTTGTCGAAATGAGGATATGACTTTATGGCCTATACTCTTTTGTTGTTTCAAGGCCTGTCACCTCTCGTCTTTTCCGTCCCTTGACTATAGACTCTGTAATACTGTCATTTTTTTTTATCTATCGTTGTCATCCATGTATCACATCTTACTCATAATGCTTTATTATCTTTCTTCTTATTTCCCTGCTAATATACTTTATTCTGAAAACTTCAACAAGACATTCTTTTGCTTTTAGATCCCCTTGCTCCATCCACTGGCTCTTCGGGTTGCCTAACATTCTCTCTCTACTAGGGACGGGAGCCATAATAAGATAATATTTATCCCTTCCAGGCTTCTAGTGCCTATCTTTGTATTACTCATATCTAGCTATACTATTTTAGAGTGTACCATCTAGGTGTCTCATAAGGAGATACATTACCACGCTTGCACTATCCTTCGGAAATGTCAACTCACACTAACAATCCATCCACCATTTTGGGTTACTCTAACCCCAGCCGGATCCTGATATCCCGTCCTTCTCTTAAACCATATCTGTTAGCTCCCATAGGGCATAATTGAGATGGGTGTGGCTAATTGTATATATCTCTGTTACTATTGAAAGTAACTCGGAATGCTTATATTTCTCTGCTTGAATTGTAAATATTGTTAATCTTCATTAACTAGGTACCTCGTACCCTTCTTCATCTTGCTTCTTTTACTTGCTAAAACTTGTGTCTACCTTTCGATTCTCTTATTCCTTTTTACCATATGAGTGGATAGATATTCTTACCTTAGGATCCTTATCAAGAATCTTACACGTCTTAGTACACACATGTTCTGCTGTAGACCTCACATTTACTCATCATAAGTATTATGCAAAATCGAGTTCCTCTGACTCAACTCTTCCACATCCACATGCAATCTTTTACCAACTGTCTTTCTGGATGTCGGTATCGTTGTATTATGAATAAGATAGAGTTTTAGGAAATTGAGTTCTTACAATTGAGCTCTATCACACGATCTAGAGTAAGAAGAAAAAGTGACAATCCTAAATGCCCTATAGCATCCTGCTTATAAGTGTGGTGCACAACACACCCATAAACAAGACTCTACTAGTCATGACTTGTAGACTCCTTAGGACAGAACTGCTCTGATACCACTTTTGTCACAACCCAAACCGATGGGCCGCGACAGGCACCCGGTACCTTACTCAACCGAGTACCAATATAACGTATCTTTTCGTATCATACTATTATAGGTAAATGAGTCAGAGAGGCTGTCGTGAGATAAGTAGAATAAAACATGAGGAAATACTCAACATTGGACGACCCAACATGTAATACAAACTTATACATGTGACATACGGGCCTATAATACCAAAATGATCACTCGTACACTGAACATAGTCCGACAAGGCCATACAATCTTTCACGTACATGACATATGTCTACAAGCCTCTAAGAGTAGATAAATACCATAAAGGTCGAGACATGGCCCCGCCATACTAATCATTACATGTCCAAATCATACTAACCAAATAAGCAACTCTAGAGTAAATGGAGCGCACCAACATCTCCCACTAAGCTGATAGCATACTTAGAGGACTCTCAACCTGTCTATCGGGACCTGCGGGCATGAAACGCAACATCCCCAGATAAAAGGGACGTCAGTACAAATAATTTACCGAGTATGTAAGGAATGAAAATCAGTAAATAAAAGACATAGAGAAACATGGAGTAAAAGACTCAACATGTAAGTCTGAATAGATCTGTGAATCATTTCATATTTATAATGTCATGTGTATGCGTATAAATGTCATACCATGCATAGGTATATGCGTTCATAACATCATCAAGCCTCTGAGAGCATTCCATCATATCATCCCGGGCACTGTGGGCAAATCATCAACGTATACCAGATGGTGGTGCGTATATAACACCATAACTTTTTTCCATATCTCATATACATATAATAAACGCATATATAACGCCATCTGATCACGGGTCAGTGTACATGTATAAATGCATGAAATACATAAGAAATACGTTAATAAGATTTCTCAGAATGTCATAAGATCAATATGCCTTTCAGATAACTTTATCAACTACGTATTTTTCTGAGACCCGTGAACAGAAGATATAATAATAATTCACACGGGGAATCAAAAATATAGACACCCATAATACTTCTATGAATAGAGTCATTTATGAAAGTTGTGCGTTTACTCGTTTCTTTTATATCGTATGGATCATGCCAAAAAGAAAGAAGGGATAGCCTCAGCATACCTGAACCGATTCTCTTGACAATCCCTCTAACACACGTTAATTGCGACAACACACGTAACGGCGGATCGAAGTAGGGGAAAATCCGTATGATATTCTTGAAAAAGATTGTACCGTACTCCCTTAGAATCGCAATTTTATGCTGCTATAATATTAAGTAGTCTCGTATGAATTTTGCAACAATTCACGTTGCTATCACCTATATAAGTTGCTGAAGCAATTTACATGATAATCTCATATGAATTCTTTGCTGAAGACTCACCCGTTACTTAGTAGATGTAAAACATCTCCATTCCATTTTGTTAATTAAAGAGAGGTCTTTTAATAGAATTCTTCAACAAGAATGAGTTAAGATGCATGTAACTTTAAATTTTTGTCACCACCTCCTTAAGCACCTAATTAGATGTCAATTTGCTGCCACAATTCTACAATCCCACGTGGATATGTTGTCCCCTAATGATTATCGAAAATCTCACTTAATAATTATCTACAAACTTCTAATTTAATACCATAATTATCCTCATAATTAATCAATTATCCACATAATTAAGAATTATCTCAAATTACTTAAAATACTACTTACTTTTAACACACTTTCTATACTTTACTATCATGGTCATGTGGTACCTTGTATGGTACTAGTCCATAAATACCGGATATTATAGCTCGGGCCGTATTTTATCCCAAATTGACAACCTTCAACGAAACTCATTTTCTTCGATTCGCTTACCCTCTCACCTTTACGAATTTACTTATCACTTGTTTAAAATAGAATAATACTTATAACCTAAAAAATAATCTCATTCCCCAGCTTACGTTGATTACCTTACGACGAAACTTTAACGTATGAAAATGCGGAATGTAACATCTCATTTCTGAGTTTTTATCAATTTACTTATGGCGTATTTTCACGTACGAAAATATAGGGTATAACAGAACATGTCCTCTCATCAGAGCCAAGGTGTGCTGAAACCACTGCTGACTCTGAATCCAGTCATGAGATCTCAGACGCTTATAGTGAGGAGGAAAAAAATGATGCCTACCCAGGGGAAGGAAAAGGCACTGGTAGGGACTCCCCAAACAAACCAGAACCCTCTAATGAACTTCATCATATAGAATGTTAGAGGGGCAAACAATGTGAAATTCAGAAGACATTGCTCTGAGATGATCAAAATGCATATATAAATCGGCCATGCTAGTGCTGCTGGAGACCAAGATGGCAGATCACAAGAAGCTCATAAAGGAACTGCAATATGACCTGCACATCCAGTTCCCAGCAGTGGGGCACTCTGGGGCATCGTCATCATGTGGAAATAAAATATCCTCTAAGTAGATGAAGTATCAATCACACCACAAGGTATCCATGCAATGGTTAAAGTATTACCCCCCAACCTCCCTTATTTTTCCGGCTATTTATGCAAGTAACTATCTACAGGATAGGAAAAACCTTTGGGGTAACCTGATAGATATCTCTAACAGCATAAACGGTAGTTGGTTTGTGGGTGGGGACTTTAATGAAGTCTTGAAAGCAAGAGACAATTTTGGTGGAAACAGTATTAACACCAACAGAAGCAATCTGTTTTGGAATTGCATTAACCAGTGTAAAATAATTGACCTAGACTATAAAGGTAGTAAATACACATTGACTAACAAGAGATGTAGGAACATGACTAGTCTAATCATAAAGAGAATTGACAGATGTTTTGCTAATAACTGTTGGATCAATGAATTCCCTGAAGCTCTGTAACCCATTTAGCTAGGACCCACTCTGATCACTGCCCCCTTCTTGTTAAGCTAAATAATAGCACACAATCTGTTAATGCCAAGCCTTTTAAATTTGAGTCCATGTGGTACAGTCACCCAGCTTTCCCTGCCCTCATCCATGATTCCTTCCCAACTCACTCATCCTTAATCCCCTCATCTCAAAGGTTCAAGAATAATGTCACTAATTGGAACAAATATACCTTTGGAAACATATTTCACAAAAAGAAGAGACAATTGGCTAGGATTACTGGAATCCAAAAATCTCCTAACTATCAATTTAGTCAATTCCTCCTTAACCTAGAAAATACTCTAATAGAGGAATTAGACTCGATCCTAAAAAATGAAGAAGATTTTTTAAAATTGAAAGATAGAATTAAATAGCTCTCTGATGGTGATGCTAACACTAGATTTTTCCATACTTCTATTCTAAATAGAAGAAGAAGAAGAAGAAGAAGAAGAAGAAGAAGAAGAAGAAGAAGAAGAAACAAGATCCCCTCTCTCTCTCTCAAAGATGAGGTTGTGAATTGGCAGCATGAGCCACACGAAATTAAGGATTGCGTTGCTAGTTTCTTCAATGACCTCTACACTTCTTCACACACCCATTCCCCCATATCCACTACCACTCCAAACCCCAGAGTCCATCACTTTCCACAGTACAAAAAGCCAATAGGGTTCTTCCTCTCAGAGATAGTGAAATCAAAAGAGTAATTTTCTCATTCAAGCCCTCCAAAGCCTCAGGGTCTAATGGATTGCATCCCTTCTTTTACCAGAAGTACTGGGACATTGTGGAAAAAGATGTTATCCAATTCTGCAAAAAAATGCTTCTCATCCAAAACAATGCACCCCAGCATGAATGCGACCCTCCTTTGCCTCATACCAAAATTCCCAAGGCCTCCATGCTTAAGAACTTCATGCCCATAGGGCTATGGAACACTGTTTACAAAACTGTGACTAAAATCCTAGTCAATAGAATCAAGCCCTACCTAGTCCACATAATTGGTCTCAGTCATGCAAGCTTCCTGTCAAACAGGAGAGCCTCTGACAATGCTATTATTGTCCAGGAATACACCACCCACTTTGGAAAAATGAGAGGCAAAATACCTTGCATGATCCTAAAGATGGACCTGAAAAAGGCTTTCGATAGGATTGAATGGTCCTTCATCAGGGACACCTTCCATGCTTTTAACTTCCCCGCTAATATTATCAATCTTATCATGTCCTGTGTAAGCTCCTCCTCCATCTTTATTCTAGTGAATGGGGACCAAACCCCCCATTTCAAACCAACTAGAGGCATCATGTAATTCATCAAGCTCCCCTAAAAAACAACAAAAGGAAATTGATAAAATCCAAAGAAACTTCATCTTGGGCACTACACCCAATAGGAAGAAAATGCACCTATTAGGCTGGGACATTGTCACCAAGCCTAAGGTCCAGGGAGGGCTGGGAATACAAAGGGCTGAGTTGAAAAATAAAGCTATTCATTCAGGCCTTGCTTGGAGACTCTTTCATAATACCTCCTCCATATGGGCAAAGACTCTGATTGCCAAGAACTGCAACTCGAGACACCCCTCCACAAAAAGCCAAATCATCTACTTGGCAGTGCATTCTCAAAGCATGGGAAACATGTAGACAAGCCAGTAGATGGGTGGTACACAAAGGAGACAGAGTCAGCTTCATCAATGACTTCTGGATCCCAACCATCCACCAATCAGGATCATGATAAAAGGTCCCCTCACTCAAGATGACCTTTCAGCCACTGTAGCTACCATCTACAATAATGGGGCTTGAGATACCTTCTCCATCTCCTTAAGCATTCCTCCTAACATCAGAAAAATTCTATCAACTACTTTTATTCCACCCAATCCCATAAAGGAGGACAAGATGATCTAGGGCAACACCAGTAATGGCCTCTTCATCACCAAATCAGCATATACCCTCAATGAAGTCTTTGTCTAAAGAAATACGTCCTTGCCAACATAGCCCCCAAAAAGTGAAAGGGAATAACAATAGCTACTTGTGGATTTGGAAACTGATGCCCCCCAATAAGATCAAAACTTTTTTCTGGCTCATTTACCATGAAAGGCTTCCACTAGGGCCTACCTCCACAATATTAGGGTTCATTGTAACCTAATGTGCTCTTTTTGCACTAATGCTCTTGAGACCTTTGCCCACATCTTCTTTGATTGTCCTAATACAAAATTATTCTGGCAACAATTAACCTCAAAGAGCACTACTACAACACAAATCCAACACCCCACATTCACTAGTATGGCCTGGGCTAGCACATGATCAACCCTCAGAAGAAAGCCATTCAACAACATCCTCAATTGGGAGATCTATTCCCTTTTAGCTTCTGGAGGATCTGGATAACCAGGAATAATAATCTCTTCAACAATAAAAAATATATTGTCCCTACTTTTGTTGTTTTAGCAAAGGCAACTAAGTATGTCACTATCTCAGTAAACCAACCACCTACAAAATAAAAGACCATCTGGGTCAAATGGGTTCCCCCATCAAGGGGCCATTGCAAGCTCAACATTGATGGGGCAATTATTGGGAATCCTAGTAATGGGGTGTGGGAGGAGTTTTCAGAAACTCTAGTGGCAATTGGGTTCTGGGTTTCATGGGAAGCCTGCCCCACACCACTAATACACAAGCTGAACTTCTTGTTATTCTAAAGGGATTGCAGATTGCTGATCAAAGAGGATTCTTACCACTTGAAATCAACACAGATGCGTCTGAGGTAACAAGAATGCTTAACTCGGGTAACCATGTCTTTGACTCAATCATTTTTGAATGCAGGTCAATCATCTTAATACTAGGAGACGTGGTGGTGAAACACAACTACATGGAGACGAACAAAGTAGTTGATCTGATGGCAAAAGAAGGTGCAAGCAAATATCTTTTTGGTAGTACAAGATATGTGACAATTCCTCTAGTATTTGCAAATGAAGCTTTTTGGGGAGACATCTCAGGAACTGTTTTTCCTAGAAATATTTTGGATTGTAATATTAATACTCTTGATCATTGCCTAGGGGAGATCTCATATCCCCCTGAAAACAACGCTACTGTATTATTTTAGTTGGTAATATATATATATATATATATATATATATATATATATATATATATATATATATATATATATATTAGTCCAATTAACAAAATAAAAAGGATTCAGCTTATATGAAGATTAGGAGAAGAAAACTTCATTAATGCAAGTATAATATATTAAACCTGATTTAAATTGCAGATAAAAAAAAACAATCAATGATTCAAAGATCTGAACCATTTTTGCTTCAGCAGCCTAGTTGCCTAGCTGCTAAACTGATGCATAAATTTAGTTACTGGAGCAGAATGGAGCGGCAAAGTAATTGCGTGTGAGGGTAGGTGCATAAACATCCATTCTTACGGATGTTATCTTATTAACAGCCTAACCCACCAGTGATATTGTCCACTTTGGGTCTAGGCCCGCACGACTTTAAAATGCATCATTAGGGTTTAAGGCTTGTTTACTTATATACTCAACATCTCTCCCCTGTTTTGTCAATGTGGGATTCGCCTAGAGTGTCACATACACCCCCTTAAGGACTCACCGTCCTCGCTTAGGTTTGCCCCACGACCGTTCAAGGTTGCACGCAGAGTGACTCTAATACCGTATGTAATAGCTTAGCCCACTAGTAAAATTATTCGTTTTGGACCTAGGCCCGCATGGCTTTAAAACGCGTCACTAGGGTTTAAGATTTGTTTACTTATATATCCAATATCTCTCCTGTGTTTTGTCGATGTGGGATTCGCTAGGGTGTTACATATTTAAAAATTAGCTAGTACTTATTTTGTCCTAAAATTTTGATTTAAAAATCTTAACTTCAGGACAAATTTAGAATATTTTTATCCCGAGAAATTGAACTGAACTGGCTAACTTCTAAATAGCAGTCCTTTAGAGTGGCTACATGGTGTCATTTCTACTTGGATCTGCCATTTCTTCTATAGGATTTTTACCTCTCTATACTACATATAAAACTTTATTACCCTCCCTAATCAAGTTTTAACTTAATTATATGATCATATACAATTTACCAATTATATACAAATAAGTTTTAAATGAGTATCCCTTTATATTAGGAATTGAATAAGGAATATCGTTTATTTCCCCATCCCTTTATACCTGTCCCTCCCTCCCCCCCCCCTCCTCCCCCCCCCAATTTTTCTTCCTTTGATGTTCTCTGTTTTTTATGTTTTCTTGTTGTATAGAGTTTTAATGGAATTCATCAATGGATTTCAATCGTTTTACCATAGAGTTTTAACTTAGCAATTTTCTTTCATTTAACTTAGCAATTTCCTTTCATGTTGCTCAATTGATGTTCGAATTAAAATTATCAATCAATAAATTTTAAAGGTGTTTGATTCTCCACTATTTGATAGCCATTAAAAAGTTTCAAAACTTTGAATTCGAATTTGAATTTTCAAAAACTATTATTTGTTTGGATTAGGTGTTGTTGCAACAATTGAGATTTTTTTTGGAGTTTATATCTCAATTTTGAGGGTGTTTGGTGAAGATTAGACTTAATTTTGGCCGAATTTCAGATTGAAAATCGAAGAAGAGCACATGACATACAATATACTTATGAAACTGTATTAAAGTTATATTATAGTTGTATGTAAATTGTATTTAAGTTGTATTATATTGTAGTTATATATTTTTTTTATTTGAATGTTGTATGAAAGTTAAAAAATAGTTGTATAATATATGAATCATTGTAAGAAATTTGTATTTAAGTTATAAATACTATCTTTTTACATAAAGTTGTTGATATGTATCAAAATTGCATTAAGAGAAGAAGTTTTGATTGGAAATTTAGAGAGCAAGAAGAACACACCACATACAAAATATATACAAATCATATACAAAATACATACAAAAGACATATTGTATAAAATTTGTATGAAAATTGTATTTAAGTTGTATGATGTAGATGTATTTAAATGGGTAAAAATAATGTATGAAAGTTGTAGATAAGTTGTAAATATGTTGTATACTATATAATTAGTTGCATAAAATTTATTTTTAGTTTATATATTATTGTAGATGTATCAAATTTGTACGAAATTTTATTTTTAATTTGTATGCTGTTGTACCATACAAATTTATCATTGTCGAATTTCTATTGATATTGTTGTTGGTGCTACATCGACGGAGGTGGATGCATTGAACATTTTACTTAATTTCGACTCACGTGTCCAGCCACAAAAATCAGCCACTTAAAACACTTTTAAACCCAGCAAAACAGTCGACAAATCGCACACTTTTACACATAAAACTAAGCCCAAAACCACCCATCATAAATATTAATCGTACCAATAAATTTTAACCGGGAGAGTAATAAAACGAATATTAGAAAACGTTTTGTGCTATGAACTAACGCTATGGATCGGTCCAAATTGTTGATTAGATAAAAGATAAATGCATTTGGCCTCACTTGGAGTGTGTGTATGCGTAAATATTGACTAACCTTGCATTTAATCAACATTTTTTTCCACTTTAATAAAAAAAAATGGTGTAGCTAAATTTCCTAAACTAGTAATAGATTATCTATACTGTATTAAAAGCACGAAGGTCCTTAGCGAAATATTATTCGCCTTTTTTACCTTTTAAAACATGTAGTTCACATTGGACGATATAGTAATTTGAGTATTTCATTAATATTTAGGTAAACAAATTTAATTAATTTTTCTACAATTTAGGAATAGTCATTTATTGTTAATAAAATTTTGCCTAAACGCTCACTACACGCTAGGAAAGTTTGACTTTCTAATTCCATTTATACTTTGGAGTACTAAATTTCTCCATTCTCCTTCGAATTAGGTTTAGGAGACTTCTTTATGTAGTTAATACAATTTTGCCTAAACTAGGAAAGTTTGTCTTTCAACTGCATTTATATTTTGCATTATTAAAATTTACCTTTTATTTTTTTAAGTTTAGGAGATTTTTTTTGTAATTAATAAGATTTTGCCTAATTCTTACTAGAAAAAATAGTTATTTAATAATTTTGTTAATATGTAGGATTTTGAGAAAAATTTTAGTTGTTTTTTCTTGTCCGTGTCGACACTATAAACTTTTTGTTAAGCGAATTTAATTTGAATAGGAATGGATCGAATAGTATTTATTATATATCCCTAATAAGATTGAAAATTATTTTGAAAATATTATAATTATTCTAGGACGATTATGTATATTTTTTTTATATTACATATATTTTATTACCAAGTAAACATTATGTACAAGAAATAAAAATAAAATTGAATGAGAGCTGGACATTCCCCAAGTCTTAGTTAAGTAAACCTCCTACAACTCCAAAACAACTAGACAACAACAAACAATCACAACGAATTTTCAATCACAACTCAGAATTCCGATGTAATAAGCAATATTCATCTCATATATAACCGTAATGTGCTAATAAGTACTCCTTCCGTTTTAATTTAGATGAGGTAGTTTGAGTCGGCACGGAGTTTAAGAAAAAAAAATATTTTTAAAACTTGTGATCTTAAAAATTTAAGGGGTAAAAGCTTGTGGGGCCATGACATTTGTGTGGTTATAAAAGCTTCTCATTAAGGGTAAAATGAATAGTTTAAAGTTGAATTATTTTCAAATTTAGAAATGTGTCATTTATTTTGTAACAGACTAAAAAGGAAAGTATCTCATCTAATTTGAAATAGAGGGAGTAGCAAACTCCTTATATAACATATATTGAAATATTTTGGCAATTGTAACATAAAAGTTAAGTAAGGAATTTATACTTATTGTCTTTGCCAAATTTCTTGTGAAAAATAATTTTAATTGTATAATTAGCAATTTAAAAATACATGTGCTATATTAAACCGTTAGAGTTATTATCTCAGATGCAAATAGTAGATGTGTAATTATTTTATCTAAGTCACCATGGTACATACTAAAAATCTCTTATCAACGTTCTCAAAATTTTAAATCCAAATATTTAAATTCACAATAAAAATAAAAAACGAAAATACTCAGTTTCTTATTCAAACAAATTATTTTATTTTCTTATAAAAGTATTTTAGATATTATAAACGATTAAATATTTTTAATCAAACCAGACTTACCTTTAATCAAATGAGAACTAACTATAGACACATATAGAAACTAAACATTAACCGAAAATTGATGAAAGAATTTTAATTCTGATTTTTAACACGTATTTCATATTTTGATTCCTTCTAAAATAATATTAACATACTATCCATTCGAATCAATCAACAACAAGCAATTCAATTTTAGTCGTACATTGCTTACATAAGATGGCATCTTCCGGATGCATCAGGATGTAGAATCTGGATGCATGCTTATAAGAGAACAAGCTCACTCCAAAATGAAAAAGAATAAATTAGTCTAAATGTAAGTTTTGTATTCTACTTTTATGATAGTGATTTATATTAATTAGGCTAAATTTTTTGTTGAGTATATCGATAGAGATGATTAAGAACATTTACATAACTTTTTTCTTTATTGAGTTAGCTAAATGTGATCAACAATAATTAATTTTAAAAACTTATACTTTTTTATTTAACTTTTAAGTAATATTTAACTCAAATATATTTTTAATATAATAACTACTATATGATCTTTTAAAATCTTGTATTCATAGAGACCGGGTACACGCGCATATGTAACTAAATCTCCTAATTTAAGGCACTAATAATGGAATGTATATAATTTATAAGTAATCCTTGTTTCGGGCGGGTAATATACAAAATTAGAATAATTTTGGTAAATAAATTTCAAATACTTATTCTATTTTATCCAGCGGGCCTATAAACCCAAAATGATGTCTGAAGGGCAATAAGTGGTCCGTTGCATGAGCCAGGCCCAACTAGTTGAAGGGTTTAATCGTAATTTCAAACCACCAATGCAGTCGCGTAAAACCCTAATAAACCAGTGTCGTGTCACCTCTTCCTCTTCCCCTGTATATTAACAGAAGCAAAAGGCGAGAGGCGGCTGACAAACCCTATTCCCATTTCGCCATCTAACAGCGAAGATGCAGATCTTCGTGAAAACCCTAACGGGTAAGACCATCACCCTTGAGGTCGAATCCTCCGACACAATCGACAACGTGAAGGCAAAGATCCAGGACAAGGAAGGCATTCCACCGGACCAGCAGCGGCTCATTTTCGCCGGAAAACAGCTGGAGGATGGCCGAACCCTAGCTGATTACAACATCCAGAAGGAATCCACTCTCCATTTGGTGCTCCGTCTCCGTGGTGGTGCTAAGAAGAGGAAGAAGAAGACTTACACCAAGCCCAAAAAGATCAAGCATAAGAAGAAGAAGGTTAAGCTTGCTGTTTTGCAGTTTTACAAGGTGGATGATTCTGGAAAAGTCCAGAGGCTTCGTAAGGAATGCCCTAACGCTGAGTGTGGTGCTGGTACTTTCATGGCTAACCACTTTGACCGTCACTACTGTGGTAAGTGTGGCCTCACCTACGTTTACAACAAGGCTGGCGCCGACTGATTCTTCTATTTAGCCCATGTTTTTGTGATGTCTTCAATTTGCTCTATATTCTCGAACCATATTTTGTAGTTATTTGGAAACTTCAGTAAACAGTATTTGCTGGATTGTTCTCAGTTTTGGATTATTAATATGAATCTTATATTCCTAATTTTATCCTTCTTTATGTTTCTTGATTTGTTTGTTGACAAATGTTAGTGCATTTGTATACAGAATGGTCACTCTTTGGGTAGTATTAGCTACTAGGAACTGTGGCAACATTTGATATAAGAAAATCTATCTGTTCTTTTAGATTACTAATTTTTCTTCAGAAAATGAACTAGGATAAAAGTATGGCATGGTAACGTGGCAAGACAATTATATTCGTTCTTATATGTAAAAGAGTCTTCCTTTTGATCTTGAACCCAGAATTCATAAGACAGCCCTGAAATCTATGATTTCGATTCATCTTTCTCTGGCCAATGTAACTTCATTCCTTCCATATGCCGATTGGGAAAAAATTATAGCAGTCTCAAGGCAAGCCATTACTATGCGTATTCTTCCTTTCTTCCAATTTTTGTAACAGTGAGATGTCATCTCACTAATACTCATAAATTAAACCTTTCCCGAGGGCGTCTACTTAACCTACAAGTGTACTTAGTCTTTTTCTATGCTGGAAAACTCACTTGTGTCAAGCGTTTTTGATGTAAAGCTTTTGCACTTGTCCTCTTTCTCATTTTTCTTCCTACGTAGCTTGATAGGTAGTCTTTATTTTTCTTTCTTCATTAATTGATACATGAAAGCTAACTTCTTGATGACTTTGCCCTTTGAAGTCAATGCTGCTGAATTATTCATGCATTTCTTTAGGCTGAAAAGGGATTGAAACTAAGAGCATTGCTTTTTTAACCATAAGGAGAATCAATAATAGAAATTTAAAAATATGTCGGTATGTTTGTTCAATTGATTTCTACTACAAACATTGAAGAGTATACCGGTAACAACACATCTTCCTCAAGGACCTGGTTGAAGTCTGTCGATATAGATTCAATAGGCAAGAAAAGATTTGATTGGATCATGGTTAAAGATAGTCCAATATGTTAGTGTTGAGACTTGGAAAGTGTCAAAGGAGGGGATCAAGTGGAAGTGTCCAAAATGCGAGGGTGAAGGCTGCTCAAGGCTTTAAATTTAAACTTGAAATACCGAATAGTCCCATTTAGACTATTGTTTCATCTTAGTTTTTCTCAGCACGATCCTCTTTATTTTAGGAAATTGACACTTGACAGTTTCAGATGCAATCATCCTTGTATTGGGGTTGTTGGGTGACTTTCTACGTATGCTAAGTGTGATTCTGGATTCTCAATTCTCATCTTATTATCAGCATTCAGCTGAATGGATAAAATGTAATCAAAGGGAGTGTGGCGATTAATTTGAAGGCGTTGACATGAGTTTCTAACATATGCTAAGTGTGAATCTGGCTTCTCAACTTAACATCATCTGCATGGATAAATCTGTTTGGATCAAATGTCGATTCAATGCACACTATTACAATTTATCATGGTTGAATTATAAGTAAAAATGCATATTAATTAAATTTATGCAAATACATCATTGGTGTGTAGTAACTTTCGGATGCGGGTGAATATTTTCATGTGCGAAGTACCTCCCCCCAAAACTATTTTTTATCGCTTGGGAGCAAGTGTAAATACAAAGACGCTAAAGTGGGGTTGTTTGCACCCCTTAGATATATAAGCATAATGCTTTTCGAATCGACGTAGTCAAGGATAAAATCGGATCTAATACCACTGCCGTTGATGAAATGAGGAACCATTATCTCACACACAGTGCTAAAACTAGATAGAGGAGTTGATAGGCTTGAATTGTTAATACGTGAACCAGTGTCCAACAGCTTTACTGAAAGCCGGACATTGTGGACTTGTCCATTAGGAGAAGAGAATTGTGTCTTTTTCCTTCTTGGGATAAGGCATTTCATACGTGACGTGTCTACTTTAAATTTTTTTTGTCAGTATCAGGAAACCTTTTTTTCTCCCATTTAGTCAACAAAGCAAAAGAAGAAACGTCATGCCTAACGCCAACACTTTCCACCTACCTAAGCTCCGTCGCCTTTCTCAAGTACTACAATTGCAGCTCTATAACTACCATTTCCCAGCTGCAGAGCAAATAATCAACAATATTATGGATTCACAATCACCACATGGTTCTATTATCTTCTCCACAGTTGGCAGAACCAATTACGGCTTCGATATCTTCTCCCTCAAATCTCCCTTTTCTTTCTTTAATTCTCCGCTCCATACTTTTCCTACCGAGCAACGGCTTACCGACGGTACCTCCGTTAATTTTAACGGCCAGTTCGTTGACGAAGATCAGACTCTTGTCTTTGTTTCCGAGAGATCAGGCTCTCCTCGCATTTACTTGCAACGTCCCTCCCACTTAGGAGAGATTGAACAACTTCCTGATGGGAGCCCTGATAGCCCATTTCTCGACCGTCCCCTTCTTCGAAATAAATGCCTCTACTACATCTCTGCTCACCAGTCGCCCAAGCAGATTTTCACCAGCTGGTCCGCTCTTTATTCCACCACCCTCGACCATGAAAAGACCGCTGTCCGCTTGACTCCTTACGGCTGTGTTGATTACAGTCCGGCGATTTCGCAATCTGGACACTTGATTGCAGTTGCATCCTACGGAGACCGTCGTTGGCCCGGTGAATTCCATGATCTGAGCACTGATATTGTTGTTTTCCCTGAATCCGATCCCAGCAAGCGGACATTGGTGTGCCAACACGGTGGCTGGCCAACTTGGTCTGGTGATTCGACCATCTATTTTCACCGCCAAGCTGATGATGGTTGGTGGAGTATTTTTAGAGTTGATTTGCCAGAGGATCTCTCCACTTTGCAATGTGCTGATCCGGTTCGAGTCACTCCTCCTGGGGTGCACTGCTTTACTCCTGCAGCTGCCACACACAGCTCCAAAGCAGTGATTGCTATTGCCACTAGAAGACCCGGTAAGAGCCATCGCCACATTGAGATTTTCGATGTTGAGTCGCACAACTTCTATCCCGTGACCGAGTTCCTTAACCGTACCACTCACCATTACAATCCGTTCTTCTCTCCTGAAGCTACGTTTCTCAGTTATCACAGTTTCAGGGGTGAATCATCACCAGGAGATACAACTATTCCTAACTTGGACCCGGTTATTTCTCCAACAAAAGGACTGAGAATGCTGAGGCTTAACGGATCATTCCCTTCCTTCTCTCCCTCGGGTGATTTTATTGCATTCAATAAAGATTTTAATGCTTATTCAGGCCTCAAAATCGTCAAATCAGATGGTTCCAAGAGGTGGACATTGTTCAAAGGTCGTACAACTTTCGGCAACTCCTGGTCACCAGCTGAACCCAACGTGATACTTACATCAGTTGGACCTGTATTCGACTCCGTACAAGCAACGGTCCAAATCGCTCGAGTTTCATTCGACTCATTAGACCTTACTAATGAGGATTGCGCTAGGGAAATTCCAGTAGAAATAAAAGTTCTCACAAAAGAGGAGACTGGAAATAATGCCTTCCCTTCTTGCTCGCCTGACGGGAAGCACGTGGTATTCCGTTCAGGGCGTTCGGGGCATAAAAATTTGTACATTGTGGACGCCGTTAAGGGAGAGTTGGAGGGAGGAGAAATCTGTCAGCTAACGGAGGGACCATGGATTGATACAATGCCGAGCTGGTCACCTGACGGAAAGCTAATTGCATTTTCTTCCAACAGGCACAATCCGGATAATATCACTTGCTTCAGCATCTACGTTGTTCATCCGGATGGCACAGGTCTCCGGAGGATCCACGTGGCAGGGCCAGAGGGATCCGATGAAGTGGATAAGGAGAGGCTTAATCACGTGTGCTTCAGTAAGGACTGCGAGTGGCTGCTGTTCACGGCCAACTTGGGCGGAGTGACAGCAGAACCTGTGTCGCTGCCGAACCAGTACCAGCCTTATGGCGACTTATATTTGGTGAAGTTGGATGGGAGTGGATTGCAACGGCTGACGTGGAACGGATATGAGAATGGAACTCCAGCGTGGCACCCCTCGGCAACAATTACTGTGGACGTAAAACGGAGCCTACTAGTAGGCGATAAGTTAAGGGGTGAATTTGATGATGTCCTATGGATGAATTGTTGAAGCAGAAGATGTGGCCAGCGAAGATCAATCAGATATCATGTTGTTTGTGGCGGTTTGAAGAGTTAAGAGCTCCATTTGTGTGGGCTGACAACAAAAGTATGTTATCAAGTTCTTGTCCATTTTTAGTGGGTGGTGTCCACGTTAAATATCTGCAGGATTTAGCATGGAATAAATTATGCAAGTTTTGTAATGATAATAAAGAATGATGAATTTGAGGTATTTACTAGTATATTGAGCTCTATCCACTGAGTTGACCAACAATATGAAGGAGAAGAATGCTACTCTATAATCATTACAGTCCTCTTTCTGAAAGCACTATTCTTTGAGCTTATTTATCTCGTGTGCTAAAAAGCCAATGTGTACATAAGCTGGAGTTTTATTATTCAAGATTTAGACTCAAAACAGTATGTATTTGTAATTTCATATTAAGTGGAGATAGGATAGCAGCAAGATTTAAACTCACAACTGTATATGATTGCAATCCCACATTAGTGGAGGCAGGATAGCAGAGTCCTAATTGGACTCAGTAATCAAGCTTCATTCTCTGTATTTATAGAGGTTCTCATTCTCTAAATCAAGAAATGTGAATACCATTATCCTCTCAATCTTGAATCCTTTTAAGCCAATGTTCAGGAGAAAATATCTGTTGCATTCAAACGTACATACAAGAAGCTAGGCTAAAAATCAGTGCTAATGGTAATAGGGACATAACTGTATTATAGTAACAAAAATGTTCTTTAACCTATAGCATGTTTCAAGTGCAGTTGCAGTTCAACCAGGTTAAGAGCTTTAAGGCTTAAGCACTTCTTCTCTGTGCGTCTAAGAATTATTATTATCCAAAACAAGAATAGTTGATAAAGCGGGGATAGCTCAGTTGGGAGAGCGTCAGACTGAAGATCTGAAGGTCGCGTGTTCGATCCACGCTCACCGCAATATTTTGACGCCAGACTTTTCCCAAAGTTCCTATGCTTTTCCCTGATTTGTTAGTATCTTTTTTTTTCTTCTGTGTCTATGCATATTCTCAACGATGATTTGTCCATGCAATTTCAACGGAAGTGAATTCCTATAATTAGATTAACTTTATTTTCATCAATAATCTATTTAAAAGATTACATTCACCAGAATTTTGCAATTCCTATTTAGGTATAAACCTTACTGGCACATTAACGTTCCGTAAACATCCTAAACATGCATTGCAGGTATTCTTCATTTTTATTAAATTTATTTACAAGACTACAACCAAAAGTTCCAATCAGACATTAAAGTACCACAGCAGTGTCTTATCCATGTCTCATAAGATAAATCTTACCACCTTATTGTGAATCCAATCTCATAAAATACAAGAGGCGGACAGGGGACCTATTTAATCAAACAAATAAATATGTTAATCGCTAGGATATGAACTGTCTGAAGGTATACATTTTATGTAGACGTATATAGGTGTACACTATCAGATTTATTGGGGGTAAAATCAGCTAGATCCGTACTCCAACATTTCCCACCTAAAGGGACGGAATATGTATAGAACTTCCGGCGAACTCTTAAAGAGGAGAGCAACACAAACGCATACAGCAGCGAGCGCCACCATTGAGAACATTACGGGCCTGTATAACAGGGATCGACTCCGACTTCCATAACCCAACTTCCTATCACACATTCCGCAGGGCTGAATGAGTCTTCTCTCGGTCTGTGATACCTCACACTCATCTTTCTGGTTGCTATTCCCCCCTGACATGATATTGGGAATATCAACTACGATATGTTTGGTAGTTACTCTGTTTATTTTTCTCTGGACCAGGTGGATATACGAGTAATGTCCTCGTAATCGAGCATAATCTTCTGGTGTGAAACCTGCGCTGTCACGTGTGTTCTTCCACGCTTCAACCGCCACCTGCACAAGTCCAATTTTAGAATATTTCAGGGGATAAGGATTGGTAAACACGGTATAACTTCAATCAAACAGTAATTGTTTTCTAACAGTATACATAAACATTAAGGAAAAAAAGCTAATCCATTTAAGTTCCTCTAGTCATTAGTTTGCAACAAGCAGAATTAAAATACCATTCCAGGATCATCAGTCAATGCATCTAACACATCTTCGTATCCATCTATCCCAGCGGCAACATGAAGAGGAGTCAATCCTGCAGGCCCAACACTATCTGGTCTAAACAAGAATTTCCCGTCAACTCCAACCAGAGATTGGTATTCAGAACATAGTTCATCCGCTACTTCATTTGGAGTATACGTCAATAGCAGCTCCACCAGAGGCTTGGAATTCCTCCGCACGGCTTTGTGAAGTAGACCCATCTCAGATAGTGAAACTTTCAGGAAAGAATTCTCCTCTCCTCCAACAGTTCCGTCAAGAAGAAGGTTCAACAGTTTCCTGACAACTGCACACCAATCATGGTCTATAGAGAACTCCATAAGCCACTTGAATCGCTTCAAAGGAAAGAGGACTGCATTGGAATTCCCCAATCTAGCCTTCAAATTATTTCTATGAAGAAGCCAACCCATCTCATGAATAAAATCCATGGCTTGACTTTTCACTTCCATGTTATTTGTCAGTCCATTAACGTTTTCTGCTGAAGTCAACTCTATTGCACTCTCAAGCATACGGATCTCAGAGCAAACATCCTCCTCTGCAATTATGATAGGAAAGAAGCCGTTGCTAAGACCATGATCTTCAACCTGGACGAATAAAAGAATCTCAAAAAACTAGAGGCTATGGTTTATACTTCTAAAATATAGGTTACTGCTTTAGTGCTGTGAGCATATAAATTAGGGGATGAGACAGATCTCTACAAGATATAGTCAAAAATGCTATAAAGTCAAGGTTGCACCTTTTCGTATTTGCATAATATATAACCAGATTTTATCAACTTTCTTTTTTAACATCCACTACAAACAAACTAATGTAAAAGATAAACAAGCGAATTATACAAATCCTTTCACCCAGACAAAAAGTCATATCGCCCAGTATGTACACTAATCTCATGTTCAACTTCTGAAATAACGAGTGATCTCACCTGTCTCACCATCTTTTGAACCCCAACGACATATCTAGATATACTCATGTGCAATAAAATCGGATTAAAGTATCATAATATAGCCCCAAGCTTTTATCATTCAGTAGCAGCATGTGTAGGTCATGTTAAAAGAGGTACATATGTACCATCTTTCCTTCTCAATTTGTACAGATTATGTTAAAAGAGGAACAAGAACAAACTTAGGACGAGTTCACCTCAATAAATCCTCTTCCAGACACTGCTGGAATAGAACATGTCAAATCCATTAACTGAAGTTTAGCATACTTGTTGACACCATCAACATGCTCTACCTCATCATTAGCTTCTGTAACCAGATAATTACCTTCTAAAGCACAAAGTAATCTGAAAAAAGAAACAGGTTAAGGATAAGCAAGACTCAATGGTATTGGAGAACTGCACCAGTGTGCATGAACAGTAATGCTAAAACCACAGTTGATCAATATATCACCCTGAATAATGATGCATACCTTGTAGAAGGCTTGGTTAAGTTATAGCCTTTAACTATAAACTGAGCTCTGTCAGATACTGGCACAGCTATGGGTTTGACACTTAAAATTGAAGTATGCTCAACAATCTCAGACGGCAAGGGAACATCTAAAAGAAGCTTCCCTGCATCGCATTATAGCACAAAGTAATACAACTTACTGCGTGGAATGCATTAGTGTAAAATATCAACAGAAGCAATTTTCTTTAGCGGCTTTATATCTTGGGGTTTGGAAGGAATTTATAATGTTAGAAAACTCAAGACAAGAACAGACCATCATGCACAAATGCAATTTGGTTTTGCACCCTAATGTAAATCCATCCTTTTCTCCAGAAACTATCGTCGGGGACATCCAAAAGCCTACTCAAACTGGAGCTCAGATCACAACAAAGCTGTATGAAGCATTAAAATTATAGATGTCAACGGAGACCATAGACACAGCTAAACAAGTTCAAGTTATTGCTTTGAACAAACATACCTCCTCCCATGCAGACTCAGGAAGCCGCAGATATACTGTTAAGACAATACAACCAGGCCTAATGTAGCTCTCAATCTCAGTTGGACTGTGGGATAGCCAGTCAAGAATCTGCAATTACAAGACAAAAAGAAAAAGAACCTATAAGAGTGAGTACAACTATCCGATTATACATAAAAGAAACTTCCAGAAGCTGAAGTTGAAGAAATACCTGTGCTCTTAAGACATACGGAAAATCACTAGGATCTTTTCCAAATAGTTTAAAAACTATACGATCAGTGCGGCTCTGCAACCGACAAAAATATAAGGAAATATTAAGACTAAATTCGGAGTGACAAAAAGTAAGGGAAAAGAGTTAGATGTCAAGTTACACCACTCGGAAGTGATTTTCTTTTGGAAAGTGATTCTTTTTCAATGGACCTTTTGTTGAGTGATTCTCTTCTCTTATTTTTCATTTTTCAAGGAGAAAGATGAGGACTCTCGAAGACACTCTTTTCTTTGAACATAAACAATTGAAGCATGAAGTTGGCCACTATTTGTGTTACTAAAAACAAGGTGGTGGGTGGACAAATGGATGAGCTGCTCATATTGAACGCTATCATCAAATAAGATCTTTGTTATATTCAGGAATTAGCGTACTCTATGCAAGCACACATTTCAAATATCAGTAACAGCTACAAATCGGTGCTTCAAGCTAGCTAGGTCATGTTGAAGCTTTTTTGGTAAAATGAAAAGGAGCTAGGCCACAATAAGACGAGCATCGAGTAGCATCAATGTTTGCAGAAACAAGAGATATCAATACCAACAGATGACCATTTTCTAAAACCAAAGTAACATTAGATAGCAATCATGCTGTAGGTAGGAATATGTCAAAGCTTGAGGCAAGCTGGTGATGAGGGTAAGTTCAGATTTTTAATCATCACAATTTGGTCCCCAAGGATTGGGGTGAAGGCAACTAGAAAATAGCCACTAGGGGAATAAATAGAAGCCAAATCCAGAGATAATTCAAGACACTAAATACACCTGAGCCAGCTTGGACCTTCAAAGAAGAAGATGAACAGAAAAACAGAAATTAGAATGTCAAAGTTTAATCTCAGAAAAATGGATCAACATGGTTGTTGAAATTACGATGAAGATAGTGATTGACTTAGTATTTATGTCACATACAAACTAATGAGTAAAACCATGGTTCTCATGCTAGTTATCGGTACCTGAGCATCACTACTGGAACTGGAAGGTGACTGTGTAGAAGCAGAATCTGAGTTCCTACTAGGTGGACTTGACTGGTGAGAGTCCTGTTGTAACCAAGAACGGCACTCAAGAGGACCAATCCCCCTATCTGCAGGTAAAGGTGATCTGTCTAGATTTTCTCCGCCATCATCTGAACCATCATAGACATCATTCAAGTCAAAGTTAATCAACTTGCTCCTCCCGGCAGAACTCTTTCTGGCTTGTGCATAAGCTGGAGAACTGTTCTGGTTTGGAAACGAAGTGCCTGGACTTCGACAAGACTCTGTTCGCACATCTTCAAGCCTGACATCATGTACATCTGAACTTCTCTGAGGCGCCTGAGCTGCTAAAGTAGCAAAGTGCTGTTCTTTCAGTATGGGAGGGCCTTGAGAACCATTTGAGACCAGTGAAACTATATCTGAATTTCGGGAGGGTGACCTATTACTCAGCAAGTTTGAAGATGCTTGCAGAAGTCCAGATAAATTATTATCTCCGTTCGGGACACCCTGGCTGGCAAGGCTTCTCAAAAGATGAGACAACAGGTCCTGATCTTCTATGTGGTTTGTTCTGTTGGCTGCAATTTATGGATATATTGCAGTTATTCTAGAAACAATAAAGGACATTTTCAGGTGCACCAAAACATTTGTCAAGAAATTTATCATATACGTAATTTGTCTAATCAGTCTACATCAGAAGAGCTAGAAAATACTCACAATGCATATTGGAGAGTATCTTTAGCAGGCTGATCAATGAATAACCGCTTGTCTGGACATCATTCAGAGTTTTGCTGTTATCATCTGAGTCAGCTTGCGTCTTCCTCCTCCTTTTATTATGACCAGCTAGACGCCTACGACAACTTCGTTTCCCTTCATCAAACTCTTCAAGTGCATGAAATCTGCATGTAAAAGCATAATCCTTGACATCAAACCAAAGAATCATTCGAAGATATTAACCCCAATGAAGCAAAGAGAAACAATCAAACTTAAAAAAGATTCCTGCAATTTGCGCTATCTTTGAAAAGCAAAATAACACTCTAGTACACTATTTAATACTCTCTCTGTCCCAACCTATGTGGCTCACTTTCTTTTTCAGTTAGTCCCAAAAAAAAATGACACCTTTCTTTTTTTTGATAAGGTAAGATTTTATTAAAAGGTACCAAGATGGTACAAAATTACAAACATCCAAACTAATACAACAAAGCAACTACATTCCTCCTAGCTCCTCTAGAAAATTCATATATTGTTCCATATTTTCCATTACATGTCTTTTACACCAGAAATACAAGTTTAATAAGCATCTGTTTTAGAATTAAAATGACACCTTTCTATATTTCGAATTAATTTAACTTTTAACTTCTCATTTTATTCCTAACAAGATGATTTATAACCATACAAATATGTATGGCTAGTTTTAGATCAAAAGTTTCAACAATCTTTCTTTCCTTTTATAAACTCCTTGCTCAAACAATGCCACATAGGATGAGACGGAGGGAGCAGCAGAGAAGCAAGGTAAAACATAAAGTTATAAAATGAAATGGAAAGAACAGATAGAGTACTTCAAAAAACAAGTAAAAGGAAGAGGGAATTGGTGGATACTGACCTGCTGCACTGCTGGCAGAAACGCTGCATAAGATTCGAAACGAGTGCCCTACTGGATTTGGAGTGCATCTCACAAACCTTATGTCGTCTGTGGTAGTCTTTGGCATTGCTGAGATCCACCCCACAACCGTCAACCTGACACACAGCTCTGCTCGATGTAGTAGTTAATTTGGTCCTTTTCCCAAATTCCCTAGGATGCCCTCGTTGTTCACCTAACTTCAGTGAAAGAGAAGCAGAATCATATTCCACATTTTCATCGTTTTCCCTCCTCCTCTTCTCAAATTCCCCAAGATTTACTTCATCGGAGCACGAAGAGGAACTGTTTCCGGTTTCGAGGGGAAAAAACTGGTAATTAGAAGAGGGAATCTTAGGCTTGGCAATGAAAAGATCGCCATCCCATTTCCAATCATTGGGATCCCACTCTAAGCTTTTCTTGAAAAGTTGCACTTCACCTCCCATTCTCGCTTCCATTTTTGTATTGTAACGGATAGCTAGAAGATCTAAATACAGAGGATCAAAATCTGAAGGTAAGTCAGTGACAGATGATAGCTGAAGAATTGATGATCAGTATCCTAGAAATTTAAGTAAAGAGCTTAAGTTCGGCACCAAAAATGACAAAGAGTAGAGTGAGACAAGCATAATTCCTATTAAGAGCAAGCCACATGCCCATCCGCTTAATTAACGAAGATTACAACTGGAGAATGGAAAAAGGGGGTCGGAAGAGGAAAGAAGAAACGACAAAAGTAGGGTAGAGAAAGGTTGGGATGAATGAATGATAAGATAGAGAATGTAAATGCGGGAAGAAACAGTAACGACCTGAGGCCTGAGCTGTGTTGTATTGTATTGTCGGGTGAGTGGTGGGGTGAAGTGCCTTTTCATTTTGTTTTTGATGCTACGCCAAAACAATATATACATAGTAGACCTCCATCAGCAAAATAAGAAGAGGGAGAGTGCGGTCATATATTTTAATGTAACATTTTCTTTGGATCGTACAAAATTTCATAAAATTTGGGAGTTCTTTTTTTTCAATTTTTTTTCCAAATATATGTTTTGTATATGGTCAAAATATGGTTAATCGAGACCGGGATGGCAGACCGAGGTTCAATCCCAAGTTATATTGAATCGTTACATGAATAGTTGCCTAGCTCATGATTCAGGGATCGATCAAGATCGAGACCAGCTAAGGTCGAGACCGAGAAAGACAAAGATCTAGCGAGATCGAAGAAAGCCTGCTAAGTCGAATAACAGAAAGCCGAGGAATCCGTGATCGGGCGAGGATTGTGGCGGAGATCTTGGCATCTATCAAGTCAAGACCTGTTGATTAGCCAATCAGGAGATTTCCTTCTGTATTTAGAATTGTACCATATGTAGAACTCCTCTACTATATAAATGGGGTTTCAATCATTTTGTAAGGACAGATTCACGCATAACAAAGCAATATATTACGTTTTCTCTCTTAAACTTTCTTATTGAGTAGTTCAGTTCTTACTTTTCAATAACACACTTAGTTGGTGCGAGGACAACCTAGCTTAAGGGCCAAAGCTATATGATATATCGATTTGCTTTATTTTACAGTTAATTTCTAACTTCAATTTTCATATTTTTCAGTTTGTGCCAAGTGAAATCACATATCCTTAAAACCATTTATAAATTTAATTGTTATCCGATTTGAAAGGTAAACAGCTTGGCGCCCACCGTGGGGCCAAGGATAATAGGGATTGCCTGGTGCTAATTTTCATAACACAAACACTGCTTTACATTTGTTCTTGTAAGCGTTTTTTATTCCAGGATTAGCATGTCGAACTCTCGAGCAGTACCCACACACATCGACAATGGCCTTGGTTTTCATGGCGAAAACGACAACGTAGCCGCCCCAGGAAACGAAGTGCTTCCAGTTGACCTCGAGGGAGTACCAGTTGCAGACCCCATCGACGTCAGTTCCCATGTTGCCCTGAATGCAAATCTGGGCGTCGACCCTGAAAATAGCATCCGTAGAGACGTTCGATCAGCCGGTCAGAACGCACAGGGCGGCGAAGAAGGCGGAATCAGCCTTCGAATAATATTCGAAATGCTGCAGGCTCAACAAGCTGCAATAGCACAACTTCAAAATCAGAACCACGCACCGAGTAGAGTCGAACCCGAGCCATCACAGGAAGTTGTTCACAGGGACAAACCAGTGCCGGGGAGGTCAAATGTGAATGAGTCAGGGACCGACCCCGCTATCTTGAAAATGTTTGAGGATCTGACAAAGCGAATTGAATCGGGGGAGAAGAAGATTGAAGCGAATGACAAAAAAATAAAAACATATAACTCCCGAGTTGATCAAATTCTGGGGGCACCACCGATTTTGAAGGGTTTGGATTCAAAGAAGTTCGTACAAAAGCCCTTCCCACGCTGCTCCTAAGCCCATTCCGAAGAAATTCTACATGCCAGAAATTCTCAAGTATAATGGAACTACCGACCCCAACGAGCATGTTACTTCTTACACATGCGCAATAAAGGGGAACAATCTAGAAGACGATGAGATTGAGTCCGTACTGCTGAAGAAATTCGGGGAAACGTTATCAAAGGGGGCGATGATATGGTACCATAATTTGCCACCTAACTCCATTGATTCTTTTGCCATGCTCGCAGATTCCTTCGTCAAAGCATACGCCGGAGCGATAAAGGTCGAGACTAAAAAATTATACCTCTTCAAAGTAAAACAGAAAGACAACGAGATGCTCAGAGAGTTCATATCTCGGTTCCAAATGGAGCGTATGGATCTGCCCCCGGTCGCCGACGATTGGGCCGTTCAGGCTTTCACTCAAGGCCTAAACATGCGAAGTTCGGTAGCCTCACAACAGTTAAAGCAGAACTTGATCGAATATCCAGCTGTAACCTGGGCCGATGTGAATAATCGGTACCAGTCAAAGATTAGGGTCGAAAATAACAAGTTGGGGGCTCCTTCCGGGTCCGTTTATCCAAACAGTACCATCGACAGAGTTAAAAGGGATATTGACCGGGAACCACGGTCAAACAGAGATCGATATCAGCCATACAGTGGAGATCGGAGAAGCAACGGGCCTGGACGCAACCCCGTTCGAATTGATAGAAGAAATGATTGAGGACAGAGCTCTCGAGGGCTCATGAGTAAGAGTGGTTTTGACAGAAATATCGAACCCAAAAAAGCACCACGACTATCAGAATACAACTTCAATGTTGATGTATCAGCTATTGTATCGGCCATTGGGTGCATCAAAGACACCAGGTGGCCCCTACCTCTACAGACTAATCCGGCTTAGAGAAATCCTAGTCAAATGTGCAAATATCATGGCACCCATGGTCATAGAACAGAAGATTGCAGACAGCTGAGGGAGGAGGTAGCCCGTTTGTTCAACGAAGGACATCTTCGAGAATTCTTAAGCGATCGGGATAAAAACCACTTTAAGAACAGAGATTCAAACAGACGGATGAGCAATAAGAGCCTCAGCACGTGATCCACATGATTGTTGGAGGGGTCGATATTCCTCAGGGACCCGTATTCAAACGCACCAAGGTGTCGATCACGAGGGAAAAGCGGACTCGAGACTACGTACCATAAGGGACCATGTCTTTCAATGATGAGGATGCAGAGAGGATCTTACAACCCCATAACGATGCACTGGTAATATCTATCCTTATAAATAAAATCCAAGTTAAACATGTTTTGATTGATCCAGGTAGCTCGGCCAACATAATTCGATCGAGGGTCGTAGAACAGCTCGGCCTACAAGATCAAATTGTGCCCGTAACCCGAGTACTTAACGACTTCAACATGGCAAGCGAAACCACCAAAGGTGAAATTACTTTGCCAGTGAACGTGGCCTGGACCATCCAAGAAATAAAGTTCCATGTGATCGAGGGTGACATGACGTACAACGCCCTTCTCGAAAGGCCTTGGATCCATAACATGAGGGCAGTACCCTCGACCCTTCACTAAGTTCTGAAGTTCCCGACATCGGAGGGAGTACAAATAGTGTACGGGGAACAACCCTCTGCCAAAGAGATGATTGCAGTCGATGAAGTGATACCGGTATCGGCACTCTCATCAACGAAGGGATCGGATTTGAAGGGAAAGCACGAGCCCAAATAGCAACCACAGACACCGGCCTCGATCTAATTGCAGAAGCAAGGGATCGACAAGGATGACGACTACTGGATCCCTCGATCCTTCATAATTCCCGATGACTCCGATGCCACAAATCAACGGCCGAAGAGTTGGAACAAGTCACACTAGCCAAGCATCAGCCCGAACGAAAGGTATACCTGGGCACGGGGCTAACCCCCGAGCTCAGGAAAAAACTTATTCATTTACTTAAAGCTAACATGGATTGCTTTACTTGGTCCTAATTCGATATGACAGGGATCCCACCAGAAAGTACCACTCACAAACTGAGCCTGGACCCTAAATTCTGCCCGGTGAAGCAAAAAAGAAAACCCTAGTCCGAGGTCAAACATGCTTTCATCAAGGACGAGTTAACCAAACTTCTCAAAATAGGATCCATTCGGGAAGTAAAGTATCCTGAATAGTTAGCAAATGTAGTGGAAGTCCCTAAGAAGGGAAACAAACTTAGAATGTGTATAGATTATAAAGACCTGAATAAAGCATGCCCCAAGGATTCTTTTCCTTTGCCTAATATCGATCGTATGATCGATGCCACGACCGACCACGAGACTCTCAGTTTTCTCGATGCCTACTTCGGGTACAACCAGATACAGATGAACCTGGAGGATCAGGAAAAGACCTCGTTTATCACTAAGTACGGTACTTACTGTTATAATGTAATGTCATTCAGTCTAAAACATGCTGGTGCAACTTATCAACGCCTAGTAAACCGAATGCTCGAAGAACAAATAGGAAAATCAATGGAAGTTTATATTGATGACATGTTAATTAAATCTCTGCGAGCAGAGGACCATTTAAAGCATTTACAGGAGACTTTCGATATATTGAGGAAGTACAATATGAAGCTCAACCCCGAAAAATGTGCATTCGGGGTTGGGTCGGGCAAGTTTCTTGGTTTCATGGTGTCCAATCGGGGAATCGAGATCAACACTGATAAAATCAAATCTATCGAGGATATCACGGTAGTGGATAATATAAAGGTCGTGCAGAGGCTGACGGGACGGATAACTGCCCTAGGACGATTCATTTCGAGATCCTCAGATAGGAGCCACCGATTCTTCTTGCTGCTTAAGAAGAAGAGCAATTTTGCATGGACTCCGGAATGCCAGCAGGCCTTGGAGGAACTAAAGCGGTATTTATTGAGCCCGCCGCTGCTTCACACCCCGAAAGTGGACGAACAACTTTACCTGTACTTGGCAGTCTCGGAGAAAGCGGTAAGTGGAGTCCTGGTCCGAGAAGAACAAGGTACGCAATTCCCTGTCTATGATGTTAGTCGGACCTTAGGTGAGGCCGAAACTAGATATCCATACTTAGAAAAATTAGCGCTTGCTTTAATAAGCGCCTCTAGGAAACTAAAACCATATTTCCAATGTCATACAATATGTGTTGTAACAACTTATCCTCTTCGAAATATTTTGCACAAACCCGAGCTTTCGGGTCGATTAGCCAAATGGGCCGTAGAAATCAGTGGGTACGATATTGAGTATTGACCCCGAACCGCCATCAAGTCTCAAATCTTGGCGGACTTCATGGATGACTTTATGCTGGCCCTCGTACTCGAGATTGAAAAGAACTACTGATAAAATCGGGTACATCTTCGGGAGTCTGGACCCTCATTACGGACGGTGCTTCGAACGCGAAGGGGTACGAATTAGGCATCGTACTAAAATCACCCACAAGTAATGTAGTTAGACAGTCTATCAAAACTACAAAATTGACTAACAATGAGGCCGAGTATGAGGCCATGATTACAGGTCTCGAACTAGCTAGAAGCTTGGGAGCGAAGGTCATAGAGGCTAAGTGTGATTCCCTCCTCGTGGTAAACCAAGTTAACGGGACTTTTGAAGTCCGAGAAGACTGAATGCAGAGGTACTTGAATAAACTACAGCTGACTCTACATCGATTTAAGGAATGGACCTTGCAACATGTACCTCGAGAACAGAACAGCGAGGCCGACACTCTTGCAGACTTAGGTTCATCGGTCGAAGACGGCGAACTTAACTCGGGGACTGTCGTACAACTCATGAGATCGATAATCGAAGAAGGTTACACCGAGATAAACTCCACAAGTTTAAACTAGGATTGGAGAAACAATGTCACGACCCAAATCAGAGGGCCACGACTGGCACCCGATGTCTACTCAATCGAGCGCCACGTACCTTATCTTTTTTTTTCTATAAGACTCATTACGGGCCATGATATGCCACATCTATATATGTAATTAATAATTAGGACTTAACTCACATAACTAATTCAAAAAGATTTATATAGTTACATAGGGGCCGACAAGGCCGTTGACATGTCATACCTAAAGCTATACACAGGACACTGTCTGCAAAACCTCTAAGAAAACATGACCATAATATATAAGTCGAGACAGGGTCCCTGACATCCTCATAAAACAAAGTAACATATATAGAACGTGACTCGGCAATACTCCAGGAAGATGTGGAGCTCACCAATCAAAAGCTGATATCTGGAGGCAGCCTATAGTGGATGGTCCTCACCTCGCCTATATACACCTGCGTGGTATAAAACACAATGCCCCAGAAAAAGGGGCGTCACTACGAAGAATGTACCAAGTATGTAAGGTAGCAATGAAATAGAATAATAATAAGATACTATCTCGGGGAGAGATAAGAGTCAACTTATAACTTCTGACTTGCCGCTGAGGGCCGTAACATATAGAGTAAAACCCATCTCGTATATATAAATAAAACTACAATATAATAGTTCTAGTTACCTCATTTTTGTGACGTTAACTGCCCAACTGATTAGTGGTAACTTCCTGACCGGCCGTAGCTCGGTGGTAAATGTATAACTGCCCAACTAGTGGTAAATAATAATACATAACTGCCCAACCGGTGGTAACTGCCCTACCGGCCGTAGCTCGGTGGTAAATGAAGATGCGTATATCACAATACTATTAATATTAACATATTTATCAAATACCTCAACACGGAACTAGAAACATACTTAGACATGCTTAAATATCGCTTTACAGGAATGAATAGCGTAGACATCCTTAACTGTTAAGAGTAGAAATACTTATGAAATAGCATTACGTTTACGTATTATTACTTGGATCATGCCAAAATGAAGGATTAACTTTAACATACCTGGAGTAGGGATAAATCCGTATAATATTTTTGAGAAAGATTATACCGTACTCCCTTAATATTGTAAAATCTCACGTTAATTAAGAATAGAGATGTGATTCTCATGTTCTCTTTTACTAAAATGATGTGCGGCTAAAGCTAGACTTCTACAACAGCCTATCCAATTCCAATAAATATGTATGATAGTAAATCGAAAACATACAAAAAGTAGAGGTAATAATTCATACGAATGATCTTGAGTTGAGAGATAGACTTTGGGCTAATGATTTGTATTGAACTATAAATATAGAGATCTCCAGATAGAACTCACGTTATATGAATGGGTATGATTCTTATGCCTTTAAGACATATAAAGATTTTCTTTTTAAAAGTCCAATTGATCATGCCACAAAAATCCCTTAAATTTTGCCACCTAATTCCATGAAATAATGAGTCATACTTTGGCTTTGATGAAGATTCATTGTGCTGCCATGTTTTGGCTCATTACCCTTATCCAAAAGACTTTAATTACTCAACCATTAATTATTAATTAACTAGTTAGTTCTCCATTACCCACTAATTCATATAATTAAGGATTATCTTAAAATACTACTCACTTTTAACACACTTTATACATCTTATTATCACGGTCATAGGGTACCTTGTATGGTACTAGTCCATAAATATCGGATATTATAGCTCGGATCGTATTTTATCCCAAAATAACAAACTTCGGCGATACTCAATTTCTTCGATTCGTTAATCCTCTGACCTTTATAACACTTACTTATCACTTGTTACAAATATCATAAATGCTTATGGTCTCAAAATAATCTCATTCCCGAGTCTACGTCGATTAACTTATGACGAAACTTTAACGTACAAAATGCGGAATGCAACAAACAAGTACATAGAGTACTTAAAGAACGGGAAGCTTCCATCAGATCCAAAGGAGTCGAGATCTCTGCGCACAAAGGCAACACGGTTCAGTTTGTCCGAAGACGGAACACTGTTTATAAGGACGTTCGATGGACCGTTGGCAATATGTTTGGGACTGGGAGATACCGGCTACATCCTACGAAAAGTTCACGAGGGCACTTGTGGAAATCATTTCGGTGCCGAATCGCTAGTCCACAAAGTAACCAGAGCAGGGTACTATTGGACCGATATGGGGAAGGATGCAAGGGAGTTCGTTCGAAAATACGACAAATGCCAAAGACATGCACCCATGATTCATCAACCCGGGGAACTACTCCACTCGGTCCTGTCCCCATGACCCTTCATGAAATGGGGAATGGACATCGTTGGCCCTCTCCCGTCGGCCCCAGGTAAAGTTCAGTTTATTTTGTTTATGACTGATTATTTCTCTAAATGGGTTGAAGCACAGGCTTTCGAGAAAGTCAGAAAAAAGGAAGTCATAGACTTCATTTAGGACCACATCATATGTCGATTTGGGATGCCCTCCGAGATTGTATGTGATAATGGAAAATAATTCATCGGCAGCAAAGTAACTAAATTTCTCGAGGATCACAAGATCAAAAGGATATTATCAACACCTTATCATCCCAACGGGAACGGACAAGCCGAATCGACCAACAAAACCATTATCCAAAATCTTAAGAAGAGATTGACCGACGCCAAAGAAAAATGGAGAGAAATACTACCCGAGGTTCTATGGGCATACCGTACAACATCGAAATCCAGCACCGGAGCAACACCGTTCTCGTTAGTTTATGGTGCCGAAACTCTAATACTGGGCGAGGTCAGATAACCTAGCATCAGGTTTCGATATGCAACAGAGGAGTCAAATAACGAGACCATGAATACGAGCCTAGAATTGTTGGACGAAAGACACGAAGCCGCTCTCGTCCGATTGGCCGCCCAAAAATAGCGGATCGAAAGGTTCTACAATCGATTAGCCAATCTTTGACATTTTAACATCGGGGACTTGGTGCTAAGAAAAGTCACCCTCAACACCCGAAATCCGAATGAAGGGAAACTGGGTTCGAACTGGGAAGGACCGTACCAGGTTCTCGAAATCATCGGAAAAGGATCCTACAAGCTCGGCACGATGAATGGCGAACAACTGCCGAGCAATTGGAACGTATCGTACCTAAAACAATACTACTGCTAAGGTACGGCCCCTTCTATTTTCATTTATATTTTAAACTAACCCTTGTAGGTGTTCGACCAGAAACAACGATGGATTCTTCGACACGAAGCCTTTAGGTCTGAAAGCACGCGTTACACTCTTTTTCCCTTAGACCGGTTTTGTCCCAAATGTATTTTTCGGCGAGGTTTTTAATGAGGCAACCATTGATCGTGCTAAATTAGAACAATTCAACAGTATCCAAGGTTTCTTTACAATCAACCTCGAATACTGGAGGGCGTTGCCCTCGAATGTCAACTTTGATGCAAAGAAATTACTTCATGGCGGAAGGGTCTCGATAGAAAAAATTTGTAAGGGCCAAACGATCAAACGAACCGTGCCCGCGTAGTTTGCTCAAGCCCTGGCACGGAACATGTACGCATGTATAATCATTTATAAAGAGAAATATTTTTCTTTACCAATATCTCACTCCTTAGAAAAAGTTTTCTACTTTACAATTTCATACTCTCGATCTATTATGTAAATAGGCATAAGGGCCGACCATACCCAGAGTTCGGATAATTACCCCCACGCTCGGGGACTGCCGTCCGAAAAATAAACGAGATCGAATTATTAAAACTCTGAGATCATAAGACCTTTTAGGCAACCCTCGATTTTTATAGGCCACGACCACCCCACCCGGGGACTGACACTTGGGAAAAGCTAGAAGTAAAACGGGAAAATAAGCCCAAGGGGCAAATTCCGAACTACAAAGGCTACGACCGAATTAACACGGTTAGCAGACGTCCAAATTCCGTAACAAAACAGGCCTTCGAATTTCCTCATAAACCAGTTAAAAGGGCTAACCCCGGCAAAATCATAAAAGACTTCGATAATATCAAGCCTCGAAAACTTTAATGAGTACAAAATTGTTCGAACTCTCGAACAGTTCCTTATTGCATGATAAGGCATTACAAGTTTTGTAAATACAAATGATAAAATACTTTTTCAAGCCGAAAAGGGGAGAAAGCCATAAGCAATCTTTTTATAAAGGCTATATCGGCCTAATACAAAAGCCTAAGGGCTGTTTTTGCTTTGAGTTCGAGAGACCATCCTCGCTCAAATAAAAAACCTAAGGGTTACCTTACTTAGAGTTCGAGCAAGCACTCGCTCGATCGTAAAGCCTAAGGGCTATACTAGTTCGGTTTCAATCAAATTGTCTAAATCTCGGACCTTAGAATATAACTTCATAATTTTATAAACTAGAAAGGGAGAAAGTTTATATATATATATATATATATACTTCATAATTTTATAAGGAAGAAAGAAAGAAAGTTTTTATATATATATGTCAAAAATCATTTACAAGGGCAACATGGCCCGATCAAATTTCTCTACAAAAGACCGAAACAGTCTTAAAAGAAATACAAAAAAAACTAATTCTAAAGGACTTAGTCTTCTCCGGGAGCAGCATCTTCGCTCTCGTGGCCTTCTCCGCTTTCAGATCCGCTCATACTCCCAGAATCATCATCATCAGGAAAGGCCAACACTCTGGCTTCAGCTTTGAGCTCCTTAGCATTCTCAATCTTAGCTGTAAGGTCGAAGTCACGAGCATGGATCTCCTCGAGAGTCTCCCTTCGAGACTGGTATTTAGCATGTTCGGCAACCCAGTTTGCTCGAGCCTGAGAAGCTTCGGCAACCTCCTTTGCATGAACCTGAGCAGCTTTAGCGTCGGGCCGGCAGATAGCCACCATTGCATCAGCATTAGCCTTGGCCGTGTCGACCTCCGATTTGGCCACCGCAAGTTCTGTGGCCAGCCTCTCTTGATCGGAAGTTGCTGAACCCAACTGAGACTGGAACTCCTCAATTTTCTTGGCTTGCACCACGACCTTCTCTTTCAAGCTTCGGAGTTGGGTCTCAGCCGAGGCCAGTTGAGCTTAGGAAGCTTCCTTTTATGAGGAAAGGTGGTCCATGTTCTTCTTCCATGCCTCAGCCTCCGCTTTCACTACGTCCACTTCCTCACGAACCTATCCGATCACATCGAGCTTTTGCTGGACCTGTGGGACCGAACTGTTAGCTATCATGCTCGAGTCAGTGTCATTAACTTCAAAGATTCTTTTTACTTGCTCGGCCAGATCAACTTGTTCTTTCTGAGCTGCTTCTAGCTCAGCCCGAAGTCCTTTTGTTTCCCCTTCTCTCTGCTCACTGAGAAGCTTAAAGGCATCTCTCTCCTCAGTAAGCCCTCGGTTTTCAGCTTCGTACCGGCTCAGCTCCCCTCGGGATCGGAAGAAAGCCTCGTGATGAAGCACAAAAGCCTACAAAAATAGAAAGAATGAATTATACAAGGGGAGAAAAGTAGAAGTATGAAAATTGACAAAGAAAATATGAACTTACCCGGTTTAGGGCCTGTTGGGATTCGTTGAAAAGACAAGGCGCTCCCACCTCATCCATCTGGGCTTGGTCTTTTTTCGCGAAGAGGTAGCTAGCCACCCCTACGGGGGCAGTAAGAACCCGAGCATCCTCCGGGACCGTGATAACGATTGTTCGCTTGCACCCGGGATCGGCACTAGGGGCCGAAAACTGATTGGTCAGTTTAAAACTCGAGGAAGCCTCGCCCGAACTCTTCTTCGGAACCTCTAAGTCACTCAGACCGGTGGCACCTTCTGCCCCAACAAAATAACCACGGGAAAGATCTTCCTCTCTGTGGGCTCCTTCCCCGTAACAAGTCTCCATGGCCTAAGCGTCGCGTATCATCGACTCGGAAAATAAAGGAAACGATGTGGAATCCCCGATCTCTATTGCCCCAAGTGGGTCTTTTGGGGCGCCGCCTCCGTCTTGGGGAGCCTTGAGCCCGATTTCTGCACCAGTATCCGCCACCTCTTCAACGGTCTCTTTGCCCCGAGATAAAGCATCTTCGGTTCCTCTCGGCTCGGGGACTTAGGCCAAAGTCTCCTCCTCGACCTCATCGAGCCTAGACGGAGTAGTATCAACTCCCACCGGTTCCAGAGTTCTCCGAATCTCAGTGCTAGCTCGCGCACGGGCCACCAGCCCAGAATCATCTTATTTCTCTTCTTCTTCTTCTTCTTCTTCTTCTTCTTCTTCCCTTAGCCTTTGGACTGACTCCATAGTCAGTGGGATTGTGTTCCCCTTGGGTTTACGGGTTGTTCTCTTCTTGGGTTTTTGACCTTCGGAGTTCGAGGCCCTTTTCCTCTTATTCTCCTTCACGGTTTTCGAGATAAGCGATGAAACTTCTTCATCACCGGACGGGGTCTCATAGTCACGTCTCTTTTCGAGACCTACAAAAGGAGAAAGTAAGTAAATTCATGTTTGAAAAGATGTTTGAACGATAGACAAATCAGTGAGTCAGGAAAAAGGCTTACCGTGAGTACGAGCCTCCCACCGACCCTTTGACAAATCGCGCCATGCGCGCTCGGCATGTGTTGACATCAAAACCAGGCTCCTAACCCAGTTCTCGAGGGGGGAACCGCACCCGACATCCAAGCAACGGCTGTATCGAGAAAAACACTAATAAGAAAGGATGAAAAAGTAAAAACAACGAACAGAAATTAAAGACTGAATCATACTTACGTTTCATATTCCATTTCTCAGGAAATGGCATGCTCTCAGCCGTGATTAGGTCCATGGTTTTCACCCGAACGAACCGGCCCATCCAGCCCCGATCTTTGTCTTCATCTATACTCGAGATAAGAGCCTTGGTGGCCCGACGTTGAAGCTTTATCAGCCCACCTCGATAGAGTCGAGGGCTATATAATCTTATGAGGTGGTCAAGGGTGAAGGGAAGCCCGTCGATTTTGCTCACGAAGAAATGGAGCAGTATCACGATCCTCCAGAAAGAGGGGTAAATTTGGCCGAGGGTCACCTGGTATTTCTTGTAGAAGTCTACGATGATCGGATCGAGGGGACCCAGCGTGAAAGGATAAGTGTAAACACTCAGGAACCCTTCCACGTGGGTGGTGATCGCTTCTTTTGGTGCCGGTATCACAACCTCTTTGTTTCCCCAGTTACAATCTTTCTTCACCTGGTCGAGGAGGCTTTTGGGTATCGAGCATATATATCTCGATATCGGCTCGCATCAACCAGGAACTGATGAGGCTTTCTCGACCTTAAAGTCAGAATCTATGACACACCCCCCGGGAATAAGTTCTTCAGGGCGTGGCTCCACCATTAGTTTCTCGCCGGCCGACCAAGATGAGGAAGCAACCTCTTTCTGCAGAACAGTTTTGATGTTTTGGCCATTTAGTTTTTGTAGGCAAAAAAGAATGGAGATTGAAGTATTTGGTGTTATAGGAAGAACAAGCAAAGAAATTCAAAGATCTGAAGATAGGAAGCTTTGAAGAAGGCAAAGAACTATGGAGATTGGAATGAAAAAGATTTAAAAGTAAAGTTTGAAATAATGAAGAATGGGGCTATTTATCGGTTCCACGACGACGGTTCAAAACTGGTAGTGGCCGACCGTCGACTGAAGCGCATTAAATACCTGGAAAATTGTACCGACAAGACGTTTCGGTCACTTCTGCTGCTTATGTCACGACGATTACGTCATGATCGAAGGCTCAAATCGTTTCTTGTCATTACTCTCTAAAAAACGAGGGGACTATCTATATACGGTCAAAATCGGGTGGTTAATCGAGACCGGGGTGGCAGACCGAGGTTCAAACCCAAGTTATATTGGATCGTTACATGAATAACTATTGCCTAGCTCGTGATTCAGGGATCGATCAAGATCGAGACCAGCTAAGGTCGAGACCGAGAAGGATAGAGATCTAGCGAGATCGAAGGAAGCATGCTAAGTCGAATAACAGAAAGCCGAGGAATCCGTGACCGGGCGAGGATTGTGGCAGAGATCTCGGCATGTATCAAGTCAAGACCGGTTGATTAGCCAATCAGGAGATTTTCTTCTGTATTTAGAATTGTATCATATGTAGAACTCCTCTACTATATAAAGTGGGTTTCAATCATTTTGTAATGACAGATTCACGCATAACAAAATAATATATTACGTTTTCTCTCTTAAACTTTCTTATTGAGTAGTTCAGTTCTTACTCTTCAATAATACACTTAGTTGGTGCGAGGCAACCTAGCTCAAGGGCCAAAGTTGTATGATATATCGGTTTGCTTTATTTTACAGTTAATTTCTAACTTCAATTTTCATATTTCTCAGTTTGTGCCAAGTGAAATCACATATCCTTAAAATCACTTATAAATTTAATTATTATCCGATTTTAAGAGTAAACATGTTTGTTTATAGATTTTTAGCAGATTTCGAAAACAAAATCTTCAAATCCCAGAAACGACTCTAGAGTAGTTTTTGAAAATTTTCTTTTTTACTCACAAAACTTTAAATTCATTTCAAGTAAAATTCATGTCCAAGCACAATCTTCAGCTTTCAAAAATTAATTTTCATCTCATCTTTAAAAACTCATATTTTTAAGAAGTTACGTAAAGCACAAGTTAAAATTGAAAATCAAATGTTGTTAGAAGGAGGGAGGCGAGTCATATCAATTATGCAACATGCGCCAGTCGTGTATTGTTTCATTCTCTTTTGGTAGTAAGAACGTGAAAATTAAATGTATGCGAGGAAATTAATGATCGACTAGAGATTGTCTTAGGAAAGTGAATGTTTTTAAAGAACTGTATAAGAAAATAAAATGAAATATAAACATTTAATTTAGGAGTACAAATATATAAGAGATTATATTGCTTCAATGGAATCAAAGTGGACTTCACTTTTTAATGAATCTGAAGTCCGTTAAATATTGAAAAAGTGGTGCTTTAATTTTTTTTGGGAGAAGTGGTGACTTTAAAACATTTTCATAATCTGATATACTTATTTATTCTTTTTTGGTCGTTTCCACAGCTTTTCATGAGTATGCACATTCATTGTACTAAAAGTTTAAGCTTCAAGTCCCCAACCTAAACTATGCAACGGTCATTGGCACAGGAATATAAAGGATTAGCGTGTATAAACCGAATCGAAAAATCGCACCAAATCGATTGAAAAAACTGATTAAGTTTGGTTTGATTTTGTTTGGTATTAAGTAAAAAAATTCGAACAAAACCGACATATAAATATATAATTTTTATATATACTTTTGAGATTTTATATAGAATTTTCTTTAAAAAATATCTAAAATATTTGGGATTCTCTTACGGGATATAATATTTAATAGAATATAAAGTGCTCCATATTTATTAACTAAAATTGGTGGGTTGTATGATTAGTTACTTATCAAGTGTTACTGGAATGCATCAATCTCTTTTGTTCTTTCATATTCATATGTCAAGATCTATTAAATTCGTATATCTTTTTCGAATTTGAAGTGATTATCATTTAGGTATCATATTAATTTTTATGTTTAATTACTAAATACGATTAACCTTGAAAGTGTACATCAACAAAAAATTATTGCCAACGACTAAAAATAATTATCATGTGTTACTAAAAAAATTCTCCCATAGGAATATTTTAATAGATAATATGTTCATCAATTTTTTAAATTTTTACTAAACATATATTTACTCATAAAAAATTTAATAAAGTAAGATTAAAATAATATTTAAGTAATAAAAATTCCGAAAAACCCGACAAAGCCGAACCAATCCATATAGTTGGTTTGGTTAGATTTTGATAAAAACCGAATCAACCCGATATTATGGGGTTTTATCACATGTCATGCTCTGTTCTAATTGCTCTTCCTCTTTTCATGTGATACAGAGACAAATTGGAACAAAGACTAACATTTTTCACTTTGAAAGCATCCTTCACCTAAACTATCATCTAATTTACATAATGAACAACTTCAGAATTACATTTGAAAGTTCACAAACACAACTTAACACGTGCTGCGAATGAGACTCATTGAAGTTTATTGGATCAGCTACATTTTCATAGAGGACTAACGCCGCACCATATCTGTACATACCATGCCACTACGTACACAATGTTGCAGAAACTTCGAATAATCAAGGGAGAAAAGGATTATGAGAAGGACAATCCGCCCTCTGTTTTCTGTAGGCCCTGATAGTGGAAAAGGTAATAAAAAACAGCTATTCAGATTTCAGATCATCTCATTAAATCTTTTCTTCAAGCAAGCAACAAAAGACCATCTCACTATCAACATGTCAATTACCTGGCAACATTTGTTCCTCCCAATGTTACAGTTCCCAAAATAATAAAAAGAAAGGGAATCCCAATCAGTGGATGATTTTTCCTCCCTCCTCTAGGAACTCCACTTCTTACAACACGTGAATATCCAACTGATAACAAAACATTGTCTTTCCATTAGATCACGGGTTAATCTCATGTTACAGGTGCACATAAACACACATGCATATGGACACAATAAGGAGCTCTAGAGAAACTTACCACCATGTTGACCTTCCTGTCTTGTACCTGTAATTGCTATTCAAAGTGAGACGATGAACCCAACAAAGAGAGTAAGGAACAAATAAAACAGCAAGCAATAACAAATAAGTGTACTGATAAGGCTCTAGACATTTAATGCACATACCATATTTATCTTGGGGCAAAATTTAGTGTTTGCCACCCTAGAAATTCGGGTTACTGCATATTTGGCAAAATGGCAGCCTGGTGCACGAAACATCCCACGTTCACGTAAGGTACGAGAAAGAGCCACACCCCCACCCCAAGGGGGTGTGATAGAGGCAGTCTACTCTAATGCAAGCATCAGTAGCTAATTCCACGGCTCGAACCCGTAAAGTATAGGTCATACAGTTACTACATATTTGGTTTCTCTAATTTCAATTAGGGCGTGAGTTGAAATATTAGGGACAATTGATGATGGAAAATGGCCGGTTTAATGCTACTGGATTCAAAATTTGATTGCTATCCTAAAACTTTGTCTATTTTGCTTTGTAAACTCGCATAGGTTAGACAAGTGGTACTAGGGATCTTTGTGATCTTTGTGTAAAGCTACACACGAAAAGTATCCAACAAGTTATTCAAAGTGGTAAGGGTTCTTTCTTAGAGGATGTATAAGAGATTTGTGTGAAAAGTTCTAACTTTCTCGCTCGCACACATCACACATAAAAGCATTGGTAAACATGAGCATGTTTGGAGTTGCGCGGATATTATAGTTCTTTTGTTTTTTAGGATCTGATAGAAAAAAGATTCATAAATTAAAATGAGCCGTAGTAGTATTCTTGATAAGAATGCTACAGGAGAGGGAACATTATAAATAACAGTGTAACTTGTACCAATTGTAACATAGAATGCTGATTATGAATGGAGGTGAGATGAATTGAAAAGCCAAAAATAAGCTGGTTGCATCAACTTAACCAATACAAGATGTACACTTTGAAGAAACACGACTGAAAAAGCCAAAAATAAGCTGATTACTTAAGGATTTATCACAAGAGTACGGAATGGAGGTACTTTTAGTGCAATAGCTTATAGATTGACTTTCTTTGTTTTTATAACAACAACAACAACAACCCAGTATAATCCCACTAGTGGGGTCTGGGGAGGGTAGTTTGTACGCAGACCTTACCCCAACCCTAGGGTAGAGAGGCTGTTTCCGATAGACCCTCGGCTCTTTCCCCTCCAAGAACTCCCCACCTTGCTCTTGGGGTGACTCGAACTCACAACCTCTTGGTTGGAAGTGGAGGGTGCTCACCACTAGAGCAACCCACTTTGTTTTTATAACATTTTAGAAAATATTTTTCTTAATACCATATAATATTTTCCTATGTGAAATTAGGAGATACAACTTACCACTTATTATCACCATAAGTAGCAAAAAGTTCCTGAATGCATCTTTTGTCATGCTAAGAAGTTTCAATAAAAGCCTCCAACATTTTGTTGCGCAAGTTGATGTATTAAACTAGCAACCACCGAAGTTCCAGCTCAGTTGTATGAACTAGTGTTAGCTAACCAGAAGAACACAACAAATTTTGCAAAAATATCCAAGCATATAATAGCATCTTTACTACTACGTCTTTTGGAGTTAAGCTTGATAAAAAAAAATGACATATTCTGGAAAGGAGTTTACCCTATAAAGGCACAGGTAACGATCTTCTATTATTGGCCCCACGTAATGATGATCCATGTCACTTTCAACTTTATAATACAAATAATGAGTTGTGCAATAGGATGTCAAAACTACCAGAAGCAAACTTATGAGAGGAACTGGTGGTCAAAATCAGGCCAATAATAGATGGAAATCCATATGCACAATTCTTTGCCAGCCAAAAAATCATTCTACATTTTCAAATATACAAATTCGAATTGTTGTTAATGCTTCTTTAGATCAATGTGTATACACCCTAAGTAGATCAAGTTACAGCAATTTGGATAGACCGAAACAATCGAAATATAGTGCTCGAAAGAGATATTATCGTTCATGAACATTCATGCAACAAACATAGAGTAACACATTACTATAGTTGTTATGACCCGCTACAATATCCTTTACTTTTTTCGAAAGGTGAAGGGGGTCGGCATCAAAGTATAAGGAAATGTCGCAATTCAAAAAGTAGCATTACATAGATGAAGTTGCAACCGTCAGCACAAATATTCCAGGACAACGAAGAAGAAGGTAAATATTTATGAATTATGCAATACAAACTTTTCAAAGCTTAAACTAACGATTATCAATATAAACAAATCTTACTTATAAGTGTACGAAGTGAATCTAAAGGATATGTGTCTTGTAAACAGTACTACTACTATAAATTACAAGTACAAAAAGAAGAGAAATTCATATTACTACTATTTGACATATTATTGCAACAATTGGTTATTGACGTGTACATAAGAATAGAAACGAGGCTTAAATATTTTAGAAATGAACAACCAAATCTCAAAAGGGAGATATATATAGTTGACAATGTCTGAATGTCATGACAAGAGAATATAGAGGAGAATAGGTCGGTCAAAGGATATTACTTCTGGCATCCTTTGGAAAAAGTAAAGAATATTGTAGCGTGTCATAGCAATCACATTAATGTTTTACTCGATATTTCTTGTCTAAAGGTTCATGAACAATAGTATCTCTTTTCAACAGTATCTTTAGATTGTTTCCGTCTATTCAAATTGCAGCAACTTCTACTGAGGATGTTATACACACGTTGATCTAAACAAACATTAGCAGCAGTTCAAATTTGTACATTTCGAAATGTCGAATAATCTTATAGTTGTAGAAAGAATTGTGCATACGGATTTCTATCACTTCCTCGGATAAGTTTGCTTCTTGGAATTTTGACACCCTGTTGCACAACTCGTGGGACCAATGACGAAAGATCGTGATATATTTGTCCGTGCCTTAAAAGTAGAAACTTATTTCCTTGAAAATATCATTTCTTTATGAAGCTTAACTCCAAAAGACGTAAAAGCAAATATGATACTATATGTTTGGATATTTTTGCGGAGTTTTTTGGCTTCTTCTGAACACAACTACAAATAATTCGTATAACTCAATTGGAACTTTGGTGGTTGCCAACTTGATACATCCATTTGTGCAACAAAATGTTGGGAAAGAAAATTCACCAACACAACCACATTTCTAGTCTTGAGCCTCATGAGTGGCATCCGTCTCTCACAAGGTGATCCACTATTGTAACACTCTTATTAGTTGTGTAAAAAAAGTTTTGGGGGAACTCATTTTTTTCAGAGTGGTATTCCCATAGTGAATATCCAGCAAAAATTGAATTCCATTTCCATTTCTAACCATGAATAAACTAGTCAATCACAAAGCATCAATCGTTCAAGACAAATTAAGGGTCCTTAGAAGCTCACACTTCTAAAGGAGCAAATACCTTATTTCATCCCACCAGATGATAATGCCTCTCACCTTTTCCACTTAAATACTAGTCTTTTGCCTGCGACAAAGTCCGAACTTGTCACGTGCACCTGACACTACACATCACGTGTTGTACTCTTACCACTAGACTAAAGACATAGGGGCTAAATGAAACATTGTAGCTTTCTGTCAATGCCTTAAAGAAAATAGGAACTAGATCAAAGCTTGTAACATCAAAGGAATATAAGGAAGATCTAACAGTAGTTCTCGCAGGAATATATAATGGAGAATTATACACTATATGTTTTTAAAAGGGACAAGATGAGTGGAGAAAGAAACAATATTGTAAGCGGAAAGTGGAAGGATCTTTAGTTGAAAATCATGTTAATTTGCCATTTCATCAGCAAAGGTTCCAAGCAAGTAAATGAATCTATTTAGCTTGTCACATATTGCAGAGGTGCTAAGACATGAAAATTACCAGAAAGCAGGCAAGTGTATGCTTCTGAAATCTGCATCCACACACATTTTAAACTTCAATAACAATGACCAATCAAACAAAGCTCATAGAAAAGAAATGGCACATATAAACTGAACCATCATCATTCAGATAGAGGAAAGGTGAAGGACAAAGAATTACGCTTTAGATTAAGAAAGTGTGTAGTTGGCACCCAAGGGTGTGGCCTAGTAGTCAATGGGGTGGGTTGAGAATTTGAGGTCTCAGGTTCAAATCCTAGCGGAGACAAACTGGGTGATTTTTTTCCAGCTATCCAAGCCTTGGTGGATAAAGTTACCTGGTACTTGTTGTTGGTGGGAGAAAGCAGGTATCCCGTGGAATTAGTAGAGGTACGCACAAGTTGGCCAAGACACCATGGTTATCAAAAAAGAAAGTGTGTAGTCGAAGAAAGAGGGGAGAAATTCATACAGCACGAGAGTTACCAGAAGGATCAATGAAGATACTGGTTCTCATAGGCAAAAATTATTTCTTCGCTCTACCTAAATGGTTCCAAAAGACTACCTTGGTTTAGGATAACACACTTATTATGGCAAGTTTATTATGGAGAAAATGTTGAACGAGCCACTTGCTTTTTCTGTTTATTATAACATAGAGCGTGTAAGACCACATTACACAGTATATAAGTTAGTCCCAAGCGCAACATTGTTTTGTGATGCTCCAAAATTGATGAAAATGAAGTTTCAAAGAAAAAGATCACCAGGTATCATAAGTAGAAATGACGAAAATAAACATTCTGGAAAAATATGAAATTCGGTAAAGTAGTTGTTTCAAGGGAGAATAGTAGAAGTGGAGGCATGGGGGTGGGGGGTCGTTGTGCCAACAAAGTGGAAAGTTCACCATCTTAAATTTGAGTTCTGCACCAGGTTTGAGATGAACTGGAAAGCAATCCGGATGAGTTTCCCATACCTTCCTTCTATAAGCAGCTTTGACCTACATTTGTTTGAAATGTGGTACTATGATTAGTTTCATAAATGGCGCCGCACAGGCAGTAATATAGCTTTTACAAAAAATCACTACCTGCATAAGTTTTCAGAATCCTAATAAAGACAAAACAATGAAAAAGAAAATAAACTGAAATAAAAAGTAACAAATATATGTTACAAATCTGAGGGAAATGTTTGCTTAAGCATCATTTTTGGTTTCGTGCCCAAACATCTACCACATTCAAATAGCCCTAAGCTGAATTCTTCTAGAAAACAAGTTACAGAATTCATAAATAATACTAATACTATTACTGAACCAACCACAAAATAGTCCTTCGAGTTCATGAAAACATTTATGTTTGTCAAACAAATTGAAACTAGCGGTGGGTGATTAATGTAGCAAATAAGATAAAGAAATTGAAAAAACACACATGCACAATTACACAGGGAGCATATATTTCACTCCTTTATACGCTTATCTATTCGTAAATAAAACTTGTTTGTGGAGAAAATTTCCATTCACTAATGATAAGCAATTAAATATATTTACAAATTGATAATTTGCAAGTATCCTCAGTTTAATTCTCCACTTACTCCAAACGACAAATAAAAATCAAAGGGAGAAAAAGGAAACAAAAACCTCATTGTAAACCCTCCCAAGGGGGTGTTATTCACTCTGCTTTTCTAGTTTTCTTCTGCTTACTGTACATATTATATCATTTGGTTAAGGTGTATCAGCAATCTGACAACAATTTTAAGAAAAGTTTCTTCCTTTGGCAATTTGAAGTAAGAATTTACAAACTGACCTAAATAAGAAAAAAGTTCAAGAGATGTATAACCAATTTTAAAATAAGCCGCACGACAGCTGAAAAAAGCATTGATAGTGTGGGATAATAATATAAATGTAATATTAAGATAAACAAAATCAGGAAAACAACAGATTGAGATAGTAGGAAGCAGCAAGAGTCATAATCAGTGGGGCGTCCCTAATCTTCGGTAAATACATGGATGATGGCATAGTAGAAAAACAAAGAACAAAGATAATTGAGCTAAGCTACTGAGGTATGTTGACGGAAAGAGGAGGTTGCTGAGTGAGAGTTCCAGTGGAAGGAGACCTGATAGATGAGATAGATCATATCACATGAGATGTCCTTTGAAATTGATGCTGGTTATATCATACTATGTAACAGTGTCTAAAGGTTTTCCTCCATAAAGGAAGCATTTGCAGCTGAAAGGGGACAAAATATTGTGTGAAATAAAAATGTGTTATTTCTAAAAATATGTCGTTCCTTTCTTCAATTATTGGAGGCTGATCCCTAAAATAAGTGTAGAATTGTAAGAATCACAGTAGGTGTGATAAAATACTAGGCTAAGCAAATTGTTGGCAAGGAATGTCGTGCGAAAGCTAGGCCAGGCAAACCTTCTCAAGAAAATTCTTGAATTATAGGTCAAATCGTAATTCGATTACTCAGTTGCTATTGTTTTACTGTCCCGGTACTACACTCACCTCGTGTTGGTATTTTGTGTAGTATACTAAATAATATAAGAAACAAGCATGCCACACACCTTTCTATGTATACAATAAACATAAAAATCTATACCTGACAAGGAGTGGGGCAAGAATTAGTGGAAAAGCCTAGCAAGATTTTTGCCTCGTCCACCAGCATCTCAAGTATCTAATTGTGCCTGAAAAATGTTGAGGCCAAAACAACCAATCAGGTTTGCGGATTCAAGTTAGAAACACAATCATGATGCAGGGAATTTATAGGACACCTTCTACATTACTTGAATTAAAAACGAGAATCAGTAATCAAAGTAAAGACAGAGCTTTAAACCCCGGAGAACAAGCAGAAAAGACATTATATGCATCATTTACCAGCGACGAGCTCAAAGAGATGAAGAGATACAGCCACAGCAATTGCGAAAAGAAAAGAAAAAGAAGTCAATTATCCGAATAAAATCAAGGAATTGAGAGATCACCTAAAATAGGTTGGCGCCTTGAAGTGAACCGACGCCGTTTGTTTAATTAACGGCTTCAGAACACGTAACATCCTATACCACCTCACGTTTGTATGCAGAATCTGAGTGGTTTTTCCCTGTTTAAAATCAAACTCAATAAAGGAAGACCTTTTTCAGTTTTACAAAAACTAAAAACTTTTTTTAATAGGTCTGGTGGAAAAAGAAATTTCCTTTCAATTTTTCGCAAAAATTGAAAATTTGTTATAAAATAAAGACAAGTATAGAGAGAAACTGATATATTATTCAAACTTTAAACTTATGTACATAATGAACTGAAAACTCCTCTATTTATAGAAGAAAGGAAGCAGCAGCAGCCTGCGAGGCTTTTCAGGAAGCAGCTGCAAGGCTTTTCTTTAGCTGCTTGTAAGTTGTCTGCATGAGCTGCTTGCAACCTGTCTGTTTAATAAGAAGCTGCTGCAAATCATTTCATTAAGCTGCTTGCAACCTGCCTGCATCAGCTGCTTGTAGATAAACTTCAACAGAATACTAAATGGATAATCTTCTTCAATGGACATCCACAATATAATTATTTTCATAACAAAATCAATCTTTTTTAGCTTTTGCCTCAATTTTCCACCAACATTGGTAAATTCAACTCTGCTAATTCATTCCCTTTATCGCATGTTTGATACTTTCTCTGTCTCTTTTTGCAATTTCTATGTGTGTTCCCATGTTTGCTGTTTGATACTTTGATAAGTTTTTTTAAAAATTATTTTTGTTTTGTTCCTTGACCTATTAGAGTTGCTTTTGATACAAAAAATTGAATTAATTCTTGTTAGCATAAGTTCCCATTGGAATTGATTTGACTAACTTGTTTATATATATTTTCAAAATTTAGGAATTAATAGTTTCTGTATTTCATTAAAATATTGGCCTTCTTTTAGCTAAACTATTGTCAGATTGTGGGTTAGAAATTTGTTTTCTTATTGTTGAACTTCCCCGAATGTTTGTTGATGTCGCAAAAAGTGTGTTGCGCTTGAGCTAAACTATTGTCAGATTGTGGGTTAGAAATTTGTTTTCTTATTATTGAACTTCCCCGAATGTTTGTTGATGTCGCAAAAAGTGTGTTGCGCTTGAGCTAAAAATCTAAGGACGAGTTTGAGCTTTGGGATGGAGAGGGGAAATCCTTACATGAATCGCAAGTGAATTTTTTTTGAAATTAGAAAAAAGATGGATGGAGAACCAAAATGCACCAATTTTGCAAACATGGAGAACTATTAGTGCTCCATGTAAAAGAATAAAGTAACATTGGAGCTAAGCCAAAACATAATTTGATCATAAGATAAGATTGTTCTATTTGTTCAACCTCTTTTTTATTTATCCTATTTTCTTCTCATCGTCTTTTCTTTCCGTTTCCTTCTTCCTCAATAGATCGAGGTAGCATTTGGGTTGCCGATAAGAGATTGGAGAAATAATGGACTTCTTTTAATAATAAGACTACTTACATTAGTCGCTTGTTTTGGTTAAAAAAATACATAAAAAATGATAGATTGTAATTCGATTTAAGTATTTATTCGATATAACCAAAATGCATAGTTCGCTAAGTTCGTCGTATTGGAAAAAGAAAATAATGAAACCTTGATAAATAAATAAATAATTAATTAAGCTATATGATTAATAATATACTCCATCAATTATTTAATAAGATTTAACGGTCACAATAATATTATTTTATTGAGATTGGGTTGTATAATGAAAACCATCGTCAGTTCTATCGCAATTGTCTCATACCATATACTCCATTTTGTATTTTCGGAACAGAGTGATCGTTGTAAATAAGACTTTGGACAACTAGTTTAACAACTCTAATTCTGTATGAGTTGCTCACTTTGCCCCTGTGCAAGCCTGAATAAAAGAGAATGATGTAATATGTTTGTCAATCAGTGTAAAATTAGTGAATTTACAATGAATCCTCGCAATACAGAATGCGTTAAAACATGCTCACCTAGGCACACAACAAATCAGGAGGTCCAAATGCAACAAAGTGGATAGTGAAAGATTCATACAAGTAAAAACCACCTCAGATAATTTGAAATTGAGGTGCAGTAGTAGAGTAGTTGTTATTGGTCACCAACTCTAATTATATCACATTAGACATGTCAATGCTATGAATTTTGCTCATTTATGAATACTGTAGGCATCCAAATTTATTGAATTTAAATTCAATAAAATATTTTGGACTTTACTTTAAATATATGTTAGTCCAAACAAATATTATGGACCTATATGATTGGATTAATTATATTAGTCCAATATATATGGATTAAATAAGTAAATCCAAATTTATTGGGCTAACCCATTCACTTGGGCCACAAGTGATGAGCCCACTTTATTAGGCCCAATATGTCATCTTCTTGGAGGCCCAATTTGGTGCCACGTGTCAAATGATATGGCACGCCAAGTCAAACAGAAGAGCTAATAGGATCATGCCACATGTCAAAATGACAAGGTACGCCAAGTCAAATTAAAAGGCCAATGAAGCTACGCCACATATGCAAGTGACATATTCTAGCCAATCAAATGCGGCCTTGTCACACTTCAATCTGATTGGTCGGAAAGTGTTTGTTCTTATCACAACTCTTCTCTTCCACTACTATAAATATGGGTCTTCATAACTCAGAAAAGGGATCAGAAGTTATAACAAGAAGACACAAGGGAGCTCGTGGATCAAATACCATAATTCTCTGCAAACTGTAAGTGTTCAAACATTCAAACACTTCAACACAAATTTCAAGTATTCAAGATTAAGAACGAAGTCAAATCAAATACAAGGCGTCCAAGATCAAGGCTACTTGTTTGTGATAAAATTGGTGGCAACAATCAAAGCGTTCGCGACAGATAAATTAACTTCAAATTCAAGATCAAGCTCAAAGGCCCTTGAATTTATATTGGAAAAGTAGAATCAGAGGATCCATAGAGATTGTACTCATATTATTTGAAATCAAATACTATGATTGTTGCAATATTTTTGGTCTCGATTATATTTCTTGACGCAAATTTATTGTCTACAAATTCTGGCATGCCCAGTGGGACAATCTCTACCTCTCATCTCTACTTTTCGATCACTAAAGTTTAAGAACATCGAAATATCTTCAAAGAAAATCAACTCTAGATTCCACTAAAGCTGCTAATTACAAGTTCTATGCTGATGTGGAAATCATCCTCAATATTACCTTTGGAAGATTTGGGCTATTTACAAGGAGCAAAGTAAGCTCTTTAGGATAACAAATACTTCAAGTGTCGTCCGCATCAACCCTTGTTATCGGATCTTCATACTCAAAAGGAACAAGATCCTCTACAAGCGCAACCCAAAAAGGGAACGATGTTGCCGAAAGGATCGAAAAGGTTCTTGCTCAACTTAGTTTATCTAAGTCCAAGAAACCTTTCATGCAAGCCGATGATGATGACTTGAGCGTTGGATCTCCTCTAGTCTCCATTAATGCGACCTCTAAGCTCTATCCCAACAATGATCTATATTATTCTTCATCCTCTACGGCGATCATGCAAGCAATGGTTATTGAAACTTCTACTGTAGAAGAACAACTTGCAAATTTGACGAAAGCAATTGAAAGCCTATCAAAGTGCGTGCATGATCAAGATGCTAAACTTTCCAAGTTAACACATATATTGGATAGCATAGTAGAGGGAGAATCCACACAAACACCTTTAAATTTCCAAAGATCAAAAGATAAAGAAGATTCCTCCGAAAAGCAAGCAACAACAACCAAGGAGATCAAGTCTCCGGTGAAGGTCTGATTCCCGTTGAGAAATAAAACGGACTTCATAATGGAGGATATCAAAGATAAGTCTGAGTCGTCAAAATTATCTCTCACATATGCAAAGTTGTACATGCAAAGAATCGACAACTTGAAGATGCATGTTAGTTATCAACCTCCTAAGTTGCAACAATTCGACGGCAAGGGAAATCCGAGACAACATGTAGCACACTTTGTTGAAACTTGCAACAATGCTGGAATGCGTGGTAATTATCTTGTCAAACAGTTTGTACGATCTCTCAAAGGTAATGCATTCGATTGGTACATAGATCTCGAATCTGGTTCCATCGATAGTTGGGAGCAATTGGAGCAAGAATTTCTCAATCGTTTCTATAGCACAAAATGCATCGTAAGCATGATCGAACTTACAAACTATCATCAATGAAAGGATAAGCTAGTTATTGACTTTATCAACCACTGGAGGAGCTTAAGCCTCAATTGCAAAGATCGCCTTAGCGAAACTTCTGGCATCGAAATGTGTATTCAAGGCATGCATTGAGGTCTTCGCTATATCTTACAAGGCATAAAGCCCAAAACATTTGAAGAACTAGCAACTCGTGCTCACGATATAGAACTAAGTATGGCCACAAGTGCAGACCAAGGGCTACCTGTCTTTGAGCCTTATGACGACAAAGAAGAAGAACAAAAAGGCAAGGATGGGGGCAAGTTTTCATCCGAAAATGAAACCGAATAGTCTATGCATGTCACTATGCTCCTTAACGCATGAGCCTGAACTGCAAGTTATAATGCTCCTGAACGCATGAGCCTAAACTGCAAGTTATAATGCTCCTCAACGCACGAGCCTAAACTGCAAGTTATGATGCTCCTTAACGCATGAGCCTAAACTGCAGGTTATAATGCTCCTCAACGCACGAGCCTAAACTGCAAGTTATGATGCTCCTCAACGCACGAGCCTAAACTGCAAGTTATAATGCTCCTCAACGCATGAGCCTAAACTACAAGTTATAATACTTCTTGGCACATGAGCCTACACTGTATGTCATGAATCTCCCCAAATTTGAACTAAATCTTTAAAACGTAAAGCTCTTCAAATTCGAGCAAAGTTTTCAAATTACAAAGCTCTTCAAATTCGAGCAAAGTCTTCAAGTTGCAAAGCTCTTCAAATTCGAGCAATTAAAGTTCTTCAAATTCGAGCAAAGTCTTCAAATTATAAAGATCTTCAAATTCAAGCAAAGTGTTCAAGTTGCAAAGCTCTTCAAATTCGAGCAATTAAAGTCCTTCAAATTCGGGCAAAGTCTTCAAATTGTAAAGTTCTTCAAATTCGAGCAAAGACTCAAATAGAAAGCTCTTCAAAGTCGAGCAAAGACTTCAAGTTGCAAAGCTCTTCAAATTTGAGCTAAATCTTCAAGTTGCAACACTACTGGACGCACGAGCCTAAACTGCATGTCATGAAGCTCTTCAAATTTGAGCAAAATCTTCAGGTTGCAAGGCTCCTCAAAATACGAGCTTAAATTGCAAATCGCTATGTTCCTTAACGTAAGAGCATAAACTGCATGTTACTCCTGGCCCGCAAGAGTATACACTATGTTGCCAAAAACAAAAAAGCTTGCTAGGTTGAAAACATCGAAAGAGGCGGCCTAGGCAAAAGTTAGGACATTAAAATACCCGTTCAGAACTACGGTATGACTTGATCCTTTTCACCAAGATACGTAGGCAGCTTGGAGTTTCATTCTAAGTTCAGTCGCATGAGTTTAAAAATATATATCGCCCTCGTTCAAATTGAAGTATAATGGAATTGACACTTGAAAATCGGACTTAAATGTATTCTTTCATTGAGCTTCATGCCTTATCGGATATTGATGATTCAATTGGGGCAAGCCTCCATAGGAAATTAGCATCTCTGATGGGATGGTTGTAGTATTCTTGAAAGAGGCCAAATATTCAAGTTGCTCTCTGCAGTCCACCAGTCTTCAAGCTGAAGTTTTCAAGTTCGACAACGCGTGAGTTGAAGTATTCGATCCCTCCAAATCTGCAAGTAGAAGTCTGCGAGTCCTCCGAGTCTTCAAGTCTGCTAATTCTTCAAGTTGAAGTTTTCATGTCCACCACTCTTCAAGTTGAAGAGTCAAAGTCTGCCCAATTTTCAAGCCCGTTAAATCTTCAATTTGAAGTCTTAAAGTCTGCGAAATCTCAAGTTTGTTGGTCTTCAAGTTGAAGTCTTTAAGTCCGCCAAGTCTTCGAAGTTTGCCAAGTGTTTAAGTCAAAGTCGTCAAGTCCGTCAAGTCTTCAAGTTGATATTTATAATTTTTCAATCTTAAGGTGGACATTTAAGTCCCTTTGCACCTTAAGTTGGCCTATTTGCGGGATTGTCCTTAAAAGGAACTATAATTTTCAATCTTAAGGTGGACGTTTAAGTCCCTTTGCACCTTAAGTTGGCCTATTTGCGGGTTTGTCCTTAAAAGGAAAGATAATTTTCCAATTTGAAGGTGGACGTTTAAGTCCCTTTGTACCTTAAGTTGGCATCTTCGTGTGTTTGCTCTTAAAAGTATCTATAATTTTTCAATCTTAAGGTGGACATTTAAGTCACTTTACACCTTAAGTCGGTCTTGTTGCGGGCTGATTATTCTATATGTTGTTGAGAATTTGTCCTTTTTTATGTTGCCATGAATTTGTCCTTCTATATGCCGTATGAAATTTTGCTCTTTAAGATCATGCCTCCGATTTTCGGGCGGGGATGGTATCCATCCCTTCATACCCTAAGATTATCCCTCCGATTCTGGGGCGGAGATAAGTATTCATCCCTTCACACCCTAAGAGTGCCTTCTTCATGGATCATCTTGATAAACAAAAACATGTCCTTCTCGTTTGACCTACAAAAAAAGAGGAACAAGCAAGAAAATGCAAAAGAAAAGAAAAACAAGTTACCTCCACACTGTATTTCTTGTGAATTGCAAACACTGTAAATTAGTGTTCAACGAAGGAAAGCATGTAGCCTTATATAGGTAATTAGATGCGGCGTTGAAAATCTAATTTCGGTGTGGGACTAGGTGTAAAGGCGGCGGAAATAAGTTGTCGTGGACAAGGACTCGAAGTGTAGTCTTCAATATCAAATATTCATAGTTTCGCTCATAAAGAGATTTGGATAGTGATGGTGCAGCGATGCAGGTGGTTTGTGATTGAGCTATGTGGCAAATTCATGTACCCGTACAATACACATATGACAATATAATGATTCTCAATTAAAAGAGAAATTTATTTTATCAAAGTCAAAATAGAACATTAGCAAGCAATTACAATGTTCAACGTGACTAGAATTTGAAACTTTGGTGTTTCAAGCTTTGGAGTTTTCTTTATTACTTTTAAGATAGATTGGCCAAATTTTACGTGAAAAGAAAGAGAAGAAAGGATGCTGCTTCATAATACTTTCTTAAAGCTTATATCTAGACAAGTCTTGAAGTAGGGGGCATTTGTAGGTATGCAAAATTTATTGAATTTAAATTCAATAAAATATTTTGGACTATACTTTAAATATATGTTAGTCCAAATAAATATTATGGACCTATATGATTGGATTAATTATATTAGTCCAATATATGTGGATTAAATAAATAAATCCAAATTTATTGGGCTAACCCATTTACTTGGGCCACAAGTGATGAGCTCACTTTATTAGGCCCAAGATGTCATCTTCCTGGAGGTCCGATTTGGTGCCACGTGTCAAATGATGTGGCACGCCAAGTCAAACAGAAGAGCTAATAAGATCATGCCACATGTCAAAATGACAAGGCATGCCAAGTCAAATTAAAAGGCCAATGAAGCTACGCCACATGTGCAAGTGACATGTTCTGGCCAATCAAATGTGGCCTTGTCACACTTCAATCTGATTGTCGGAAAGAGTTTATTCTCATCACAACTCTTCTCTTCCACAACTATAAATATGAGTCTTCATAGCTTAGAAAAGGGATCAGAAGTTATAACAAGAAGACACAAGGGAGCTCGTGGATCAAATGCCATAATTCTCTGCAAACTCCAAGTGTTCAAACATTCAAGCACTTCAACACAAATTTCAAGTATTCAAGATCAAGAACGAAGTCAAACCAAATACAAGGCGTCCAAGATCAAGGCTACTTGTTCGTGATAAAATTGGTGGCAACAATCAAAGCGTTCACGACGGATAAATTAACTTCAAATTCAAGATCAAGCTCAAAGGCCCTTGAATTTATATTGAAAAAGTAGAATCAGAGGATCCATAGAGATTGTACACTCATATTATTTGAAATCAAATACTAAGGCTGTCCAACGGGACGGGCTATCCAACGGGACGGGCCGTCCCGTCCCGTCGCGTCGCGTCGCGTCCCGTCTCATCAAACTTAATTTTAAACGGGATGGGCCCATGTTAAACGGGATACGGGTTGGGACGGGATGGCCATTTCATCCCGTTTCGTCCCGTCCTGTCCCATCCCGTCCCGTCCCGTGTCCTAATTTTTTTTGTGCATTATATACAAGAAACTTATAATCCTGCTTTTCAAGGTTTTCCTAAGACCACTGTTAGAAATGATGTTTTTAAATTTCAAACGGAATATCTTTAGTATATTCGTTGTGTATTTTTTCACTTAGATTGTAAAGTGTCTATCAAATCTGATATAGGTCGTAGTCCTAATGGTTGTGATTATTTAACTGTTACATGTCATTGGGTTGATCATCACTGAAACATGCAAAAACGTATTATTGGTTATAAATTTGTTGATTCAAAACACACTGGAGCATATATTGCAACTACTGTTCTACAAATTGTTGATTTTTATGGACTCATTGATAAAGTTTTAACTATCACCTTAGATAATGCTTCTGCTAAGTGCTAACACAACTGCAGCAACTAGCTTAATGAAATGATTGCAAAATTAATCCAACTTATGCACCGGCCATTAATGAAATGATTGCAAAATTTTAAAAATATTTTTTCCCTATTCCCCGAGTTTAATTAATTTCTACTATACTTAACCCATCTTTAAAATTAAGAGGTGCAAATGGACTTTGTTCGTAAAATTTATGAGAATTTAACAATTCAAGAAAATGAACAACCATTTCTCGAAGACTGCCAAGCTAACATATATTCTTATGTTAGATCAATGTTTGATAAATATAAATCTATGGAAACAACAGGTGGTGAAACTAGGGAAGAAGAAGAAGAAGAATACCATGAGATACTTAGCATTGGGAGCTATGACGGCATGGAACATCAATCAATATTGCCAATTCTAGAACAATGTCCGAGAGAAATTATAGATAAGTTACAACGAAGTTATATATGAACTTACAAATATTAGTATGATAATTTGTAATTGGCTACTAAGAGGCCTAATTCAAACAGAACCCTTCCTAGAAGGTGGCTGCGTAGATTAGGTGCTCTTCAAAAGAATTATATTTGTATGTGAAATTTGAAAGTTCTATTAATAAAATAAAAGGCTCTAGGCGTTGAATTTTTTTTATGAATTGTCTTATACTCTTGCTTAGTTACTTAATGGCTTGAAATTATATTAAATAAATTATAGCTCTATTATAAATTTATAATTACTAGAATATTTCATTACAAGTCTTTTGTTTTAATATTTTATAATTCTTTACTTAGTTTTCTAATTTCCGTTTAATTTTTAAGTTTATTAAATAAGTCAAAAAAACTAGTTGTTGCAAACTTTAAAAACTTAGTCATTGTCAAAAGAATAGTCGTTGCCAAACTCAATGCTTAAATAATATTTGTTTTAAAACGGTACTTAAGGCCCGCGAACCCGTCCCGTCCCGTCCCGTCCCATCCCGTTTGTTAGCAGGACGGGATGGGCCTACCGTTTCGTCCCGTCCCGCCACCGTCCCGTCCCGTTAATTTTGTCCCATCCCGTTAGACAGCCATATCAAATACTACGATTGTTGCAATATTTTTGGTCTCAATTATTTTTCTTGACGCAAATTTATTGTCGTACAAATACATATAAAAACGGATACCCCAGTCAACTACATTTATAAATACACATAAAAGAAGAATATGTTGAAGTTTAATTCTGGCGTAAAATAATATAACTACCATATTATACTCCATATATAAAAGTTCCATATAACCTTTTGTCACGTAGAAAATTACATTAACGGTTCTCATTGTCTCCGTCAACATCGCTATTCAAATTTACATAATTATTATCAATGAATTACCACATTAAAATTTGCAATATCATCTTTTCTTTTTATTACCACTCATATCCTAGAATATACCATAGCGCCAAAACCACTACTTACTTTCCTTATTTCTATTCTACTGCCTCCCCCTATACCAGGTGATGCAACATCATCCTTTTTTCCTGCTCTAATAAGGTTCCTCCTTGCTTTCAAACTCATGCCAAGTGATATTTTCATTGTACAGACATTGGGGATTTGTATTTTGTAGTATTGAGCAATTTGAACGATAAAGTTTTGGCTAATTTACGTATATAGAATTCTACTTTAGCTTTCCTTGCCACACCTTCTTGTACTCGATTCTGTATGCTATTTTTCCTTAACCATTTGTTTAGTGATATTATTTTATGGCAAAGAGTCTTCTCTTTCACTTTTTTCTCTCTTTCTTGAACTCGTCGCTCTCCTTTTTCTTTTCCACTGGTGGCAGGCAAGACTATATCAATGATAAGTTCATTGGGGAATGATGACTTAGGTGTACGAAACATTTCGCGTTCATGCACGTCCGAGGAAGGGATATAGGCAGCCTACCCTGACGAGGACCTACTAACCATACATAAACTTCTTATAGATTCACTATTCTTCTCTTGGTGACTTGAATGTAACCAAACAAGGGCCAACACAAATATACGCTTAACAGGGGAAGATAACAATTAGAAAAACAAACACAGAAAAGAAATAAGTCATCCAACTTGTTATACCTGATTGCCCCGAAAGTTTCATCGTTATACATGTTGAGACCACAAAAAGATTCATTATTCAAACAGCAAAAGTGATGCAGTTGGTCCGGACAGGTTAAGATTCTGACTTCTGTTCTCGAACAAAAGGATGCACAAAGCTATAATCTATTGTCACTTTCTGAATCTTCAAAAGAACCGATAAATAGATCCCGGAAATATGTTTAAACCTAAATATAGAAACTTTTGAATGATGGCGTAACACAACGAGGGAAATAGAAATCTTACATTGCTTTCAACTCTTGCAGACTAGCCAGTTTGAGTGAACACTTTGGGGTGTCGATGAACTTATTTTACTTTTCAAAGTTAAATATTGGAAAATAACCAGTTCTCAACATAAGAAGCATGAGATATCTGGTTAAAAGCGGAAGGAAAATCCTCTGTGTGCTCATAAAGTCAACCCCTTTAAACAAGACTTTTAGGACCCACGCAAAAGCGGATAATAGAAATGTAGCATAAAAGGCAAACCACTAATACTCAGAATAAAAGGTAAACCACATTCCAGCAGCAAAAGAGACGAGATGTTCTTGAAAATCAGCTATGTTATGTCTGACATGCTTATAAAATTGTTTTTCTTTTTTAAAAGAGGAGAGAGATCAGACCAAGCAGGAAAAAGAGGGCATTCATGCAATATTTGCCACAACATTCAAGTTGTCAGTCAACTGACATTCATTTGACAAGAGGACAAGACAACTCAGCGGATTTGTATCGAAACTATCCATCTGTTGAAACTTTAGGGAATTCAACTACTACCCTAAGTTTGGACAAGAGCTGCTTTTATCGTAGCTCATAATTTCGAGAAGGTAACAAGCGTTTGGACAAGAGCTGCTTTTACCCTGCCCCTCCTTTTTGCCTATCATGAGGGGTTGGGCATGGTTCTATTGGTGCATTCTTGAGCAGTCACTCTCTCATTTTTTGACATATAGCTTCTTTTGATAAAGGAAACCTCTACTTGCTTCTCATATTACTAGAATCCACAACAAAAGCATACAAGAATCACCTAAAAGCAATAGCTAAAGCAATAAAAATCTTAGTCTAGTTCAATCTTTCCCTTGGCCTTTTCATTTTGAACTAATTGCTTTCATATGAACATTATAAAGATAAACCCTTGAGGATTCACCTTTGAGAATCTCATATCCTATGAAACAGAAATTGGGAGCCCATCTAGCTTCAACAAAGTTTCCTCGACAAATCCACACCTTTCAGAATCCTTCTCTAGGGTATTCAAATCCTTTTCCTTGGGGCCAAATTTATGTACAATTACAATATACATATTGAACAATGTCATCTGTTTTCCAAGAAAAGAAAAGTTGAAAAGCAAAAATCTGAAATCCAACGTTTGCAACTACTAACCTTTTTCTTGAAAATTAGCAGATAATTCATGGTAGCCAAAGAATAGTTGCTACAATTGACTCTGCATGAGACTGGGTAATGTTATCTTCCCAGAATTGTTTTCATCAAGCTTGTTGAACTGATTGCATATCTGCATTACATCTTTCTCCCTGATCTTTCCCATCTCCTTGAGCTTGTAGATGACATATTCCGATTTCCTGTAATGCATTGCAAAAGAAGAGGCTTTTAATCCCTCCATGCCAATTATGTCTTTCATATGTTTCAACAATTCAAACTCAAATTCAAATTCATTTAAGAATTTAGGTTATTCAAGAAAGTGCTTTTTACTATCAAAATAACTTCTTAATGTCTAATTTAATGCTTCTATCTACGATACTGATAAAACATGTAAGTCAAATCGACTTGTTATTTTCATGACAAACAGAACTGTCATAAAATAAGACAAAGATATTTATGTTATAAAAGTTATATGGAACTCAAGGGTGTGGTTTAGGGGTCAATGAGGTGAGTGAAAACCTTGGAGACTGAGGTTCAAAGTCAACATAGGCCATAAAAGCTAAGTGATTTTTTCGCATTTGCCTAAGTCTTGGTGGACAGAGTTACCGGATACTTGTATGGTGAGAGGTAGCAGGTACCGTTGGAATAGTTAAGGTGCACGCAACTAGTTCCCCCACAAGCCATGAAGTTGATGGTGGGAAATTTGAGTTCAGAGAAGGACTAATCATTCCACGATGGCCAAGAACGGCACTATATTCTCATGGAGAAAAAGCCATTGGTTTACCTTGATTATCTGATTTGTGATCTTCAGGTCTTAGCTTATAGCATATAAAATGGATTTTTGTTAACATGTATCCTTCTGTTGCAATACTACTTTATTGTATGAGTCATGATGGTTAGTTTAGTGACATGATGATGAGGCACAATAATATTGTCAAAATGTCTAACATAATGGCTCATAGTCAGCAAAGAATCTCGGAAGAAGCAAGTAATACTGATATTTGCTCCCTTACAACAGAAGTTAACTCAAGACGAACCCAATGGTGAGTGCTAATGCTATGCTGCCCTTCCCTTACATGGTATATTAAGGATCAAAATAGTCCGACCCTCAGATATTAAGGACCATTTTGATCATTGTGTCCACCTGAAAGATACAAATACATGAGTGAATTGTGTAATTGAATGTTAGTTCCTAACCAAGAGGAGATATCATTGGCTTATTGATTTTGGCTATTGATGAACAGACCATATCAAGAGACATTCCAAACACTATATAAAGGGGTGTGGGTCCGTCTCTCCACTCTAACTAAGTTTGTAGTATCGCATCATATTAGACAAACATTAAGAGATGAGGAGAGTAAAGATTGAGACTCATATTTTCACATAAATTGTTAACTCTGGAATCCTACCTATATCCTTGCAGGAGGAACACAAATGTCAATAATGAGTTAATGAAAAAGGTGACAAAATTTATGGCAGACTACTGTTAAGGCGGCACTGTGCTGTGAAATACGGTTTGGAAGAAAGAAAGAAAGAAAGAAAGAAAGAAAGAAGGAAAGAAAGCTTTACCGAATGAAACCATTATTGTTAATGTCAGCGGCAAGCAGATCTTCAATGGTGATTTCGCGCTGCAATACCCAGTTGGCAATCCTCCTGTGCCTCTTATCAATCCTGGCCTCTGCCAAATACAAGAAAGCACGTGCAACCGCGAGGGTGGAGAATAAAAGCCAAATTGACGCGAACAACCTTCCCGGCAGGGTCTTGAATGCCCTATCACCATATCCAACAGTGGTAACAGACATCACTGACAAGTAAACTGAATCGATCCAATCCAAATGTTCCTGGAAATACAACACCATTGACCCCAAACCAATGCATAAAAGAACAACTCCCAGAGCCAAACCCACCTTCAATCTGATTCTCATTCTGCCTTTGGCTACGTCGACGATATAGGCAGATAGTCCGCCACCACGCCCATGCCCGTGATCGAATTGCCGTTGCCCTTGTTCTTTAATGCCGGCCAGTAGCAAGTTCTCCTGCAAGTCAAGTACGTAATTGACAACCCCACTCAGCAAAATGTCAATGAACCCAAAACCAACAAGCACAAATATACAAGCAAAGACTTTGGTCAAAGGAGTAATCGGAGCAATGTCGCCGTAGCCAATGGTACACATAGTGACGATGCAAAAGTAAAGGGCGTCAACAACCGGGTGAGTCTCAACTCCAGAGAAGTGGTCACGGTTGAAGGAATAAACGACGACACCAAGAGAGAGGTAAATTATAAGTAGAAAAGCGGCCTGTCTGACGAGAGAAGTAGGGCCAAATTGGTGGACAGATTTAGTGGGTGATTTAAAGAGGTCCTCCATAGAGACCATAGCCGGAGCAGTTCTGGATCGGCGCATTTTCTTATTGGAAGGCAATAAGCTGTAGGCAGCTGAAGTAGAAGGCCAGGAAACCGGAGCGAAAAAGTCATCATCGGAATCGGAGGATGACGACGAAGCTTCCATGTCCCCAAAATTGGTCAGGGTCTCGATGTTGCTGTACAGGGGAGGATTAGATGGTTAGCTTTTTGGGAGAGAGTCACAGTTGTACTGATTCAGCAGCTTTTTGGAAGAGAGTCACAGCTATATATCCATTATCTTGTCTATAAATCGCATTATAAATTTAACTGTATCATTTTATGGGTAAATAATTTGACGCCCATAGTAGAGCATAGACAATTGTGTAATTGCTATGATACATTCATCCGTTACTAATAAATTTTGATTCCTTCCTTAGCAAAAGAAAGATCAAGTATGGCATCTAATAATATCAACAATGTTGGAGCACACGATGAATGGGAAGAAGTATTCCATCATGATGATTCAATCAGCGAGACCCGCAACGAGGAGGATGAAACGATCCTAGTTCGCAAAGGTCAGTATCCTCGGCATGTGCGGGGTCCAACTCCTGATGATGCGGAGGATGAGCATACTGTTGAAACAGTCAAAATCTTGAGAGAACAACAAAAAGTGATTATGGACCACCTCTCAAGGCAAGATCGGCTCCTTCCAATAATGCTAATAGAAAGGCTCGGGTTCCTCCCAGTGTTCCCACAAATCAAACGGCGCAAAGAACTGATAACAATACTCTAAAGGGATGAGGTCAGTTTCGACGAGGCCGGAGGGACCGGTAGTGGATCTCGGAACAACAACTTAAATGACCCTTTCAAAAATCGAGCTCATGATATTTGTAAGAGAAATGAATGAAAGAATGGATCAGAAAACAAAGGAGTTTCATGCTCGAATGAATCAGATCCCGGGCATGCCGCCGGTGTTAAAGGGTCGGAATTCAAAAAAGTATACGCAGTTGCCGTTTAAACCAAGTGCGGCACCAGAGTTGATCCCAAAGAGGTTTAAGATGCTAGCTATAACAAAGTATGATAGGACTTCAGATCCACATGAGCACATCACGACCTACACTACGGCAGTAACGGGAAATGACCTGGCCCAGCATGAGATCGAATCAGTTTTACTGAAGAAGTTTTGAGAAACCCTTACGTAGGGTGCCTTGACTTGGTATTCCCTCTTACTTGAGCATTATATTGATTCTTTTGAAATACTTGCGGATTCGTTCATCAAAGCTCATGCTGGAGTAATAAAGGTCCAGGCCAGAAATACGGATATATTCAGAATTTTGCAAGGAGAATCTGAACTGTTGCAAAAGTTCGTGATCTGATTCCAGAAAGAAAGGATGTTGTTACCAACAGTTCCGAATGAGTGGGAAGCGGAGGCATGTACAAAAGTTCTCAATCCATTGAGTTTCGATGTCTCTTGAAAATTGAAGGAGAGTTTGCTCGGGTTTCAGGCAACCACATGGGCTGATATTCACAATCGCTATGAGTCGAAAATAAGAATAGAAGATGATCAACTTGGTTTCTCGGCGTCCTCCAAAAGACATAATCATGATCAAAATTAGGATAAATTCAAAAGTTATTTTGATGTAGATCGAAGACCCTCTAGAAGTCATTTTCAACCTTACGAAAGGGCTGATGGGCGATGTAGTAAATGATTTCAATCATCGGATAGGTTCACTTCCTATAGAAGGATGGATCGTGGATGAAGTAATAGATCATTGTAGGAGAAAGAGGTGTCAGGGTCCCGAGATTCAGCTTATCCCCGGTTGTCAGATTATAATTTTAATATCGCTTGGTGGAATTGGTATCGGCCATGAGAAGTATTAAAGAAGTTAGGTTCCCGAAAATGATCCGATCAGATCTTAGCCAAAGGGACCCTAATCTATAGTATTAGTTCTATGGGACTCATGGCTATAGGATCGGGGGCTAACAACATCTTCGTGAAGAGGTAGCAACGTTGTTGAAGAATGGTCACCTAAGGGAATTTTTAAGCTACCGCGCCAAAAACAACTATGGGAGAAACCGGGATAATGTAGAACCATCGAAGCCGAAAGCAGAGTCACCTCGGATGACAATCAACATGATCTTTGGAGGAGACGAAGCCAATAATGTGACATTTTCGGCAACAAAGAAGATGAAGATATTGGTGACTCATGGCAAGAGGATCTGAGAGGTCTCAGAAGATAACATCACCATCATAGAGGAGGATGCTGATAGACTTTTTCTACCGCACAATGATGCTTTGGTAATTTCTCTTAATGTTTTAGATTTTAAAGTTAAGCGGGTTTTGGTTGATCCAGGAAGTTCAGCCAACATCATTCAATGGAGAGTTCTGGAGCAAGCGAAGTTAACCGGGAACATCAACAAAGCTTCTAGTTGGCTTCAATCTAACAAGTGTGACAACCCGAGGGGAAATGTTGCTGCCTGCACATGCCGAAGGTGTAACAAAGACCACCTTGTTCGAAGCGGTAGATGGTGACACGGGCTATAATGTAATCCTCAAAAGGCTGTTGATACATGAAATGAAGGTTGTACCTTCGACCTATCATCAACTGTTAAAGTTTCCAACACCGGAAGGGATCAAGCAGATCAGAGGGATCAACTGGCACAAGAGAGATGAACGCAGTAACCGTTTCCAGCAGAAAAGGGCAAAGAAACCAGCAAATAGCAATTATAGGAACCAGTGCCTTCTCCCATCCCAATCGAAGATGATAATAATGAGGAGTCGTCGGAATTATATCAGGTACCGAGGTCTTTTTAGGTATCAGAGTAAACAGATGTGACCAAGCCAATCGCAGAAAAGCTCGAACAAGTGGCTTTGTTCAAAGAATTTTTGGAAAGAAAATTTCATTTAGGAACAGGGTTGAGTCCCGAACTCAGGTTAAAACTTATAGATTTTCTTATATATAACATTGATTGCTTTGCGTGGTCACATTCAGATATGACAGGTATTTCATTGGAGGTGGCGGTCCACAAACTGAGTCTGGATCCAAACTTCCCTCCGGTAAGGCATAAGAAGCGACCGATAGTGGAGGTCAGAAATATGTTTGTTAAGGAAGAGGTAATCAGATTACTTAACATCGGTTTAGTTCGAGAGGTTAAGTACCCGGAGTGATTAGCTTTTGTAGAAGTCCTTAAAAGAATAACATATTTAGGATGTGTGTAGATTATAAGGATTTAAATAAGGCATGCCCCAAAGACTCTTTCCCATTGCTAAACATTGATCAAATGATTGATGCTAAAACCGGGCACAAGTTAATGAATTTTGTTGATGCTTATTCCGAGTATAATAAAATTAGGATGAACTCGGAAGATCAAGAGAAGATCTCTTTCATCACAAACTTTGGCACATATTGCTATAATGTGATGTCTTTTGGGCTTAAAATGCCAGAGCCACTTATCAGAGGCTCGTTAACAAGATATTTGAAAAATAGATAAGTAAGATGATGGAAGTCTATATTGACGACATGTTATTTAAGTATCTTAATACAAGAGATAATCTGGAACATCTCCAATAGACATTTGACATTCTGAGAAAGTACAACATGAAGCTCGACCCGGAGAAGTGTGCCTTCGGGGTTGGCTCCGGTGAATTCTTGGGGTTTCTGGTCTCACAAAGAGGGATTGAATTAAAACCAGACAAAATCAAAGCCATCGAGGATATCCCAGACCAGCTAACAAGTGTGAAAGAAGTACAGAGGTTGACCGGTAGGTTGGCGGCTCTATGCAGGTTCATCTCAAGGTCCTCGAAGGAGTGCCCCTAAGAAACTTAGGACCCCCCCCTTTATACCTTTATTTCCTGCGCCTTTGTTTCTTTAAACTTAGAGAAATTAAGTTATATCTTGTAACCTCCAAAGACTTGTACTGATCATTTATATAGAGTCTAATTCCTTTACATGTGAAATCTATTTTACACTTGTTTATATCATAGTTGAACATTTAAATTACCTATCTTCCTTCACTTACATGATCACATAGGACAATTATAATCCAATAATCCCATGTAGCGTTAATTTCGATTGGGACCCACAGTTATGGACCTCGAAGAGTACCTAACACATTCTCTTATAGGTAATTTGAGTTCTTACCCGATCTTTGGTGACGCATACTAGTTTTAATCAGAGCAACCTAAATCACCTCAAAATCGTTATGTGTTGACTCTTCTCTTTTAATACCTCCTTTAAAAGAGTTGTCACATGTCGAAACCCGCTTCGCGAGAAAATGGGGCGCAACAGCATGGCGACTCTGCTGGGGATATACTTAGTCTCTTACAATAATGAAGTTTCGCTTATGTGGATTAACGGATTATTTGATGACATGTACATCTCCTTCTTATTTCCTTTATCTTTCTTGCAACTGCTATATCATGTACATCTCCTCCCTATTTACTTCATCTTGCTTAAAACTGCGATATCATGTTTCTCTCGTCCCTATCTCCCCCATTTGCTTCATTTAATTATGTTCTCGAACCTTTTTCATGAGTCATGCTAACTTCTCTCCTTTGTCATTCCTTTTTCTTCCTTCTCCTGTTCATCTTTATCATTTACTGTTTTTACATGCTTTCCTCATGCAAAATATCTAGCAACGTGTTACTATCTTTTTTACATAAAGCATGCTTTCAACATCATACTCCACTCGTGCTTATTATCAACATAGCGGAGCTTGTAAGTGTCCGCGCTTTCCTCTAAAAAAACCCTTTTAAACTGTAAAGTCTTATTAGCGGTAGACTAGTCGATCATCGGTGAAGTCGACAGTTCCGTGCCTTTCCCTCTCAAGTCGTCCACTTGAGAGTACCAATCTAGACCCTTCTAGAAACTTCACTCTAATTTGAAATGTAAATTCATCATGCTAAACATAGTATGGATTGGAACGTCATTGACGCATCGATCCGCTTAGATAAACCTTGTCCGAAGTCCAAAGGAAAATCCACAATCCCAAAGGAAGCCATCATATTATGTGCATTGCTTGGAGAAAATGTGCCGACGTGTTGACTGTTAATGCGTAAATAGTCGAATCTGGAGGGGGAAAGGGCTAACTTTTATTTGTTTGCAGAAAATAAAACAGGAAATCCCCAGGTTTGATATGGTCTAGAATATCCCGCCTCTGCTAATTGACTGGTAGAATGACCTTGCATTGTGTGACAGAAATCACATGAGGAGAGTACTGGATAACTTCCCATCCTTGCTGAATATTCAACCCAACAGGGAATTAATTGAGGCAGCCACCATGTTTTGGGATGAAAAGAGAGTTGTTTTCCGATTTGGCAATATAGAAATGATTCCATTCTGGAAGAAATAGGGGATTTCGCCAAGTTACCATGGGATAGTCCAGGTTTATTGGTTCCAGAAAATCGCACCCTACAGGGTTTTCTGAAAATGCTGGGGTTTTAGAAGAACGGCGAACTGGTCTGCCTGAAGAAATCATACATCTCCTTTGAATTTCTCTATGAGTGATATGGGCACAGTAAACCATATCGCATGCATCACGAGGAGCTAGACATTACCTATTTGTGATGGGTACACCGCCGGGTCTATGTCTTCATAGTCTATTTCTTAGGTTTCTTGATCTTTTCGATGCAAGGAGGGAGAATTCACACTCGCTCAGCCATGGTCACCAGGACCGTGATGGAGGGTATCGAGGGGCAGAAATACACCATCATCCCTATGATCTTAGCCGAGATGTACCGTGCTCTGGATCAGTGAAAGCATGGGTTTGGATATTTCGAGGGTTGTAATCTCCTACTACAAGTTTGGCTGCTAGAACACTTTCAGCGGGGAAATTATCGCCAGGAGCTCCTACGTAGGCCACTGAATGACTACATAGCCAGTCATCACCCAAAGAAGATGACATTCGCGTCGGACAGGTTTGCAAAGCCTGGGAATGCTATAAGTTGGGTGTGCTTCTTCAGTAATCTGATAGACGAGCAAGTGCATTAGACGTTCGAGTGATTTTCTAGTAGCGAGTTCATTATCAGGTACAAAGGAACCACTCACTTGGTATTGATCGGGTTGCGAAGAATCTACCTTTACGCTCCTATAAGGGTAATGAGGTAAGCTGGGAGGAAGCAAGTCATACCTCGGGTTTCCAACATGGTTCAATATAAAGAAGACTTCAAGGGAGATGTTATCCCATTCAAATTTGAGGCCCAACACATGTGGAACCAAAAGATCATCATGGATGGAGAGACTATTGATCCAGACAGGTATCACGCCAGTCATATGTAATACTACCTCTCATAGTTGGAAGATGATATAATCGGGGACGTTAAACCGGGGGTCAATTTGAAAGACAGAATCATAGATGAGGTAGTTTGGGCACATGTAAAGTACAAGAGGCTACACAAAAGAGTGTTCGAATCTGAAGCTAAACATATGGAACGGCATAAGGTGGATATGAAGGTGATCAAGGAATGGAAGGAGATTGCAAACAAGTCGACAGAGAGGTTGGAGCACCTAGACTAATGGATCTAGAGGAGAGCCCCTCTTTTAGCTACCCAAACACTTTATACCCTTCGGTACCCCTTTGAGCCAGTGATGATTTCTTTGACCTCCCATCTTTTGGAATCGAGTATGAGTCATTAAAAAAAACCATGCCCCCATAAGTTTTGTTTTAGAAAGTTCATTCCAAAAGAAAAAAAGAAAAAAGAAAAAAAAAAGAAAAGAAGAAAAAAAATAAAAAATAGCAACAACAAAAAGTATTCTTTTGAACTACATTTGACCTGATTCTTGTGTGAACAAGATACGTAGGCAGCCTTAAGGTTCGGTCACACCAAGTCAAAAAATCCAAAAATTCTTCACTTCAAAAGAAACTGGGGCAGAAGTTTTGTTTTCTATAAAAGACGGTTCCAAAAGTTGTAAAGTTATATCCCATTTTGTCTTAGTTTGAATTTGAGCCTTCGTGTTTTTTTTTCTTTCTAACCCTGTCCAAAAGCCACATTATATTCCAAAAAAGACCTCCCAGATAATCTTTGAGAGTGCCGAGTAGACATGTCAGGAGCATATGGTATTTTTACCATGATTAATGCTTTATCATCTACAGAATCAGAGGAAATAAGAAGAAAAGAACAAAATGAGAGAGTCTTATCGGTGAGTTGAGAGAAAGAACAAAATGAGATAGGCTTGATAGTGAAAACCCTTCAGGGCACTACAAGTCGACTGAGGATCATAAATTAGATAGGACAATTGGAGCATTGAAGCCTAGTTTCATAGATTAGAGGTATGACAAGAATGGAAGATTAGACTTACTTGACAGATCTGGCCACTTAATCCAAGATACACGTCATGGACATTAGAGTTGGTGTCACATCAGATAAGTTTCTACTTGATAATTTTCTTGTAAGATATCATCTCTTTCTATTGACCCCTTACTCTGTTCCTCTTGCTTTGTTTAAGTCCTCTTTTTGAGTCTGTTTCGTCAGAACAAGTGAGATATGACTTCAAAATTTGCCACCAGCTTTCCAACTGCACAAAGCGGAGTCTGGCTAGCACATCAAAGTGGCATAATTCAGGAAAGAGTAGTATGCACTCTAAGTTGGTGAAAATTGACGTGCTTTGAGATTCATATGAAATGCAAAGGTTCGGTAAATATCAATTCATGTGCATAATGCAACAGATAAAGGGTATAGGGCTCAAATAGATCAGAAGTGTTTTTTTGTGGTAAGGTATGACAGAAAAATGGTTAGCCAATAACAAGCAGGGTCTAACAAGTTGAGAAGATCATACCTCCTGGGCATTCTCCTCAGTCGGTAGAGTTTTTTGTTTTTTCTTTAAGTTCAGGGATCCCGCATGGAGAATATGGTCAGTTTTAGTTTCCTTAAGTCGTTAATCTTTAGCAATCCTTAAGTTTAGGGGTCCCGCATGGAGAATAGGGTCAGTTTTAGTTTCCTTAGGTCGTTAATCTTTAGCATTCCTTAAGTTTAGGGGTCCCGCCTGGAGAATAGGGTCAGTTGTTAGTTTTCTTAAGTTTTCAATCTCTAGTTTTTCTTAAGTTCAGGGGTCCCGCCTGGAGAATAGGGTCAGTTGTTAGTTTTCTTAAGTTTTCAATCTCTAGTTTTTCTTAAGTTTAGGGGTCCCGCCTGGAGAATAGGGTCAGTTTTAGTTTCCTTAAGTCGTTAATCTTTAGCATTCCTTAAGTTCAGGGGTCCCGCCCGGATGAGTAAAAGGCTTTGGGATTGTCAAGGTATGGGCTATGATAAAGGAGGGAAGCTGGAAATGGCTTACTTGCTACTCGACATGTGCAACCTAGGAAGTGTGATTGATGGAGTCAAAAGAGCCCAGCATGGAGAATGTCCTTCTCGAACCAAATAGACTAGGGGATAATGTTCTTTATTGCTTTCTAGATTAGATTTCGATGTAATAAGGCTTCGTGCCATTAGTGACTTCATAATTATTATTTAGATTTAGTAAATATTGATTTGACTTATTTTCACATTAATGAAATGAGGGAACGTTGGCATGAATTTTCTCCAAGTTTGTATGTCGCTTAGGCCTACCTCAAGCACAATGAAGTACCCAAATTAGGACGCGAATTATTGCATAACCTTACTTGATACTTGCTTAAATATCGCAAACACTCTTTTATTTTGTCTTACTAACTTGGTTACATTTTGTTTTCCTTTCTTTTGATTATTTCCATTCCTAAAAGGTTGGTTCGTACATTCTAGCATCATAGCATACCACACCAGATTCAGAGGTCCTCCACCAAGAGACCCAAAAAGCAAAGGCAAAGGCGAGGGAAAGATGGATGATCTAAGTGGTAATCGAAAGGACAACGTTACCATGGCGGAAAATTTTGAAACCTCATATGGAAGAAGTATGCCAGGACAGAATGAGTTGGTCTTACGGTTGGAACAAAAAATCTTGGAGCTACAAGGTGAGATTGAGCGGGTCCGAAATCTCGCAAACCTCTCCCTTACTCTAAATGTTCCCGATGTCAACCATCATAACACAACCACCAAGAATCAAACACCACCCCAAAACACACAAGCCCAAAATCCGCCACCCATAGCTCTATTAAAACCTCCTGCAATGCACCAATATCACAACCCCGCACCCCCTCAAAACCTTAACCCCTCACCAGTACAAACCCCTCAACAACACCACCACCACCCAACCCAGTATCCGCAAATCACCACTTATCATACCCCTCAAAACGCACCACAACTTACCCCCGATCCTCCTCAAACTTCAATCAATGATCACCCATACACCCAAGTCCCATGAACACACCAATGCAACCCTATATATGTGGAGACCTTACCACACACCCTGCAACAAACCCTATATATACCCGAATCAATCGAGAAGGACCTGCTCATCCAAAACATGGCAGAGGAGCTAAAGAAACTAACAAGAAGAGTCCAGGGTGTTAAAGGCGAGAAAGGCATTGAAGGTTTGAACTGCAAAGACTTGTGTATCTCGCCAGATGTGGAACTACTGGAGGGTTACAAACCTCCTAAGTTTGAGATATTTGATGGCACCAGTGATCCTAAGTTGCATTTAAACCTATTGTGACAGGCTTGTAGGAGTGGGCAAGAATGATCAAATCATCATGAAACTGTTCATGCGAAGTCTTACAGGTGATGCGTTATCCTGGTATATTAGCCAAAACCCAAAGAAGTGGGTAAACTGGGTAAGCATGGCATCCGATTATGGATAGATTCAGGTTCAACACAGAGAACGCGCCAGATGTTTTCTATATCCAAAATCTCAAGAAGAAGCCAACAGAAACCTTTTGTGAGTATGCTACTCGCTGGAGATCAGAGGCTGCCAAGGTGAGGCCTCTATTAGAAGAAGAGCAAATAAACAAGTTCTTTGTCAGAGCTCAGGATCCACAGTATCATGAAAGATTGATGGTTATAGAGAATCACAAGTTCTCTGACATCATCAAGTTGGGAGAAAGGATAGAAAAATGAATCAAGAGCGGTATGGTGACCAACTTTGAGGTGCTGCAAGACACCAACAAAGCCTTACAGTCAGGAGGTATCTCAAAGAAGAAGGAAGTGGGTGCCGTAATGGTAGCCTAGGGCCTTAAATCTCCCCTTACCTATCAAACACCTCCACCCACATATCAACCCTCACCTCCAAAATACCAATACCCTACCACTTCTTACCATACCTATAATACCTAACCTGCATATTACCATTCACCTCCTCCCGCTAGCCAAAACTACCCAAAGCCATGCCCAAACTTTGATCACAGAACTCCCAGACAATACACCCATATCACTGAACTCATATCCCAAATATATGAGAGACTGAATGCCGCTGGTTATGTCACTCCCATTCCTACTGTTACTGTTCAAAATCCTTCTCAGTGGGTTAACCTCAAAAAGACTTGTGCCTATCATTTAGGCATGAATGGTCATCTTATCGAGGAATGCCGCATGTTGAAAGACAAGATCTAGACGCTGATTGACACCAAAGTTATACAAGCAAAGGAGTCTGCGCTGAATGTCTGTAATAACCCTCTTCCTGATCATAGGAGCGAGGGAGTGAATGTGATAGAAACTGATGAAGAATGGGATCAAGAAGGATCCATCAGACTTATCCGAGAGGGGGACGCTCCCAAAATATCCCCTATCTCCCTCTTGCCGATTGTGGTGCAAACCCAGGTACTATTCGAGGTCGAGGTAGCTACGCCCTTTACCGTGATAGTAGCTCCAACACCGCCTTATAAGTTTGATGATGTCCCATGGGATTATGTGGAAGTGCAAGGAAAAAGGGAAAAACAAGATGGAATATACAGGTGTTGCACAAGGAATGACCAGAACCGGCAGTGTTTACACCCCTGAAAATCTTGGAGGACCGAGTAAAGAGACCTCACCGAAACCACCTGTTGTGGAGACAGGTACTGATGACCTTTGGAGAAAGGTACAGGCGAGGGAGTACACTATTATTGATCACCTAAACAAGAATCCCGCCCAAATATCCATTCTATCATTTTTGCAAAACTCATATGCGTACAAGAATGCCTTGATGAAGGTATTAAGTGAAGCTTATGTGCCTACCAGTATCACTAGTGGGAAAATGGAGAATATGGTGGGGCATATACTGGAGAGTCACAAGATTACTTTCCACAAAGATGAGCTACCGCCGGAAGGATTGAGTCACAACAAAGCATTGCACATCACTGTGCAATATGAATACAAGTTCATTGCCAGGGTTCTGATAGACGAGGGTTCAAGTCGGAACATATTCCCGCTGACTACTTTGAAAAGACTAGGTATAGGCCTGTATGAGATACGGATGGGAAGTATGAACGTGAAGGCATTGGATGGGTCTCAGAGAGACACTATCGGAGAAATCAACCTTGATCTGCAGATGGGCCAGACCTGGTTCGACGTTGAATTCTTGGTGCTAGATATATTCGCCACCTATAACTTGTTACTAGGACGGCCATGGATACATGCAGCTGGGGCAGTCGCTTCTACTCTGCACCCGGCTGTGAAGTTCGAGTGGAATAATCAAGAGGTGATTATTCACATAGATGGAAGTAACCCTAACTACACTGTGCCAGCTATCGAGAACATGAGGAAGTTGGGAGGAGAGACATACCACAACATTGAGCAGATAAACGCAATCGAGAAAGGGCAATGGTAGAGCAACAAGATAGAGAGCATACTGATATGGTTGGGATATGAACTAGGCAAGGGTCTTAGTCCAAAGCTTCAAGGGATCACAAAACCAATACGACCACAATATCATGGCACAACCTTTGGTCTCGGGTACGAATACACTGTGCAAGAATATAATTATTGGACACCGCCATGGCATGACTTTTACTACCCATTGGAACAACCCATACCACCACTGCACCAGACATTCCACCAGACTGATGTGATTTGGGGATCCGAGGAAGATAAGGTTTTGGCTGGCATGAGGAAGTTGTTTTTGGATGAGGAAAATATGGACTGCAGTGCAATCTTGGTGGAGGAGGAGGAAGGCCTCACCATTTAGACAGTGGGAGAAGGAGTTGTTCTTAGGAACTGGACTGCTGCACCATCCCGGGCTCGCCGAGCACCTGGGTAGACTTAGCAGAACTAACATGTTTTACTTTTAAAATTATTTTTGGCATTTAAGACATTTTCAGTGTTTTGTTTTGAAATAATTACTCGAGATATCGAGTCGTACTTGTTGACAGTTTTAAGATTTATTAACGCATCATTGCTTTTCATTTATTTATATTATCATTTTTATACATTCTTTTTCAGCATAATTATTATATATCCTGATGAACCTACGACTGTGCCATGTAATGAGACAACACAACATAAGAAAAGTGATTCGAAAGATTTTGAAGATGATATAATACATGAGGAAATTGTCAAAAAGGTACAGAATTTTGAGAACAAACCAAAGTCCAATTTAGAAGAAATTGAGGCAGTTAACTTAGGGGATTCTGAAACAGTTAAAGAAACTTGCATTAGCATTTATCTATTGCCATCGAAGAAGGAAGAGTACATAAGGTTTCTAAAGGAATATGAGGATATTTTTGCATGGTCCTACGATGACATGACTGGGTTAAGCACATTCATAGTGGCTCACAAGCTACCTACCAACCCTATGTGTCCACCGGTAAAATAGAAGCTCAGAAAATTAAAGCCAGATATGAGTTTAAAGCTAAAAGAAGAGGTTACCAAGCAAATTGAAGCCAAGGTCCTTCGGGTGGTCGAGTATCCAACTTGGTTAGCCAACATCGTATCGGTTCCGAAGAAGGATGGGAAGGTCAAGGTGTGCGTTGACTATCAAGATCTGAACAGAGCAAGCCCTAAGGATGATTTCTCGTTGCCCAACATACACATACTGATCAATAACTACGCCAAGTATGAACTCTAATCCTTTGTGGATTGCTTTGTAGGATATCACCAGATTTGGATGGATGAAGAGGACGTTGAAAAGACAGCTTTCAATACCCCATGAGGAATATATTATTACAAAATGATACCGTTTGGTTTGAAGAACGCTGGGGCAACCTACATGAGGGCCATGACTACTCTTTTCCACAATATCATACACAAGGAAATAGAGGCGTACATGGATGACAACCTCATCAAGTCTAAGAGAAGTTCAGATCACATATCAGACCTGAGGAAGTTTTTTGACCGACTTCGAAAGTACAATCTAAAGTTAAATCCTGCAAAATGTGCTTTTGGAGTCTCTGCTAGAAAGTTGTTGGGTTTCATCATCAGTCGCCGTGGTATTGAGTTAGACCCATCAAAAATCAAAGCTATTCAGGACTTTCCACCGCCAAAGAGCAAGAAGGATATGATAAGCTTTTTGGGATGCCTCAAATATATCAACCGTTTTATAGCACAGTCAACGGTAATATGTGAGCCGATCTTCAAAATGCTGAAGAAAGATGCTGCGACAAGCTGGACCGAAGAGTGTCAAAGGGCTTTCAATAAAATTAAGGAGTACCTGTCCAAGCCACCCGTATTGGTCCCACCGGAGCCCGGAAGACTTTTATTGTTGTATTTATCCATGTTGGATGGAGCCTTTGGTTGCATCCAAGGGCAATATGATAAAACTGGGAGAAAGGAGTAGGCGATATACTATCTGAGTAAAAAGTTCACACCTTACGAAATCTGGTACTCTTTGTTAGAAAGCACATGTTGTGCCTTGACATGGATAACCCAAAAATTGAGACACTACTTCTGCGCATACACCACATATCTTAAATCGAGAATGGATTCGCTGAAATATATCTTTCGAAAACCCATGCCTACGGGTAAGCTAGCAAAGTGACATATATTGATAAGTGAGTTCGACATCATATATGTGACTCAGAAGGCAGTCAAGGGGCAAGCATTGGCCGATCACCTGGCAGAGAACCCCGTAGATGGAAAATATGAACCATTGAAGACGTATTTCCCGACGAGGTAGTGTCGTTTGTAGGGGAAGATATTGCTGAAACATATGATGGTTGAAGGATATTTTTTGATGGAGCCACAAACTTCAAATGAGTAGGCATTGGAGTTGTTCTGGTATCCGGTCAACATTACCCGGTATCCTTCAATCTCAGGTTCCCATGCACCAATAATATGGCAGAATATGAGGCTTGCATCTTGGAACTCAGATTGGCCATCGACATGAATATTCAGGAGTTGTTGGTAATCGGAGATTCCAATCTGCTGGTACATCAAGTACTCGGAGAATAGGCTACAAAGAACACTAAAATATTGCCATACCTGCACTGTGTGCAAGATCTGATTAAAAGGTTCGCGAAGATAGAATTCAAACATGTTCCGAGAATTTAGAACGAGTTCGTAGATGCACTGCTACCTTATCTTCCATGATACAACATCCAGACAAGAATTTTATAGATGCTATCCCGATATAGATTCGTAAGTAGCCGGCTTATTGTGCTCATGTTGAAGAAGAGTTCAATTGAAATCTATGGTTTCACGATATCAAGGAGTATTTGGAGAAAGGAGAATACCCAGAAAATGCTACACACACTCATAAGCGCACCCTTCGATGATTGGCCGACCACTTCTTTCAAAGCAAAGGAATTCTGTATAGAAGGACTCCTGACTTGGGATTGTTGCAATGTGTCGATGCCAAGGAGGCATCTAGGTTGCTTGAAGAAATACACGCTGGAACCTGCAGACCTCATATGAACAGGTTTGTTCTAGCCAAGAAGATATTAAGGGCAGGGTATTTTTGGATGACTATGGAGACTGACTGAATCAAATATGTACAAAAGTGCCACCAATGTCAGGTACATGCTGATATGATACGGGTGCCACCCAACAAACTCAATGCAACAAGTTCACCCTGGCCTTTCTCTGCCTGGGGCATGGACGTCATCGGACGTATTAAACCCACTGCTTCCAACGGACAAAGGTTTATCTTAGTAGCCATAGATTATTTCACAAAATGGGTCGAAGCCGCTTCCTATAAAGCTGTGACTAAGAAGGTCGTAGCAGACTTTGTCGGGGATCGTAGTGTTTGTCGGTTCCGAGTGCCTGAGTCAATCATTACCGAAAATGCTGCCAATCTCAATAGTGATGTGATGAAAGCCATGTGTGAAACATTCAAAATCAAGCACCGGAATTCTACAACATATAGGCTGCAAATGAATGGAGCCATGGAAGTCGCCAACAAGAACATCAATAAGATATTAAGGAAGATGGTGGATAACTACAAGCAATGGCATGAGAGCTACCATTTGCTTTGCTCGGATACCGCACCACAGTCTGCACATCAACTGGGGCAACCCCTTATCTACTGCTCTACAGTACTGAAGCTGTTATACCTGCTGAGGTGTAGATTCCTTCCCTAAGAATCATACAGGAGGCCGAGCTCAGTGATGTGGAATAGATACAGAGCTGATATGAGAAACTAGCTCTCATTGATGGTAAAAGGATTAACGTAGTGTGTCACGGTCAACTCTACCATAACAGAATGACAGAGGCTTTCAACAAGAAGGTTAGACCGAGCAATTCATACCTGGGAAATTGTGTTAAAGCGGATCTTCCCGCATCAAAATGAAGCAAAAGAAAAATTCGCACCTAACTGGCAAGGTCCTTACATGGTTCACCGAGTACTGACAGAAAGAGCACTTATACTTGCAGAGATGGATGGATAAATATGTCCAAACCCTATTAATTTGGACGTCGTCAAGAGATATTATGTTTGGGATTGTATTTGCACTTTCTTTTGATGTAACATGAACTACGGTTGACCTGATTCCCGTTTAAGAGGGGATACGTAGGCAGCCCTATGGGTTCGGTCACATAATAATAAAATCTTCATTCCCCTCTACGGTCAGGAACTGGGGCAAGTTTTGAGTTTTTGTCAATCTCATTACGGCAAGGATCACCAAGAAGTGTATTGCCGGGAGTATACATTAAAACTAGGGCAGAATTTTGAGGGGGGTCCTCAAAATTCCGAGTTAAGAAGGCCGCAATGTCTCAAAGCGTTTCATAATCTATGGTTTGACAAATTATTTGTTTTACGCATCATCACATATTTTGAACAACTTCATTCCTTACAAATAATTCATTGCAAATGCATATTTTCGAAAATTTCATTTTTGTAGTAGCCAGATGTTACCCAAGGTGACTCAAACAACACATCAAGACAAGGAGCAAAGGCGAAATGAGGAATCAAAGGCACAGACCAACCTTCCCCAAAAACTCACGATTTTTCTTTGGATGCAGGCATAACAGACATAGCAAGCACGTCCACAAATATATGCAACAAGATCACTATCTTCACACCGACAGAAGTTGCCGAGCACAAACGTGTCATGCTAAGAACTACTTTGCTTCTTCATATTTGATCATCGATTTTCTTTGCATAGGGCTAAGCATCACCCTCATTTCTTTGCATGAGTCTAAGCACTACCTCAATTATTGCATAAGGATAAATGCTGCCTTTCTTTACATGAGACTAAGTACTCTCTCCGTTACATTTGCATGAAGCTAAGTACTGCCTCTATTATTATATAAGGCTAAACGATGCCTTTCTTTGCATGGGTCTAAGCACTGTCTCCATTACATTTGTATGAGACTAAGCACTGCCTCCATTATTGCATAAGGCTAAACGCTACTTTTCTTTGCATGAGACTAAGCACTGTCTCCATTACATTTGCATGAGGCTAAGCACTGCCTCCATTATTGTATAAGGCTAAACTGCTGCCTTTTTTTGCATGAGACTAAGCACTGTCTCCATTACATTTGCATAAGGTTAAGCATTGCCTCCATTATTGCACAAGGTTAAAACACTACCTTTCTTTGCATAGGGCTAAACACTGGCATCACCATATACAAGGCTAAGCGTTGCCTTGTCTCGTTCTCGTATATGATTAAGTATCACTTATTCCCTCTATCAAGCAATCAATATCAATGCATCCGTGCATTTCATAGGCTGAAACATCACCACATTTTTTGAAGGCGTCATAGTCTGAAGGCATCATCCTCATAGCCTAAAGACATCATGCCATGGCCTAAGGATCTCTCAAAACTACATATCATTATTCAAAGGCGTCATAGTCCAGAGGCACCATCCTCATGGCCCGAGGACACTATTTCATAGTCTACAAATCCTTTATCATACGCTTCATGGCCTAGGACGTCATGGTATAACGACATCATCCTCATCGTCCGAAAGACGACTCTCATGGTCCAAAGGAAATTTGCATCATGTTTAAATTTCTGCAATAACTACATATATTTGTGTGCATCATGTTTTAAGTTTTACAAGTAACTCGGGAGGTAACCATTCTACAAACGGGGCAATTCTCGCTTTGATTTTGGTTCACAATGTTTACATCCTTCGATTGTCTCAAACGTAACCAATGATTGGCAATTGATTACTCTTTGTTCCGTAACCGCCCAAAACTTTATCTCGCATATCCGCAACGTCCAAATTCGCATTCATAGCTCCACCTGAAATTATCCGTTACTCATGACACTATCCTATCCAAAAAATCCTTTTTCGAAACATACGACCATTCTTACAACAACTCCATCGGTTTCGTTCGTCGTTGGATCCAGAACTACACACGACCTGATTCCCGTAACACCAGGGACATGTAGGCAACTCAGGAACCAGGGTTCGGCCCCTATTTTTTCAAACACATCTCATCCTCGCTCATTTCGGTCAAAATTGGTCATTATTCCTTTACCCGGCAACTCTTTCATCATTCCCAAGCAAAGAGGGGCAGTGTTACCTAATTTTGCTCTCATATTTTATAAAGTATTCCATATACTTTTAAAATATCATTTTACATTATTACCCAATTTACAAAAGTCATATAAGTATTTTTCATAATTTTCTATAATTTTTAAAGCTTTAAAATTGATTTTCTCGCATTTAATTTGTTTAAATATTTATTAATTATCTCTTTAAATTATTCTAGGGTGATTTAATCATCCAAATTTATCATTTTATACCCCCATGAATTTATAATATTTTATCTTATTTTTATGTGCATTTTCTCTATTTATCTACAACAAAAACAACAACAACAACAACAACAACCTAGTAAAATCTCACTAATGGGGTCTGGGAAGAGTAGTGTGTACGCAGACCTTACCCCTTCCCCGAAGGAGTATAGAGGATGTTTCCGAAAGACCCTCGGCTCAAGAAAATAAAAAGACAAAAGGATAAAAGGAGACAATATTAGTATCACAACAACAATCATAGGAAAAATAAGAACACCATGAAATCCAAAAGAAAGATGCAAAGCAAAAGCGATAGCTAGTAAATAGGTCCTTCACTGAAAAGCGAAATAGTAAGACACAACATTGCCACTAGCTATCTTAGACAAGAACCCTACCTGGCTAGTCCCACAATGGTACGAAGTAAGGCAAGACTCAACTACCTCCTAACCTACAACCCTAATACTCGACCTCCATATCTTCCTATCAAGTTTCATTTCCTCAGAAATCTGGAGCCTCACCATATCCTGCCTGATCACCTCTCCCCAATATTTCTTAGGATGTCCTCTACCTCTTCTCGTGCCCTCCACAACCAGCCGCTCACACCTCCGTACCGGAGCATCTAGGCTTCTCCTCTGAACATGTCCGAACCATCTAAGCCTTGCTTCCCGCATCTAAACCATCTTGTCTCTATTTATCTACTCTAGTTACAGTAATAGCTTACATTCTATAAATAATTGCATTATTTATGCCAAAATCGCATTTTTTTTATATTTTATAATGCTAAGCTATTAGTTTCAAGTATTTTACTTAATAAATAATATTTTTATTATTTATTAGTCATTTTATATAATTTATTTTTTTATGAATTTCGTGTATTTAATTTATAATCCAATTTTGAGCCAATTTCAGACTAAACACCAGGCCCAAACACCTAGACCATCTCATCTCACCTCTCAGCATCCCAAACCAAATGCCCCTTTAACTTAACCTAGTCGCGACCCGTCAAATAACCCGCCCCGCTTCCCCTTCGATCTTGGTCGTTGATCTTAAATGATCAGCGGCTCACAACAACACTTCTTTTCTCTTTATAATCCCTCACCCAAACCCTAAAAACATATTTCCCCGCCCAGCCACCTCTGTGTTCTCTCTATCCCTCAACTCTCACATCAAACCCTAGCCGACCATGGAGATTCTCTCTCGTTCCTTTCTTATACGCATTTATATGCGAATTCTACTTACCTTTTCTACTATTATCACTCAATTATGATAACTTTCGTTACCATTATACTTATGACAAATTCGATTCTCACAGATCTGACTTTGACCCTGTGGTTCTGGTTGCGATTATGGCTCTATACACTTAAGAAGAGAAAAATTCTCATGGTTATGTTATATTTCCGGTGATTCTGTCGTGATTGGGGCTTGTGAATGATTTTCCCTTAATCCGACTCTAACTAGGGTTTGAAATTCTTACTTCCTCTACTAGTTTCGAGTATGCATGGGATATATTCTTTCCTTTTTTGTGTTGATTGATTGTATTTCCTTGTTTTTTCATCCAATCTTGCTATTATATAACCCCCTCCCCCATTTCCCCTAGAAGACCTTAACAACTACTGTTGTTCTCTCACTCTCACTTATCCTATACTACTCTAAAACTTAATTTCTTGGCCGGCTGAAAGCCAAGGCCACCAGAATTCGATTATTGGACCTTTCTCAGTGTGAGCACAGCTCGGGGTTCATCTGAAACCCTTGGGAACTCTAACACACTCAGATTCTTGGGTTCTATTGCTCATCTTGTCACTGACGATTGAGATATTACTGAAATTGTTCTTCTTATTTACTTGTCTATCAATTGGTAACTAGGAAGTCCTTTGGCCTTCGCAGTTTCATCTTTTGTTTGTGTTCATGAACTGTTGTGAACCAATATGTTACCATGCTATCTCTGTTTACAACCCTATTTGCCTTGGAATTAGTTTGTGATTCTGAACTTTTTCTAACACTAGAACTTGCCTAATTCTTAACCCGGATTCTGGATTTCTTAAGCATGTATAGCTTAATGTTTTGTATGTTTTTGAGTACCTATGCATACTGCCGCTATGAGCCTATCTCCCTACCGTATTTAAGACTCTTATGATGAACCAGCTCATTGCCCTGAATGTGTTCATATGCATTATTTCCATTAGGTCATTCATGTATAGCTTGTTAACTTCTTCAATGATCATGTAATTTCTGAATGTCATCGCTGCTTGAATCTCTAAAACAAGTATGATATTTTTTTTTTATAATTCTGATGTGTGCTTTTTGACCCGCTCAATTCTGTGTTCTAAGTGTTGCTCAAGACTTTCTAGGGTAAACCTCAATTTTTAACCCCTTCCTGCATATGATCAATTGGCACTAGGCTTGATAATCACATATCTTGTTAACCTAGGGTTGAAGTTTTCATCTACCACGAATCCTGATGTCTGCATGTCCTGTTAGCCTAAAGTTGACATGTTCTTTTACCTACTATGAATTTTTTAGAGTCTTTGTGCTATAGATAATGTCCATCATGTTAAGTTTCATGTTCAACTAAGTATGTTCACCAAACTGTGCTACTAGTATGTTGTTATGCTAGGCCCTCATGTTAAAATCCTCATATGAAGATTTTACTCCATCTTCTTCTTGTCTATGATTCCGCTAAGTTGTCATCTGGAATTCTTTGGGTTGGTTCTACTTTGAAATACCGTTTGCAGTAGTTTTCTAGCTTAGGATATCCTACCTTGTCACTGCTAATCTTGTTTTTTCTGAAATTACTTGCTCGTATGTGTCTTTTAACTTAGCCTAGCCCTAAGTATTGGTTGAAACTGTAGCTATTTCAGTTATAAGAACTAAGTGTTTAAGTTATTCTATGAGTAGTTTTGTTTGGTATCCATTAGCTTAATTACTTCGATCGTTTGAGCCTGGTATGTTGGGCCTGCCTTTGGTATTGGGGGTTTGAAGTACATTGTCTGCACCTGAAGTTTGGGCCTGCTATCCGCATGAAGTTCTAAGCCTATTTGAAGGCCCAGATGTGTTACTGGGTTATTCTATGTTTGTATTTGGGCCTGTAATTATTCAATGTGGTCTGTAATAACTTGTAAAACTGAATGATGGGGAAATTAGTGAAAAAGGGGGGCTGTGTTATTCTAATTCTTACATGAAGAAGTAGAAAACCCGTACATTGGGTTTAATTGCTTTGTTAGCCATTTGTTTGACGTGCTTTAATTCTATACACTAATAGAAATCATGCCTATAGGAACTCAAACACTTCACCTACTCAACCTGTCTAATGCCCATACATTATTAGAAGCATGTTTGCAAGAATTTAAGTGCTTTACTTGTTCACATGTCTACTTCTATGCACTATTAGATAGCATACCTATAGGAATCAAACATCAATGACTATTTGCTCAACTTGTGCAATTGCAGTGTGATTATTAGATAGCATGCCAATAGGGTCATATTAATATATGTCCTTGCTAATACTCATCTAGATACCATGTCTATAGGGCCTTAATTGATTGACTAATTGGCTGTTTTTGTTGTTCCTATCACACTGCCGCCTAGATAACATGCCTATAGGAATAAGCATGATAAATCTGCGTTCAAATACCAACTATTAGAGAACCTGCCTATAGGATGTTGCTACTCACTTAGAAATCATGCCAATAGGATCAAAATTGAGTAATTTTGAGTTTTCCAAGGGCTTCACTGCCCCAAGCGCAAACCATTTAGAGATCATGTCTATAGGCTTTTATAATGTTTGTAATATCTAATTTCGATAATATGGACAACGGAACTGCCTATGAGATGCTCTTAAACTGTGTGGTCACATAGAAGCCATGCTTATAGGTTTTTAAACAATTCCAATACATCTTGATTCTAAACTGCCTACTATGGAATCTGAATCTGTCCGCATGCTATCGTTGCTTATGTGTGGAGGCTAACTTGAGCCATTAATTGTCTTTATGTGTAGTCCTACTTGTTTTGAATGTATGCCTAGTTTTTTTTTATCATTTTTGAGAATCCTAAGTAAAGTCTAGAACCACCCAAATAGTAGGTCCAAAGCTTCCTGGACCATAGGCACATGACGGGTAGTGCATGCATAGGATCCGACCTAGAATTGAACTAGAGCGCTTTAGGTAAGCAAATTTAACATAATAATTGGGTAGCAGGAGATGATAATATGTGCCCGCTGAATAATATGAGCAACCCCTACTCTATGGGAGTTGAGAAGTATTATTTATATTGCACGGGGTGATCCTTTAGGCTAAGAAACTTAGGACCCCCTTTATATGTATGTTTCCTGTGCCTTTGTTTCTTTAAACTTAGAGCAATTAAGTTGTATCTTGTAACCTCCAAAGACTTGTACTAATCATTTATATATAGTCTAATTCCTTTACATGTGAAATCTGATTTACACTTGCTTATATCATAGTTAAACATTTAAATTTCCTGTCTTCCTTCACTTACATGATCACATAGGACAATTATAATCCAATAATCCCACGTAGCATTAATTTCGGCTGAGACCCACGGTTATGGATCTCGAAGAGTGCCTAATACCTTCTCTTCGAGGTAATTTGAGTCCTTACTCGATCTTTGGTGACGCATACCAGTTTTAATCAGAGCTACTTGCAAATAGGTGCCCTAACGCACCTCAAAATCATTAGGTGGCGACTCTTCTCTTTTAATACATCCTTTAAAAGAGTTGTCACATGTTGAAATCCACTTTTGTGAGAAAACGGGGCGTGACAGCCAGAACCTGAAGGGAGAGAAGTCTTCATCTTCTTTAGTAGGAGAAGGCTGTTCTACTTCCGATTCGAGGCCTTCATCTTCTTCGGTCTCTCCCTCGGTTCTCAAATACTCGGAGTTAGTATTTGAAGAATCATAAGCAACGGGCCAAGTAGGAAGATTCTTGTGAGCAGTTGACTCCATCTCCCGAGTCTTGGCAATGCACTCATCAATATTAGCAATGCCCTCTTTGGCCTCCTCCAACGTTTTCCTCTTCATATGATAAATGGCGTAGTTTTTCACGAAAAAAGATTGAATCCTTTTGGTCTTGGAGTTTTGCTTGGAGCTTATCAACCTTGGATTAGAGGTTTTCATTTTCAGCTTTTATGGTGTTGATTTTGTAATCAAGCTCAACATTGGTGGTTGGGTATAAACGATTCTGCTCTATGATTCTTTTGAGTTTTTCTTCCATTTTTGCTCTCCTCTCCTCGGAAGCATTGGCCTCCTCAGTTTTGGAGCATAAGCTATCCTCCAAGTTATTTACTTGTTCTATGAAGGAAGACTCACGCTCGGCGACAGCGGTTACAGTATCGTGTAGTTCAACCCACTTAGCCTTAGCATTTTTAAGATCTTCATGTAATTGAGCGGCTTCTTGGCTATGGGCCATCCTATCTTGCTTGGATTGCTGCAACTAAGCCTTAACTTTATTCATCTATGCTCCAGCACCGGGAGGCGCTCGGCAAGCTGATATCTTTCAGCCAAAAGTTGATCTCGCTCTGAAGCAAGCTCTTGCTTGTCTAGGATCAACCTTTGTAGGCCTTCGAAAGCAAGGAGGTTGCCCTTAAAAAGGTTAGAACCAAAGAGTTATTACTACAAAATATAAACTGAAAGAAAATAAGAGGAAGCTAGATTGCTACCTGCATCGAGCAATGCACGCTATTATTTATTAGGCACTCCCCAGAAAGAGAGTCCATTTTCTCCAATACTTTTCTGAGGCCAGCAATTTTAGATAATTGGCAAGCTCCACTAGCTTGGAAAGTATATGGCACTCTTTCAAAACCGAAAGAAGGGCACTTCGCTTTCCATGAGGGTCTTGAGAAGGTGCCAAATAAGTATTTCCCAAGTTTCCGTGGTCAGGAAACCATGGAGAAGGGGAATTTCCTACTTGATCGGCTGGGGCCGGTAGAGAAGAAGCTGTTATTCCAGATGGAGAAGAAGCAACTAGTGTAGAAGGAGTAGCAGTTATTATTGGCTCATCGATTGGTGGTAGAGGAAGGTTAGGGACTGAACTCCTTTGATCAGAGGCGTCGACAGGGATCGGAAAGCGGGAATCCATTTTCAATTAAATTCATTTCCCCTAGAGTCCCTGAACTTCTTCTAGTAGATGAGTTTAAAGCTCTCCTGGTTGAGTACCCGGTTGAGCTGATGAAGATATTTTTCTTCTCTGAAGGGCAATCACTTCATCTTCAATTTTCTCGTCATCGAGAACCATTGTGGCCAGTCCAGTTGGAGTTTCTTTTATTCTCTTCTCTTGAGCCCAAGCCGAGGAGGTACGCTTCCTCTTTGGTTTCTTATTTTTGGGCTGGGAACTCTTGGAGGAGGATCCTTCACCGGAAGCGAAAGCAGATGCGCGAGCTTGCCTCCGGTTTAAGCATCTCACAACACCCATTCGTCTTTCGTCGGGTCATCAAGAGCGTCAACATCGGGGCACACGACAGAAACCTTCCGAAGTCCTGTGTGAAGCAAAAAGACAGTTAACAGATTGTTCCTAAGTTGTTTTGTACGAATACAATAGAAAGAAAGAAGAATTTTTGCTTACCATGGTTCTTGTCTTTTCATCCATATTTGGGAGCCATTTCTTTCCACCGTCGGGTTTTTGGAGTAGTAATATCCTAAATTTTCTGAACCCATTGGGCCAGCCTTGAACCCGTGGTGGTTCCCAATGAATAGATGGAACGAAGAAAATAAAAAATCAGCGAAGAAAGAAATTTTCTTTTTACATGGAAAGGAAATAGAGACCCGAAGACTTATGGAAAAGATTCCATAATTTGGGAAAAGCTGGTGCTGTAGTCGGGATGATATCCCTGGTAGTAATGACAATGAACCATTCCATCCATCCACAGTCATTGTCGTCATCAATGCTGGTAAGGAGGGCATGATGACCATGGTTTCTAAGGTTTAGCACACCCCCACGGAAAATATTTGGGTAGTAGTGGTTTATCATATGTGCGAGATTTAGGATTGCCCTGGTCTCAAAGCACAATTAGTGGAGGCAAGCCATATGGATGGACCTACTTATGCCAAGCAAACTTGGTACTGGTGGAAAAACTCTAAGATTATTGAGTCAATTCCTTCACCTGCTCCCAAGGAGAAAGGACCCAAAGTGAAGGGGTATGTATAAACATACATGAACCCCAGCTTGGAGTAAGTAACTCATTCTACCTCATCGGGGGTGAGGATCAACATTGTTGCAACTACATTCCTCCTTCACGATAGGGATGCTAGGAGGACGAATGGAAGAAGGGTACCTACGAACATGCCAAAATCTATCACTTTTGGAGTCTGCAGGTGCTTTTTGTTCTTGAAGATCAGATGTTGTACTAAGGTGAAGCGGTATGATGGTGTTTACGGTTAGGGGTTCAGACTCAACATCAACCTCTTTGATTTTATTCTTCTTTGGGCCTCCACCGAAGAGAAGGCCAGAGTTTCCGAAGGAAGCAGTGCTTGAAGACATTTTTATGAAGAAAAGTTTTACTGATAAAATTGAGAGTTGCAGAAGGGATCTAAGAAGATTCAAAGAAGAAGAAGAAATTATGAATGTAAAGAGTAAAATGATGAGTGATGGAGAAGTTGTAGACGGCAAAAATATATTATCTAGATTTCATATTTATTGAACCAAACCCTTTCTTGCAAAAAAATAGACTTGCTAATATTTGATTTACTTTAGAACAAACAACTAAGAAAGTGGTATTCCGTATTATGTATTTGTCTGAAAGAAAAAAAGAAGTCTAAGGTAAGAAAAGTATATTTCTTCAACCTTTATTCAGTTTTGAAATACTATTTAGAGCAGCTTGCAACAATGGGAGGGGGTTGAGCTGATTGTAAGAAAAATTAAGTTAATCTGGTTAAATGTACAAATTCAACAAATATTTACAGAGAATGATGGTTGTACTGATTATTAGAAAAATATCTTATACTCCATTCAACAGTTCCAATTCGTTTATCACATAATCCATAATACTCCATAACTCTTCTCTAAATTTCAAAAAGGGAAAAAAGTGAATTTTTGAGGGAACCTCCTAAAATGATACAATTTGTTTAATTAATAATAACAATAGAGTTGAAAACATTTTTTTATCAACATTTTCTTTTGAAGAAGAAGACTCTGGCGAGTGTCTACATATACACTACTTTTCTTAACATGGGACAAGTTAACATCAGTTCTTAAAAAGAAAACTAGATGAAAATTCTTACAAGCAAACAATGCTCTTTTTTTTTCCACCCAGTGTTTGGTACTCCATCTTGTATATGGTAAAATTGACTTATATTAAATGATTAAATGGTAGTGAGACACATGGAACCGAAGACAGGCAGAACATAAATCGAGTAACAACCAATACCGGGAACAACAACTGCCATTGGTAATAGATGGACCCCGAAGGGAGCACAATCAGTGTGAACAGATCGAATGTTTGCTATCGGAAAGCATTTACTGAAGAATATTTCCTGGCATTAAATGGGCAGCCGTTTTAGAGAATATTTGCATTCATAGCATATCGTTATATATTCATCAATGACCCCTTTTATTGTCATTTAAGAGGGGCTTGATCCTAGGATCTTGTTTCTCTAGGTCTAACTATAAGTAGTAGGCTCAACAACCATTATAAGAGGGGAGATCTTTGGCAAAACTTATGCTACATTCTGCTCTTAAACTAAATAAGATAACTTTACTTGTTCTTGCATAATATTCTTATTTCTGTCCTAGGAAGCATCGCTCCTGGAGCCAGGCCTGCCATTCCCTTTGATTTTAACGCTAAGTCTTATTTTTAATCTAGCTTATTTATCATTTTTGGATCAAATTAGATCGATCATGCTGCCCACGAATGCGGAAGGGATTACGAAGACCACCTTATTTGAAGTGGTGGATGGTGACATAGGCTACAACATAATTCTCGGTAGACTATGGTTACATGAGATAAAGGTCGTACCATCAACATATAATCAACTGCTGAAATTCCTGACACCGGAGGGAATTAAGCAAATAAAAGAAGATTAACTAGCAGCAAGAGAAATAAACGCAGTGTCAATTTCCACTAGTAAGGAGAAGAAACCCAGCAAATCGCAATTACAGGAACTGACGCCTGCTCCCGAGCCGAGTGAGGATGATAAAGGCGAGGAGTCATCGGAATCCCACTAGGTACCGAGATACTTTCAGGTACCAGAAGAGACGGACGCGAACAAATCCACGACAGAAGAACTCGAACAGGTGGCCTTGTTTGAGGAATTCTTGGAGAGAAATTTTCACTTGGGAATAGGACTCAATCCCAAGCTCAGGTCAGGATTTATTAATTTCCTTAAAACTAACGTTGATTATTTTGCATGGTCGCACTCGGATATGACAGGTATCCAACTAGAGGTGGTCATGCATAAGCTAAGCCTGGACCCAAGTGTCCCTCCGGTAAGGCAAAAGAAACGCTTGATAGTTGAGGTCAGATGCAGGTTTGTTAAGGAAGAGGTAACTAGATTACTTGACATCGGTTTAATCCGGGAGGTAAAGTATCCCGAATGGATAGCTAATGTAGTTATCATTCTGAATAAGAATCACAAGTTTCGAATGTGCATAGATTATAAAGACTTGAATAAGGTATGCCCTAAAGACTCGTTCTCACTGCCAAACATTGATCAAATGATTTATGCAACGGCCGGACACTAGTGAATGAGTTTCCTCGATGCCTATTCCGGGTAAAATCAAATCAAGATGAACCTAGAGGATTAGGAAAAAACTTTATTCATAACGAACTTTGGCTCGTGAGCAAGATGTTCAAAAAGAAAATAGGTAAAACTATGGAAGTGTATATATACATGTTTGTCAAGTCTTTGAAAGCAGGTGATCATTTAAAGCACCTCAAAGAAATCTTCGATATCTTGACGAAGCACAACATGAAGCTCAACACGGGAAAATACGCGTTCGGGGTTGGCTCCGGTAAGTTTTTGGGTTTCTTGGTTTCAAAAAGGGGGATCGAGGTAAATCCCAATAAGATCAAAGCCATCGAGGACATCCCGGACCAGCTAACAAGCGTAAAAGAAGTACAAGGCTAACCGGAAGGTTGGCCGCATTAAGCAGGTTATCTCTCGATCCTCAGAAAAATATCAGCACTTCTTCTCCCTACTGAAGAAGAAGAACAATTTCAAGTGGACTCCGGAATATCAGCAGGCCTTGAAAGACCTGAAACGTTATCTATCAAGCCCCCCTCTATAATCAAAACTGGGGAAAGGTGAACAACTGCTAATATACTTAGGTGTCTCAGAGGTAGCGGTAAGTGTCGTTCTAGCCCTGCAGGATAAAGGTACACAATTTACTGTCTATTATGTTAGCAAAATTTTGTCAGGAGCGAAAACTCGTTATTCGCACCTCAAAAAACTGGCCTTAGCCCTCGTAGTCGCCTATCGAATGATTAGGCCTTATTTTTAATACCACCCGATAGCCATTTTGACGGCCTTCCCCTTGCGGAATGTTCTTCACAAGCCTGAGTTGTCGGGCCGGTTGGCCAAATTGGTAATCAAAATTAGTAAATTCGATATTGAATACAAGCCTAGGACTGCTATCAAATCACAATTTTTGGCCGACTTCGTGGCCTATTTCAGTCCCGGTTTATTGCCTTGTCTGCTAAAGAAGCGGTGTTGGTGTCGGAGACGACATCAGGAGTTTGGACCTTGTTCACTGATGGAGCTTCCAATGTGAAAGGGTTTGGACTTGGGGTGGTCCTAATCACGCCTTCGGGGGGGGGAGACCTGAGGCAGGACATAAAAGTTGTTCTGTTAACTAACAATGAAGTCGAGTATGAGGCTTTGGTTGCAAGAATCGAACTGGCCCGAGGACTTGGCTCCGAGGACATAGATATCAAATGCAATTCCCAACTGGTAGTAAACCAAGTGTACGGGATTTTCGATACGAAGGAGGAACGCATGCAACGGTATGTGATTAAAGTTCAAACTTTGCTTGCACGATTCAGGGAGTGGTCGATCACACATATCCCGAGAGAGGAGAACATAGAGGCAGATGCATTGCCAATTTGGGGTCGTCCACAAAAATAAAAGGATCTGAATCCTGTACTGTCGTTCAACTTATGCACTCGGTACTTGATGTGGACGACTATTATGATGTAAATACAACCAACCTAGTCTGGGACTGGTGGAATGAGTTTATCGATTATCTTCGGCATGGCAAGTTGCCCAAAGACCGGAAGGCGTCCCGGGAACTACGTACCACAGCGGCTCACTATAGCCTCTTGGGTGGACAATTATATAGGAGATCATTCCAAGGCCCGTTGGCCTGATGTTTAGGAGCCTCAGAGGTGGACTACATGATAAGAGAGGTCCATGAAGGAATTTGTGGGAACCATTTCGGCGCAGGTTCGTTGGTGCTAAAACTAGTTAGGGCAGGATACTAATGGCCTCGGATGGAACATGACACAAAGATGTTCGTACAAAAATGCGATAAGTGCCAACGCTATACACAATTGGTACACCAACCGACAAAACTCCTCCATTCGATACTATCCCATGGCCATTCATGAAATGGGGATGGATATAGTTGGTCCACTGCGGCCAGCTCCTAGAAAGGTAAAGTTTCTTTTAATTTTAACCGATTATTTCACTAAATGGGTTGAAGTAGGTCCTTACCAAAAGATCGGTGAGCGCGAAGTGATCGACTTCTTACGGGAACACATAATTTGATGGTTCAGAATACCGAAAGAGATTGCTTGCTATAACAGACCACGGTTCATAGGCTCCAAAGTCATAAATTTCTTGAGGATATGAAAATCAATATAATTACTTCCTCGCCATACCATCCGAGCGCTAACGAACATGTGGAGTCAACCAATAAGATAATTATCCAAAACCTCAAAAAAGAGGTTAGAAACTACTAAAGGAAAGTGGCCCGCAGAGTTACCAGGCATGCTATGGGCGTACCAGACGACGGTGAAATCAAGCATAGGAGAAACACCTTTCTCTCTCATATATGGTGCAGAAGATTTGATCTTGGTGGAAGTAAGGGAACCAACCTTACGGTTTTCCCAAACAAATGAAGAAACGAAAAAACGAATAATGAAGAGTTGCTGGTGAAGCTGGATTTGCTTGATGAACATAGGGCCTTGGCACACATAAGAATGGTGGCTCTGAAGCAGAGGATAGAAAGATACTATAATGGAGGGCCAATCTCCGCTACTTTAAAGCAGGAGACTTGGTTTTGAGGAAAGTGACTCAGAACACTCGGGAAATCAATGCTAGGAAGCTGGGTCCGACGTGGGAAGGCCCCTACCGGGTTTTAGCTGTCACCGGTAATGGATCATACGAGCTGGAGAATCAAGATGGAGTCAAATTGCCTAATAATTAGAATGTGACTCACCTCAAAAGGTATTATTGCTTTATACTGAAAGTATGTGCTGCACTTTTTTTTCCCTTCGACCATGTTTTGTCCCAATCAGGGTTTTTCTGCTAAAGTTTTTAACGAGGCAGCAATGGAAAGCATATAAGGAAGGAAAATCACCAGCAAAGTTAAGACCTTTAAATGACGAGGCATTGAAATAAAAATCCGCTACGGGATGGTTAAATAGTCTTTGGCTCGATGGTAAATTCCTAATGGGAGTAAAGCTTGCCATCAAACCAAAGACTATTCAACCATTCACAAGTGCTTTACCTAGCGGAGTAAGACTTCCAGTGTTCCAATTCATATACTTCGCATTTGAACACTTGGGGGGGGGGAGGGGGGAATAGTATGAGATACGACAATATGACTGCTAAGAAAATCGGGTCTACGAGACCCGGGAACAATAATGTCTCATCGGGATCGGGGAATGCACAACCAACCTCGTAGAAACAGGTTGTACAAGTTAGCTACATGTATTGGAATTTTTTTAGCAATCGAATGCTTATGTAATTTTGAAGATAGAAGGAATAAAATAAAGTCCTTTTATTTTTATCTTGTTTCTTGGTCCAAACGATGAGTTAATTTTATCATTTGAAAGTTAATAAAAAAAACTTCAAATGCTTGAGCCGGAATGAATATGAGACGTCCTCTTCAAGAGAACCGTAAACATAAGAGGGCTCTCTCTTATGAAACCCTCATAGTAAAGGGTTGGTTCCAGAAGAGTTTATGCCCGGAACAAAAAGCTATTGGACGAAAATACACCGAAGCCTTATATAATTCGACGCAAAAAAATAAACTTTGCGAAATAGTTAAACAAAAGTCTTCTTTATTTATCAACATGCCAAATGGCATAAGTACAAAAGTATAAAGGGGAAAAGCACAAGAAAAAAGGAAAAATCTAAACATTATCGCCATCGGAACTCTGGGGGAGAGAGACATCTACACCCTCCGGGAGATGTGGACGGATCTGCCACCGGTGCGGGATCTGGGCTTTTATCAGCATTCTCTTCAAGTTCCTTATCGGTTCTCGAATACTCAAAATCGGTACTTGAAGAGTCAGTTTTGTCAGGCTTAGCCGGGGGACGTTCTCGAGCAGTTAACTCCATTGCTCGGGCCTTGGCGATTTCATCATCAATATCAACGATGCCCGCTTTGGCCTCCTCCAAGGTTTTTCTCCTTATATGATACATAGCGTACGTCATTTCAAATACAAGGGAATCTTCTTGGAACTGGAGTTTTGACTTAAGCTTGACAACCTCGGCCTAGAGTCCATCTCGCTTGGATCTTGTGGCGCCAAGGCTAAGATAAAGATCACAGATTGTAGATATGTGAACACAGTTTTGCTCCATGATCTTCTTAAACCTCTCTTCCATCCTGGCCCACTTCTCCTCGGTAGTAGCAGCCTCTTCGGTTTTGGACTTCAAGACTGCCTCTAAATTATTCACCTTTTCAACGGAAGCAGACTTGCGCTCAGCAACAACAAGAACAACATCCTGAAGCTCAGGCCACCTAGCCTTAGCATCTTGAAGTTGTACATGTAGCTGAGTTCCTGCTATGGGCCATCACTTCCTGCTTACTTTGCTGCAACTGAGCCTCAAATTTGGCTGCTTCGGCAGCCTTTGCCTCCAGCACCGGGAGGCGCACAGAAAGTTAATTCCTTTTGGCTAACAGTTGACCCCGTTCAGATATAATTCCTTTTTATCAAGGATTAATCTCTGAAGGCCCTCAGAAGCAAGGGAGTTGGCCTACAAAATGTATGTCAAAGTCAGAAACCCTGTTATAAAAGATAAGTAAAGAGCAAGCAGTAAGAGAACAAGTACGGTACCGCTGCCGCATTGTGCATGGCATTATTCAACATACAATCCCCTGAAAGGAAGTGTATCTTCTTCTTATCTTTCTCCGAAGCCAGCGGCTTTATGTAGTTGGCAAGCTCCACCGGCCTAGACAGTAGATGGCACCCCGTTGAAATCGAGAGAGTGACACTCCTCCTTCAATAGGGATCTGGAGAAGGAGGTGAGCAGTTGTGCCCTAGATTCCCGTGATCAGAGGACTGGGGAGGAGAAACATCCTCTTCTCGAGCGTTTGTAACCGGCGAAGGAGGTGCAGCAGATGCTGATGGCAAAGGTGCAGCTGGTGTAGAGGGTCATGAAGTTGTTGGTGTTGTAGGTTAAGAAGCAGCTGCAACAGAAGCAGTGCTGATTATTGGTTGCTCATTAACCAAAGACAGAAGAGGCCCAGTTTCCGACCTCACAGGACCGGAGACAAAAACATGGGTCGAAAAGCGAGAATCAACATTCTCTACTATCTCCATTTCACCCTAAAGCGCTCGGACCTCACCTTCGGTTGGGGTTTTAAGCTCTCCCGATTGAGCATTCGGTTGAGCTGATGAAGATTGTTGTCTCCATTGAAGGGAAGCCTTTTCATCACTAGCTTCCCCGTCATCATCAATGACCACGGTGGTCGCGGCCGACTCAAGCGTGGTCTTCTTTATTTTCTTATTTTTATCCCCAGACAAGGAAGAATGCCACATTTTTGGTTGCTTGACTCTAGCTGGGGACTCCAATAGGAAGCGCCTCCACCAGAAGCAGATCTGAGGGCACCGCTCCGAGTGAGAGCATCTTGCAGCAATCTCGCAGCCTCCGTAGGATCAGCCAAAACATCCACTTTGGGGCAGGTAATAGAGCCCTACAGGAGTCCTGAATCAAACAAAAGATGTAGTTAGCAAATTTATTTATGTTGATACAGATTCAGAAGGAATAAGGACTCAGTTTACCATGATTCTTGGTCTTCCACACATATTTGGGGGCCATCTCCTTCCACTGACGAGTCTCTGGCGTTGTAATTTTCAGAATCTTTTGAACCCATTGGTCCAGGCCTTGGACCCTCGGTGGTGTCCACTGAGCAGCTAAAATAACAAGAACAAAAAGGTCATCAATAACGGGGAACGCTTCTCTTTACGAAGGAAAGAGATGAATAAAATACAAACTTACGTGAACGGTTCCATGATTAAGGAAATGATAGAGTTGTGGCCAGGATGATATCCCTGGTAGCTATGATGACGAACTGCTCCATCCATCCACGGTCATTGTCATTATCCATGCTGGTGAGATGGGCGTGGTGGCTACGTTTACTGAAATTTATTACTCCCACACGGAAGATTTTGGGGGAGTAAAAGTTCATCATATGTGCCAGGGTTAGGGTTTTCCCCATCTCCGTGCATAGTTGGCACAGACAAGCCATTGTTCACTATACAGAGGGGCCCAATTGTGCCAAACATACCTGTTACCGATGGCAGAATTCCAATATCACGGGGTTAAGCCCCCCGCTCAAAGAAAATGTACCCAAGGTAAAGAGATATGTATAGCATACGTAAAACCTTCGTTAGAGAAGGTAACTCACTCTATCAAGTCAGGAGTGATGATGTTAAGGTCTGGGCAGTTGCAATCCTCCCTCACAATAGGAATACTGGAAGGATGAATAGAAGAAGTATATCTGCTAAAGGTCCAAGTCCGTGAAGATGCAGAGGGAAACTTTTCTTGGAAGTCATTGACGGTGCTCAAATATTTGGGAATGGTGGTGCTTACCGTAGGAGGATCAATATCGACATCAATATCCTTATCTTTACTTTTCTTCGGACCTCCACCAAAGAGAAGACCAGAGTTCTCAAAAGACTCAGTGAAAGAAGCCATAATAGTAAGAAGATGGTGGAGTTTTTTGAAGAAAATCGGAAAGAGATGAAAGCAAAAGAAGGTTAAGTGCTGAGAAGATAATGAACTTATGAGAATTTTAGAAGTGAAAGAGGTAAAATGATGAGTATAAGTAAAGATATAGACGGCAAAAATCGTGGTCATGATTACCTCGAGAACCGGCAAAAATATTATTGAACTGTGGGGTAACACTTGTTCGGGGTATTAAATGTGAGAAGACGTGCATCTTATCAAACATCAGAGACTGTTCATAAGGTTTTCAGAAGATTTTCCGCCAAGAACGAAATCTTCACCCAACTTCCCGATGATACAAAGATGAGTCACCGAAAAATAAGGGGACTATTTGTATAGGTCAAAATTGGCTTATATTAAATGGTCGAATGGTAGTGCGACACGTGAAACCGAAGACATGCAGAAGATAAATCGAGTAACAATCAATACCGGGAACAACAACTGCCATTGGTATCGGATGGACCTCGAAGGGAGCACAATCGGCGTGAACAGATCGAACGTCTGCCATCGGAAAGCATTTAATGAAGAATATTTCCTGGAATTAAATGGGCAGCCATTTAAGAGAATATTTGCATTCATAGCATATCGTTACATATTCATCAATCGCCCCCTTTATTGTCATTTAAGAAGGGCTGGACCCTAGGATCTTGTTTCCCTAGGTCTAGCTATAAATAGTAGGCTCAACAGCCATTATAAGAGGGGAGATCTTTGGCAAAACTTACGCTACATTCTGTTCTTAAGCTAAATAAGATAACTTTACTTGTTCTTGTATATTATTCTTATTTATGTCCTCAGAAGCATCGCTCTCGAAGCCAGACCTGCCATTTCCTTTGATTTTAACGCTAAGTCTTATTTTAAATCTAGCTTATTTATCATTTTTGGATCAAATCAGTTCGCTTGTCTATAAATCATGTAACAAATTCAATTGTACCATTTTAGGGGTAAATACATATATTTCAACTTAGATGACACATTTCGCTTATCGAGAGTCAATTTGACTAAACTTTGAAGTTAAATTGGATTAGCTAACTCAATATTTTAAAATTAAAATTTAGATATTCAAAAACTATATGAGAAATACTATAAGTTATAATTTTTCTCATGTTAATATGATAAAAAATATATTTTTAAACGTTGGTCAAACTTTATATTGTTTGACTCTTGATAAGCGAAATATGTCATCTAATTTGAAATGAATGGAGTATTCATTTTGGAGCCTGATAAAATCCAAATTGGCATCGAAAATTTTTAGGTAAAACAAGGTTCAATATAGCGCTTGGTCCAATGCATAGGGCTAATTTTTAACTAGTTGTAACATGGGCGAGCGGAGGCATGACTTGTAACGAGGTGTGGTAAGGCCTATCGTCGTGGGCACTACGAAAACACAAGTTTGACTTGCCGATTGCTGCAGTCAAAGAAATAAATGATGCTCACTAAAGTGATGTTCACTGTTCCATGAATAAATAATTATTCTCCCTCTACTGTTAATATCATTACTGAAAAGTTTCAGAACAACTACAGTAAAATTGACTTTTAAATTGATAGGACTTCATTTTTTATTTACTGTAATTACTTATACAATTAAAAATGTAATCGTAATCACCAAATTATTTTATTAAATTTAGTTAAGACTTAAGAGGTCCAGGATTTCTTTTATCCCTTCACCGCTGCATTAACTAGGCATGACTCATGAGTGAAGCTAGATGTATTTATGTACTAAAATATTGATGCATTATTCCTTATCTATCTATCTATATATTATTATATAAAAAGAGGATAGTATTCATTGTGGTTAAGCGACAAGTTAAAATGAAGTCACTTGGAAATTTTATGACAACATTAATAATTAAAAATTATAAATGAAACATAATTAATGGAAGTAGTTTAATGAATCTTATGCTTAATCTAAATAGATCTTAGACAAATCTAATCTATATCTACATTTATATTTATATTTATATTTATAAGTATATTTGTATCTATATCTATATTTATATCTATATATTGCTCCACCCATAGATTGTTTTCTATATTAGCTAGAAATATGGAGGTAAAAAAATAATTAAAAATTATCATAGAAAAAAAATAAAAAAAATATAGAAAGACGTAAATTGAGATAACCTATGACTATTTATACTTTGGAGTAAGTTAAAATAAAATAAAAAACTAAAATTTACTTAAGATATTAAAGATTTATTGAGTTTAAAAATTAAATAAATTCAAGCAGCAAAATAAGATCTTACATAAAGTATATAAATTATTTATAAGGTAAGAAAAAAAATTAAATAATCAGTACAAAATATATTATTAACAAGAATAATAAAGTCATATTTTTAGTATTGATAAATCGGGCAAACGAATATTTTATACGTGAATATTACTACAACACTCAGATATAATGTGTTCAAACGATTAAGAAAATATTTTTTTTATGATTAATATTTGAATTGAGTGCAGTTAGTTTAAGTTTTAAAGCATAACATATGTTTTTGAAAATGCGGTCAAATTTAGAAAATAGAATAATAAAAATTATTTGAATTTGAGAAAGTTTTTAAATTTTTATCTATAATATATTAGAACGAGTGTGGTAGAAATAAATATTAAATTCAAACAAGCTAATAAAAATTCACATGATAATATAATAATATTAGGTATTGAATACTATAATATCAAAAATAAAGAATAAATAGGGAAAAAATCAGATTTTTTATCATACAGAAAAAGGGTAAAACTTATTTAAATTTAAAATGAGAAATTTTTTTATATTATGATAAGAAAAGTCATAATATGGATAAGTCCATGTAACTCAAGTCTAATAGATAAAACCAAAAACTAAAAATATTGAATAATAGAAATAAATTAGAGATAATGTGAGGATATTTTTAAATCATAAGTTTAGAAAAAAAATAAATTAAATATACAATACTTAAAATATTATTAAAATTTAAATAATTTAAAATTTTCGAGCAATATTTTATTAATTTTTTTTTATGATTAAAAAATTATATATTTATCTATATTATATTAAAGAATAGTAGTTTATAATGATATTAAATAAAGTTACAAGTTAATAAAAAGCCACATAAAACGTAATAAGACTATATATTAGATTAAAAAATTAGCAAAATTATGTTAAATTATTAACAATTTACTATTAGAAATGAAAGGGAAAGACTATTTGAATTTGAAATTAGAAAGTTGTTAAAACTATGATGAGAATGCTCAAACTATGGATAATATCACGAAATTGAAGTCTTATTTATGAAAAAAATACAAAATAAATTTTTAATATAGGTAATTTTACTAATGAAAATTAAAAATTAAATTTGTATCTTAAAACAAAAAAAGAAAGAAAATTTACGCAAAGAAATAAAATGACAATGAAAATATTACTACACCATTTATATATAATGTGTTCAAACAATTAAGAAAATATTTTTTTATGATTAATATCTGAATTGAGTGCAGTTAGTTTAAGTTTCAAAGCATATCATAATTTTTTGAAAATACGGTCCAATTTAGAAAATAGAATGATAATAATTATTTGAATTTGATATGAGATTTTTTTATTTCATAACTGTTTTGTTTTTGAAAATATTACAGAAAGAAATAAAATGCCAGTAAAAATATTACTACATACATATAATATGTTCAAACAAATAAAAAATTATTTTTCTATGATTAAAATAAAATTTTAAAAATACAAAATAAATTTCTAATATAGGTAATTTTACTAATAAAAATTAAAAATTAAATTTGTATCTTAAAACTAAAAAGAAAGAAAATTTAACTGCATCTAATACAAAAATAATTATAATAGAACTCAATATATTTGGAACATAATCATCAAATAAATTATATATAGGTAAAATATTAATATAAAAACTAATTAAAAATTATAGTAGGGAAGAGAATGTATAAAAATAATAGAGGTAGTGTGAGGATACCTATACTTTAAATTAATTTATAAATAAATAAATAAATTAAAAAATTATATTATATTTAAAATATTACAATAAATTTAAATGATTAAAAAATTCCGAATAAGAGGATACAAACATAAAAATATACCAACTTTCAAGAATAAAACATTTATATTTATTAACGACTATTAAAAGGATAATAAGCAAGACATTAATTTAATTATTAAGCTAATAAAAAATTATATGATAGTACAATAATATTAAATAATAAATAATATAATAACTATAAGAAAAAAAGAAAAAGAAAAAAGAATTTGCATAAAAATGATGTGATGAATAAGACATATTTGACTTTCAAATAAAAACAAAGTGATGGTAAAAATTTTGTTAAAATAATATGATCTAATGTACTCAAACTAAACATATCACAACTTGATATGTTTAGTATTCTTTAATTTTGATAGCGAAACGAAATGCAAGTACTAGTTGAATGTAATTATTTCCTTATTTCACTTGATTGTTGCAATAGTTAGTCGGGAGCCGCGGTATGTGTTCCGTATTTGTTGGGCTCAATCATCCCAAGAATATTCTTGTCCATTTTAAGGTATATAATTTTTTTTAAAATAGGTAACTATATTAAATAATTTGTTTGAGTTAATGAACAAATATTAACGAAAAATATCTAAGCTCATAATATATATATATATATATATATATATATTGATCCAATTTAGCTAGTTCAATGAATAAAGAAATTCCGTCTCACATATGCATTATTGTAATTTCTTAGGACATATGTGGATATCTTATGAACAACATTGTTATTTTTGTAACCTAATACGAAAAATAAATAACAAGTTAAGCTATAACATAATTAATTTTTCTCTATTTTTTATTTTTTTAGCTGCCTATGCTCTTCTTGTGAAAATAAATTTATGTACATTAAGATTTTTATCAATTTTAAAAATAATTTTATTTATTTGATGATTTAAAAAAAGAATTAAATTGATTATTTTGCTAGTTACTCCCTCCTTTCTAGGTTATGTGATTCTTTTCGCTTTACAAGAGTTAATTTAACTAATCTTTGAAGCTAAATTGGATTAGATTAATTCGATATTTTAAAGTTAAAATTTAGATATTCAAAAACTATATGATAAATACTATAAGTTGCAACCTTTTCATGTCAATATGATGAAAAAACATATTTAAAAAATTTGTTCAAAGTTTATATAGTATAAATCTTGAAAAACTAAAAGGTTTTATATAAAACGAAACTGAGGGAGTAATTAATTTTAGGACTTAATTATTTGTTCTCAATATTAAAAAAATAATTTTATATTTTTTGCATTGGGGTTTAGTACTTTACAATAATATAAAAAATATAATAATTTTTGAACTCCTTTCCTACTCGAATAATAATTTTCTCTTCATTAATTTTTTGTTTAATATTTGAAATCTACATTCACTTATTCTAAAAATACTTAATTAAGTATAAACCTCTCACTTTTAATAGTAATAATATACATAAGCCTCCCTTAGAATTCTAAGTACACTATAAGAAGAATAAAGGTCAGGCATTTCATTGAAATTTTCGTAAGCAAATGCACGGAAAAGAAACGTAATACTCCTATTTCCCTCAAATAATATTTTTTTAATGTCCTAAATGTTTTAAGATTTTCTGCCTAATTCATATAAGGAAAGATTTAATAACCAATATTTTAGCTGATTTCAAAGTCCTAAATATTAGAAAAATAACTAAATTATGATTTTGTATAATATAAAGTCTGTTTTTAAAGAATAAAAAAAACGAACGACATTTCGCTAAGGGCCGTCGTGCTTTTAATATAGTATAGATTCTTACATATTATATGTAGTTTTAAATATTTTTAGTTAATAGTATGAGACTTTGTTCCCACGGCTAACAATCTTCCCTTGAGCTAAGTTCTAAGGCTTGTCAAACAAGCCCTCCCAATATTTAGCTCATCACCAAGCCCTCGAACTAAGATCCACGTCGTCGATTACCACGATCTACGTGCCAATTTTCTATATTCATTGCCAGTTTCTTCATGTGTGAGTGCGTCTCCAAGCTGCCTTTGGCATGTTAAAGGTAGTAAACGAAACCTTATATCATATCTCTACCATCTCCATACTTGTCTTGAACCATTGTTTCTAATACCAATTGTTTGAGAAGATTATAATCACACACTAAGCATATAGAGGGAAAAAACAAGAAATTATGAGGTTTACGGTCTATTATCCTTACATTGTTCAATTTTTTAATTATATTGGAGCCAGGGGATTTAGGTTTTTTTATTGTAAAGAGTTTTTAAAATAAGATGTTTATAAAAATAATTAATAAAAGAATATATTAGCAAGGGAAAATTAATCAAATTATAAAATTTTCATATTAATAATAAATAAATTAAAAAACTATATTACAAAAATATTAAAATAATGGAGGTTAATATAATATCGTTAACCACAAAAAGATTAGTGAGATGAAGCGAAATATATATTGAGGTTTCTGAAAGTATCCTTTTTTTTTTTTTTTGAAATTTTACCTCATATAGCAAAGGTATACACCATATTTATTATAAACCAAAATCATTTTAAGATATTATTTTCTATAGCTACCTTTTATATTTTATAGCAAAATAGGTATTTATAGTATATCCTACCATTGAGGCATGAAATATGCTATTTATGTTTTTCCTCTCTCTTTCTTTCAATTAACACAAAATTCTCTCTCAAATCTTTTCTTCTTCCTCTCTCTCTCTTTCTCTCTTTCAATTAACACACAATTCTCTCTCAAAATCCCAATAAAATTCTTCTTCTTTCTCTCTCTTTTCCTTCTCTCTCTGTTAGAGCAGAATACCTGCTTAGTTTATACGCCGGATATTGCAATGGATTTATACTGCTTAGTTTCTATGCCGGATATTTGTAATGGATTTGTACTGCAATATTAGAAAGAAAGAGATTGCGGCTTTCTCTACGCCAGATATTGCAATTGATTTCTCTACAAGGATACTGCAATATTTTTTTACGTCGGAGAAGATTTGAGGGATAGAGTTTTTGTTCGTCTCCATTTTTAGTTTTAATACAATATATATAATATTTTTATTGGCCGAAAAATGCCATATCCGACGAACTTTCTTCCCTTCTTTGTTATTTAGTCACATACAATGATACAAACACATTATATTCTGTATAAATTCACTTAAATACATTATATTTTTGTATAAATATATTATTTTTACTTGTATTTATGTATTTCGAAGGTTTGTATTTTTTAATACAGTTGAATACACATGTATTCATGCATGAATACATGATATAAACATTAAAATACACTGAATACAAACATTAAAATAGAACAGAATATAAACAGTAAATATATTTAATTTTAAAATATAGTAAAATATAGTAAAATATACTGAATACAAATAGAAATACAGTGAATACAACCAATGAAATATACTGAATACATCAGTAATAACATGTATTAAGAATAACTAAAGTGTTGCTAATACAAATTCATTTGAATACACTGAATATAAAATAGCGAATACAATAAATACAAACATTGAATCTAATGAATGCAACAATAAAAAAATATTGAAACACACTAAATACTAAAGTTAAATACAACAGCTATATACAACTGAAAAATCATTCTAATTAATTGGGTTGATAATGAGGCATGTAAGAATTGATTTTGTTGAGTTATATTAGGAGTGTATCACGCTAATTGATATTATTTCCGTTATCAGATAACTGGACATACCTATTTTTAAGGTGATTGCCGTTATTGTATTCATGAATACATGGCGCGAATACATTTGAATACATTTGCGTACAACTGGCCTGACCTGATTTTTGCGCTTTTTGCTGACAACAGCGTGAATACATGTGCGTGCAACTGGACTGTCATGATTTTAGGCATTTTTTGCTGCTGTATTCATGAATACAACAACGCGAATACATGCGCGTACAGTTGGACTATCTTGATTTTAGGTGGAAGTAGTTTCAGTACTTCATCGATTTTAGTTGAAGTAAACGATTGATCTCTATCGTATCAAGCATGAATCGATCTTTTTTTATTCAATCTAGATCCCCTGGAAGCGGCAGAATTGCTGAAACTGCGTGAAACCCTCACAAGGGTTTATGTACAAAGAACGGGGAAACGCTTATGGGTTGTATCCGAAGATATGGAAAGAGATGTTTTTATGTCAGCAATAGAAGCCCAAGCTTATGGAATTGCTGATCTTGTAGCGGTTGAATGAAAATAACATGAATTTCGCGCAAATCTGTGATTTAAGATTTTATCTTCGAATTGAATATTCTATTAAAGAGTGTGCTGCTGTATTCATGAATACAACAACGCGAATACATGTGAATACATGCGCGTACAGCTGGACTGCCTTGATTTTAGGCGCTCTTTGTTGCTGTATTCATGAATACAGCCACGCGAATACACTACCATAATAACTGAATAGTAGGTATAAGAAGTAATTATGTATAGGGTAGCTATAGGAAGTTAATAATTACAAAACAATAGTAGTTCTTTCTTTTGTTATCGCAACTGAATAAGGAAATACTACGAGAGTGTTCGAAGGCGTTTTCCAATCACATTTACTGTTTAATATTTCCAATCTTGCGTAAGGAATCATATTTGTTAAATTTTGAATTTAATCTGAACTCTGAAGGGCCCACAATTAGAGCTGGTCTAAACAAAAAGATGTTCTAAATCGGGATTTTGGTAAGTTTGAAAAAAGTTCAAAGAATCTATTAGATGAGACGAGAAGATAATGGAGTTAAGAGGAGTCGTTGACACACATGTAGCGGTATGGTATTTGGTGGGTAATCAGTTGATCACGGATTCGAATGTGGACTTTTATTGCAGATGCGTTGTCACACTGTGTGAATTGGCAATTTCCTGGCAACAATACATATAACACATTTCTTCATCAAACTGTTTACTTGCTATGTAAGCTCCTTAGTTGTGTTCCATTCCATATACGGATGTTCATTCCTTCTTCCCCACTCCAAAGGAAATGCTTATCTAAGCAATTACGTACATCGAAATTTAAAAAAAGAAAAAGAAAAAGCAACTGGTACGTACGCTCAAATTTACTAAAGTATTTTTTGTGTTAAAAGAAAGTCTTAGTCCACACCTTGTGCTTCAAGTAAACCATTATTGATTTGTCAACAGGATCCACGTTTAAACAAATATAAATAATAGTAGCGATTTTGATTCTGTGTAATACAACCTTTTTTGGTAGGTTAAAAGGGAAGTTGAACGGCAGCCGTCTGGCTGGATAGGAAATAAAGAACCTCCGAATTCAAATCGTGTTTAGTTGAGGAGCACGCTTGACTCCTTTTCTAGTTTCTGACAGCGGATTTGTCTCCACAAAATAAGGAAACTCAAACTCAACCTACTTTACACCCTTAAAGTGCATTGCCCGAAAAAGCAGGAACCCCAAACAAATAATACTAAGTCCCAACCACAACCACTGTCACAGAGAAGGAGAAGAAACAAACTCACATCAGGTAATCTTCCAAAACCAGCTTAAGCATCATATAATAAGTCCCAATAGATCACACCCTTTCTGCAGTGGGCTGCCGTTTATCAAGTCTCCCCGCCCCCACCAGCCTCACCACCAGCGGGGGCTTTGATCGATTATTATTTTTCTGATTGATACATTATTGTATGGCTTTCTTCTCTTTTACCAACTTTTGACTGCTCTACCTTCTTATGAATAATTTAATTTCGGTGCGGGGAGGGGAGATTTGATTCTCTCTGCTTTCAAGCTGAATTAATTTGAGACTAATTACTGGGTTAGTGGATCGGAATGGTAGTTTTGATTCCCTTTCAAATTCATTGCCTCTTTAGATTATTATTTTGCTTTTTGTAACACCCCTAGTAAAATGCTACTCTTTTCAGGTCTGAGTACTAGTTTGCCAGCCGAAAATTATATGCTGCTCTAAATTGAGATTCAGGGTATTGTGACAAACGAAAGCATAGGCATAGCTCAGAGTTCCTGATATGGCTGAAGGGAACGGTTTGGACGGAAATACAGGACTTAATGGAGCCTCTTCATCATCAGAAAACCGCGCGCCGCAAACTGTGGCAGATACCAATGCAGGCCAGCAGGACTCTGACAAGACCAAACAGTCCGAGAGCACTAATACAGTTCCCTTTTACAAGCTCTTCTCCTTTGCTGATTCCACTGATAAAGTTTTGATGATCATTGGTACAATTGCCGCTATTGGCAACGGATTGTCCTTGCCTATTATGACCATTCTTTTTGGAGAGTTGACTGACTCATTCGGACAAAACCAGAATAACAAAGATGTGCTTCGGGTAGTCTCCAGGGTAAGAAGAGACTTCACCTTTTAACCGTATGCTTTCTTGAACTTTTTCCAAATAGTATCACTCCTATTTCTCTAGTATAGCCCCTTATTTGATCTCTTTATAAACTGAGTAGTAGCCTTTCCGAAAGTGAAATCTATCTAATTTCATGTAGGTCTCACTGAAATTTGTCTACTTAGCATTGGGATGTGGGGCAGCTGCATTTCTTCGTAAGTTCTCATTCTGATGACAGTTCTTGGGTCTGCCATACTAAGCATAGGCAATCTTGACCTATTATGATTGAAGTTTAAATTAATGACTTTTGTTCAGAGGTCGCTTTTTGGATGATCTCCGGTGAAAGACAGGCTGCTCGAATAAGGAGTCTCTATCTGAAAACTATTTTGCAACAAGATATTGCTTTCTATGACAAGGAAACAAATACGGGAGAGGTGGTTGGGAGGATGTCCGGTGACACTGTTCTTATACAAGATGCAATGGGCGAGAAGGTACTCATGCCAAAAAGCAACTCTACTAAGCCCTTCCTTGTAATTCACATTCTGCATAAAAAAATCCTTTGTGAGAATTAGAATTGCTCTTTCTATACTTGATGTTGTTTCCTTAACTTCGGCAGGTAGGGAAATTTGTACAGCTGATATCAACATTTATAGGGGGCTTTGTTATCTCATTTACCAAAGGCTGGCTTCTCACACTTGTCATGTTATCAGTCATTCCTCTACTTGTCATATCTGGTGGAGTGATGTCCCTTATCCTATCTAAGATGGCATCCCGTGGACAAGATGCTTATGCCAGGGCTGCAACGGTGGTTGAACAGACAATTGGCTCCATTAGAACGGTATGTCATACGTCTAAATTATTGGGAATGCCCATCCTCATGCTCTGATGAGATTTGTATGGGAGCAAATCAATCTTTCTTTGACTTTCTTCTCAGAAAATCACTAGTAGAAGTATGACATGTGTCTTGTTTCCTCCTCAGGTTGCATCATTTACAGGAGAGAAGCAAGCTGTGGCTAACTATAACAAGTCCCTAATTAAAGCTTACCAGTCAGGTGCAAGTGAAGGGCTGGCAACTGGATTAGGTCTTGGGTCACTTTTTTCTATTATATACTGTAGTTACGCTTTGGCTATCTGGTTTGGCGCAAGGCTTATCTTGGAAAAAGGATATACTGGTGGTCAAGTTCTCAATGTAATTATAGCTGTGTTAACTGCTTCCATGTGAGTCTTCCTTAGAACTACTAAATTCCTTAAATTATACATACACAATCCATCATGTAAATTGAAGATGACTATCTCTTACTGGATTTTCAAAGCTTTAATTCATGCGATATGATTAAATATTTCTATGACAGGTCCCTTGGCCAGGCATCTCCCTGTATGACCGCATTTGCTGCAGGTCAAGCTGCCGCTTTCAAGATGTTTGAAACAATAAAGAGAAAGCCGGAGATAGATGCTTATGATACCAACGGAAAGATATTAGACGACATCCGTGGTGATATTGAATTGAAAGATGTGTACTTCAGTTACCCAGCCAGACCTGATGAGCAAATATTCAGTGGATTCTCACTATTCGTACCAAGTGGCACAACTGCAGCTTTGGTTGGGCAAAGTGGAAGTGGGAAGTCAACAGTCATAAGTCTGATAGAAAGATTCTATGATCCTCAAGCTGGTCAAGTTCTGATTGATGGAATTAATCTCAAAGACTTCCAGCTTAAGTGGATCAGGGGAAAGATTGGTCTTGTGAGCCAAGAACCTGTGCTTTTCACAGCAAGCATTAAGGAAAATATTGCGTATGGCAAGCACAATGCTACTGCTGAAGAGATTAAGGCTGCGGTTGAGTTAGCAAATGCCGCAAAGTTCATAGATAAACTACCACAGGTTTTATTTGGAACTTAGTCTGGTCATGTTTCTAAAGTCTTTGCTGATTCTTTCAGCTTTCTTTGTCATCATCTGAGCTTATCAGGAACCAAACTAAGTTCCTGATTGTTGTTGTTACTAAAGCTCTTGATTGTTTATAAATTTTTGACGTGTACCATTGTTTACCATTTACACGAAAACTTCTGTGTTCAGGGTCTAGACACCATGGTTGGAGAACATGGAACTCAACTTTCTGGTGGGCAAAAGCAAAGAATTGCCATTGCAAGAGCAATATTAAAAGATCCACGGATATTACTGTTAGATGAAGCAACAAGTGCACTAGACGCAGAATCTGAGAGGGTTGTACAAGAAGCATTGGATAGAATTATGATCAACAGAACAACCATCATAGTTGCACATCGATTGAGCACAATAAGGAATGCTGACATGATTGCAGTCATTCATCGGGGAAAAGTTGTTGAAAAAGGTATTGAACCATGTCCCTTAGTTAGATATGCTGTTCTCTGACCTCCAGTCCATCATCAACATTGCTTTCACTGTTATTCTGTTCAACGGTGTATACTAATCCAGAATGTTATAGTAGTCTGGTTAGCATGTTTAAGTGACAAATTCATGACGTCTGATTTCAGACATGTCCAACCAAGAACTTTGTCATTACTATTATTTTTGCGTTTTGTCACTAGACACTCTTATGAACCTATTGCTTGTTTTCTTAATCTGTAAGTCTTTCCTTGGGAATCTTTAAGGGATTCCTCCACTGAGAGTTTCTTTTCCATCACAAATAGTTCTTAAAAGAAAGACTCAAGCATTCTCTTTAATGTCATTGCTCTGGACTGTTCAGGCACACATCACGAACTACTCAAGGATCCCGAGGGAGCGTACTCTCAGCTTATACGCTTGCAAGAGGTGAACAAAGAAACAGAACAATCAGGCTTAAACGAGAGGGACAGATTAGATAAATCTATGGGATCTGGTGGACAGTCAAGTCAAAGAATGTCACTCTTACGATCTGTCAGTCGTAGTTCATCTGGCATAGGAAATAGTAGCCGCCATTCACTCTCCATCTCATATGGTTTACCTACTGGACTTAGTGTACCTGAAACAGCTAATGCAGACACAGAAACTGGTATCCAGGAAGTATCTGGAAAGCCGTTAAAGGTCCCCATCCGTCGCTTAGCCTATCTCAACAAGCCTGAGGTACCCGTGATCATCATTGGAGCTGTGGCTGCAATTATTAATGGTACTTTACTTCCAATTTTCGGCATCTTATTCTCTAGCGTGATCAAAACATTTTATGAACCACCGCATCAACTAAGGAAGGACTCAAAGTTTTGGGCTCTCATGTTTGTTCTTCTTGGAGCTGTAACTTTAATTGCATTTCCTGCAAGGACATACCTTTTTAGTATAGCTGGTTGTAAGTTGATAAGAAGAATTAGATCAATGTGCTTTGAGAAGGTGGTCCACATGGAGGTAGGATGGTTTGATGAATCTGAGCACTCCTCTGGAATGATTGGTGCTAGGCTTTCTGCTGATGCAGCCAAAGTGCGTGCGTTAGTAGGAGATTCACTTGCTCAAATGGTCCAAGATTCCGCATCAGCAATTGCAGGTTTAGCTATTGCTTTTGAAGCAAGTTGGCAGTTGGCACTTATCATCCTTGCTATGATACCTCTAATTGGTTTAAATGGGTATGTTCAAATCAAGTTCATGAAAGGATTCAGTGCAGATGCAAAGGTTTGTCTGTGTCCTTGTTACAAAGCTTACTTATAGTGAACTACGTTACTTGTAATATTAAAGACATGGAGATAATCAAGTCTTAAACTTGAAAATTGCTCTCAAACATCAGTTAATTCGATAAACCAGCAAAGATAGAAAGCTTTTAATCTCTCAGATGGTTTATTGGTTATTATCTGCTACCGTTGCCAAATTCTTTTGGTGATAATGTTGCTGATTAGTCGTACTTTTCACAGATGATGTATGAGGAAGCAAGTCAAGTTGCAAATGATGCTGTTGGAGGTATAAGAACTGTTGCGTCATTTTGTGCAGAAGAGAAGGTGATGGAAATATACAGAAGAAAGTGTGAAGGCCCATTGAAGGCAGGAATGAAGCAAGGTTTAATTAGCGGGATAGGGTTTGGTGTATCGTTTGCTTTGCTGTTTCTTGTATATGCAACCAGTTTTTACGCGGGAGCTCATCTTGTTCAGGATGGAAAAATCACTTTTTCAGACGTTTTCCGTGTATGTACAATAATGAATACCCCGTTACATTTTTCTCTTTTTCAGGATTTTAGTTAAAGTGGTTGTTATGAGGCTAAATTGGAGTATCTGCAACCTGGCAGGTTTTCTTTGCTTTAACGATGGCAGCTATAGGTATTTCCCAGTCAAGCTCATTGGCACCAGATTCAAGCAAGGCCAAGGATGCTGCTGCTTCCATATTTGCTATTCTAGACAGGAAATCCAAAATAGATCCAAGTGATGATTCTGGTATGACACTGGACACTGTGAAGGGAGATATTGAGCTGCAGCACGTAAGCTTTAAGTATCCAACGAGGCCAGATGTTCAAATTTTTAGAGACCTTTGCTTGACCATTCGCAGTGGAAAGGTAAATTTATGGTTTGATTTATATGTTTGCCCTACTGCGTAATTCATTGGTTAACTTTGTTATCTTGGTATGAGTTGAAATTTCAGACGGTTGCTTTGGTTGGGGAGAGCGGATGTGGAAAGTCAACCGTAGTATCTTTACTGCAAAGGTTTTATGATCCTGATTCAGGCCAGGTTACGTTGGACGGAATAGAGATTCAGAAGTTCCAAGTAAAATGGCTAAGGCAGCAAATGGGACTTGTAAGCCAAGAACCAGTGTTATTCAACGACACAATCCGAGCCAATATTGCATATGGAAAAGAAGGAAATGCAACTGAAGCAGAAATTATAGCAGCAGCAGAATTAGCAAACGCCCACAAGTTCATCAGTGGTTTGCAACAGGTTGGTTTGAACCGAGACCTTTGATATTGTCGTTGATGATAATTCCTAGTTATCCATCGTTAGGCGAGCTTATAATAATTACATTTGAAACTATATGAATTATAGGGTTATGATACGACAGTGGGAGAGCGAGGAACTCAGCTGTCAGGTGGGCAAAAGCAACGAGTGGCAATAGCGAGGGCCATAGTGAAAAATCCGAAAATCCTACTATTGGATGAGGCGACGAGCGCATTGGATGCAGAATCAGAGAGATTAGTTCAAGATGCACTTGACCGGGTGATGGTAAATCGTACAACCGTGGTGGTAGCACATAGATTATCAACCATTAAAGGAGCAGATGTAATTGCTGTAGTCAAAAATGGAGTGATCGTGGAGAAAGGGAAGCATGAGACTCTTATCAACATCAAAGATGGTTTTTATGCCTCTTTGGTGGCCCTCCACACGCGTGCTTCTTAGTTCTACTTTTTTTTCATTAAGTAAATTGTATTCATTTTAATTTCGTTATCTTTTTGACTTTTGCTGAAGAAGAGTTTCTTTAATAGTGTACTGCAACTCATATAAAGCATAGTATAGTAGCATTCTTCAATTACCAAATGAGAGAAGCAAGTAAACTTGCCTCCCCGACTTGACTTGATGTGTTCTGGTTATTAAGTTCCCACATCTTTTTTCTCATTCTCTTTACTGGTTTGGCTGCATGCGCATTTCTCGTGGTATGCCATCAATCATGAATTAGATTTATGAACATTTTACCTGGAAATATGTTAATTGAAACTATTCTTTTTTTCTTAAACAATTTATAGAAATTCTTTTTTATATTTCTAATGTTTGGTATTTATTAACAAGAGGTTTATCGTTTCATATTATAAACACTACTAGAAATCTGCCAAAATCCGTCGAAACCATACCGACCGAAATCGGTCGAAAAATATCTAGATTGGTCGCAAGAGTCAAATAAATTTTTTTACTAAAAAGTACTGACCACTTTCGGTAGGAAAAGTGGTCCCACAATAAAAAAAACAATGCTTTGTCCGACAAATATAAAAATTTCGACCGATATCGGTCGAAAATTGGTCAATCTTTGATAAAGACCTAATCAGACTTGCATATTATTTACAAAAAAAAAAATTTAATTAAAAAATTCAAGTATACCGACTGAATTCGTTCAGAAATTTTGATTTAATTTTTTTCGCCCAGGCTCAATTATTTTTTTTTTCCCATAACAAAAATATGTTTTTAAAATTATTATGAATATACCGACCGATTTCGGTCAGTATTAGTGGTCAAAAATAGTCAATCAATTATAAATTATTATTATTTACAATCTCTCTCTCTCTCTCTCTCTCTCTATATATATATATATATATATATATATATATATATATATATATATAATACACACACATTATATAATTTATATTATTAAATATATATATAGATTGTAAATAATAATAATTTAATTTTTGACCACTAAAACCGATCGAAATTGGTCGGTATATTTATAATAATTTTAAAAACTTATTTTTGTTATGGGAAAAAAATAATTGAGCCTGAGCGGGAAAAATTTAATCAAAGTTTCTGACTGAATTCGATCGGTATACTTGAGGTCAAATAGTCAAAAGTTATTACCGACCGACATTTCCGACCGAAGTCGGTCGGTAATATTCTAATTAGACTAACAAACGAGTTTTCTTCCCCATTTTCATCTCTCCCCCCCCTCTCTCTCTCTCTCTTCCATCTCTCTTTCTCATACCTTTTTACCAAAATCCCACCCAAAATCAAGTCCCCCACCCCCAAAATCGAAGCCCCACTAGTGTTTCTCCGCCCGCCGCCTTCCACTGCCGCCCGCCGCCTCCACCACTATCACTCCCCTCCCGCCTCCACCACTGTCATTCTCTTTCAAGGTTAGTGTTCTACCTTATTAACCTTTTAATTTTTAATTTATTGCATGCCTAATATAATTTCATGCATTTTTAGGTGTTTTGTCTATTTTGAATTTATGTGACTAAATAGGGATTTTGAACTACATTGTAATAAAAGTGAAATACAAACAACAACAACAAAAACAACAACAATCCAGTAAAATTCCACTAATGGGGTCTGGGGAGGGTAGTGTGTACACAGACCTTACCTCTACCCCGAAGGAGTAGAGAGGCTGTTTCCGAAAGACCCTCGGTTCAAAAAATAAAAAGACACAAGGGGCAAAAAGGGAGACAATATTAGTATCACAACAACAATCATAGGATAAATAGGAACACCATGAAATCTAGAAGAAAGATGCAAAGTATAGGGAGACAATATTAGTAAATATTAGTATCACCACAACAGTCATAAGAAAAATAGGAACCTCATGAAATCTAGAAGAAAGATGTAAAGTAAAAGCGATAGCTAGTAAATAGGACCTGCACTGAAAAGAGAAATAGTAAGCCACAACATTCCCACTAGTTATCTAAGAAAAAAAACCCTACATGGCTAGTCCCACCATATTACGAAGTAAGGCACGACTCAACTACCTCCTAACCTACAACCTTAATACTCGACCTCCACATCTTCCTATCAAGTGTCATGTCCTCGAAAATCTGGAGCCTCGCCATATCCTGCCTGATCACCTCTCCCCAATACTTCTTAGGCCGCCCTCTACCTCTTCTCGTGCCCTCTGTAACCAGCTGCTCACACCTCCGTACCGGAGCATCTGGGCTTCTCCTCTAAATATGTCCGAACCATCTAAGCCTCGCTTCCCGCATCTTGTCATCAATGGGAGCCACATGCACCTTCTCCCGAATATCATCATTCCTAATCTTATCTATCATAGTGTGCCCGCACATCCACCGCAACATCCTCATTTCTGCTACTTTCATCTTCTGGATGTGTGCGTTCTTAACGGGCCAACACTTAGCCCCATACATCATGGCCGGTTTAACCACCGCTTTATAAAACTTACCTTTGAGTATCGGTGGCACTCTCTTGTCATACAAGACTCCAGATGCTAACCTCTACTTCATCCATTCTACCCCAATACGGTGTGTGACATCATCGTCGATCTCCCCTCCCCCTAGATAACCGAACCAAGGTACTTGAAGCTGCCTCTACTCGGGATGACCTGCGAATCAAGCCTCACATCCACGCCCACTTCCCCTGGCTCAGCGCTGAACTTACACTCCAGGTATTCTGTCTTCGTCCTGCTCAACTTGAAACCCTTAGACTCAAGTCTCCAAACCTCCAGCCTCTCGTTAACACCGGCTCGCGACTCATCAATCAGAACTATGTCATCGGTGAATAGCATGCACTATGGCACATCCCCTTGAATATAGTGTGTTAACGCATCCATCACCAGGGCGAATAAGAATGGATTGAGCGCAGAACCTTGGTGTAACCCCATTACAACAGGAAAATGCTCAGAGTCGCCTCCTACTGTCCTAACCCTCGCTTTAACCACCCTCTCCCACACTTTCATGGTATGACTCAGTAATTTGATACCCCTATAATTGTTACAACTCTAGATATCACATTTGTTCTTATACAATGGAACCACCGTACTCCACCTCCACTCATCCAGCATCCTTTTCCCCTTAAAAATAATATTAAACAACCTAGTCAACCACTCCAAACCTGCTCTCCCCACACACTTCCAAAATTCCACCGGAATCTCATCTGACCTGGTCGCTCTGCCCCTACTCATCTTACGCATAGCTCCCATGACCTCCTCAACCTCGATACGCATGCAGTACCCAAAGTCACGGTGACTCTCAGAATGCTCCAATTCGCCTAGCACAATATCCCGATCCCCTTCTTCATTCAGAAGTTTACGAAAGTTAGTCTACCATCTCCTCTTAATCTGGGCATCTTCCATCAATACTCTACCATCTTCGTCCTTGATGCATCTCACTTGGTCCAAATCCCGAGCCTTCCTCTCTCTCAACTTGGCCAGCCGGAATAACTTCTTCTCCTCACCTTTTCCCCCCAATTCCTTGTACATACGACCATAAGCCGTAGTCTTAGCCTCTGTGACCGCCAGCTTAGCCTCCTTCCTCGCTGCCTTATACCTATCCATGCATACTCGCCTCTCCTCCTCACCTATGCTCCCCACTAACTTCAGGTACGCCGCCTACTTTGCTTCCACTTTACCTTAGACCACTTCATTCCACCACCAGTCTCCTTTGTGCCCACCAGAGACGCCCGTTGAGACCCCTAACACCTCTCTCGCAGCCTCCCTAATACAGTCTGCTGTCGTTGACCACATAGTGCTCGCGTCACCACTGCTCCTCCAAGCTCCTATAGCCGACAACCGCCTCTCCAACGCTTGGGATTTATCCTTAGTTAAGGCTCCCCACCTGATTCTCGATCTTCCTCGAGTAGACCTTTTCCTCCTCTTTAACATAATACCAACGTCCATCACCAAGAGCCTATGCTGCGTCGCGAGTATCTTACCCGGAATCACCTTGCAATCCTTGCACAACCCTCTGTCACACCTCCTGAGGAGGAGATAGTCAATCTGGGTCTTCGCCACCGCATTTTGAAAAGTAACCAAATGCCCCTCCCTCTTCTAAATGCTAGAGTTCGCAATCACCAACCCAAAAGCCTTAGCGAAGTCCAACAACGATGTACCTCCTCCGTTCCTCTCCCCAAAACCAAAGCCTCCATGCACCTCGCCATAACCACCTGCGGTCGACCCAATATGCCCATTGAAATCCCCTCCTATGAATAGCTTCTCAGCAGGCGGAACCTGACGCACAATCTTATCTAACCCTTCCCAGAAGCACCGTTTAACCTCCTCATCTAGTCCCACATGCGGCGCATAGGCTCTAACGATGTTTAGGGTGCACTCTCCAACCACCAACTTAATAGTCATCAATCTATCATTCACTCATCTAACCTCAACCACCGACTCTCTAAGTTCCCTATCCACCAAGATGCCCACTCCATTCTTACCTTTCTGGACTCCTGAGTACCAAAGTTTATACCCGTCCACGTCTCTCGCCCTCGACCCTACCCACCTTGTCTCCTGGACATACGCTATATTGACCCTCCTCTTCTGGAGGATCTTCACCAACTCTATAGATTTACCCGTCAATGTACCTACATTCCATGACCCAATTCTCAACCTACAAACACCCTTGTTCCCTTTACCTCCCTTGCCTCCCGCCCCACCCCCTAAACCCTGCCCAACCTAAGTGAAATACACTGTAACTAAAATTGATTATGCACTAATAGAGGTGTATAAATTATTTAAACTAGTTAATTTGTGGTGTATAAATTATATAAACTAGGGTTTAGTGTTCTTAATTTATGAAGTTGGATGCTCTTAATTTTGTTTATTGCTTTTAGAAATAATTTATTATTTTAGGGTTTAATTAATTATTTTCCTTTTAGAAATTTAGGGTTTATTAATTTAGGGGATAATATTATTCTATTAGTGTTTATTGCTTTTAGAAAATCAGGCTTAATTAATTATGCTATATTAATTGAATGTGTTAACAAATTATAATTGAATGAGTGGGTTACAAATCTAAAGATGCCTAAGGGCTATGCTTTGAACTTGGAAAAACGTGCCGATATGGTTGAAAGAAAGCTGACTCATATGAAAAGTCATGATTGTCATATCTTCATGGAAACCTTAATCCCTATTGCATTTTGTGGTTTTTCTGAAAATATCTGGAAACCCATCACAGAGATAAGTTTGTTCTTCAAAGACTTATGTTCTACCACATTAAGGGAAGAAAGCCTATTTCAAATGAATCGGAACATTCCTGTAATCAGTAATAAGCTGGAAAGGATTTTTCCATGTGGTTTCTTTGATGTAATGGAACACCTTCCAATTCACCTTGTACACGAGGCGCGACTTGGAGGGCCGGTTCAATGCATGTGGATGTATCTATTCGAGAGGTAATGATCAAACCTTGATTCATTCTTGTAATTTTCTTTAACATTATTGTCTAATATGACAATGTGCAGGACTATCGACAAGTGTAAACGATTTGTTAAACAGAGGAATATGATTGAAGAATTTATATGCGAAGCCTATCTTGCAAAGGAAACTGCCCATTTTTTTTCTTACTACTTCGACAGTCATGTGCCATGTGCTAGAAATAGGCCCAATCGACACATGTCGTGATTGAGAATGATCCATTATATCCACCAATGTCCATATTCAATCAACCAGGCCGAGGTTCTAAAGATCGATCAAAAAGGGGCCTAAGTAGTATGGAGTACAAATCAACTTCAAATCATGTGTTGCTAAATTGTCTGAAAGTTCAACCCTTTCTTAAGTAAGTGTTGACGTAAGATTAATTTATATGGACTACTATTTAATTCAGTTGATGCAACTAACAAAATTTTCAATGTGTCGCTCAGTGACTTCGTGAGTCAATTTAGCCATGATGCTGTATATTCTACATTTGAGGCATGACTTAAACAGTGTGTAAGTGCATGTTACATACTTTCTCATATGTGAATATACATACTTGGTCACTTGTGAATATACTTGCTCACTTGTGATTTATTTAACACTACATGTAGGTCAATAATCCAAACAATGGTGTTAATCAATTTTTGAAAGATATATCTTGGGGACCTAAACCTACGGTTACAACTATGTCTAAGTATTTTGTGAATGGTTATAAATTTTACACCGAGGAATGCTCCAAGTATAAAAAAAGTAATAACAGTAGGGCGTGTGTCAAAGGTGGTGAAGGCAACCAGGATGGGGAAAATGATTATAATGGTGTGATCAAAGAGATTCTAGAATTATCATATTCAGGTTGGCCAAATAAGAAGATCATACTTTTTCGATGCAAGTGGTTTGACCCAACACCTAGAGAGGTACAAATATACACTCGCAGTATGACATAATTGAGGTTAATAAAAAGAGGGAGTATGATCGCTATGATCCTTTTATAATTGCAGAAAAAGTTAGGCAAGTGTATTATGCTCCATATCCATTGCGAAGGGATAAGGCTGATTGATTGGTTGTAATCAAAACTAAGCCTGTTGGTAGGGTGGAAGTTAAGAATGTGCTAGATGTTGCTTACCAAAATGATACCTCAAGTGTTAACCAAATGGTGGATGATCAGTTAGAAAATGACTTGGAGCATCCTCAACGCATATTAGAAGAAGTTAATATAGAGGAAATAACAATCATAGAAAATGAGGACGAAGAATCAGCTGATGAAAATGGAATAAGTGAAGAGGAGAATTTTTGGACGAGGAAGGATACTTCGAAGATGACTAGCATGTTAGTTTTTTCAAGCGCTCTTAACTTATATACATTTATATTCTCAATTCTAACATTTTCTTTAATTTATGTAGATGACCGGTAGGGGTCGAGGTAGGTCTAGGAAGGATAATAGGCCTATTGATCATGAGGATGGTGCTACACCCTCACTTCCTTCCACTCCACACTTGCATCCCTCTGCTGCTGATGGCCGACAACAATCTTCTAGGCACACATCTTTTTCACAAGATCCATCTACTCATCAGACTACCTACCATTCGCCCTCCCAACAGTATTCTTACCATTATCCACCACAGGGCTATACCCCGCTTCCTCTACAAGATCCTGCATATAGTTACATGGGTCCATCGAGTCAACAGTCACAGGGCCATGTGGTGATACGACCGTCATCTTCTCCATTTTCTTCACCACCAACTAGATCATATCCATTTAGATTTTAGCTACCCGTATCGCAGCAGTGGTCTGGATCGCAACAGGGGTCTAGATCGCAGCAGGGGTCTAGATCGCATCCATCTTCATCAATGACCTCGTCTCCCTCTCCACCGAGTTCGTCTCCTAGCATTTCTAGACTTCTCCTTTGGTATAGTAGCGCTGAGCCAGATGCATCCCCTTCTACGCACGCTTCAGATTCATCGGAGGATGGCGATCCAGAGGAAGTGCGATATGATCGTTATCATAGGATGATCATCAGGCCTGAGGGCAATGGGTAAGATTTATTTATTACTTATTTGTTTTTGATGAATTATAATAGCTAGTCTTGTTTATTTAATGTAATTGCTATGTTGCAGGTTCATATCTAGTCATCAGACTACAAAGATAATCACTGAAACTCTTGGCATGTTGTATGGTGCACCACCCTATGCGACTTGGAGTGAATTTCCACCGGAGCTCCTGGAGCAAATTTTCAACAAATTTAAGGTTTTAATACAATTCTTATCTATTTAAGCATTATATTAACAATAATTTCATCTAACGTTACACACATCATTTGCAGACTAAGTGTTCCTGGGAGGACCGACATAATAATTTCATTATTGAAAATTTTGAGTTCAAATGCCATTAGAGACTATCTGATTCCTTCTATTCTACTCCGAAGAAGAGCAAAAAGCCTTCATGGGTTCTACCGCACATATGGGAGGATCTTCTGAGGCAGTGGACTACTGAGAAATTCGAGAAGAGGAGTGAACATGGAAAGAAGGCCCGAGCATCTGAGAAGGGTGGCTCCTTGCACTGTGTGGGTTCAAGGAGCATGGGGACTGCGAGAAGACTACTGGTAATTTCTTAAAATATTTAATTCTATTTTTATCGAACTATATTTATATATTTTAGTTTAGTTAACATGTTTTATTATATTCGTAGGAAAAAAATATTGGAGGAAGATGACTCATGATGAGTTCTTCATGGAGACTCACATCCGGAAGAAGAATGCACCGACAGATCCAACTAGATGGGTCAAGGACCGGGCAGAGACTACATATGTAAGTTTCATAACTACTATAACTTGAAATTAATGTTTATAATATTATATAGTTAATAATTTTCTATCTTCTAAATAAAGGGTCGCTACAAGACTAATGTGAAGGAGTACACTCAGAGCTTGCCACCGAATGAGCAAGGCAAGCGACCACCCCTTTCAGACGAAAAAACGCAGAAGATATGGTTGGATGTTATCGGTGGTCCTAAAAAGGGGAAAGCATACGGCCTTCCAGAGAGATCATTTCGGCACTACAGGGCTGGATTGCAAGGTATAGGGACTTCCGTCCAGGGCGAGGCAATTGATAGGTCGACTTTCTTATCTATGGAGAAGAAGATCGCAAAGCTGACAACAGAGCTTGAAGAGACAAAGGCTAGAGAACAAAAGAGAGATAAACAATTTGACACCCTTCAAGTTCAGCTAGAAAAGATGGACCAACAATTTAATGTCCTTCAAGGTCAGCTGTCCAATCTTCTTGCTAGTGGTGCTTTCCCCATTCCCCGGTCTCGTGAGCCTTCCCTAGATGTGTCTCCTTCTCGTCGTGATCCTTCAAACCATGCCGATGATGAAGGTACTAGTAGTGGAGATGGAGATGATGTAGTACAAAACACTCATTGAATGATGTTTGAACTTTTAACTTGTGAAACGTTTTGTTGTTGGGTATGATGTTTTGTTAATATAGTTTAGTGGAGATGGAGATGATGTTTTGTTAATATAGTTATGATAGTTGTTATTATTTTTGTTATTATTTTTGTTGTTATTGTTGTTGTTATTATTGTTGTTATTGGTTGAATGACAACAATGTACGCCATTATAGGTGATTGGTTGTTGGCAGGTGGTGCAGCTATAAGACAACTGTATTCTGCCAAAAACTTACCCAGAAAACCGATCGCCTACCGACCGAAGTCGGTCGGAAATGTTCAATTGATTTTCCAGAAATTTAAACTTACCGACTGACTTCGGTCGGAATTTTTGATTTTAATTTTTAAAAATATTTTAATAATATTGACCAATTTCGGTCGGAATTGAACAATTTTAAAAAAATAAATAATTAAAATTATGACCAAAATCAGTCTCTAATTTTAAAAATAATTAAAAATTATTTTTAAGAATACCGACCGATTTCGGTCGGTAAGTTTATTTTGTGTCAAAATATTTGGTCAAAGTGCATTAAAAATTACCGACCGATTTAGGTCAAAAATATCGACTGTCTGTGGTCGATAGCCGTTAGCAACCATTGTTTTTTCTATGAATTGAAAATGGTCGGAAATCGGTCGGTTTTTGTTCGTTTCCGACCATTTTTGGTCATTTTTTTTGGATGCTTTTTGACAGTTTTCTAGTAGTGAAAAATGTTGGAGATTGGTGAATTATTTAGTGTTGAATATCCCACTTCGGTGGGATGTGGTTATTTGGTGTTCTTATATGGTCTTTGTATTGGTAAAAAATACATTTACTACGCAGGCAAGTTGAAATGTGACATGTGGAAGGTAATACAGAATTGTACCAGAAGATGGCTCGACATTGATTGTAAGACATGGTGCATTTAAAGGTTTCACGGCTGAATGCCCCTTCTTATATGTAATCATGGGTAAGATCAGATGCCCACATGTGGATGTTGTATCTCCTGGTTTTCTGGATCTTTTAATAGAAAACCATAGAAAGCAGAAAATATGCTATTGCAGCAAACGAAACACCCTGATCTCCCAATCAAGACAAGAGTTGTAATTTAGATTCTTCCTCTTTCTCTTATGGTTTTCTTGCTTCGGGAAAGGTGGCAAATAAAACTCTTAGATTCTGCCACAAAGCTTGGGATTCCCCTTTACTTGTAATACAATTGCATTTGAGAATACTCCGTGGACTGAAACATCAACCCTCTAAATTGTTGTCCGAAAGCTTCAGGTACAATAAGGAGGAAATATTTAGCTTTGGTGCATTGGATAAAGTTAGATAGTACTTCACTTTCAAGAAAATTGTAGCTCATGTTTAACTTCTGAAGAATGAAGAGATTACTCACTTGTTTAGGAATTTCTCCTCATAAGGAGTTTCCCTAAAGATTGATAGAATTTAGGAAGGAAAGATATCGGTATAAGGGTGAAACTGGGCCCATGGGACGCCTTAGTTTCCAATAAGGTAAACGGAGCAAGAGGCGTGATGATAAGGGACTGGAATCGAGACAAGGATCCCCTCAAGCCGTGATCCGGGCAAAGCGCCCGAATCGGGAGTATCGGGGCCATGACACCAGGTTCAATTCGAATCCCAGAGGCATCAAAGAGCACTACCAGGAAATCAAGCACGACCAACAATAGGCCATGATATCCGTTACCAGTCAGATATCACGGCCTGGATCTCGGCACGTATCGGCAGGAATCTGGTGATTAGTTAAACGGAAGATTTTTACCTTTTTATGGAATTGTATTTAGAGTAGGACTCCCCTACTATATAAATGGGGTTTGATTATTCATTAACCACATTGTAACATGCATATCAAGGCAATATTATCATTTTTTCTGTTATTCAAAGTTCTCACTTTTGTTCATCAATGCTCAGTTATTGTGAGTCCGAGATCGAGAAAAGATATTTCATTAAGGCTGTTGTTGATTTCGGAAACCCCCCCCCCCCATTAAGAGGTTTGATAATTTATTACGTCCTCTATCTGTTTAATCTAACACAATTTATTATTTGTATTGAATTAATCCGCGTATCCTTAAAATCACTTACAAATTTAATTGTTATCCGTTTTTAAGGGTAAACGGTTTGGCGCCCACCGTGAGGCTAAGGATAATAGTGGCAATTTGATACAATTTCCTTAACACATCCTATTTTACACTTGTTCTTTGAGCTTTTAATTTCAGATCAAAATTTAGAATGTCGAACCCCCAATCTGCCCCTTTGAATGTGGATGCTGAGTCTGGGGTGGGTTCCCCCCGTCGACCCTAATGGAGTTCCGACCGCGGACCCGATCGACGCAAACTCACATGTGGCCGTCAATTCAAACTTACCTACCGATCCTAAGAATAACATCCGTGGGGGAGTCCGATCGGTGGCCCAAAATACACCTGACGCCGAAGGTGATGAGATCAACTTGCGAGTAATCTTTGAAATATTGCAGGCTCAGCAAGCAGGGATAACCCAGTTACAGAACCAGAGCCGCGACCCCAGCAGAGTTGAGCCCGAACCATCCCGAGAAAGTTCTCGCAGAAATGAACCAATCATAGAAAGGCCGAGTGAAGCTGAACTCGGGACCAACCCCGAGATCATAAAGATGCTTGAGGAACTGACAAAACGGGTGGAATCGGGAGAAAAGAAAATCGAAGCCAATGACAAAAAAGTAGAAACCTACAACTCCAGGGTCGACCAAATCCCAGGAGCACCACCGATATTGAAGGGCCTGGATTCTATGAAGTTTGTTCAAAAACCTTTTCCTTCGAGCGCAACTCTGAAATCGATCCCAAAAGAAGTTCCGCATGCCCGAAATTCCTAAGTACAATGGAACAACTGATCTAAATAAGCATGTGACCTCCTACACGTGCGCCATCAAGGGGAACGACTTGGAAGATGATGAGATCGAGTCCGTCCTGCTGAAAAGGTTCGGAGAGACCTTGTCAAAAGGAGCTATGATATGGTATCACAACTTACCCCCTAATTCTATTGACTCATTTGTTATGCTTGCAGACGCCTTTGTGAAAACACATACCGGGGCCATCAAGGTCGAGACCAGGAAGTCAGACCTTTTCAAAGTGAAGCAAAGAGATAACGAGATGGTTAGGGAATTCTTGTTCTGGTTTCAAATGGAACGAATGGACCTACCTCCGATCACAGATGATTGGGCCGTTCAGTCCTTCACACAAGGAATCAATACTCGAAGCTCACTGGCTTCACAACAGTTGAAGCAAAATCTGATAGAATACCCGGCGGTAACTTGGGCCGATGTCCATAACTGGTACCAATCAAAAATCAAGGTCGAGGATGATCAGCTCGGGGCCCCTTCTGGGTCCGTTTATCCCGTCAGAGCTAGTGAGAGATCCAAAAGAGACACTGATCGTGAACCAAGATCGAATAGAGACCGGTATCAACTATACAATGGAGTTCGAAGAGGTAATGGGTATGGACGAAACCTTGTGAGAAGTGAAAGAAGAAGCGATCAAAGTCAAAATAACCGGGGACTCATGAGAAAAAGCAATTTTGACAGGCCCATCGGGCCTAAGGAAGCGCCGAGGTTATCAAAGTACAACTTCAACGTCGACGCTGCTGCCATCATATCTGCTATCAGACGTATCTAAGACACCAAGTGGCCTCGACCTTTACATTCCGACCCTGCCCAAAGGGACCCCAACTTAATGTGTAAATATCATGGCACTTACGGTGGCAGAACTGAAGACTGCCGACAACTGAGAGAGGAAGTAGCCCGGTTATTCAACAACGAACACCCCCGAGAGTTCCTGAGCGATCGAGCCAAAACTCATTTCAGGAATAGGGACTCCAATAAGCAGATCGAGCAAGAGGAACCTCAGCATGTCATTAACATGATCATTGGTGTGGTCGACGTCCCCTAGGGGACGATGTTAAAGCGCACCAAAATGTCCATCACAAGGGAAAAATAGACTTCGAGATTACGTGCCAGAAGGAACCGTATATTTCAACGATGAGGACGCTGAAGGCATCGTGCAATCACATAATGATGCACTGGTAATATCTGTACTCATAAATAAATCTCGAGTTAAGCGTGTGTTAATTGATCCAGGTAGTTCAGCCAATATCATAAGATCGAGGGTCGTAGAATAGCTGGGGCTATAAGACCAAATTATGCCTGTAGTCCGAGTTCTAAACGGATTCAACATGGCATGTGAGACCACTGAAGGGGAGATAACCCTACCAGTGAACACCGTCGGAACCGTTCAAAAAACAAAGTTCTACGTGATCAAAGGAGACATGAGATACAATACTCTGTTCGGGAGGCCATGTATTCACAACATGAGGGCAGTACCCTCGACACTTCACCAAGTGTTGAAATTCCCAACACCAGGAGGGATTAAAATAGTTTACGAAGAGCAACCAACCGCAAAAGAGATGTTCGCGGTCGATGAGGTGGTCTCGATATCTGCACTCTCGACATCAAAGAACCCGAGTTCGGTCACCTAGGAAGAAACCAAATAGATATCACCGATACCGGTCCAGACCGAGCCAGAAAAGCAGGGGACGGACGAATATGACGACTAAGGAGTTCCCAGGTCTTTCATAACCCCTAACGATTCCGATGCTACCAAGTCAACTGTCGAGGAGCTGGAGCAAGTCATATTGATCGAGCACCTGCCCGATCGCCTGGTCCCACCTTGACATGACAGGGATCCCTCCAAAAATAACTACTCATAAGCTGAGTCTGGATCTGAAGTTTCACCCGTTCAAATAGAAAAGGAGGCCACAGTCCGAAGTCAAGCATGCATTCATCAAAGACAAAGTATCTAAACTCCTCAAAATAGGCTATATTCGGGAAATTAAGTACCCGGATTGGTTAGCAAACGTAGTAGTAGTCCCTCAAAAAGGAAATAAATTAAGAATGTGTGTGGATTACAAAGACTTGAACAAGGCATGCCCCAAGGACTCTTTTCCTCTGCCTAACATCGATCGCATGATCGATGTGACGGCCGACCATGAGATCCTCAACTTTCTCGATGCCTATTCCGGGTACAACTAAATCCGGATGTACCCGGGCCACCAGGAAAAAACTTCCTTCATCACTAAATACGACACCTATTGTTATAACGGAATGCCATTCAGATTAAAAAAAGCCGGTGCCACTTACCAACGCCTAGTAAATCGGATGTTTGAAGAGCAAATAGGAAAATAAATGGAGGTTTACATTGATGACATGTTAGTTAAGTCCCTGCGAGTAGAGGACCATTTGAAACATTTGCAGCAAACCTTCAACATACTGAAGAAACACAATATGAAGCTGAATCCAGAGAAATGCGCATTAGAGTCAGGTTCGGGAAATTCCTCGGATTCATGGTGTCCAACCGGGTAATCAAGATCAAACCCGATATCAATACAATATCGAATATCGACCCCAAACCACCATCAAATCCCAAATTTTGGCAGACTTCATGGCCGACTTCACGCCGACCCTAATACCCGAGGTCGAAAGGGAATTGTTGTTGAGCTCGGGGACTTCCTCGGAGATCTGGACCCTCTTTACGGACGGTTCCTCGAACGCAAAAGGGTCTGGACTTGGCATCGTATTAAAGCCACCGATGGGTAATGTAGTTAGGTAATCTATTAGAACTGTAAAATTGACTAACAATAAGGCCGAGTATGAGGCCACGATTGTAGGTCTCGAACTGGCTAAAAGCCTGGGGGCCGAGGTGATCAAAGCTAAGTGCGATTCCCTCCTCGTGGTGAATCAAGTCAATGGGACGTTCGAAGTAAAAGATGAATGAATGCGAAGATACCTGGATAAACTACAGGTAACACTACATCGATTCAGGGAATGGACCCTACAACATGTACCCCGGGATCAAAACAGCGAAGCCGATGCTCTAGCTAACTTGGGATTATCAGTTGATGACGACGAATTCAGCTCGGGAATGGTCGTACAACTCATGAAATTGGTAGTGGAAGAAGGCTACGCCAAGATAAACTAGACAAGCTTAACCTGGGACTAGAGAAATAAGTATATAGATTACCTGAAGACCGGGAAGCTGCCCTCGGACCATAAAGAATTGAGAGATCTGTGCACGAAGGCGGCCATGTTCAACTTGTCCGAAGATACTACACTATTCAGGAGAACGTTCGATGGCCCACTCGCCATATGTTTGGGACCGAGAGATACCGAATATGTCTTGAGAGAAGTTCATGAAGGCACTTGTGGGAACCATTCGGGTGCCGAATCACTGGTTCGTAAGATAATCAGAGCCGACTACTACTGGATCGACATGGATAAAGATGCGAATGAGTTCGTACGAAAATGCGACGGATGTCAGAGGCACGCACCGATGATCCACCAGCCCGGGGAGCTACTGCATTTGGTCTTGTCACCTTCACCATTCATGAAATGGGGGATGAACATCGTCGGTCCCCTGCCATAGGCACCCGGTAAGGCTCAATTTTTATTATTTATGACTGACTATTTTTCTAAATGGGTTGAAGCCCAGGCATTTGAGAAAGTTAGGGAGAAAGAAGTTATTGATTTTATTTGGGACCACATAATATGCCGGTTCGAAATGCCAGCCGAGATCATATGCGACAACGGGAAGCAGTTCATCGTCAATAAGATGAGTAGATATTTCGAGGACCATAAGATAAAAAAGATACTATCAACACCCTATCACCCTAGTGGGAACGGGCAAGCGTAGTCTACAAAAAAAAGACCATATTCCAAAACCTTAAGAAGAGATTGACCGACACCAAAGGAAAATGGGATTAAATTTTGCCCGAGGTCCTATTCGCATATCGTACGACCTCAAAATCTAGTACCGAGGCCACCCCGTTCTCGTTGGTCTACGGTGCCAAAGTGCTAATATCGGTCGAAGTAGGAGAACCGCATTTTAGGTTCCGGTATGCTACCGAAGAGTGAAACAGTGAGGCCATGAGCACGAGCCTGGAACTATTAGATGAGAGGAGCGAGGCTGCCCTCGTCCAATTGGCCTCCCAAAAATAACGGATCGAAAGGTATTACAATCGGAGAGCCAACCTCCGACACTTCAATATCGGGGACTTGGTATTAAGAAAGGTGGCACTGAACACACAGAACCCGTACGAAGGGAAGCTAGGACCGAATTGGGAAGGTCCATATTGAATTATCACCGGCAAAGGATCATACAAACTTGAAGCAGGGAACTATGAGCTACTACCGAACAACTGGAACGTAACTCACTTAAAACGATACTGCTGCTAAGGTACGACCCCATTCATTCTTTTCTTTACATATGTTGTGAATTAGACTAACACTTGTAGGCAACAGCCAAAGAATAATACTGCTATTAGGCCTAAAATCACGCGTTGCACTCTTTTTCCCTTGAACCGGTTTTGTCCAAAATGGGTTTTCCTGCAAGGTTATTAACGAGGCAACAGTAGATCATGCTAACTTAGAATTGAAGACCGGTTATGAACCAGAATCGAGGGCCACATCAACAGTATCCGAGTCCTCTTGACAATCGACCTCGAATATTAGGGGCCATCACCCCCGGATAATGATATTAGCAAAGAAGGAAACTTTGTGCGTAAACAGTTTGTGTTCGGTGGGTATGTAACGACCCGACCGATCATTTTGAGCATTTACGCTCCTTCCAACTATTTGAAGTCTTGAATAACTTCCTACGAGGTATTATGATTTGTGTGAATTGTCGGTTTTGGTTTTAAGGTATTTCGGAGTTAGCTTGAAAGAATGAATTTTCATGTTGGAAGCTTAAGTTCAAATAGTTGGATATTGACTTATGTGTAAACGACCCCGGAATAGAGTTTTGATGATTTCAATAGCTCTGTATGGTGATTTTTGACTTAGGAGCGTGTCTAAAAAATTATTTGGAAGCCCGTAGTAGAATTTGGCTTGTAATGGCCAAAATAGAAAGTTGAGTTTGGAAGTTTGACCGGGGAGTTGACTTTTTGATATCGAGCTTGAAATTTTATTCTGGAAATTTGAATAGCTTTGTTATGTCATTTATGACTTGTGTGCAAAATTTGAGGTCAATCGGACGTGATTTGATAGGTTCTGGAGTCGTTTGTAGAAATTGGAAGTTTCAAAGTTCATTAGGCTTGAATTGAGGTGCGATTCATGATTTTAGCGATGTTTGATGTGATTCGAGGCTTCGACTAAGTTCGTATGATGTTTTAGGACTTGTTGGTATATTTGGTTGAGGTCCCGAGGGGCTCGGGTGAGTTTCGGGAGGTTAACGGGTCGATTTTGGACTTAGCATGTTGGCTGAAGACTGCTGGCGTATTCTTCTGGTTTCCTTCTTCACGTTCGCGATAGGGCTCTCGTGTTTGCGAAGGGGAATTTGAGGCAGGCAATATTTTCCCTTCGCGTTCGCGAAGAGGGGCTGGAGTCATACGAGGTTGTTCACCGCGTTCGCGATTGGGTATCGCGTTCGCGAAGGGAAAAATAGTGGGCATGGGTATTTTGCCTTCGCGTTCGCGAAGGGGAGCTCGCGTTCGCGAAGAAGGGCTCCTTAAAGCATCGCGTTCACGAGCAGTGTCTCGCGTTCGCGAAGAAAAAATGTTGGGCAGCACATTTTGTGCTTCGCGAACGCGTCGCGTTCGCGAAGAAGAGAGGTCTGGACAGAGAATTTAAGTTCTGAAAATGGGACAGTTTTTGACGGATTGGAGCTCGGGAAGAGGCAATTTTTAGGAGTTTTTCAAGGAAAACAATGGGGTAAGTGTTCTTAACTCAATATTGGTTAAATTACCCGAATCCATGGTTGTTTTAATCATTTAATTGGAGAATTAAGTTGGAAAAGTTTGAAAACCCTCTTGGTTTAAATTGAAGATTTGAGGGTCGAGTTGGGGTCAGATTTTGGTAAACTTAGTATGGTTAGACTCGTGGTTGAATGGGCTTCCAGATCTTTTAACTTTTGTCGGGTTCCGAGACGTGGGCCACACGGGCAATTTTTGAGCTAAATTTCGGATTTTTATGGGAAATTAGTATTTTCTTATGGAATTAATTCCAATAAATTTTATTGACTGAATCGAATGAATTGTGGATAGATTCGAGGCATTTGGAGGCCAATTCACGAGGCAAAGGCATAGCGGAGTAAAGAATTACACGATTTGAGGTAAATAATACTTCTAAACTTGGTTCTGAGGGTATGAATCCCCGAATTTGGTATGATATGAATTGTTGAAGGTGACATACACGATAGATGACGAACATGTAGACGTGCACCACAGAAATTGTGTCTTGAATAAATCCTGTGAAGTTGTAAAATTAAAGAATCATGTTATTATCTGAACATATGGCACGTGTTAGAGGAATTGAGCTGAGGCTTGTGATAAATATCGTGGTTAGGCTACGTGTCAATATTTTAGGACCCATGGGGTCGTGTTGTCGTTGAATTAATTATTCAAAAATATACATTTCACACTCAGTAATAATTGTCCATTGTGAGGATATTTATGGGATTGAGCTGCGCAACGCAGCATGCCATTTGGCTTTATATATATTATTATTAAATGGATTGGGGCTGCCCGCCTGCACCATGCCAGAATGGCTTTATACATTATTATTGTTCTGGATCGGGGCTTCCTGCCTGCAGCAGGCCTTATTGGCTTTACTATTTTATGGATCGGGGCTGCCCGCCTGCAGCATGCCTTATAGGCTTTGTTATTATACGGATCGGGACTGCCCGCCTGCACTAGGCCATATTGGCTTTGTATTACGCTTGGGCTGAAGGAGCCCCTCGGAGTCTGTACACACCCCCAGTGAGTGTAGATGATCATTGATATTCGGGATGAACTTCCTAGGGTATGGACTTGCCTTACTTACTGCTTATATATATATTTGGGATGGATTTTCCCAGGGCATGGACTTGCCTTACTTAATTGTATTGTAATGAGTTATCTGGACATGGATCTTGTCAGTATCATCTATATATAGGGATAAATTATCCCAGGGCTGGATTGGCCTTATACGGTAATGAGTGACTGACTGTCAGTCGATGTGTAATTATATACGGGTTGGAACAACCCTGGGCTGGATTGGCCATAAACGGTACTGAGTGACCGGATAATTTGTGACCAGTATATTTCTTTTTCCTCATATCATGCAGTATTGATCTATTTCACTTGTACTGAGTTTAACTGTTAAACTTGAAAGCATGCCTACATTTATGTACCATTACTTTTACTGGACTGTACCTGCAGAGCTCATTATTTCTTTCAGCCCATAGGTTAGTCATGTTACTTATTGAGTTAGTTGTACTCATACTATACTCTTCACCTCGTGTGCAGATCCGGGTGCTTTCGGACACGAAGATTGTTAGATTTCAGAATACTATCAGTTGGAGACTATCAAGGTAGCTGCTTGGCGTCCGCTGACCTTATCTCTCTTTCCTTCAGTTATCGTACTGTTCTATATTTTCAGATAGTGATTTTTATCAGTCAATCATTATACTCATAATTAGATGCTCATGTACTCAGTGACATCGGGTTTTGGGAGTGTTATATTTGAAATTATGAGATTTCTTCCGCTGAATTAATTATTTCATTTTCAAATTTAAAAGAAATGGTGGTTTATTGGGATTTTTGGCTTGCCTAGTATTGAGATAGGCGCCATCATGACATGTGAGATTTTGGGTCGTGACAGGGTAGGATTTATTATAAGAGTCAAACGGTCAAATGAACCATGCCCACATAAACCGCTTAAGCCATAACACGAAGCTTGTACACATTTACAATCTTGTATATAGCGCACAGAAATGAAAGAAAGTTTCCACCTTGCAGATACATATTTTGTCCCTTAAGACTATTACATTTTGTTCCTTAAAGGATATCGAAACCAAGGGCCGCCTCTATCCGGATCCAAGGGATCACCCCCACTCAGGGACTGACGTCCAAGGCAAACTCGGACGGCTCGGGCTATCGAAGCCCGGTGGCATAGAAGCCTATTAGGCAGTGCCTAAACTTGAAAGGCTACGGCAACCCCTGCTCGGGGACTGACGTCCAAGGCAAGTTCGGATAGCTTGGGCTATCGAAGCCCAAAGGTACAAAGCCTATTAGGAAATACCTAAACTTAAAAGGCTACGACCACCCTAGAAATGACTCGGAGACGTCCGAAACCCGTAATTAAAACATAAGGCCTTCAAAAATTCCAAACCGGTTCAAAGGCTACGTATCTAAAAACATCTAAACAAGAACTTCGGGGAAAGCTTCTGGTCATACCGAGCCCCCATGAGTCTTGTTCGAACCTCCGAACAAGACCTTAGTACTATGTTTTATTCAGTACTAAGGTATTTGAAATTTTTGCAATCATAAAGAGGAAACCAAAAGAAACGAATTCGAATTTGCCAAAGGGAAAAAAGCCTTATATACATTCCAATAAAAGTCTTTACAAAGGCCAACGATAATGGCCTCAACGAAAAGAACAAAATACAAAAACAAAGAAAAATCCCTAAGGCGCCTAAGCCCGATCTTCACCGGAACTCGCCTCGTCACCGGGGCCGTCAGGGTCTTCTCCATCCTCCAGTTTACCGAAGCCGTCAGAGCGCTCCTCATCATTGGGGTCAGCCAGCTTCTTGGCCTCGACCTCGATCCTTTTCGTATCTTCAATCTCGGCTAACAGGTCGAAACCCCGGGTATGGACCTCCTCGAGAGTTTTCCTTTGGGACTGCCACTTCACGTACTCAATAGTGACTTTCATATGGTCCTGGGCTGCCTCGGCGTCAGCCATGTACTGGGCCACCATCTTCTCAGCATCAACCCTGGTTGTTTCCGACACAGACCTCGCTATCTCGAGCTCCTTGCCAAGAGTATCCCGTTAAGTAGTGTCCGAGCTCAGTTGGTATTAGAGGTGTTTGATTTGTTGAGCCCGTGCATCTACCTTTTCTCTCGCCACACGGAGTTGAAACTCCACCGCCACCAGCTGCTCCCAGGCAATCTCCTTCTCTGAGGCCGATCGATCTATTTTTTCTTTCGACCCTTCAGCCATGGCCTTGACCTCGTTCATCTCGGCTCGAAATTGATCGGTCCTATCAACCTTTTGATGGACCTGCGAGTTTTGGAAGTTAGTCGCCATGTCTAACTCATCATCACCAACTTCAAAGATATTTACCTATTCCACCAGGTCGACATGTTCCTTTTGAGCTGCATCCAACTCAGCCCGGAGACTCTTGACTATGACTGCTTCTTCGCATTGCTCGCTGAGAAGCTTATACTTGTCCCTCTTCTCAGCAAGCTCCTTGACCTCGGCTTCAAGCTGGTTAACCTCAGCCTAGTACCGAAGAAAACTCTCATGATGAAGTACTGAGACCTGCAAAAATATAAAAGAGAAAAAGCATGAGAGATATCAAAAACTAAGTCTGAAGGTGGAGAAGTGTAATAACGCCTTACCCGGTTCAGCGCCTGCTGTGCTTCGTTTAACAAACACGGCGCATCCAACTCATTCATTTTCACCTGTTCTTCTTCTATTACCAGGTACCAGAGGTAGCTAGCTACTCCGACAGGGGCAAAATGAACCTGAGCATCCTCCGGGACGGTGATGATAACTGACTACTTCTGGCCGGGGGTCCATGCTCGAGGCGGGGAATCGGTTGATTAATTTTGGGCTCAAATTCGGCCCGTCGACCTCCAAGGATGAGCCTTTCCTTGTCATATCTAAATTTTCCAACCTAGAGAAGTCCTCCTGAATAGTAGAGTCCATACCTTCAAAAAAGGAACGGAGGGAATCATCCGCACCATGGGCTCCTTTGTTGGATCGCTCCTTCGTCGCTCGGGCTTTGTCGAACATAGACTTTGCGAACGAAGGCGGCTCCAAAATTTCTATGACACCGGGCAGAGCGGAACCGGCATCTAGAGAGGTCTCGGCCCTCACCTATGCACCAGCCTCCTGAACTTGAGGGGGGTTAGCCTCCGTTGTTTCCCCCTCGGTCACCGCCTTCTCTTCAGGGAAATATGGCTCGCGGGCCACAAAAACATCGCTTTCCTCGGGCTCTTCCCTGAGCCAGAAAAGCGAGTCTGAGTCGGGCGCTCGTGAGCTGAAGCTCTCCTTCGACTTGCGAACCAACCGTCTCCTCAGTTTTTCTTCTTTGAGCTCGGGGAACTCGGAGCCCTCTGTCTCTTCTTCTCTCATGCTGTAGCCCCAGGCTATCCCAAAGCGGAGAGATCAACTGACATGTCTTCGCCCCCTATTAATGGCCTAAGCTCAATGGTCTTAGGCAAGCCTGCAAAAAGAAAAGAGAGGGAATGAGAACATGATGCTGAAAAGGGGGGCCTAGTGTTACTTATTCGGGAAAGAAATCTTACCATGAGAACGGGCTTCCCAGCGGCCCTTCGAGAGTTCGCGCCATAAGCACTCAGAGTAAGGCATCTGTGAGAAAATGCCATCGATCCATTCCTTGAGCCGAGGAATGGCGTTTGGGACTCGATCAAGGGCTGCATCACCACAAATACCGATGAGGAAAAGGGAAACAAAATGTAAAAACAACATCTAATGGAAAGTATACTTACGTGACAAATGCCACTTCTCGGGGAATGGCCTAAATTTGGCAGGGATCAGGTCTGCAGTCCTCACACGGAAAAAGCATCCCTGCCAGCCCCGACCCGGTCCTCGTCGATGCTAAAAAATGGGGCTTTGCTAGCCCGGCGTACGAGCTTTATCAGTCCCCCCGGAAGATTCGGGGACTGTACAGGTGGAGTAGATGATTGATGGTGAACAAACAGGAGTCGACTTTGTTCACAAAGAATCATAGGACTATTACGATCCTCTACAGTGATGAATGGATCTGACCGAGGTATATGTCATACCTCCTACTGAAGTCCAGTATGACCGGGTCCACTAGTCCTAGTGTGAAGGGGTTAGTGTAAATACTCAAATACCCCTCCACATGGGTAGTAATGTCATCGTCGGGCCCGGGGATTACTATGTCCTTACCTGCCCAGCCGCAATCCTTTCGAACCACAAGAAGGATGACCTCAGTGATAGAGCAAATATACCTTGATACTGCCTCACATCGGCCTTGTACCGATGAGGGCTTTTATTGTTCTATTAGAATTATGTGCTTAGATCTAATATGTCTTGAAATTATATATTTGACCTTAAAGTCGTCCATGACCGAATACCCCCCGGGATCGAGGGCAGATATTTTATTAAGGCCGTTGTTGATTCCGGAACCTCCCCCTTAAGCGGTTTGACAATTTATTACGTCCTTTATCTGTTTAATCTAACGCAATTTATCATTTGTATTAAATTAATCCGCGCATCCTTAAAACCACTTATAAATTTAATTATTATCTATTTTTAGGGTAAACAATATCAAATACGAGGTAAGAGGCTTCCAGCTAACGTCTTGCCTTTCAGATACAAGCGAGTTACTCTTTGGTGCTTGAGGCTACATTGAATTCCAGGACACTGCCAGAAATGTGAAGAAACATTCCAAAAATCCAACATTGCCGAAGAGTCTTTAATTATATAGGATTTGAACTCGAGCAACACTCTCATGTCTGTCTCATTTTTAAGAGTTGCAGCTGCAAAGCATCTTGAGTTAAAGCAACATATGAATGATAGTAGAAGATTAGATTTGCAATCTTATCATGTACTTTCTTTGTATTGTTTGATAAACTTGTGCTATGTTTGTGCGTGTGTGCAAGTTTTGAGATGAGCAGTCCTTTCAAACTTGAAATATTTGATTATTCCTTTTTTATCCTAAGATGCAGGGTTGAAATTTTCTCAATTGACCTTTACGGTTATTTTTTAAAATTATGAAGCTTTCAATTCATTCCTCATTGCTTTCATACGCCAGCCATCAACCAATTCAATGTCATACTGGAGCCATGAGTCTGGTGGTACTGGAGGCCTAGACTTTTTCCCCTAAACTTTATGAAAAGAATCGTTTTTCATAAATCACACCATAAAAATATAATAAAAGATGTAAAAAAAATTAAAGCAGTTATAATTAAACCTGAAGAGTTTCATGAATAGTATTGACTGCTTGCATTTTTGCTGCTTTTCCCATTTACATTTTCTCTCTCCCGAAAGTTAAAATCCGCTACCCTATTTGCGAATGCGACATATAAGTGGAGTGCGACTTTACAAGTCAGTTTTCAAATTGGGATCTACAAGTCGGAATCCTTGAAAGCGACTTATAAGTCACATTTAGGAAATGCGATTTACAAATCGTATTCATTGAATAAAATATAAAAGTCGTATTAATAACGCAATTTATAAGCGCAAGCAGGGGATAATCTCAATCCGTAGAAGCTGCATCCTCAAGGGCTGAGTGATTGTGTCGGTGATCAAAATATCTTTCCCAATGTGATTTTATATAAAAATACCTCAGCTTCCCCCTTTTTTGACACCCATTTGGATCCTTATTGTTACATATAAATTTTATCTCTTTTTTTTAATAATAATTCTCCGATAATTTTTCTTTTTAAAAACGAGTTCTTTCCTACATAGAGTAATGGGTTATTCTTAAATATAACATAACACATATTTACTGAACGCCTAAAAAAATTCGACTGATAAAGACTATTAAGTACATATATACATAAGTGAATTCCCACTTTTGTCAAATACATTGACGATATTAATTATATAAGGTGTTACCATCAAATGAAAAACCCCTTTTTAATAAGTCATTTGCTATTAGAGAATTATAAATGACAAGTTTGTTGTTGGTTTCCCAAGTACACGCAAGTATACGTGGCCGTCAAGTAATAAAGTGACTCGAAAGTTGGATGTCGAACCTACAAAGACTTAGATTAATCATTAACTAAGCAAACTAAAATCAATTAACTGTCCAAGATAATAAAAAATATTGTTTATCTACTAAACTACTTTTGCAAATATTGAACAAGTAATTAGCTAATTTATTAGGGATTCAAACGTGCGTTTTGGATTTTGGTCAGAGGACATGAAGATTCCAGGGTTGTGGTTGGTTTATCAATCCTATTGAGTTCAATAACCACACTTGTTAATCCAGATTATCAATGGTTGCTAATTGACCGGATTGTTTATATGAGTAGCATGTTCCCACAATACTACTCACCTATCCACAATATACCAATCTTATATTCCTATGGTGTTGATTCTATCATGAACGAATATAATACGGTTTTCAACTAAGCAAGACTGTTAGGTATATTCTTATCCTAACCGCGAAATCGTTTCCCGAGCCACTGGTTCAGAAACAAGCTCTCTTTAATTCTACTCTACTCTAAACATGACTTTCCCAAGCATAGCATAGATAATAGGGTGAATTGGTAGCTACAACAACTCACAAGTTAAAACTAGAATTAAAGAAACAACCACAAGATGATAATCCAAATTAACGAAGATGTAATTAATAAACGTTAATAATCACGTCCACCACAACCCTAGAAACTAGAGTGCTTAGCCACTCATGTTCGTAGTAACAATTTTTCAAGTATTTTGCATAAATAAATTACAAATAAAAGATGAAGGAATAAAGAACTCGATGATTTTCTCCTCCAAAGGTTGTTCCGCGTGATGTTCTTGCCTCCAAAAAAATGTCCAGCCCTTAAAAAACTAACTTTAAGAGGTATTTATAGGGTAGGGGCCAAGTCTACATGTCCAAAACTAGTGAAGAATTAAAATTTGCTCGGATGGCATCGTCGGCGCGAGGCACTATTTGGGGCACAAATATTTCTGCGCGAGGCACTGTCTATGGCGCTATTGTTTCTGTGCGAGGCACTGTCTGGGGTGCCAATGACAGTGCCCTGGACAATGTCTTGCACTGTCTATGGCCATGAATTTTCATTGCCTTGCACGTCTTCTTTTAGTGCTCCATTTTGTAGCTCTAAGGTACCATTTCGTACAACGTTTTTTCAATTCATGTCCAAGCATTCTTGCGCACCAACTTATACTTCCTCCAAATTCTTCCCTTTTTGACTTCAATTTGCATGCAAACTCCCCAAATCACTTCCAATTGACTCCTGCACATAAAAATACCATTATTAAACTCGAGTCACAAATATTCACACCAAAGTTAACAAGATGAAGGCATAATGCACGGCAAATTGCATGCAAAAACATAAAATTTTAGCCAAACATCATTTGTACAGGACAAAAATTACCTTTGACATGATTAGACCATATTAGCATTAAGAAGGCCTACATGGGCTCCCACGTTTAACTAGTACGACTTCGATAAAGGCCTGCCCAAGGTCGAAGTGGTCTCTTAAAAAGTATAGGGCAGAGCTGATGAAGTTATTGAAGATCAAGGTCGAAGAGTCAGCGAAAATCAGGGTTGAGGTCGAGCACTCATTGTAGACAGAGTGAATAACGACTAGTTTTAGGATAAGACATCAAAAGAGAAAATTCTAGTGGATATTCTCTGTACCTATACTATTAGGATTTTTTAGGTATATGTTCCCCATAAAGAGAAAGAGACAAGGGGTGGGGAAGGAGGAGATTCACTTGTAAGAAAGCACATTGACTTTCGAGATAAAATGTGACTTTATTGCAAACATACAACATACACCTTTTCCCTAAGATTCTCGCCTAACGTTTTCACTTGATCCAAGAACAACCTAAACATTCGAAGGATCATCAATCATTCATCATTGTCAGAAGGAATATCCATAAATCTCACCCCTTTTCGGGTGACTCATACGTTCTTATTTACTTAAATGCCATTCATTGCTATTTATTCTTACTTAATGCTATCCTCCTCTTTTTTGGTACATTAAATATTGTTAGTTTTGTCAGTATTTATTACCATACGGATAATATACATATTATCTTACTACAAAATCAGCCAACATATCTTTTGGACATTAATATTGGCTAAGATTGACTTTATTTTATTAAATCTAATTAGTTAAGTCCAGATCTAAGTTTTGGGTCAAACTGTTTGGCGCCGTCTGTGGGGACTTCTTAGCTAATCTTTTAGTTTCCTTTAGATCTACAACTTACGTGAGTTTCTAACCTAACAAACCACAAGGGTTTTCGCTTTCTTTGCACGTACGAAAACTTACATGGCAGGTAACCAAGGAGAAATGACTAAAGCGACAGGTGACATCTCCGACAACCTCATGTGTTCTATCAATGAGATTTATGAAACGATGGATGATGACATGACACCCACTACCTCCCCCAGGCACGAGAGGTCGCCTCCCCTCCATTTTAGCACAACAAAACTAAACGGAAAAAGGGCCTCCACGTCCATAGGAGAAGGGATGCCACCTGCCATGAAAAAGCTCCTCGAAGCGTGGTTGACCGATACCTTAGTAAGCGTGCTCAACAAAGAAGCTCCATGCACGACCGTAGAAACCGCGAGAGCCCACACGGTACAACGAGGAGACGAACATGGCAATCAACTAGACCCCCTAATGCAAGGTATAACTCACAATGCTACTGACAGTGCAGGTGACGGCGTCCTTGCCGCCATTTTGAAGAGAATGAAAGAAATGGAGAATGAGAACAAAATGCTTAGAGATGAAATGAAAGAACACCAAGAACGATTTGACAAGATACCGGGTGCCCCTAAACTACTGCCAAATAGGGACGTTGGCAAGTTTGTAGACAGCCGTATAGTGAGGAAGCAGCCTCATATGCCATACCAAAGACCTTCAAAATGCCACCATATCTCAGTTTTATATGACGGAACAACCGACCCCGAAGATTACGTGACTCATTACGTCACCGCTGTGAAGGAAAATGATGGTAGGCTAGAAACCCATATTTTAGTCATACTTTACACTCATCACTGTATTTTACTTGTGGTTGAGCTTAATTAATGGTGATTTGCAATTATTACGTATTTTATGCCTTGTACAAAATGAGTCCGAGCTACTAAGATAATTTGGAGCTAATTTGAACAAGTTGGAGCTTTGAAGTCTGAGTAAAAGCCCAAGATATTAAGCCGGATCACGTTCGGGAGTCAAGGACCAAGTCTGGAAGTCAAAAAGTGAGAAAAAAAGATTACTCTGGAAAAGATGCACTACCGCACCGCGGGGCGCGGGGCACTAGTGCAAAATTCATGCAGAGTGTAAAAATTAACTCTCTGAACTTCTCCACAGGCGCACCGCGTAGGGCATCGTGCCATGCGCCGCGCACGTGCAAATCTTATAGAGTATTTTTCCTACTTCGGCTTGGAAAGGATAGTTTCGTCAGGGCCCATTCCTACTTGGTATAAATACACCAAAAACACGATTTTTAGAGGAATTTTGACCTAGGAAGCTTTGGGAGAGCATTGGAGGCTATAAGACACAGGATTTCATCATATTTCCATCAATTCAATACGGGAGTTTGGATTATAACGGTTGGATTGATGCTTTCTCACTCTTTAATTATATTTGTGATGACTTCCTCCATAATTATGGAGTAGTTTACCTTAGGGTTTGACATGATTTGGGTGACTTGGTTATTTTTTATGGATTTGATTACTGTTTAATTGCTTGAATTTATTGGAGGAGCTTTAATATAGTTGTGATTTTCTTCTTTATAGTGTTTAATCGAAAGAGGAACATTTTATTGAATATTATTGTAGCATACTGTCACGTCCTTAGTCGTTAACTAAGTACACATGTGGCACTTGACAACTCGCTCACAATCTTGCACAACTTGCTCACGTTCTTGCTATGCCAAGTCAGCCTTACTACACTCAAGATCGCTAAGAGAATGGTAGAAAGAACACAAGAGTATTGTTGAAGGTAGCTTTGTATTAGAGAGAACTTGAATTGATTTCTTGATGAAATACAAATGAATGGCCCCCTTTATATACTAGTCTCCTAGGGGATAGTGTATAAATATTAATTGTTACACAAGTCCTTAATATTTATAACGTAAAGGCTTTCTTTAGAATTTTCTACAAGCCTAGAAGATTCCAAAGACTTTTCTAGCAAATCCATAGGGATCTAGGGTCTTCCAAAGGAAATGTCCATACTTCTCAAGAATCTTCTCACAAATGCTAGCCTTCCTCATATGTAAGCTTCCACATGGCATTAATATATGCCAAATGGTGCCTATGTGGCATAATGACATGGCGGGTCATCACACTCTCCCCTACCTAATATTACGATGACCGCGGCACAATGCTGCTGCATAAACTCATGGATCTTATCTTTGAATTGCCATAAGTCTTCATATCGTTCCCATGTGGCCTCCTCCGGTGATTTCCCCTTCCAATGGATGAGGAAAATAGCGGAGGTTTTTTTTCCCTTGTTTTTGCCTGACCTGGTAATCTATGATAGCCTCAATCTTCCGATCATTCGAGGCGGTGATAGTAATAGGCGCTCGACTTGATTGGCCCCTACTCGGATCATCCTTATATTCATGATATGGATTAAGCATGCTGGCATGGAAGACAAGGTAGATCTTAAGATACGATGGCATGTCAAGCTTGTATGAGATCTTGCCTACCTTGGCGATGATCTTAAATGGCCCATCATACTTCCGAATCAAATTTTGATGCATGCCTCGTAGTGCCTTGAACTGTCTCAATTAAACTTCACCATGATCATGTCCCCAACTCTATAGTCCGCGGGACGGAGCTTACGGTCCGCAAACTTCTTCATCTTCTTAGTTGCCTTATCTAAGTAGGACTTAGCAGTGTCAAGCTGCTCCTCCCATCCCTTGGCCATATGATAAGCCCCCAAAACCTTTCCCTCGAATGCGACTGGTAATGAATGCAGAGTTTGTGGCTGTTGGCCTGTGGCTAGCTCAAATGGTGTCTGCCCCTTGGACTCAATTCACTGCAAGTTATAAGAGAATTGGGTGATGTCTAGGAGCCTTGACCAATCTTTCTGATGCGCGCTTACATAATGCCTCAAGTAGCATTCTAGTAAGGCATTGACCCGTTCCGTTTGTCCATCTGTCTGCGGGTGGAAACTAGTGGAAGAGTGCAGTTCCGTGCCAAGTATGTCGAATAACTCTCTCCAAAAGTTCCCAGTAAAATGGGGGTATCGATCACTGATGATATGCCACGGTAAGCCCCAATACTTCACCACGTTCTTAAAGAAAAGCTTCGCGGCTTCATTGGCAGTGCAACCTGGTGAGGCGGGCATTATGGTGGCATATTTGGAAAATCTATCCACGACTACCATAATAGTACCATAACCATCAGACTTCAGTAGGCAAGTGATAAAGTCCATAGTCACGCTCTCCCATGGACACTCTGCAACTGGTAGTGACTCCAAAAGTCCTCCGGGTTGTTGTTGATCAACCTTGTCCTGTTGACAGACAAGACAAGTCTGCACATAACACTCTATGTCATCTCGTATGTGTGGCCAATAGTAGACTGACTCAACCAAGGACCTAGTGCAACGTTGGTCTGGATGAACAACCCACATTGTGTCATGACTCTCCCTTATGATCTTCTATCTAATGTCTCCAAACTTAGGCACGCAGACCCGCCGACCTGTCATAAGCAATAGACCATTTTTGACCCAAATACGTCTCATACTGCCCTGGTTGGCTAACTCGATAAACTGTTTGGTTGTTGGATCATGTTGCATGCCTTCTTTTATAGCCTCGCGAATGTCCCAACTTGCTGAAGTAATTACCGCAAGTTCAGATTTTCGGCTCAAGGCATCGGCAACAATGTTACCTTTGCTCGACTTATTCTCCAACACATAATCAAACTCGGCTAAGAAATCCTGCCACCTAGCTTGTTTTGGTGTGAGCTTCTTCTGCGTCTGAAAGTAGCTAGTAGTTACATTATTGGTCTTGACCACGAACCTCGACCCGAGCAAATAGTGTCACCTTGTACGAAGGCAATGCACAATGACAGTCATTTCCTTCTCTTGCACCGTGTAACGTTGCTCCATCTCATTTAACTTGCGGCGCTCAAACGCTATGGGATGCTTATCCTGCATCAGGACATCCCCAATGGCAAAGTCTGAGGCATCTGTATGCACCTCAAATGTCTTGGCAAATTTAGGTAACACCAAGACTGGCTCCTCTATTACAGTAGCCTTAAGGCCTTCAAATGCCTTTTTACAATGCTCCGTCCAACCCCATGGCTTGTTCTTTTTTAGTAACTCAGTCAATGGTGTGGCCTTTGCTGAGTAGCCACTAATGAACCGACGATAGTAGTTAACAAGGCCAAGGAAGGATGTCTACTCAGTTACCTTTATAGGTGCCTCTCACTCTTGGATAGCATGTACCTTAGTCTTGTCCATGCGTAGCTCGCCATTACTAATGACATGGCCTAAGAAGTGAACCTTTGATTGTTCAAACTCGTATTTCTCCCTCTTGATGTATAGCTCGTTCTCCCATAAGATTGGAAAACCTTCCTTAAGCGCTCTATGTGCTCCTCCAAGGTGTTGTTGTAGATGACTATGTAGTCTAGGTAGACTACCACGAACTGATCAAGGTAGGGATGGAAAATCTTGTTCATAAGGGTGCAAAATGTGGCCGGTGCATTGGTTAAGCCAGAGGGCATCACCAACCACTCAAAGGCTCAATATCTCATCACACATGTTGTCTTTGGCTCATCCCCTTTTGCAATGCGAACCTGGTAGTAGCCCTTGTGAAGATCCACCTTGGTAAAGTACTTGGCTTGCCCAAGTCTATATAATAAGTCAGTAATGAGCGGGATCGGGTACTTATTCTTCACTGTAACCTTTTTAAGTGCTCGGTAGTCTAAGCACAAGCGCATCGATCCATCTTTTTTCTTCTGGAACAATACTAGTGCGCCGAAAGGTGCCTTTGATGGGAGAATGTGACCAACATCTAGCAGCTCTTTCAATTGTTTCCTGAGCTCCTCTAGCTCGGGCGGTGCCATACGATATGGGGAAAATATGAGTGGCTTAGCCCCTGGCTCCAAATCAATCTTTTGATCCACCTCTCGCCTAGGCGTCAAGTGCTTAGGCAACTCCTCGGGCATGACATATTTGTTTTCTCAAGAAACTTCTCTATGCAAGGCGACAATGTCTCTTGAAAACCCCTGTCTTCCTCCAGACTTGCAATGGCTGCCATGAATATTGGCTCCCCCTTCTTGATCCCCTTGACAACCTGCATAGCTGAAAGTTATGCGTGGTGATGTCACCCAAACTCACACCACTAATATCGGTTGTGTGGCGGTCGATGCAATAATAAAAACCCAATGTGAGTCAGGGTCAATTCCACGAGGAGCTTGCTGTGGGATTAGGTATATACCTAGTGTTAATGTATGACGTGCCTAAGATTACACTTCCACATTTTCAATTGTTGTTTCTACTTCTACTTTTACGCTAATGCTTGTAATTGTAAAGCTAAGAGACAATGTTTTTGGTTTTGGCTGTTTTTCAAGTTATAAAAGATCTAGGGTTGCGACTTCCGCCTAGTTGGTTACCTAACGGATTTAGAGCTTTAGGGTATGTTTGGTTGATCGGGATACAATATAGCAATCACACACAATTACTCACTCTATACTTCTCGGTAGTTTGAGAGATTTTGCCCAATTTGGCTTTCTCAAGTCCAAATAGGTATCTCGCGAAACAAATGATAAATGCTCAAGTCGGGTCTTACTATCTCTAGATTCGATTCTTTAATTAGGGCTATCAATTTCTTGAGTTCACCCCAAATTCTTGTTAGCCAAGTTTTTCTAGACTTAGTCTCACTTTCTCAAGAAAAGACTAAGTCAATTAGGTATGAATCAACGTTTGTAACTATCAATTCTCAAATTCAAGCAAGAACTAGGCTAAATATCATATACCCAATTATAAATAAGCCTAAATAAATCACCCATTAAGTACCCATACTAGGGTTGGGTCACAACCCTAGCTAAGGGTTTAGCTACTCATGGAAAATGAAGAAATTAAAGAAGAAACTAAGATAAAATGCATAATAATTGATTAAGGAAAGAAAATCCAATGTTTAAATGCTAAAATAGTACAAAGTTACCCAATACAGTAAATAAAAATGGTTCTAAGTGTTCAGGTGCAACAAACTTGACCTAAAAATGACAAAAAAGATCTATTTATACCCAGTTGAAAATATCTGACAAAATTGCCCCTGCGAAGGTTGTGCGGCCGCATAATTATGTGTGTGGTTCGCTCTTTGAGATTGACTGGTCAGGTTGGCTTTCTGCGGTAGCATAAAAGTGAGATACGGCCGCACTTCCTCTAATTGTGCGAACCGCACATTTCTGAGTGCGGCCGCACATTTCTGAGTACGGCCTCACATTTCTGAGTGCGGCCGCATATTTCTGAGTGCGGACGCACTCTTCCTCTTGGACTGGATCTGGGCTTTATTCTGCGGACCGCACATTTATGAGTGAGGCCGCATTTTGGCATCCTGTGGCTGCACAATAATAGTGTGGTCCGCACATCTTTAAGCTCCCAAACTACAAGTCTCTGAATCTAGTCTTCTGCGGCCGCACAATAATTGTGCGGTCCGCACTCTGTGAAGAAATTCTATCAGTGCATCTTCAGAGTTTGCGGCCGCACACAGTATTGTGCGGTCTACACTGTAGCCCTTTTTGCCTTGTTTTGGTTCTTGTCCAATTTTACTCTTTTTTGAGTTGATTTTCACTTCTTTGGCTCGTTTCCCAATATTCCTGCAAGAAAGCACATTTCATTAGTTCTTGAGAATACCTTTAAGTGTTTTTGAGCTAAAATGTAAGTAAAAGAGAGCAAATAAGCGGTCAAAATCCCTACTTATCACTTCCCCCAAACTTAAGCTTTTACTTGTCCTCAAGGAATTAAGGCAATTTCCCACCTCCACTAGAAAATGGCTATTTCAGCTGGCCTAAGTTGAATCAAACACAAATCAATTGGGAACAACAATTACCCACACGCTCATGAATCATTAACAAGCTTATGATTTGAATGTTAAAGCACAAATGACTCTAATGTGACGCTTGAGCATCAAGGGTTGACTTTGTTCATCAAAGAAGCTCGCACTTTAATGTAGGTCACTGTGGATCCCAAACTCCTCCTCCTATACTCTCCGGAAGCTCATCTCATTCACGAATGAAGAATTCAATTCAATGACTCGAGAAAGATTCGCTCATCACTCTTAAAAAAATGTCACAAGCCCAGCTCTAAGTACCATATGCTTGCCCATCATGTAGATCACCACTAATGTAAGCTCGCTCGGCTTGAAATCACGTAGGGCTTTTTCGGCATGTAATGAAGGCTTTTGGACTAAGGAGGGAAATATCGAAATGGAATTGGTTCATCTTTCCTTTAGCACTTCATATTCTCTTTTTGGCTCTTACTTTGTCGACTCTTTGAGTCATTTTCTTTTCCCTTAGGGGGATTAGAGAGACTTGACATCACTTTTTCTTTGTCATACTATTCATACTTTCCTTCTTTGTTATCTTCATGCTTTGAACTTTTGCTTTCTTTTGCATCTTTTCAACCCTTTCACATTATTCACTTTCTTTTTGTGTTTTTCTTTTCGTTCTTCCTTTCTTTTTATTTGCCTTTCCTCTTCTTCATTTCTTTTCTCGTTTTGTGCATTGAGACAATCTTTAAACTCCTCGTCTCTCCCCCAAACTTATATTTTTGCCATTTGAATCACATGAGTGCTGAAGAAAGTTCGGGTGCCAAGAGTGAGTCACTATAAAACGGGTAAAGGCTTGTAATATGGTTATCGAATAAAAAGGCTTTAGGCACAAAAGGGTTTACTAATGATGATATCATTGGTGGGCCATGGAAGGTCTCAAAACGGGTCAAGGAAAGCCTACAATCACTTCTCAAGCCAGGCTAACTTAGAATTTTGCCTAGAAACACATTCGGGGCAAGTTCTAGACCACTCGCACGGGTACTTGAACTTGTAACAAAATACCTCATCTCTCACGCAACCGGATTGTCAAAGAGAATAGAGTCGAGGGCCCACAACAACCGCATTCAAGATTGAAAATCGCTAATAGTTCAACTAAACCACCCGATGATTGCCTAAGTCAACACAAGAGTTACAAGGTCACTAACTAGGGCTATTTCTTTACAAAAGCTTATTTTTAACCATAAGCGCGTAGTTAAGTGTGTTGGTACCAAGTGAAGCATGCTTGACCCTTATTTATTCATTACTACTACTTGTTTCTACCTAATCGTCAAAAACTGACTCGATCCTTTAAGAAGGTTGTCATGCCATCCATCGTTGGGAAGAGTCACATGGTTCACACAAGACCCACCTTTGGAAAGAACCGTAACATTAAGAAAATCAAAGGCTTATTGTTCACTAAAACAGAAAAAGAAACTAACAAATCAAAAAGAAGCTAATAAAGTAACTAAGAAGCTATACTATTAAGAAAACAAAATGAAGAAGCTATGAAATAAACTACTGAAAGTAAGGTAAATGAATATACAAACCAAGAGGAATATAATATATACAAGAGGGATGAATATATACATAATGAAGGAGAAAATAAAAATAAAAGAAAAAGAGTATTAAAGTTATTACAGGACCAAAAGTAATCAAATGTCATCACAGTCATCCAAAATGAACCAAAATAGACCACCCCCAGAATAAGAACAAGCATTGTCCTCAATGCTTAGCAAAATCAAAACAAAAGAAGATAGAGAGTAAAGAAAACTTCCTATGTGGTCTTAGGGTGACTGGCAGCATCACCACCCTCAGTCTCCTCCAACTGTATCTCATCATCACCGGGCTGAGGGATAACAGGTTGGTGAGCATCTGAAGTATCTCCTCAGCAGTGGGGGCAATGAGATCTGGCTCGTCAGAATGGCCATCTGGTGCCTCTGCTGATGGTGCCGCTGGGTAAGTTGGTGCTGATGGATCTGTCTCCATCAGTAGGTCAAAAGGTAAATCACCTGCTGTTGATATCTCCGTCACCTCCTTTCTCAAACTCTCCACTACTTTCTTTGAAGCCTGAGATTTCCTCATTTTCTTCACCTACTTGGTCAACTCCTCAATAGCACCCTCGTGAGCCACCAGTGTATCCATAATAGTCTCCTGGTTGTCCAGAATCTTCTTCAATGTTTTCTTCACTGACGGAGGGACCTGTGGTGCTGTTGGGATAGAGGACTGTGCTAAAACAGTACTAGATATGTCAGACAGCTTAGAAGTGGCTGTCTGCGTCCAGTTGTTGAGGCTCGCCAAAGTCTGGGAGACTTGCAGCGTAGTGAGAGGATAAGTGGATGAGGCCGGCACTGGTACTGCGGCTGATGGCCTAGAAGATCAAGGTAGTGGCATTTCGGCTATCCCGGTGGAAGGCCCGACTGCTGTGGAAGGTATGGGAGCTGTAGATGGCTCAGCAGTAGCCTCGGAACCCACCACCGATGGCTCGTCAGACTGGCCAACGGTGGTAGTGACCTTACCCTTAAACTTTGGGTTGTCAGCACCCTACAGGTGGAACCATGAGAAAGGCTTCTTGGCCTTTACTTTTGTGTCATATGGCCTCGGCTCCACCTTGGCATCATTGAAATACTCTGTGAGGGTGTTTGGATAAGGGTAGGACTTTTCACTTTTTCGGACCGCCAATGTGATGTTGGTTGACATGATGGCACCCACATTGATCGGGTACCCCACCATAATAGAAGCCACCAGAATTGCCCGGAGAAGTGGGAGGTTGTTCTCATTCAAACTCGGATCAATCCGGCTACACACAAAGGTTTGCCACCCTTTAGCTTCAAAATTGAGGGTGGCCCGGAGGATAGGAACTCCTGCTGTAATCCATGGTGGTGATGGTCCTCGGGCGGCCAAAATTTTAGCTAGCCAAGGGCGAGCTGCATCACCCAGAGCTAACTTCTCTGGGTACTGGACTGCCTCCACTTCTTCGAATCCCACATAAGTGTTCAAAGAGCAGGCGTCGAAGCGGACTTTAAAATTTCTCACCTTTTTCACTTTTGTCCCCTCCTTGATGTGAGACACATTGGTGTAGAACTCCCTGACCAAGTGCTCATTTGCATCGATGACACTGTGGGTGAACCACTTCCACCCCTTGCGCTCGTGAAACTGTCTAAGGATATTTGGATTATGAATATCCAAATCCTTCATTAAGAACTGTCGCTCAAGTGTGAGCGACCTCCGGGGCCACAATTCCCGAAACCTGTTGAAAGATGTCAAGCTCACGAACCGATCCTCCCACATTTCCATTCTCTTTGACCTCTCAAGGCCACCCACTCGAGTGTCCCCTCCTCTACCATCATCCAAGGCATCATCATCATCGACATCAATAGCTACTGGTGCCAGAGGAGTAGGTGTAGAGGAGGGCTCAAAACCCTGGCTTCCTGCATCAGAACCCCTAGAAGAACTAGATGTAGGTTCGTCGTGCAATTGATAACGCCCAGTGGGTTGGGATGGTTGGGACTTGGCCTCAGGTTGGACCTCCATTGAATGACCCTCGGATGCTTCCCTGGATGGGGCATAGGAACTAGATTCTGCGGGCTTTATGGTCGGCTTTTTAGCAATAGGCTTCGATTGCACTCGCAGAGGGCGAGTGTCTTTTCTTCTGCCTCGGGAGGATTCACCTCTCCCTTTTGATGTATCGCCTCCACCACGTGATCTAACCATTGTCTGCAATGCAAGGTACATAGGTCAGTTGAGTTCAAAACAATTCAAATATTTACAGAACAATTGCAGCACAACAGTCATCAAAGGAGACAGTGCGAACCGCATAATTCTGAGTGCGGCCGCAGACTGTCTAGTGCGGACCGCACAATTTTGAAGTGCAGTCACACCCCCTGAAGTACGGATCGCATAATTGTGAGTGCGGCTGCACATCCTGTAGTGCGGACCACGTAATTTTGAGTGCGGTCGCACAAATCCAATCCTGAGATACTGATTCTCTGAAGTTCAAAAGTGCGGTTGCACACATTTTTATGCGGCCGCACAATTTTTCTGCGGACCGCACAATTTTGAGTGCGGTTCGCACTTTTCAAGCACAATATTTGCCCTAATCAAGTGGTCTGCGGACCGCACAAATTTGTGTGCGGCCGCACAATTTGAACATTTACGATAGTAAGGTTAGGGTTCATGCAATATTTCACAATTTAGACATGGCATGCACAAATTAACATGATTAATGGTGTACCCAGTATCTAATGAACATATATGAAACTACCCATATGATTTTAAACACCTATGACTAACAATTGACATTTTAGTAGGTCTAACAATAACTCTATCACAAAAGAACAAAAACTAAAAGAAATTGCAAAATATAAAGATGTAATGAACATACCAGTTATGAAGGATGCAAGTAAGAATCTACACTGATGAAATGAAGGAAGATTGTGAACTAATTCATCGTGCACTGTGTTTGCTTAGGGTTTAAAAACTCAGAGTGGTAAAGTTGTGAATAGTGCCTTGAGGTTTTATTTATAGGTTGACCAAGTTGCCCCAAACCTAAGGTGAGTGCGGCCGCACAATTTCGAGTGCGGACCACACTGTTTACCTGGACCTTGAAGCAACTCTACTATCCTCATAAAAGTGAGTGCGGCCACAGAATTTGTGCTGACCGCACAATTTTGTGTGCGGCCGCAGATTGGCTATGAATTTTGACAGGCCAACTTCAGAGAACTTGCAATTTTGGTCTTCCAGTTGTGCGACCGCACACAAAATTATGCGGCCGCAGAGTGATTTCTGCTGTTGCCTTTAGAATTGTGCGGTCCGCACAATAAATATGTGGTCCGCACTCTTTCAACACTTAGCCAAATTTTATGACACAGTCCCTGCAATGCACACCCATTCCTGCATACACTTCAAAACTAGTTAGCATAAAAGAAAGCCTATCTAATGAAAAAGAAAAAGACACATGGGTTGCCTCCCAAGAAGCGCTTGAGTTAACGTCGCGGCATGACGCAGGTTACCATCAATCACTTGAAATGAATTAACGCCACAATGTGGCCATCATCAATTTTGCCAAGATAATGTTTCACCCGGTGACCATTGACTTTAAACACTTCATCATTCTTGTTCTTCAAGTCTAATGCACCAAAGGGTGTCACATGCACAACCTTAAATGGACCACTCCACTTGGATTTCAACTTTCCCGAAAATATCCGCAACCGAGAATTGAATAGTAGCACAAGATCGCCTTTTTTGAACTCCTTGTTCCGGATATACTTGTCATGGAGGTACTTCATCTTGTCCTTGTACAAGGACGAACTTGAATATGCATGGAACCGGAATTCATCAAGCTCATTCAATTGTGCCACCCTTAAGTTGGCGGCGACATCCCATTCAAGATTAAGCTTCTTCAATGCCCACATAGCCTTGTGCTCAAGTTCCACCGGTAGGTGACAAGCTATCTCGAACACTAACCGATACGGAGACATACCAATCAGTGTTTTGTAAGCCGTCCTATAAGCCCAAAGAGCATCATCAAGTTTCTTTGACCAATCTGTCCGATTGGCATTCACGGTCTTTGACAAAATACTCTTGATCTCCTGGTTGGAAACTTCGACTTGCCCACTTGCTTGAGGATGATAGGGGGTCAACACTATGTGAGTAACACCATACTTTGTAACAACGCCAGAAATTGATGTCGCCCAAACTCACACCACTAATTTAGGTTGTGAGGTGGTCAATGCAATAATAAAAACCCAACGCCAATCGGGGTCGATTCCACAGGGAGCTTGCTGTGGGATTAGGTATATACCTAGTGTGAATGTATGACGTGCCTAAGATTACACTTCCACATTTTCAATTGTTGTTTCTACTTCTACTTTTACGCTAATGCTTGTAATTGTAAAGCTAAAAGACAATGTTTTTTATTTTGGTTGTTTTTCAAGTTATAAAAGATCTAGGGTTGCGACTTCCACCTAGTTGGTTACCTAACGGATTTAGAGCTTTAGGGCATGTTTGATTGATCGGGATACAATATAGCAATCACACGCAATTACTCACTCTATACCTCTCGGTAGTTTGAGTGATTTTACCCAATTTGGCTTTCTCAAGTACAAATAGGTATCTCGCGAAACAAGTGATAAATGCTCAAGTCGGGTCTTACTATCTCTAGATTCGATTCTTTAATTAGGGCTATTAATTTCTTGAGTTCACCCCAAATTCTTGTTAGCCAAGTTTTTCTAGACTTAGTCTCACTTTCTTAAGAAAAGACTAAGTCAATTAGGCATGAATCAACGTTTGCAATCATCAATTCTCAAATTCAAGCAAGAACTAGGCTAAATATCATATACCCAATCATAAATAAGCCCTAAATCAATTACCCATTAAGTACCCATACTAGGGTTGGGTCACAACCCTAGCTAAGGGTTTAGCTACTCATGGAAAATGAAGAAATTATAGAAGAAACTAAGATAAAATGCATAATAATTGATTAATGAAAGAAAATCTAATGTTTAAATGCTAAAATAGTACAAAGTTACCCAATACAGTAAATAAAAACGGCTCTAAGTGTTCAAGTGCACCAAACTTGACCTAAAGATGACAAAAAGATCTATTTATACCCAGTTTAAAATATCTGACAAAATTACCCCTGCGAAGATTGTGCGGCCGTACAATTATGTGTGATGTCCGCACTTTGAGATTAACTGGTCAGGTTGGCTTTCTGCGGTCACATAAAAGTGAGATGCGGCCGCACTTCCTCTAATTGTGCGAACCACACATTTTTGAGTGCGGCCGCTCTCTTCCTCTTGGACGGGATCTGGGCTTCATTCTGCGGACCACACATTTATGAGTGCGGCCGTATTTTGTCATCCTGCGGACGCACAATAATAGTGCGGTCCACACATCTTTAAGCTCCCAAACTACAAGTCTCTGAATCTAGTATTCTGCGGCCTCACAATAATTGTCTGGTCCTCACACTGTGAAGAAATTCTACTAGTGCATCTTCAGAGTTTGTGGCCGCACACAGTATTGTGCGGTCCGCACTGTAGCTTGTTTTTGCCTTGTTTTGGTTCTTGTCCAATTTTACTCTTTTTTGAGTTAATTTTCACTTCTTTGGCTTATTTCCTAATATTCCTGCAAGAAAGCACATTTTATTAGTTTTCGGGAATAACTTTAAGCATTTTTGAGCTAAAACGTAAGTAAAAAAGAGCAAATAAGCGGTCAAAATCCCTACTTATCACGTGGCTCTGTCCATATGGCATAGTCACTGTAGGTACCACACAAGCTTCTTCTCGCTCTATAACCAAGAGATGTTAGAGGTAGGGGTCAATCAAAGTATGACAATGTCTAAAGAACTCTTGCCCCAGCATTATGTCAAAGATATCCATAGCGGTTGGAGTAAAGTTTGTCATACCTTTCCAAGTTCCCAATTTGACACCAACTCCATTAGCTACCCCACTAGCATTTTGTAGCTCGACATTCACGGTCTTGACGCAAGAGTTGGTTGGAGCAAGCTTCTATTCTAGTCTCTTTGAGGCAGCCTCAGTCACGAAATTATGAGTTGATCCAGTATCTACCATTGCACGAGCGGGCTTGTTGTTGATGGTGAGATCCATGTACTGGTTGCCATTCGCGCTAGGTTGGATAGCTTGCTTTGTGACAGCACCACATAATCCGATCATACCCAACTGTGCGGTTCCCGAACTCTTCTTTGCGGTTACTCCTTCCATTCATGGACCATAGCATTGAAGCTTTTGAGGTCGGGACAATTTCGGAAGCTGTGCGGCCCTCCGCATATATAGCATCCTTTCTTCTCGGCCTGCGCCTTCTTCTCGGCGTAGCCCTGACGGCCACTCGACTTTTTGGAATCTTGAGTCTTGGAGTATTGTTGTTGTATCTCCTTGTCTTTGCCACGGTCTCCCCCACCTTTGACATTTTTAACCTTTGACTCATTGCCTTTGACTTTGTCGTGCTTGTCATGCCTGAAATCCATAAATGATTCTGATACGCCCCAAACCTGCGGAGGCGTGGCCGGCACCCGATGCCATATTTAGCCCGAGCGTACCACTCTATAACTGTGAACTCTGGAGGGGTAACCCTCAACTTAGGCCGACGAGGCCTACCTTACAAATCAAGGCCGACGAGGCCACCATGAATGTCTATAAGCCTATGGAGATAGCTGAACTGTATTATGGTCGGGACAGGGCCTTGACCTACCCATCAAACCAGTATATATAAAATGGACTCCAAGGTCTAGACCTGGTAACTCCGAGGAGGTGGAGCTTACCAACCAAGCTGATGTTTGACTCTGTCTACTGGGAAGGTCTATCCAACTATCTATCAGGACCTGCAGGCATGAAATGCAACGTCCCTGTCACGACCCAAAATTTCCCACCGACGGGACCGTGATGGCGCTTAACATTTCACTTGCTAGGCAAGCCAACGTTAGAGAATCATTAAACCAACTCCTTATTTCCATTCAGTAATTAACAATAATTAACTAAGATGAAATATAATAAGTGCGAAATATCATAAAACTGTATTAACTACTACCACCCGGATCTGGAGTCACAATTCATGAGCATTCTAGAATTTACTACAAGTAATAGCCTGAAAGAAATACAATTGTCTAAATGAAAGAAAACAGTAGGACATAAAAGATAGACGGGGACTTCAAGGTCTTTGAACGACGACAGATCTACCTTGAGTCTCCGGACAGCGGACCAGTAGCAAATCTCGATCAACCTGGGCCAGTATCAAAATCTGCATAGAAAGTGCAGAGTGCAGCATCAGTACAACCGACCCCATGTACTAGTAAGTGTCGAGCCTAACCTCGGCGAAGTAGTGATGAGGCTAGGACAAGACACCCACATATAACCTGAACAATATAATCCTGCTAGTGGCAACAACAGTAAATAAAGAAATAACATAGAAATAATGGGAAGGAAACATACAGTGGGGGAATACAACATAAAGAGTGAGAATAATGAAAAGACAGAATTAAACCGAAAATCCTTAAACGAATTGAGCAATTAAAACAGCACGGCATCACCCTTCGTGCTTTTACTCTCAACCTCACCAAATAAATAAATAAAACGGCACGACATCACCCTTCGTGCATTAAACCTCTCATAATATACACGGCATCACCCTTCGTGCTTTAAACCTCTCATAATATACACGACATCACCCTTCGTGCTTTACGCTCTTCCTCACAATATAAATAATGCATGCACGACATCACCCTTCGTGCTTTACACTCCGCCTCACCAATTACAGAATCAATAACAACGGATAGATAAGAGTATCACAAAAAAACTAATATTTTACCCATAATCAATAGCACAATGTAATCTCAGCCTTGAATCAATATTCGAAAGTTACCAAATCTCAGTGAAACCAGATTTGAGTCACCCAACGTTTCAAATAACCCGCTAAGCATGGATAGTAGAATTTAAGGCTACAAAATAGACAAGAATAGAATTTCACTCGCATGCTATGACTCGACAAAGACGCATAGATGCTCGTCACCTCACCTATACATCGTATTTAACAACCAAACACGTAGCAAATGAACACATAATACCTATTCCCTCAAGCCAAAGTTAGACACGACACTTACCTCAATTTCGCAAGCCACCCACTGCTCAAGTACTGCTTTCCCTTTAGAATTCACCTCCAACCCACTTGTATCTAATCATAATTAGTTTAATATCATCAATTATCGCTAAAGGAATCAACTTTAATGAATAATTACAGATTTCCCAAATTTTTCTCCAAAATGTCAAAAATCGACCCCAAGCCCGCTTGGTCAAAACCCGAGGTTCGGACCAAACTTCATTTACCCATTCACCCCCGAGTCCGAATATGTAATTAATTTTGGAATCCGACCTCAAATCGAGGTCTAAATCCCCAAATTTCCAAAATCCCTAGCTTCTACCCTAACCCCTAATTCTACCATGAAAACTCTAGATTTTAGGTTGAGTTCTTGTAAAATGAAATAAAAGATTGAAAGAAACGAGTTAGGGAATACTTACCTATGATTTGGGGAAGAAAATGTCTTTGAAAAATCTCCCTAGGCCTCCTATCCTTTTGAAACGAGAAGAAAAATGGCTAGAGTCCGAATTAAATGAACTCACTGCCCAGCGACCTTCTCACCTGCGGTGCTTTGGTCGCACCTGCGCTTCCGCACGTGCGAACAGGATGTGCGCTTATGCGGAAAAGGACTGGGCCAACTGGGGCCGCACCTGTGGACAGGGTTCCGCTTCTGCGGTCCCGATCCTGCGGAGAGAAGTCCGCATCTGCGGAAAAATGAAGTCCAGGCCTGGATCGCACCTGTGGGGCTATCGCTCGCACCTGCGAGCTTGCAGGTGCGGGCACACCAGATTTGGTGCACCAGCAGTCTTGTTGAGGTTTGAACTTAACTCGCACATCGCCCGAATGGCACCCGAGCCCTCGGGGCTCCAAACCAAGCATGCACGCAAGTCTAAAAATATCATACGGACTTGCTCGCGCGATCAAATTGCCTAAATAACACCTAGAACTACGAATTTAGCGCCAAATGAAATGAGATTCTCAAAAACACTTTAAAATTTCTATTTTCTCAACTGGATGTCCGAATCACGTCAAATCAACTCCGTTTCTCACCAAATTTCACAGATAAGTCTTAAATATCATAATGAACTTGTACCAGGCTCCGGAACCAAAATACGGACCCGATACTAACAATGCCAAATATCAATCAATTCTTAAAAATAAATAAATTTCAAACTTTTAATTTTTATCAAAAGTTCATAACTCAAGCTAGGGACCTCCGAATTCGATTCCGGGCATACGCCCAGGTCCCATAATTCGATACAGACCTACCGAGACCGTCAAAGCACGGATCTGGGCCCGTTTACCAAAAATGTTGACCGAATTCAACTAAAATTAACTTTTAAGGTAAAAATTCTTATTTTCATTAGTTTTCAACATAAAAGCTTTCCAAAAACCTGCCCGGACTGCGCACGCAAATCAAGGAGGGTAAAAATGAGATTTTTAAGGCTTAAGAGTGCAGATTTGAGTTCTAAAACATAAGATGACCTTTTGGGTCATCAAAGTCCCCGACAAAAGGGACGTCAGTACGAAATAATATACCGAGTATGTAACGCACTAGAATAATTGAAAGCTGAAACTGAATTGATAATATAATAACTGAAAGTAACTGGGAGTAAAAGATAATCTGAAGATATGCTTACCTGCAGATACTGACTTGACTCTCTCAATATAGTAAGTAAAATAGTTGTCCAGCCCTATAAGGCTCGGTATGTGTAACTGCTCTGCCGTAGTAGGCTCACTCATAGGCGCTCGTCCATACTAGGCTCTATATTTCGGCCATTCTAGGATCGCTAATAGGCGCTCGACCACAGTAGGCTTGGTATATAACTTACCATCTGATCAGAGGTTGCCCAATAGGGGCCTGCCCACCGATTATAACTCGATGGTGGTGAAAATACTGTAATATATATATAGACCCTCTACTCTCTTGACTGGAAGAAGACAATACTTAACTGAATATAAAGTCCAGATAAGAGAGAATACTGTAACTTATGAGACTAGGACAATGTACATAAATTCAAGAATATGAACTTCTCTTTATATCTCGTTATCAAACACATGTAGTTACGGGATCATGCAAGAATGAAGGAAGGTTTAGCCTTAACATACCTTATCACAATCTGTCCAATAACCACGTTGAACTCGTCTCGTTTCCCCTTAATCTACAACAACGATAACAATACTATTATCAAGTTACGAAAGGTACAACTATCGCACAACGAACGACCAACCACCCCCGTTTATGTGGTGTATATCCACACCCTTTCTCCTCTAAAACTCCATAAAATAGTAGCAAAATACACAATCCAACAACACCACAATACGATCACCGTCCCATGAGTTATTACAATTATAGAACGAATTTCTATACTTTTCCAGCAGAAAAAAAAATGAAAGAGAGCAGTATACTTACCTTATTTGGTGAATATCTCAGCTCCTATCTTGGTTATTCAATCCTTAGGTTTTTCCTCCAACTAGAACTTGAAAAGAAGACAAAATCAATTAGGGTTTGTGTTAAATTTTTGGGAGAAATTTTTAGGGGCTTATCTCTGATTTGTAAGCTCTATAATGGGTGTGAAATATGAAGGAAATAAGCCCTTAAAAGGGCTCTTTGGCCGACCCGAAATAGCCCCTTTTTAGACATATTTAGTTCTCTCTTTTAAGCAAGTATGTGACACACCTACTTGTCACTTGTGCAGTCTACGCAGTCTCGCCAAAACATATATACCTCTCTACTCCGATGTCGTATTCACAAACGGTTTTATGCATTAGAAACTAGACTCATAGATATACAATTTTATGGGTGGATCACCCCGTAAATCTAAGTATGCTGTTAGAAAAGATCAGCTACATTTGACCTATTGTTCATCATATTTATGAATGTAACTTGTGATGACCTTTGCCAACTTTTGTTCCACAACTCGCTTGACTTCAAAATATAACACACGAATATAACAACTAAAATAACTCATAACATAACTTCCTTATCATGTTGGGCATCCTAGTTGCTCCCCAAAAGTACATGTTATAACATTCCCAGCTTGTCGACTTTCGACGAAACTTATTTTCTTCAATTCGTTTTGCTTCTAAGACTTTCAACCCTCTTGGTACTTGCAGTTCATGAGCATAATTATTTGTAATGTCCAAGTTAACATGATTAAATTAATTTATGTACTTTCAAAGATGATCTCATTTCTGAGCTTACATTAATTGACTTGCGACGTACTTTTACGTATGAAAACATGGGTTGTAACATCATTCCCCCCGTTTGGAACATTCATCCTTGAATATTGACCGATGCGCTTATATGTCTCATAACCTATATCTCTTATGAATACTTTAGTACTGTCCTTTCCATCTAGGCAACTGTTCTGTGAATAAATTCAAAGGTCAGGGCATTCCCCTCTTTAGGCCTCTCTCTCATACCACGGCTTGTGGTCGGAATTCTTCCAATCACGTAACTGCTGCTACCTTATGTCATGCAGCCTATACGACTTTGTCCTTGTATGTGCACCTATGTGACTCTTCTCTCCTTGTTCCTCCAGCTTTTAGCCAAACTCTAGGTCTCACTTTATGAAAATATACAGATTTATGACAACTGTCGCTCTAGGCATCTATAGGTGTACTAAAGTTCTTCGCTCGGTACTTGTTGAATTTACGACTATTGCTATATCTTGTTTCATAGCCTCGGTTACCTATGTGTATAACTTTACTATATCTAGGTAGCTTATACTATACCATAACACTTACTTTGGTTTATTATTACTGAGGTATGCTACCCAACTCTAGGTTACTCTCTCACTGCTTATCCTATATGTATAAATCTAAGTTTTTTAATGCTTAATCATTACTGTTCATCTTAAGAATGATAGCCTAATCTCATCTCATACTTTGTAACTTTTACCCATCTAATGTTGATTCACCTTAATGTTGGTCTATAATCTACCACTGATAACTTGAAAGCTCTTACGTAATACATTGTCGCTAGGGCTCATGTCTCATCAGGGAACATTTGAAGTTATTTGCCTGATCCACATAGGGGCAATATTATACTTCAATAACTGTATTTCATAGCATCCCAACGTGATTTATCTTATGGGGGGGGAGGGGGTTTCTAATCCCATGTAGTTCATGAAATCCCTTCTCTTTGAATCAATACTTAATCGAAGACCTAAATGTCATCCTCTTTTCATTTATCACAGTTACCCCCTTATTCTACTACCATGGCAGCATTCCATCTCTTCTAAATGCTCCTAGTCTTAAACTCCTCGGAGTTCATTCATCCTATACATAGCTTTCTATAACTTACGGAAACTATCGTCACTCTTATTTTGATGGACTTAATCCTGAGGCCTTACCTATTCTCGTCAGCTTCCCACTCACCTTTTCTTGTCCTTACTCATGTCTACCTAAAACCTTGTTCCTCTACCATACTTGAGCTTGTGACCTACACATATCTATTTATACTACTCGCAACCTTCCTTTAACTTACTAGCACAATCGATTTCCTTATGTTATTCTGGAACCTCAAGTGAGACATCACGCCATGTCTAACTCTTATTTACTCTCTTAACTAGACCTCTCGGTACGTGGAAACCATAGGGTGATAGATATACTATTGATGACACCACTATCATTTCTGGATACTGAATCACAACGCTTCTAGCCCTCTATTGGAAGTATGGACTATTTACAACCTTCTGCACATGAGTATCTTGTACCTTCTTCACCTTTACTTTACTTACCTTTAAATATCGCATCATATCTTCTATCTCTTTCATAACCTCCCTTCCACATAGGTGGAATTCACATCCACAACTTGAAGCTCTACTATAATACTTGCACCTCTAGTGCATACACAATCTGATGGGCGCTTCATACTGGCTTCTTATGAGGCTGGTACTTTTCTAACTGGCTTTATCATAAAGCCATTATAGAATATGGCTATTGTACTATCTTTGTTGTACCTCTGATATTAAGAGTGATTCTGCAATATTTTGAATCACAGTTTCTATAATTATATGGGTCTAATAATCAGTCTCCTGATTCACTTAGCTGATGTAACTCTTTAGTTTCCTCTTCTCTCTCAGCCTCTAAGTAGGCGTAAGCTATCTTCCGATCTATGGCTCAGGGTATTATTTATTAGTTTAGCCTTTCGTGGACGCTATGGAACATCCATGATATAATCTCCTAACAATTCGAGCCTTTGTCTGTGACGTGAACATAGTTCTTTCTTTTAACTTATACCAGAATCTCCTATAGCTGTTTGAATGTCAACATATATGTTGCATGGATAATGCTCCAAAATCTTTAGTGCGTTCATAACGTAACTAACTCTGAGTCGTAGATCAAATAATTCCTTTCGTGCCATCTTAGTTGTCTTTAAACATAAGCAATTACTTTTCTTGGACGTTCTGCCATTTGCTGCATAAATACTTGGCTTATCTTAGTGCCCATGAATACTGAAATTTCTTGTAACTCATATGATTTAAAATATCACTTTACTTCCCGTTCATTAGCCACGATAGGTGCCACTTTCTTACGGAGTGCATACAATATTGTAGTGAGACTGTTATTACAAGACCATTTCTTCTTCAAGTTACTATACTTAGGTTGAAGCCTTCTTCCTTATTTCCTCAGCGAGTCTTTTGTTATCGTACTTAGGGGAGACCCTCTGACTCTTGTAAAGCTACGACCTTATTACATCTTATACCCGACAGAAATTTTGATGTTCTTACTCGCCTATAATTATTCTTAGTTACTTACCTTTGCGCCTTTGTGCACGTAGGGTTACTTCTGAACTAAAATTTCTGACTGTCTCCCCAGTGGCATTCTCTATTATTTCCGTAACACTTACACGGTACCTTCAACTACCCCAACTCCTATCTGAATATTTCTCAAGGATTATGATGTCATATCTTTGGGACTAAATTCACTATGCTAGAGTATACTATGTGTCAAGCCCCGAGCCTAGGGGTGAGACCGGCACCCGGTGCCTCATCTATCCTTGGGTACCAACTTGCGACTAAGGGACTCTGGACATATAATGTCATACTTTGGCCAGGGGCCACATTGCAAGACAATTTGCGAGGCAAAATATAAAACTGAATGGAAACTAACGCTGACTAAATATCAATATAAAGCTGGGCCGGCAAGGCCGTCATAACTACTATAGCTGACAAGCCAACAAAATATACATACGGGGCCTACAAGCCCAATATATTGCACCAACTGACAGGATATGTCTACAAGCCTCTACAGATGGATGTACTATAATTGGAACAGGGCCCTGACCTACCCATAGCCTATATACATATATACACAATATGTACACAAAACGTCTAGACCCAGCAACTCCGAAGGACGTAGAGCTTACCGATAAAGCTGAACTCGGGCAACACCTACTGAGGAGGTCTACCTGTCTGTTTGTCTTAACCTGAACGCATGAAATGCAGCGTCCCCAGAAAAAGGGACATCAGTACGAAATACTATACCGAGTGTGCAAGGCAATAAAAGTAACTGAAAGATGCAATTGAACTGATAATATAATAAGTGAAGGTAAGTGGGAGTCAAAGATGATCTGGAGGTATACTTACCTGCTGATACTGACTCAACTCTCTCAATATAGTAAGTAAAATAATTGTCCGGCGTTATAAGGCTCAGTATATATATAACTGCTCTGCCGTAGTTGGCTCGTTCATAGGCGCTCGGCCAGACTAGGCTCTGTATCTCGACCAACTAGGCTCACTCATAGGCGCTCGACCACAGTAGGCTCGGTATATAACTTACCATCTGATCAGAGGTTACTCAATAGGGGCCTGCCCATCGATTATAGCTCGATGGTAATAAAAATACTGGTATACTGTATATATAGGCTCTCTTCTCTCTTGACTAGAACAAGACAATACTCAATTGAATATGCAGTCCCGATAAGGAGAATATTGTGACTTACGAGACTAGGAAAATATACATAAATTCCGGAATATGAATTTCTCTTTATATCTCGTTATCAAATGCATATAATTATGTGATCATGCCAAAATAAAGGAAGGGCTTAGCCTTAACATACCTGGAGTAGGAAATAATCCGTGTGATATTCTTAAGAAGGATTACACCGTACTCCCTTAAAATTGCAAAATCTCACGTTGCTTAAGATACTATGAAATCTCTATTTGAATTATTGAAGATCCGTACCCTTCTACGTTAGCTTCAGATTGCCTTCCACGTTAGCTTCAGATTGCCTTCTACGTTAGCTTCAGATTGCCCATATGTAGAGCCTTTGCTATTATGTTAAATGTTGAAAGATATGTATCTTTGAAATGCTAAAAGATATGTAGATTTCTTTAAATTACAAGGCTTATGTTTGAATTGATTGCCACATATCCCAATATGACTAAGAGTCATATGTTTTGGTAGTGGCTAGCTTCCACATGGGGATGCGGGATGGGGGAGGGGGGTTAATCTTATCCCATAACTTATTAGTTAATTAGGTAATATCCCGTTACACGATAATTAACCAATTACCCATATAATTAAGAATTATCTCAAATTACTTAAAATACTACTCATTTTTAATATACTTTATACATCATACTATCATGGTCATCTGGTACCTTGTATGGCACTAGTCCATAAATACGGGGTATTATAGCTTGGACCGTATTTTATCCCAAATTGCCAAACTTCGATGAAACTCATTTTCTTCTATTTTCTTACCTTCTCTCCTTCACGAATTTACTCATCACGTGTTTGAAATAGCATAATGCTTATAATCTCAAGAAAATCTCATCCCCGAGTCTACGTCAATTAACTGAAGACGAAACTTTAATGTACGAAAAATGCGAGATGTAACATCCTTCCCCCTTAGAAATATTCGTCCTCGAATGTTTACTCTTAGATACTTTGGGAAAATGTTTCCAGAGTATCCTCCGTACACTAGACTAAAACCAACCCGTACGTAGCCAGAAAACATACTATACATGCTACACATGGCCAATGTCTATAAATAGAAACACTTGGCCTCATACAGCTGTCTATTATAAATTCTGAAAGTCAAAAATAAGAGCTTACCTGATGACGTACCGGCCTGAATAGAGCTGTACTGAGGTATCCCACCTCGAGCCATATCTTCAGTTTGAAATAGGTGGGGGTATTTAGATTTCATTTCTTCCTCCGCTTCCCACGTCATCTCTTCCACATTCTTGCTTCTCCATAAAACCTTTACGGAGGCTATTCCCTTATTCCGTAGCTTGCGGATTTGTCGGTCTAGGATGGCAACCAAAATTTCCTAGTATGACAAGTCCTCCGTAATCTGTACATCATCCGTGGGCACCGCTCGGGTAGGATCGCCAATGCACTTCCGTAGCATTGATACGTGAAAAATCGGATGGCCAGACTCCAATTCTGAGGGTAATTCTAACTCATATGCTACTTGGCCCACTCTCCGAATGATCCTATAAGGCCCAAAATATCGTGGGCTAAGCTTGCCTTTCTTGCCAAACCTTATCACTCCCTTCATAGGTGACACCTTTAAGAATACCCAGTCATTAACCCCGAACTCTAAGTCTCGTCGCCGCACGTTAGAATATGACTTCTGGTGACTCTGGGCTGTTAACAGTCACTCCTGGATAAGTTTTACTTTCTCTACGGCTTGCTGAACTAGGTCTAGCCCATGTAACCCATATTATCCTACATCAAACCACCCTATAGGAGATCTGCACTTACGCCCATACAAAGCCTCATACGGAGCCATCTGGATACTGGAGTGGTAATTGTTATTATATGCAAACTCGATAAGAGGTAGATGTTCATCTCAACTTCTTTTAAAATCCAACACACATGCTTGTAACATATCCTCGAGCGTCTGAATTGTGCGCTCGGCTTATCCATCAGTCTGTGGATGAAAAGCTGTGCTGAGATTCACCTGAGTCCCGAGACCTCTCTGAAATGACCTCCAAAAATGTGCTATAAACTGGGCCCTACGGTCAGATATAATAGATATTGGTATTTCGTGTAGCCGCACTATCTCCTTAATATATAACTTTGCATAATCTTCTGATGTATATGTAGACCTGACCGGTAGGAAATGAGCTGATTTCGTGAGCCTATCGATTATCACCCATATGGAATCGAACTTACGATGAGAACGAGGTAAACCTGTGACAAAGTCCATGTTTATCGCCTCCCATTTCCACGTCGGGATCTCTATAGTTTGCAGTAGCCCTCCGGGCTTCTGGTGCTCTACCTTCACTTGCTGGAAACTAGGACACTGAGCGACAAGCTCAGCAATGTTCTTCTTCGTATCGTTCAACCAGTACACATTCTTAATGTCATGGTACATCTTCGTCGACCCAGGATGAATGGAGTACCATGAATAATGTGCCTCTGACATAATCCTGTCTCATAGCCCTGCCACATCTGGAACACACAAACGACCCATGTATCTAAGAACCCTATCTCCCTTGAGCTCTAACAATGGCTTCTTCTGCTGCGGAATTCGCTCTCTCAACTCGACCAACTCTGGGTCCTCGTACTACCTCTCCTTTACTCAGCTATGAGAGATGATTTTGTAGTATTTTGGAGTACAACTCCACCATTGCCAGAGTCTACTAACCGAACCCCCAAACAGGCCAATTGATGAATCTCTATAGATAATTGTCTTTTCTCGGCCTCTACATGTGCTAAGCTACCCATAGATCGGTGACTTAAGGCATCTGCTACAACATTAGCTTTCCCTGGATGGTAGAGAACGTTAACATCGTAATCTTTCAATAACTCAAGCCATCGCCTTTGTCGCAAATTCAACTCTTTTTGCTTGAGGATATATTGTAGGATTTTATGATCTGTGAATACATCAACATGAACACCATATAAATAATGCCTCCATATCTTTAGTGCATGGACAACCGCGGCTAACTCAAGGTCGTGGGTCGGATAATTCTACTCGTGCTTCCTTAACTGCCTTGAAGCATACACAATTACTTTCCCATATTGCATCAGGACATATCCTAACCCGACACTTAAGGCATCACAATACATGGAATAACTATCTGGACCCTCTGGAAGTGCTAGAACTGGTGCTGAGGTCAACCTGTTATTAAGCTCCTGAAAACTCTGCTCGCAAGCCTCTGTCCACCGAAACTTAGTTACTTTCTGTGTCAACTTCGTTAATGGTGCCGAAAGGGAAGAAAAACTCTCTACAAACCTCCGGTAGTATCCTGCTAAGCCTAGAAAGCTACGAGCCTCTGTTAGAGTGGTAGGTCTAGGCCAGGATTTCACAGCCTCAATCTTCTGAGTGTCTACCTTTATACCTCCATCGGATACAATGTGCCCCAAGAATACTACAGACTTCAACCAGAACTCACATTTAGAAAACTTAGCATACAATTTACTATCACGGAGGGTTTGGAGTACCGCTCGCAGGTGGTCCGCATGCTCATCCTCTGAACGTGAATAAACCAGAATATCATCAATAAAGACTATCACGAACAGATCTAAAAATGGCCGGAATAGGCTATTTATCAAGTCCATAAATATGGCAGGTGCATTCGTAAACCCGAAGGACATGACAAGGAACTCGAAGTGGCCATATCGGGTTCTGAAGGCTGTCTTGGGAATATCTTTCTCCCGAACTCTGACTTGCGGTACCCCAACCTCAAATCTATCTTTGAAAAGCATCTAGCTCCCTGCAACTGATCAAACAAGTCATCTATCCTTGGAAGTGGATACTTATTCTTAATAGTTACCTTGTTCAGTTGCCTATAATCGATACACATCCTCAACGAGCCGTCTTTCTTTCGTACAAACAGTACCGGTGCACCCCAAGGTGAGGTACTGGGCCTGATGAAACCTTTCTCCAGCAAATCTTTTAACTGTTCCTTCAACTCCTTCAATTTGGCAGGTGCCATTCTATATGGAGGGATGGATATTGGTTGAGTTACTGGAAGCAAATCGATGCCAAAATCAATCTCTCGCTTTGGAGGAATACCTGGAAGTTCATCTGGGAATACATCTGCGTACTCTTTGAGTACTGGAATAGACTGAAGTGTAGGTATCTCAGCATCTGCATCTCTAACTCGCACAATATGATAAATGCACCCTTTGGCGATCATCTTCCTTGCCTTCAGATAAGAAATAAACTTACCTCTAGGTGTCGCTGTATTACCTACCCATTCAAGGACTGGCTTACCCGGAAAATGAAATCTAGCTATCTTTGCTCGACAATCAACTGTGGCATAGCAAGCTGCCAACCAGTCCATGCCTATGATAGTATCAAAATCCAACATCTCTAGCTCAACTAGGTCGGCTGAGGTCTGACGACCACAAACTGACACCGTACAACCTCGGTAAACCCGTCTAGCAATAATCGATTCTCCGACCGATGTAGATACCGCAAAAGGATCACTTAGTATTTCAGGCACTATACCAAACTTCCCCGCGACAAATGGGGTAAAACACAATAAAGTAGATCCTGGGTCTACCAAGGCATAAGCATCGTTAGAGAAAATAGTCAACATACCTGTCACAACGTCTGGAGAGGACTCCTGGTCCTGTCGACTCGCTAAAGTATAGCTACGATTCTTGTTACCACCTGAACTGGAGCCTCTACCTCGACCTCTACCAGCCAAAGACTGAGACTTGTGCCCTAAAGGATGCACGGACATAGATGATCATGTTGTTGAATTCGATGGTTGTGCCATACCCCCCAGAATCTCTATTTGGGCAATCTCACATCATATGCCTCGGGCGTCCACATGTATAACAAGTATCGGAACCGGCTCAGCATTGGCCCAAGTGTCTTCTACCACAAATGTCACACCGCGGCAGAAATGGCCATGTCTGCCCTGAACCTCGTTGTTGCTGCAAACCCGATGCCCAGGAGATTTCACCTAGTCCTGACTGAGTATAGCAGTCATACCTATAACCCTGTAGCTGAGGTGGCAGAGTCCTAGGTGGTCGTTCGAAGTATTGGGCCTATAACTGCCCTAAGACTGGCAAACCTCATCCTCTTACGCTGTCCTGACTCAGTCCTCTCTGTACCCTACTGTCGACGCCTACCCCTTTCTATATTCTGGGTGAATGCCTGAATCCGGGCGATATCCATACTATCTTGCAATGCAACGGTGGCACATGCCTCGGTCAACTCTGGGGCCAACCCTGCTATAAACCTGTGAATTCTGTCCCGCATAATAGCAACTATGGATGGTGCATATCTGGCCAATGAGTCAAAACGGAGACTATACTCTCAAACACTCATATTGCCCTTTTTGAGGGCTAAAAACTGATTGACTCGAGCCTGCCGGATCTCCCGCAGTAAGTACTGGTCAAGAAAGGCATCCGAAAAATTCTCCCAAATAGCTGGAGGTGCATAACGTCCCCTGGACCTCTCCCATCCCTCGTACCAAAGGATTGCTATATCTCGAGTCGAAAAGGTGCTAACTCAACTGCCTCTTTCCCCATGGAATGCATAACCCAAAAGATCCTGTGAAGCTGATCTATGAAATCCTGCGGGTCCTCCCCCTGATCTGTCCCCGTAAACTCTAGGGGACTCAAAGCAATAAACTCTCGGACCCTTGAACTCCAAGACCCCTCAGAAGATCCTGCACTAGCAGATGCCTTAGCCTGTTGCTAGGTAGCTACCAACTGTGTCAACAAGTGCACCACACTCCTCAAGTCCTGATCTGATGGAAGCGGAGGGGGAACTGGATGTGCGGTCTCCCTAGGAATCTCCTCAGGTGGTGGAGGAGTCGGTAATGGCTGAGTAGGGGTCTCTCCCTGGGCCTCAGATTGGGCCCCATCTACTGGGGGTACCCTATTAGTCCCTTCACCTACTGTTGTATCTCTCCTCTGGCTAGCCGTAGTCTTCCTAGTCACTGTCATCTGTGCATGCGAACGCCAACACGTAAGTTTAACTCAAATTTCCTATATCTCAGTTCTACAACACGATATAGATTTGAAAGAAGGGTAATCAACTCCTAAATTCCATGTAGTTCCCTGCTTATATAATGTGGTGCACTACATATCTATAAATAAGACCATACTAGACACGGCTTGTAGACTCCCTAGGACAGAACTGCTCTGATACCACTTTTGTCAAGCCCCGAGCCTTTGGGCGAGACCGGCACCCGATGCCTCATCTATCCTTGGGTACCAACTTGGGACTAAGGGACTCTGGACATATAATGTCATACTTTGGCCAGGGGCCACATTGCAAGACAATTTGCGAGGTAAAATATAAAACTAAATGGAAACTAACGCTGACTAAATGTCAATATAAAGCTGGGCCGGCAAGGCCGTCATAACTACTACACCTGACAAGCCAACAAAATATACATACAGGGCCTATAAGCCCAACATACTACACTAACTGATAGGATATGTCTACAAGCCTCTACTGATGGATGTATTGTGATCGGAATAGGGCCCCGACCTACCCATAGCCTATATACATATATACACAAGATGTACATAAAATTTCTAGACCCGACAACTCCGAAGGACGTGGAGCTTACCGATAAAGCTAAACTCAGGCAACACCTACTGAGGAGGTCTACCCGTTTGTCTGTCTGAACCTGCACGCATGAAATGCAGCATCCCCAGAAAAAGGGACGCCAGTATGAAATAATGTACCGAGTATGCAACGTAATAAAAATAACTAAAAGCTGCAACTGAACTGATAATATAATAACTGAAGGTAACTGGGAGTCAAAGATGATCAGGAGGTATACTTACCTGCTGATACTGACTCAACTCTCTCAATATAGTAAGTAAAATAAATGTCCAGCCTTATAAGTCTCGGTATATATATAACTGCTCTGCCATAGTAGGCTAGCTCATAGGCACTCGGCCAGACTAGGCTCTGTATCTCGACCAACTGGGCTCGCTCATAGGCGCTCGACCACAGTAGGCTCGGTATATAACTTACCATCTGATAAGAGGTTGCCCAATAGGGGCCTGCCCATCGATTATAGCTCGATGGTAATGAAAATACTATAATACTGCATATATAGGCTCTCTACTCTCTTGACTAGAACAAGATAATACTCAATTGAATATGAATTCCCGATAATGAGAATATTGTAACTTACGAGACTAGGAAAATATACATAAATTTTGGAATATGAATTTCTCTTTATGTCTCGTTATCAAACGCATGTAATTACGTGATCATGGCAAAATTAAAGAAGGGCTTAGCCTTAACATACCTGGAGTAGGGAAAACTCTGTGTGATATTCTTGAGAATGATTACACCGTACTCCCTTAAAATTGCAAAATCTCATGTTGCTTAAGATACTATGAAATCTTTGTTTGAATTATTGAAGATCCGTACCCTTATACGTTAGCTTCAAATTGCCTTCTACGTTAGCTTCAGATTGCCCAAAGGTAGAGCCTTTGCTATTATGTTAAATGTTGAAAGATATGTATCTTTTAATTGCTAAAAGATATGTAGCTTTCCTTAAATTACAAGGCTTATGTTTGAATCAGTTGCCACATATCCCAATATGACTAAGAGTCATATGTTTTGGTAGTGGCTTGCTGCCACGTGGGGATGGGTGGGTTTTAATCTTATCCCATAAATTATTAGTTAATTAGGTAATATTCCGTTACCCGATAATTAATCAATTACCCACATAATTAAGAATTATCTCAAATTACTTAAAATACTACTCATTTTTAATACACTTTATACATCATACTATCATGGTCATATGGTACCTTATATGGCACTAGTCCATAAATACGAGGTATTATAGCTTGGACCGTATTTTACCCCAAATTGCCAAACTTCGATGAAACTCATTTTCTTCTATTTGCTTACCTTCTCTCCTTCACGAATTTACTCATCACGTGTTTGAAATAGCATAATTCTTATAATCTCAAGAAAATCTCATCCCCGTGTCTACGTCAATTAACTGAAGACGAAACTTTAATGTACGAAAAACGCGAGATGTAACACTACGTTTATCTTGCATGATCTGCTGATTTTTCTGTATCCTCTTGTCTAGCCATAACTAGGCTCTTCCCGAATCAACTACTAACTACTCGTTGGTCCATTCTCATAGCTCTATTCCGCGTAATCTCTCTTGGGTTGTTTCCTTTATCTTAACTTACCTCTCGTACTGGCTCCTTATGTATCAAGTGTTCATTCGCACTTATTTATCACTAAAATCCTATGCGGGAACCCTTACTGCCCCTCCATGGTGTCGTGCTTGCATAATTTTCTGGAGTCGTAACATATCTGTAGGATCTAGATAAATGCTATCTCATTCCTTTTTCCTTTTTACCGTATTATTCCTTTACTATTCTATAGTTATCTTATCCACTTAACTCCGACATAATTCCATATCACACCATTTTTCCCCCTTTAGGGGAGTACAAACATTTAATGATGTGAAGATTTATCTATATATGTTTTACCTATTCATCTTTGGCGTCTTTTCACATCTTCACTGACTCTTACTCGCCTTGCGGTAACCCTTCTGTACCAAGGATAACTGAATTTCTTACGCACGCGGGTGACACCTAGTGTAACGGGTATACTTAGTCCCTTAAGCTTAACTCTACTCACAGTTCTTGCTTTAGGGATGCATCTTCCTGAATAACTGTTAAAGGATACTCTTCTGTTGTCCATTCTATTATTGCCGGAACACGGTCTCTGAAACTCTCACAATGTAGACTATTATCAAATCTTTTGATCCCTAATTCATTTTCAGTTTATCTTGTTCACTAGCCCATACTGATTTCTATTACTCCGGGGCTCTAACTTTTCCTTCTAGTAATCACGTTAGAGTCACTAACTCCTTTCTCAAAATGCGGATATGACTTTACGACTTATACTCTTTTATAGTCTCAAGGCCTATCTCCTTTGTCTTTTCCTTCACTTGACTATAGACTCTATCATCTTGTCATATTTGATTTACCGTTATCACCTATTTATCACATCTTACTTATAATGCTTCAATGGCTCTCTTCTTATTCTCCTGCTAATATTTTTGACTATTACCTTATTGTGAAAACATCAACGAAATATTCTTTCACTTTAGCTACCCTTGATCCATCTCACTGGCTCTTCGGGTCGCCTAACATTCTCTCTTTACTAGGGATGAGAATCATACTAAAGTAAATATTTATCCCTTCTAGGATGCCAATGCCTACCTTCTCAATTTTTTTGAACCTTCTATTATTCATATCTAACTATACTATTCTAGAGTGCACCATCTGGGTATCTCCCAAGGAGAACTATTACCATGTTTGAAATATCCTTCGGAAATGTCAGCTAACGCTAACATTCTATCCACCATTTTGGATTACTCTAACCCCAGTTGGATCCTGATATCCCATCCTTCTCTTAAACTATATTTGTTAGCTTCCATAGGGCATAACTGAGATGGGTGTGGCCAATTGTACATACCTCTATTACTATTAAAGGTAACTCAAAATACTTATATTTCTCTACCTGAATTGTAAATACCGATAATCTTCACTAATTGGGTACCTCGTACCCTCCTTCACCTTGCTTCTCTTACCTGTTGAAACTTATACTTTTACCTTCTGATACTCCCATGGCCTGCTATTCACGGGGTGTGTTTGATATTCCCATCTTAGGGTCTTGAGGTAGAAATTTGCACATCTGGTATGCATAATCTGATAGGGCCTCAATCTAGGCCACGTTGTCAAGAATTCTCTCTCTACCAGTGCCCTTGCCTGCTGCTGTATTAGCCCTCTGGTTAGCTGTAATTTTTCTAATTGCAAGCATCTCTATATCATTAGCAAACATAAGTCTTGGCTTGAACTCTTATGACTCAGCTCTATAGCACGATTTAGATTTGAAAGAAGGGTAACAGACTCCTAAATGCCTTGTAGCTTCCTGTCTATATAATGTGGTGCACAACACATCTATAAACAAGGCTCTACTAGACACGACTTGTAAATTTCCTAGGATAGAGAGGATTTGATACCACATTTGTCACGCCCCAAACCTGGGGATGCGTGGCCGGCACCCGGTGCCATATTTGGCCCAAGCGCACCACTCTATAACTATGAACTCTTGAGAGGTAACTCTCAACTTAGGCCGACGAGGCCTACCTTGCAAATCAAGGCCGACAAGTCCACCATGAATGTCTACAACTAGCAATACCAACTAACATATACACAGGGTTGGCAAGGCCACAATACTGATAAAAAGTTATACAAGACTCGTCTGCAAGCCTCTAGAGATAGTTGAACTGTATTATGGTCGGAACAGGGCCTCGACCTACCCATCAAACCAGTATATATAAAATGGACTCCAAGGTCTAGACCTGGTAACCTCGAGGAGGTGGAGCTTACAAACCAAGCTGATGTTTGACTCTGTCTACTGGGAAAGTCTATCCAGCTATCTATCAGGACACACATGCATGAAATGCAGCATCCTCGACAAAAGGGACGTCAGTACGTAATAATGTACCGAATATGTAAGGCACCAGAATAACCGAAAGCTGAAACTGAACTGATAATATAATAACTAAAAGTAACTTGAAGTCAAAGATAATCTGAAGATATGCTTACCTGCTGATACTGACTCGACTCCCTCAATATAGTAAGTAAAATAGTTGCCCGGCCCTATAAGGCTCGGTATGTGTAACTGCTCTTCTGTAGTAGGCTCGCTCATAGGCGCTCGGCCATACTAGGCTAAGTATCTCGGCCATTCTAGGCTCGCTCATAGGCGCTCAGCCATAGTAGGCTCAGTGTATAACTTACCATCTCATCAGAGGTTTCCCAATAGGAGCCTGCCCATCGATTTTAGCTCGATGGTTGTGAAAATACTATAATATTATGTGTGTGTGTGTGTGTGTGTGTGTATATATATATATATATATATATATATATATATATATATATATATAGAGAGAGAGAGAGAGAGAGAGAGAGACCCTATACTCTCTTGACTGGAAGAAGACAATACTTAACTGAATATAAAGTCCCAATAAGGGAGAATACTGTAACTTATGAGACTAGGACAATGTACATAAATTCAAGAATATGAACTTCACTTTATGTCTCGTTATCAAACACATGTAGTTACTGGATCATTCCATAATGAAGGAAAGGTTTAGCCTTAACAAACCTTATCATAATCTGTAGAATAACCACGGTGAACTCGTCTCGTTTCCCCTTAATCTACAACAACGATAACAATACTATCACCAAGTTACGAAAGGTACAACTATCACACAATGAATGACCAGCCAACCACTCCACCTTTATGTGGTGTTTATTCATACCCTTTCTCCTCCAAAACTCCATAAAACAGTATCAAAACACACAATCCAACAACAACACAATCCAATCAGTGTCCCGTGAGTTCTTACAATTATAGAACGAATATCTATACTTTTCCACCAGAAAAAAAAATGTAAGAGAGTAGTATACTTACCTTATTTGATGAATATCTCAGTTCCTATCTTGGTTCTTCAACCCTTAGGTTTTTTCCTCCAACTAGAACTTGAAAAGAAGAGAAAACCAATAAGGGTTTGTGTTTAATTTGTGGGAGAATTTTGCAGGGGTTTATCTCTAGTTTTTAAGCTCTATAGTGGGTGTAAAATATGAAGGAAATAAGCCCTTAAAAGGGCTCTTTGGACGACCCAAAATATCCCCTTTTGGGACATATTTAGTCCTCTAATTTAAGCAAGTAAGTGACAAACCTACTTGTCAATTGTGCAGTCTATGCAGTCTCGTCAAAATACATATATCTCTTTACTACGATGTCGTATTCACAAACGGTTTAATGCGTTAGAAACTAGACTCATATATCTTCAATTTGATGGGTGGATCACCCCGTAACTCTAAGTATGCTTGAGAAAATTTCAGCTACATTTGACCTAATGTTCAACATATTTATGAATGTAACTTGTGATGACCTTTGCCAACTTTTGTCGCTTGACATCAAAACATAACACACGACAATCATAAGACTAAAATAACTCATAACATAACCTCCTTATCATGTTAGTCACCCTAGTCTCACCCCAAAATTACATGTTATAACATTCCCAACTTGTCAATTTTCGACAAAACTTATTTTCTTCAATTTGTTTAGCTTCTAAGCCTTTCAACCCTCTTGGTACTTGCAGTTCATGATCATAAGTATTTGTAACGTCCAAGTTAACATGATTAACTTAATTTATGTACTTTCAAATATGATCTCATTTCTGAGCTTACATCAATTGACTTGCGACATACTTTTACGTATGAAAACATGGGGTGTAATAGATTTGGCCTCCACTATGGCTTGGTCTATATCCGCGACTTGCCGGCGTTGCCATTCCTGCTTAGCCCAATTTTGTAAACCGTCCATGAAGTGTAACAACAAGTCATCATTGGTCAGGTTTGGGAATTGAAGCATAAGGGTAGTGAAATCCTTGACATAGTCACGTATGCTCCCTGTTTGTTTCAACTCCCTAAGCTTGTGCCTTGCCTCGTACAAGACATTGTTTGGAAAGAATTGTCGCTTGAACTCGGCTTTGAACTGATCCCACGTGCTAATAGTACATAGACCTTTATCCACGTCGGCCATCTTCCTTCTCCACCATAGCATGGCAGTCTCTGAGAGCTGCTAAACAACAAGTACCACATATAAAGATGAGGTCCGACCCAAGTACCAAAAAATCCGACACCCTCTGCGAATTCCACAAGGAACGCAGGAACAAGATAGAAGATTGTATCGCCCTAAGGCAAGAGGTCGTGAACACGTTACCGCAAGGACACCTCAAAGAGCTGCTGAGCAACAAGTGAAGGAACACCTTCACCAGGGGTCGAGAATATCAGGGCCCGCCGAAGCCACCCTCAGTGGCCTGCACCATCAATATGATTATCAACGGCAACGACGATGCCGCCATCAATGGTATCAAGTTCACCGCCACTCACAAGCTCAAAAGTTTGATCACCTACGAACGGTATGACAGACTCGAAAAAAGTATCATTTATGACGAGTCAGATGCCGACGGTTTGACTTTCCCTCACAACAATGCTCTTGTCATTACTTTACGAATTTTAGATACTGATTTTAAGCGTATCATGGTGAGTGATGGGAGTGGAACATGCATTATCCATCCCCGAGTCCTCACCCAGATGAGACTCGGGCACAAGATAGTGTCATACTATATCACACTAACCGGTTTTAACAATGCAGTTGAATGGACCTCAGGAGAAATTACACTCTCCATCCTCACTGGTGGCATAACTATGGAGACAACGTTCCACATCATGGACCAGGCCACCACATACAATGCCATAGTAGGACGACCATGGATACATCCCATGGAAGCAGCCCCCTCCAACTTATACCAAATGATCAAGTTGCCAACACCTTAGGGAATATTCAGCATACGCCACGTCCCGAGAATGCTACCGCATCGCCATGGATGGCTCGATGACCCAACAAAAGAAAGAAAAAAAGAAGCATAGCAATCAACAGGGTCAAGGTCGACACAAGAAGAGACCAGGGACGTCATCTCGGACCCAAAAATGGTTAAAGCCGCAGAATCAACTATAGAGGACCTCGACCTCATTCAATTAGATCCCAGCAACCTCGGAAAAAAGGCCTACATCAGCTAAAAAACTCCGAGAACCAGGTAAATTTAGTCCATTTTTAATAACTAACGCAGATTTGTTTGCTTTCAGCCATGTAGATATGCCGGGCATCCCCTAGGAGATCGCCACACACAAGTTGAATGTCGATCTATTCTATCCCCCTGTAAGGCAGGTCAAATGAAAGTTCAACCCCACCATCAATGATTTTGTCCACGAGGAGGTAGAAAAGCTACTAGAAAATGGCTCAATCAGGGAGTCGAAATACCCCAAGTGGATAGCCAACGTGGTTATGGTCAAAAAGAAAAACGGGAAATGGAGGATGTGTGTAGACTTCAAAGACTTAAACAAGGCATGCCCGGAAGATTCATTCCCGTTGCCACACATCAACCAACTCATCGATGCAACGGCCGTGCAAGAGCTACTAAGTTTCCTGGATGCATACTCGGGCTATAACTAGATACTCATGGAAGAATAGGACCAGGAGAAAACCACGTTCATCACCCACAGAGGAACATATTGCTATAGGGTCATGCCATTCAGGTTGAAGAACGCAGGAGCCAGCTATCAGAGGTTGGTCATAAGAATGTTCAATGACCAACTCGGCTTAGACCATAGAAGTATATATCGACGACATGCTAGTCAAATCCGTAATGGCAGAAGACCATATCGACCACTTGAGCAAAGCTTTTGACATACTAAGACGGTATGATATGAAACTAAACCCATAGAAATGTGCATTTGGCGTAAACTCGGGAAAGTTTTTGGGTTTCTTAGTGTCACGGAGATGGATCAAAGTCAACCCAAACCAAATCAAATCTATCAAAGGGATACCTGAACAACTGACTACTAAGAAGCAGGTCCAAAGGTTGACTGGTTGAATCGCTATCCTATCGAGGTTTATATCGAGGTGGCAGTAAGTGCGGTCCTGGTCCGAAAAAATAAAGGTACGCAATCTCCCATTTTTTACATTGGTAAAACACTCGTCAACGCCGAGATGAGGTACCCACACTTCGAGAAACTAGCCCTGACACTAGTCGTAGCTTCACGAAAGCTTAGACCCTATTTCCAGTGCCACCCTATCTCGGTTGTTACCACCTTTCCTTTAAGAAGCATTCTACATAGACCCGAATTGTCGGGGAGGCTGGCCAAGTGGGCCATCGAGCTAAGAGAGCACGACATCACATATCAGCCTCAAATAGCGATAAAGTCAAAAGTGCTCGCCGACTTCGTTGCAGACTTCAACGCAAAGATAATGCATGAGGTCGAGAGAGAAGCCGCCCTAGCTTCTCTTCAAACACAAGACCTCTGGGTCCTATACACCGACGACGCATCCAATTCTTCTGGATCCGTACTGGGACTCGTACTCGAGGTCCCTACTGGCAAAGTAATTTGCCGGTCCATAAGGTGCCCTAATATGACTAACAACGAGGCCAAGTATGAGGCCGTAATTGTAGGGTTGAGATTAGCACTCAAATATAGGGCGAAGCGGTTGAAACTCCATTGTGACTCATAGCTCGTAGTCAACCAAGTCATAGGGACTTTCCAAATCAAAGAACAGAGGTTACAAAAATATCAAACTAAGATCCGTAAGTTGCTTCCCAATTTTGACGAATGCCAGCTCGACCAGATCCCGCGAGCCCAGAATGCTGAAGCAGACGGCCTTGCCAAACTGGCCGGAGCCACCAAAAGCACCACAACTGGAGATAAAAGTGGTCCACCACCTCAACTCATCGTTAGAACAAATCGAGGTAAGATCTGTAAGTTTAACTTGGAATTGGCGCAATTGTATTATCACCAACTTGCGGGAAGGCACACTCCCAAATGATAAACAGTAAGCTAAAAAACTAAGAATGCAAGCAGCCAGATACATCCTCCTTCATAACGACTTATACAAGAGAACATACGGCGGCCCTTTGGCGAAGTGTTTGGGTCCAAACCAAACCCAATGCGTTCTTAAAAAAGTTCATGAAGGCCACTGTGACACTCATTATGGTGATCGAGCACTCGATAGGTGCCTCATATAGGCAGGATACTACTGGCCCATCATGAAAAAAGACGCCTCAGAATTTGTGAAGAAATGCGAACAATGTCAAAAATACGCCCTAATAATTCACCAAGCAGGAGAACATCTCCACTCAGTCACCTCTCCATGGTCGTTCATCAAGTGGGGAATGGACATCGTGGGCCCCCTCATGGCAGGGCGAGGTAATGTGAGATTTATTTTAGTTTTAACTTACTATTTCTCTAAATAGGTAGAAGTAGGAGTGTTCGCCCAAATACACGAACAAGAGGTAATCGCCCTCATATGGAAAAACATCATCTGCCGATTCGGCCTACCTAAGGAGATCAGCTGCGACTACGGACCCCAGTTCACGGGAAAGAAAGCCACATAATTCCTCGAGAAATGGCACATTAAGAAGATACTTTCAACCCCTTATCATCCGGTGGGCAACGGGCTGGCAGAATCCTTCAACAAGTGCATATTAAACATCATGAAGAAATAACTCGAAGAAGCCAAGGGACAGTGGCCAGAAATACTCCTAGAAGTATTATGGGCATATAGAACCACCCCAAAGACAAGCGCAAGAGTGACACTCTATTCTCTAGTCTACAGAATCGAACTAGTTATGCAAGTCGAGGTTGAAGAGCCCAACCTAAGGTACTCCTATGAAAGCGGTACTAGCAATGACGAGAGTAGAAGGCAAGAGCTCGATAAGATCAATGAATGAAGAGACATGGCATACATAAGAATGGTCGCCCAAAAGCAGCAAGCGGAACGTTACTACAACAAGAACGCAAAGGTCTGGTCACTCAAAGTCAGAGACTCGTACTCAAAGCCAAAACCCAAGCAAGCAGAGATACACGAGAAGGACAACTAGGAACAAACTGGGATGGTCCGTACAAAATTATCGCCAAAGTAAACAAGGGTTCATTCCAACTAGAGAAAATGGATGGAAAATAATTACCAAACAATTGAAATATCAGCCACCTCAAATACTTCAACTTCTAAAAGTAAGAAGAGCCCCCAAGTCGTACTCTCTTTCCCTCACATGATTTTTGTCCCATTAGGATTTTCTCAAGGAGGTTTTTAATGAGGCGATGGAAGGGACGCTTCAAGTCGAAGTATATGAAGAACGGACTGATTTTTCTTTCATTGTCCGACTCCTCAAGACTCTCCAAATCGAACAATGAATGGACTAAATAGACCGGGACTGGAACGCCAGCCAATGCCCAAAGTTTGTAACTTTCTCCAATTATGTAATTAGAGAAACAACGTCTAAGTAATAGAAACTTACGTTTATCAAAATTATCTAAACAAAAGGTTAAGTTCGACCAAGTTCGAACAACACCTACCGTCCCTCGGGCATGATTTAACAAAAGGTTAAGTTCAATCAAGTTTGAACAATACCTACCGGCCCTCAGCCGTGATTTAACAAAAGGTTAAGTTCGACCAAGTTCGAACAACACCTACCGACCCTCGGCCGTGATTTAACAAAAGGGCAAGTTTGTCAAGTTCGAACAACACCCATCGGCTCTCGACCGCGATTTAACAAAAGGTTAAGTTCGAATAACACCCACCGGCCCTCGGTTGCGATTTAACAAAAGGGTAAGTTCGACCAAGTTCGAACAACACCCACCAGCCCTCGACCGTAATTTAACAAAAAGGTAAGTTCAACCAAGTTCGAACAACACCCACCGGCACTAGACCATGATTTAACAAAAGGGTAAGTTCGATCAAGTTCAAACAACACCTACTGGCCCTCGGGCACAACATAAGAAAAGGACAAAATTTGAGCAAGCTCGAATAAATGTCTATCTGCCCTCATCCACGTCTCAATAAAACGTTAAATTCAACCAAACAAAAGGTTAAATTTGACCAAGTTCGAACAAAGACCTACCGGTCCCCGGCCACGATTTAATAAAAGGTTAATATCGACTAAGTTCGAACAACATCTATCGGTCCTCGACCATATCTAAACTAAGGAGACATACTTGATTTATATAGACAAAGGGACGATTTGTCCTATGGCTTTTCAGCCCAAGGACTACAGTCAGCTAGAGGATGACAACAAAAAATATAAAGGAGTAAAACATGCAAGTAGAGAAACAAATCATGGTAAGTAAGAAAGGCACAAATGAAAGCAAAAATCAACTTTGATATTCATAGATAAGAAGTTGTTACAAAGGCTCTTGGAGACGCCAAACAAAAACACAAAAAAGGGTAAACAAAGAACTACTGGCCATCGCCACCACGACCCTCAACATCCTCATCAACCTGACCTCTGGCAACATCATCACCCTGACCATCGACACCATCACTATCCCGGCCTTCAGCATCCTCTCCATTCTCACCCTGAGGGTAAGTAGATTCATACCAGGTGTCCTCCTCAAGACGATCTATGGCATTTTTCTCATACTCATCCTCATCTCTAGAGACATAGTAGGGTCATATCCATAAGCAAGCCGAACCTAGTGAGCCTTAACCCGAGCATCATCAAAGGCTGCCCCAAAAATGGAGCCGATCGCATGCAATTCACGAAACACATCCAGTTGGGCCTCGTCATGAATCCACTCTTCATACATCTCACAGGGGACGTTAGGGAAGCCAGAAGCATTAGATGAAGAAGGTCGTGCAAGCAGTTGGGCCTTCTCGACCTCCAAAGTGGGACCTCGATCATAAAGAACGGAGGTTTCCTTTTCCAACTCCCTGATCCTCTCATCAAGTTGGTCCTTCTTAGCCCTCGCCATTGACAGGTCATTCTCCCGCTCGGAACGAAGGGTTCAATTCGCCAACTCAAGGAACTCTGCTATCCTCTGAGCCTCCAACCGGGAAGACTCCGCCTTCTTAAGCTCCTCCTGCTTCTCAGTGAAATCACCCTTGAGAGCCTCCATCTGAAATTGGCACTCATCTAACTAGCCTTGCAGCTGGGCTACTTGAGCATAAAGGTTGCTACATTGGGCCTCCACTTCTTTGCTGAGTTCTAGCTCCTCCTCCTTAGCCCTTAACATCCCCTCAAGAATGCCAAAACAGCTGCCATCAGCTCTTTGTCTATTTTCTTTAAATCCTCTCTCAAAGCCAGTACGTCGCCTCCTTCGCGAAATCGACCTTGGAGCTCCCGGTACTTTCCACGGCACATTTTATACTTATCTTTTCAACTTCACATAAATTTCTTTACGCCTCTTCTCCCACCAAACACTCTCAATCTCAAGAATAACAGTCTACAAAATGAAGAAAATATGTTAGAACCTGCAAGGAAACTAAGGCATAAAGAAAGGAACAGATAACAGATGTACTTACCTTGAGAGCGAGACTAGCAGCGTTATTCGGCAAGGTATTGTCGTTTATCTTCTCGAGGGTCACACTCTCGACTTCATAACAAAGAGGACCGAGGTCAGGGATTTCCTCCTCGGTATTTACAAGCAGATAACGATCCATGGGGATCGTAATAGTCCTAGAGCCCCCCTTCCATCCTCACCTCAAGTTGAGTGAGACCCTCATGAATCATTCTCAACTCGTCCAGATCCATGTTAGAACCAGATCCAGCATCCTCCTCAGCAACAGTCTTTCCTTTGTCACCAGCAGACGAGGAGACTACTGCAACCCTAGAGTACGAATACTCCTCTTGCCTCACAAGTGCGAGGCCGTTCTCAAGCCATCCCTTCTTTCGACCATTTCCCCATCGGGACGCACCGGTGCATCCACATTCATCTCCTCTAGTTGCGAGGCCTTGGAATTCACCCAATACTTTCTCTAACATGTATTACGGTCGTCTCTCGAAGAACGAAGTCGCCCTCCTCTAAGTCGACGGCCATTGGACTTTCTCCCCCTACGTCTACAGCTCTCCTTTTATGAGGCCTTAGACCCCCATCATCAGGGGAGACATCGTCGTTCTCGCCAACCAGCGACAAAAGTTAAGGAGCAAAAGTAATAGACGAGACAGAGACAGGCTCTTAGACTGCAATAGCCAAAGCAGGAGCAGGTACGGAAGGTATAGTAGTTGCAATAGGGGCAAAAGCCGAAGGCGCAACAGCCTTCCTCTAAAAATAAGGCACAAACGCTCAGCTCCTTCGAGAAGATCCCATGCTTGGGAAAGAAACAAACGTAGAAGTTAGTAGAACAAATCGACATACAACAAAAAGTGAAATGACCACGGACAGAGAAAAGAAGTTACCTACCGAAGGAAGAGCCGGCTTGAACTTCTTGAAAAAGCTCGGCCAGTCGTAGATCCCTACGACATGAGGGAGAACTTGCTCAACCCAATCGGAAATGTGTGCAACTAAAAGGGGAGGATGGTTATTGGCTGCAAGAAAGGGAAAATCATTTAACTAACTCAGAGCAAGTAAAGGAACAAAGAGAGAAATAGGGCACTTACGTGTGTAGTTCCAAGCCTTAGGAAAGCCATCAATGTTAGCCACAACGTCCTCAGTTCTAGCGTAGAAGAAGTTAAGCCATAACTGACGACTGGCCTTGTCATTTGTCTTCACCACCAAGCATTTTCCTCCCCGGTGGTGAAGGTTCAACATTGTTCCCCTATAAAAGCTAGGGGCGAATAGATGCACCAAATGTCGTAGCGTCAGTTCGACCCCGGCCAGCACAGTAAATTTAGTCAGCATTCTTATAATCCTGTAGACGTACGGTGCAAGATGAGCAGGGAAAACGTCGTAGTGATGACAAAATTCTTCCACCAACGAAAGAAGGTGGAACGAATAACCGATGAGTAAGGGGTAGACGTATAAAGCGCAGTACCCAGGATGATGGACCTACATCGCGTCCCCTTCAGTCGGGATAAGTTCGACATGGTTGGGAAGACCAAACTTGGCTTTGAATTCCGCCAACTCTTTGGATGCCATCGTCGATAGAAAAAACTCGAGTGCCGTGTCTGGTGATCGGGTGAGATCATACCTAGCGTCGAGGTTACGAGGGAGTATCTCCTCCACCGACAGGAAAGTTTCATCCTCAGCAATGGCAGAAACACTCTCCCCATGGGTGGGAAACACAACCGCCGAGGGAGCAACACGACTCCCTTCGCTAGCATCTGAGGGAAACTTTGACATGCTTCGAGATAATGAAGAAGAATACAAAAGGGAGAGATTGGGGTATGGTGTAGGGAAACTAAACAGAGAAATAAGATTCAAAGAAGAAGGCTAGTATTTCAAAACTTTAGAAGAGCGAAATTTCGAATTCAGGTTCAACAACCTCTATTTATAGAAATTATGGCACCAAACCCGAAATGACTCATCATAATTGGCACCGGAATCGAAATGGCAGATCCAATCAAGGGTCAGCACAAATCGATACAACACATCGGGAACAAGCGTCATCGTGCGAGGACTACCTCAATAAGTGGAGGGACTAACTGTATGGGTCAAAAATTACCTTTGACATGATTAGACCATATTAACATTAAGAAGGCCCTCATGAGATGTCACGTTTAACCAGTACGACTTCGATAAAAGCATGTCCAAGGTTGAAGTGGTCTCTTAAAAAGTGAAGGGCAAAGCCGATGAAGTTATTAAAGATCAATGTCGAAGAGTCAGCGAAGATCAGGGTCGAGGTCGAGCACTCATCGTAGACAGAGTGAATAACGGCGAGTTTTAGGATAAGACATCAAAAGAGAATATTCTAGTGGATATTCTCCGTACATGTACTGATGTTTGGCTAAAAATGCATATATTTAACCATTATTGCCTCATATTTTAGTACTTATAATCTTCTTTTGAGTATTAATTATATTACTTTATACTTAATATTATATTTTAATTATGTAAGAATAAAGCGGTGTAAAGATAAAAAGATTTGGAGCAAAATTGAACAAAACACGGACGAGAAAAAGAAAGTAAATTAAACGAATTAAAAAAGAGGAGAAAATGGGGGGGACACCCTTTGGTGTTTGTCCCCCCAAGTGGAAAACAAATAAATGCAATTGAAATCAAACAACTAAAGAAGATATGGCAGCGCAAGAATTGAAGAAGATGAGGCATGAAACGCTACTGCCTCCAGCACCAGGGCCAGCGCCACGCGCTGCCCAGGACGCTGGGTGATGGGTACTCTCCTATTTCATCCGGGACAAGGTTATTTTGGCCCTACACGGTTCCAACTCGTATAAAAGGAGTCCTAAACCTAATTTGGGGAGATCTAACATACTTTAAAGGAGAATTCACGGACGGAAACACAAACCACGCTTTGGAGGAAGCTTCTAACTAGTTTTTTTTTTCTCTTCTCTTCCTTTAATTCATAGTTTATTTTGTTCTAGAGTTATGGGGTGCTACATGAACGTTGTAGTTTGAAGTTTAAATTATTCTTATTATTTTATCATATTGGTTTATTTATCCAATCTTGCACTTAATTATTTGATTGCTTGATCACCAATTAAATACTATCTACGAATCTAGGGTTGAACTCGGGAAAGGGAATTCCATATTGCATATAAGATTGAGTAGAGTGAGATCTTGAACTCGAGCATCGGGAACGGATTTGCGGTTAGGATAGGAATATACCTAATCGCCTTGCTTGGTAACTATACATGAATTATTAATGCGTTCTTGTTAATTCTAATTCCATAGGAATATAGGCGTTAGGTTAGCTTGAATAGACGAGTAGTATTTCGGAAGAAGGCTACGAGTAATATTAACCCTGTCAATCAATAAACTAGATAAATTAATTAGATAATTTAAGTGGACAACTCAACGGGATTGTTAGCCAACCCATAGCTCTAGAATATCGTCTCTCATTGAATTCATCTCTAATATTCGCAAACTTGTTTCTTTTAATTTCTTAGTTTGCAACTCTAGATTAGTTGCAGTTAATAATCTTTAGAAATCACTTGAATAGATTAATTGTCTTAGTTTAATTTAGTTGATAGTTAATCACAAGTCCCTGTGGGTACGATATTTGGACTTACAATCCTATATTACTTGTCGACCACGTATACTTGCGTGTGCGCTTGGGAGCAACATGTACTATTAGAGTTTTTAGGTATATGTTCCCTATAAAGAGAAAGAGACAAGGGGAGGGGAAGGAGGAGATTCACTTATAAGATAACACATTGACTTTCGAGATATAATCTGACTTTATTGCAAACATACAACATACACCTTTTTTCCTAAATTTCTTGCCTAACTTTTTCACGTGATCCAAGAACAACCTGAACATTCGAAAGTTCATCGATCATTCATCATTATCAGAAGGAATATCCACAGATCTCACCCCTTTTCGGGTGACTCATACGTTCTTATTTACTTAAATATCATTCATTTCTATTTACTGTTATTTAATGCTATCCTCCTCTTTTTTGGTTCATTGAATATTGTTAGTGTTATCAACATTTATTACCATATGGATAATATACATATTATCTTACTACAAAATCAGCTAATGTATCTTTTGGACAATAATATTGGCTAAAATTGATTCTATTTTATTAAATCTTATTTGTTAAGCCCAGATCTAAGTTTTGGGTCAAACAAAGTTAAATTTTTTAAAAGAAATTCGTATGTAACTATAAGTAAGTCAAAAATGTGATTCAAGAATGAATAGAAACCGAAACATACTTATGAACCATAACGTATTTATCAGCAATCATAAATAAGTCCTTCAAGTATGAGCCTTTTTTTTCTTCTCATTTTTTGAGGAAATCTTTTTATATGTTGTATACGGGTAAAACCGAGCCCGCTGCATGACTCGTCTTCCCGATGATCCAAATGAAGCAGGAACGTGACCGTAATGTATCGGAGCTAGAACAAAGAACCCCTCATATTAGGGTTCGGACAAACACCTGCCCTCGGAAATATCGGGGCCATATCTTCGAGGTCCGATTTAAGGATTGAGACTTCGGAGAGCATTACCAAGCAGCTGCACACGACTAACAAAGGGCCGAGATATTCGTACCTAACCGGATATCACGGCGTGAATCTCGGCTCCTATCGGCGGAAAATCAGTGATCGTCGAAACGGAAGATTTTTACCTTTTTTTAGAATTGTACTTGTTTACCCTAAAAACGGATAACAATTGAATTTATATGTGGTTTTAAGGATATGCGGACTAATTCAACACAAATAAAAAATTGCGTTAGATTAAACTGATAAAGGACGTAATAAATTGTCAAACCAATAAGGAGAGTGATCCCGGACTCAGTAACGTCTTAATAAAATATCTGCCTTCGATCCCGGACTCACACTAATGAAGAACTGATGAACAAAAGTAAGAACTATGAACAACAGAGAAAATAAGAGTATATTGCCTAGATATGCATGCTACAATGTGTGTTTATGAATAATAAGTGTTCCCCTTTATATAGTAGGGGAGTTTTACCCTAAGTACAATTCTAAAAATGGTAAAAAATCTTCCGTTTCGACAATCACTGATTTTTTGCCGATACGAGCCGAGATTCACGCCGTGATATTCGGTTAGGTACGGATATCTCGTCCCTTTGTTAGTCATGTACAGTTGCTTGGTAATGCTCTCCGAAGTCTCAACCCTTAAATTGGACCACGAAGATATGGCCTCGATTTCCCCGAGGGCAGGTGTTTGCCCGAACCCTAATACGAGGGGTTCTTTGTTCTGGCTCCGATACATTACGGTCACGTCCCTGCTTCGCTTGGCTCACCGGGAAGACGGGCCAGTTAGCAAAGCAGGAACGTAACCGTAATGTATCGGAGCCAGAACAAAGAACCCCTCGTATTAGGGTTCGGGGAAACACCTGCCCTCGGGGATATCGGGGCCATATCTTCGAGGTCCAATTTAAGGGTTGAGACTTCGGAGAGCATTACCAAGCAGCTGCACACGACTAAGAAAGGGCCGAGATATCCGTACCTAACCGGATATCACGGCGTGAATCTCGGCTCGTATCGGCGAAAAATGAGTGATCGTTGAAACGGAAGATTTTTACCTTTTTAAGAATTGTACTTAGGGTAAAACTCCCCTACTATATAAAAGGGAAAGCTTATTATTAATAAACACACATTGTAATACGCAAATCAAGGCAATATACTCTTATTTTCTCTGTTATTTAAAGTTCTTACTTTTGTTCATCAGTTCTTCATTAGTGTGGGCCCGGGATCGAAGGCAGGCATTTGATTAAGACGTTACTGAGTCTGGGGTCACTCTCCTTATTGGTTTGACAATTTATTACGTCCTTTATCAGTTTAATCTAACACAATTTATCATTTGTGTTGAATTAGTCCGCATATCCTTAAAATCACACATAAATTTAATTGTTATCCATTTTTTAGGGTAAATATATGTCTAATAAATTAAATCTGAAACTGGTAGATAACAAGTATGATCGTTTTAACTAAGTTAAACGTACAAATTTTAAGTAACAAAATTCTTACAAGTTACAAGTGCCAGCTAGACTATAACAATTATTTCTTGCTTGTCACAACGAAAATATTTATATTTGTTATGAAAATATTATATTGTGGATGTGCATTCATTACTCCGCTATAGATAATCTTCTTGAAGAAAATTATCCATTTAGTACTATGTTGAAGTTTATCTACAAGCAGTTGATGTAGGCAGGTTGCAAGCAACTCAATGAAATGATTTGCAGCAGCTTCTTATTAAACAGGCAGGTTGCAAGCAGCTCATGCAGACAGCTTACAAGCAGTTGATGCAGGCAGGTTGCAAGCAACTCAACGAAATGATTTGCAGCAGCTTCTTATTAAGCAGGTAGGTTGCAAGCAGCTCATGCAGATAGCTTACAAGCAGCTAAAGAAAAGCCTTGCAGCTGCTTCCTGAAAAGCCTCGCAGCTGCTTCCTTTCTTCTATAAATAGAGGAGTTTTCAGTTCATTATAAACATAACTTTGAAAGTTGAATAAAATATCAATCTCCCTCTATACTTGTCTTCAGTTTATTTCTTTTATAATCTTTATTTTATAACACGTTATCAGCACGAGACTCTGCAATTTTAAGCACTTACATCGAATTTAATTTCTATTCCAGTGTTCATCTCCGATGTAAGGCGACACTCTTATGTCCGTGGTCAGATCTTATTCATTCCGAGCATCATAAGGCAGATTATATCCTTGAGGTGGTGATTTTTTCTTCTTGGCAGTAGTGATGTAGATATCACTTACATATGGAGTGGCCAAATTTGCGTAATTTAATTTGAGCCTTTTGCTTATATTTTAATATCTTTATCATCGCTTGCTTGGTTATATGTTACATATACAGTACCTATTTTGGTATTTGTTTTCATCCTTATTATCTTAATAAAGGATTACAAAGTGGATAACATTGTTAGATCCACTTAAACTCCAGCAGAGTTTGTAAGAAATATACAACCACCAGAAGTGGTTATATTTCGTATATCTCATTGTAACTAAATTTTATTAACCACCAGAAGTGGTATATGCCTATGACCACCAGAAGTGATAATTTAGGCTTTCTATGGTTACAATTAAAGTTAAGCTAGAGAAATATTCTCTATATTATATGCACGCCTCGATTTGCTCCTGAAGTAGTAAATATTTTAAAAGAAGTTGAAGCATCACAATTTAATATGATTAATGTGCGTTCAGATAATTATGTTCGATTTCCTGAAGGATGAGAATTTTTGATAAATATTAATCTATTCCCTGAAGTGAATGTGATAATATTAATAAAGTCATAAATATGAACGCGCTCTTGTTGTAAATATATTACAATTCACCTCCAGAAGAGTTAATATAATTGAGAGAATATATACTCAATATTTCGTATTTTAAATTTGCTCCTGAAGAAGTAACACAATTGAAATTTCCTCCGGAAGTAGGAAAATATTTTGAAGCAGTATCTTTATGTGCTTAAACAAAATAATGAGCTATTCAAAGTTATTTTTGAAGCACATTTTCATTTCCTGGAGTGAATGAAGAAATATCACAACTCACCTCCTGGAGAGGTAGAATAATAGAGAATATAAATATTATTTTTGTAGCATAAAGATCATTGCCACACGTACTTGTTGTACGTAAAACATCTTGGATAATTTTATTAAGTATCATTCTAAGGCAAAAGCATTCTTGTAGAATGCTTTATACTACAACGACATTAATATATTATGGTTAGTTATTGAGTTCCCCGAAGAAAATAACAACTCGTGTATCTTTCCTTAAAAGATACAATGACTAAGTGGTTGTCGTATTGATACAAAATATTCATATGTTAATAATATTTCTCCTTGAAGGAGATATTTGTCACAAAGTTAGTGGTAGAAATATAAATTTAGAATTAGCTTTATATTGTTCATTTGATTATGATTTTCTCTCATGACTCCAGAAGTGTCTGAGCAATATTTGGTAGTACAACAAAAGCTCCTGAAGAGCTAACTGTTTGTCTAGAAGATACATGATACAAGTAGTGTCTGAATAATATTTGATTGTGGACAATAAATGGAAGGCTCCCGAATAGCTTATTTGTCATTATTGTGGTCAAAACATATGTTATGATAAACCGAAGTTTACTAATATATATGACTATCATACTGAGACTACAAATGATTGAAAGATTAAAAATCTTCATATTTTCACAATCATATAGGGTAAATATGTATGTGAGAAGATACTTGCCTTATTCTTCAAATTTGTACTACATCATGTATACTAGAAGTTTACTAATACAAAAGCAGTCATAGTAAATTAAAAATTTACTGATACAAAAGTAATCACAGTAAATTAAAAGTTTACTGATGCAAAAATTTATGCCATAGTAAACCAGAAGTTTACTTAGAGATAGCACATGCCATGATAAATTTGAAGTTTTTATTTACCATTTTTAAATGAGCTATTTGAGAATTCAGATAAGCATATACTGAATAACTAGAATATTCTTTAAGAATTCTCTTGTGTTGCTTGTTCTCATAATAACTTGATTATACCAGCTAAAGTTGGGACTAAAATCCCCGAATTCTGGAATATACAAAAGGTGAATATGGGCCCATTCACCTATCATGTGAACCACTTATATATGCATATATAAGATGGTTACATGTATATTTATTGTCAACCTGCAGTTTGGTATTTAAAATTATCTTTCTCAATTAAGAGCATAATTTTCAGATTATGAAATCAAGATAGTTCATCGTGATGATGCTGGTTTATATCCAAGCTAGTTTAGTATTGAATACCTCCTATTAATGTCTAAACTATTGCATATGAGAACAAAACCTCATGTGTTGGTCTAAGATTTTCTAAATTGCATACAACAGCACTTGTATGCATCAGACCAACAAAATATGATAAGTCCTCCCCTCACAATTGGTTTAGGATAAAAAAACCAAATATTTTTACTATCTAATAACTTTTGATGTGTGGTATATGATTAATTTCTCTACAACAATGCACAAAGATATGTTTCTCAAAGAAGATTGGGGATATGAGTTAGTTTTTCTAATAGTTGGGGGATGGAATAAAACAGCTGGAAAATATGCTATATGAATCGAATTATCATTAATATGATCCTCGCTTAGAAGATAATTCAAGTCAAATGCCAGAAGCATTTGCTGATCCAAAATTAAATATCATATTTCAGCTGCAAATACTCTTATTAAAATTAAAGTCCCTGAAGGATAGAGTTTATTGTACGCATGAAGCATGGTAGACCAATCTTCCAAAGGTAACAATCCTTGAAAAGAATAGGAGCAAATGATCATAATAAGGAGGAAATAAGCTCTAGAAGAGCACACGACATAACATTTCATGAAACTCCATAAGAAGTTCAGGTACCTGAAAATAAAGAAAGTGATAAAATCTCAACAAGTTATGTCGATTGCGAACTGATACAAAATGATCGTTGATGATATATTTGATACAATATAGTGCACAATATTGTAAAAGATTGAGAGGATCGGACCTGTAGTCCAGACACCTGAAGATGTCATGCCATTTAAATGTAAGTCATAACATATATGATTCATTTGATTAATTCTATATGAAGATCCCTGAAGAATTTAAAATGCCTGAAGCAAATTCAAAATCTCGAAAAATGTATTCAATCAGATTACAAAGATCTTTGTACGGTTTAAAGCAATCTGGGCGCATGTGGTATAATCGCCTTAGTGAATATTTGTTGAAAGAAGGTTATATAAATGATGTTATTTGTCCATGTATTTTTATAAAGAAAATGGCATCAGAATTTGTTATACTTGTTGTTTATGTTGATAACATAAATCTTGTTGGAACTCCAGAAGAGCTCCAAAAGGCAATTGAATATCTTAAGAAAGAATTTGAGATGAAAGATCTTGGAAAGACAAAACTTTGTCTTGGTCTGCAAATTCAACATTTAGCAGACGAGATCTTTATCCATCAATCTGCCTATACATACGCTTTTACATGGACAAAGCGCACCTATTGAGTACACCAATGATTGTTCAATCACTTAAAGTGAATAAGGACCCGTTTCGACCTTCAAAAGAGGATGAGGAACTCCTTGGTCCTGAAACACCCTATCTCAGTGCAATTGGTGCACTTATGTATCTTGCTAATGCTATAAAGCCTGATATAGCATTTTCTGTTAATTTACTAGCAAGATATAGCTCTTCTCCTACACGGAGACATTGGAATGGTATTAAGCATATATTGCGATATTTAAAGGGAACTCTTGATATAAGTTTATTTTATACTAACAAAGGTAGTGCAGATCTTGTTGGTTATGCAGATGCAGGTTATTTATCTGATCCCCATAAAGCTCGATCTCAAACCGAGTATATGTTTATATGTGGAGGTACTATCATATCATGGCACTCCACAAAGCAATCCATTGTTGCTACTTCTTCAAATCATGTTGAGATAATAGCTATTCATGAAGCAAGTAGGGAATGCGTATGGTTGAGATCAGTGATTCATTTCATTCGAGAAAAATATGGTTTGGAATGTGATAAAAGATCCACAATTTCATACGAAGACAATGCTGCATGCATAGCCCAATGAAAGGGAGGATTTATAAAAGGAGATAGAACGAAGCACATTTTACCAAAATTATTCTACACACATGATCTTCAAAAAAATGGTGACATTGATGTGCAACAAATCCGTTCAAGTGACAATCCGACAGATTTATTCACTAAGTCTTTGCCAACTTCAACTTTTGAGAAGATGGTATACAAGATTGGAATGTTGAGACTCAAATATTTGAAACAAGGTTTTCATCAGGGAGAGTGAAATACGCACTGTACTCTTTTTTCCTTACTAAGATTTTTTTCCATGGAGTTTTTCTTGTAAGGTTTTTAATGAGGCAGCTAGAAATGCGTATTACTAAATATGTATACTCTTTTTCCTTCACTAGGTTTTTTCCCACTGGGTTTTTCCTAGTAAGGTTTTAACGAGGCACATTATCCTTTAATGAACATCCAAGGGGGAGTGTTATGAAAATATTATATTGTAGATGTCCATTCATTACTCCGCTATAGATAATCTTCCTGAAGAAGATTATCCATTTAGTACTCTGTTGAAATTTATCTACAATCAGCTGATGCAGACAGGTTGCAAGCAACTCAATGAAATGATTTGCAGCATCTTCTTATTAAACAGGTAGGTTGCAAGCAACTCATGCAGATAGCTTACAAGCAGCTAAAGAAAAGCCTCGCAGCTACTTCCTGAAAAGTCTCGCAGTTGCTTCCTTTCTTCTATAAATAGAGGAGTTTTCAATTCATTATAAACATAACTTTGAAAGTTGAATAAAATATCATTCTCCCTCTATACTTGTCTTCAGTTTATTTCTTTTATAGTCTTTATTTTATAACAATATTTAAAGTTTTGAAACCTCATCCATTAATTGAAAATCTACCAAAAGAATGCAATAACATATATCCAGTTAATCAAAATTGAACACCCCCCCCCCTCCCTCCCCCGCGGCCCCTTCCAAATCCTATGAATGTATATCTACGAATATCTATGCCAGGAAAAAACAACAGAAGCTATATTCTTCAGTTTTTAGATTTAATCAAACAAACCTATTTTATGGCCTTAAAACGCAAAACAAAATTAGGAATTGGCTAAATTATTATTCATTATGTTGTTTCTGATTTGTCCACAAAATTTTACGCGATTCGAAACCCGTCGCCTGAATTCATGAAGATAACGTGGACATTAACACACGAAAAATTTGAATTCGTCATGAATTCCTGTTTTAGGCAATTCGGTACTTATCGCCCGAGTTCACGAAGATGGCGTGGACATTAGCACACAAAAAATTAGAAATAGTCATGAATTCTTGTTTTATGGTCCTAAAATGCCAAAAAATGAAAAACAATCATGGAGAAATTAAAAATCGTTCTGAATTCATATTTTGTAGCCCTAAAACTCCACACACAAAAATACGAAGAACGATCATGTCGAAGCAATTACTATTGTTTATTTGGTCGTTTCTTATGGGCCCACAAAATTTTAGGCGAAGCGGAGCCCGTCTCCCGAATTATGAAGATAGCGTGGACGTTAGCACACGAAAAATTAGAAATCATCCTAAATTCCTATTTATGATCCTAAAATGCTAAAAACGAGGAACAATCGTGGTGAAGCGGTGATTATTGTTCATTAGATCGTTTCTGATGGGTCCACAAATATTTTGGTGGCGGCGGTCAAATTGACATTGACATTAGCACAAGAAAAATTTAAAATCATACCAAATTCCTATGTTATTGCCCTATAACATCAAAATACGAACAACAATAGTTGTTCATTGGATAGCTTATGATGGGCCCACAAAAAATTTCATAGCACACTGAGTTGGATTTTCACGTCGTCAGAGAGAAGATTGCTTCAAAAGACCTTGAGGTTGGATATATAAGCTCCCTCGATCAGACAGCTGATACATCGACGAAAGGTTTATCGGTTCGACGTTTTTTATTTCTTCGTGAGAAGCTTCTGCGCTTGAAGGAGATGTTAGGATAAGTATTGATAAGTAATTAAGAGATAATATTCCACTATCTGTTTTAAATTTTCTTCTCTTTAGCTTCGACTATTAGCTGATAACTATTATTTATTAAGTCCTTATTTTAGTTCTCTTGTATTGTAGTTCTATTTAAACAATACTGTATCACACGAGAATAATCAATAAAACGAGATTTTCTTTCTCAAATCCTTTAACTGCGTACTAGCTTTTGACCAAAATAAGGGTCGGTGGTCCATGTTTCTACTTCATTAAAATTCTATTTATTTTATTTTATTTGACATTATATTCTTATTAATTTATTTTAAAAGGAATGATATAAAATAATTTTTTTAATTTTACACTTCATATTTTACTTTTAATGACATACTTTTATAGTCATACAAATCTTATGGCATATTTAAGATCCCTAGTTTTTTAAAAAAAAATTCTTAAACTCAGGGTACGAAGAAAAATATTTTTCATGAAAAATATTTTCTTGGAAAATGAGTGGTTTTATCATTTATTTTTCTTTGTTTGGTTGGTGAGTGGAAAACTTTTTTCCGAAAAATATTTTCTAGTATATGGTTAGAGAGTTAAAAATATTTTTTTATGGTACTCTCCTCACCTCCCCCCCCCCCCTCCTCTCCCCCCAAGTCCACATGTTTTCTTGCTCCCCCAACCCTCCAAATGAAAAGAAAATACTTATTTGTTGAAATGAAAAAAATCTATCTATAACATAAAAAAGAAAATATTATTAATAATATTTTTATTTATGGTGGGGAGTGGGGGTTGGGTGGGCGTGGTGGTGGGGTCGGTAGTGGGGGTGTGGGAGTGGGTTGGTGGGGGTTGGTATGGATAAGAAATAGGGTTGGGGAAGTTGAAAAAGAGTTTTGAAAAATATTTTCCCTTCTCTTGATAGGGAAAATATTTTACTTCAATTAAAAAAAATGAGTTCACGAGAAAAATATTTTTTAAAATATTTAAGCTAACCAAACAGAAAATTACCTTCGTGCCAAACACACCGTCCAATCAAATACCCCACAATTATTACCTTAAAACCTGGTAAAAGGACGACGCGTAAAAAGAAGGATGAATATGTTCCATTTCTTCTATCTATGGTATTTGATTCGCCTCCAAACCCACCTTCACGTCTATTTGAACAATTAGATCTATAGTAGTATCTCTTTTTGCCTCACTAGATGACGTCATTGACATAATATTGAGAGACTATCCCCCCTGGTTGGCTCAGTTACAGAAGGATCTATTCTCTTTTTGAATGAATATTAGAATCTTTGAATACAAACATTAAATTTTGTGTAGAGGATAAGGAAGCACATCGCCGCGTCATCCCATCCATCCAGTAGTTAAAGATGGTCAAAATATAGGAAAGTAAATAAATAAGGAAGTTATATATATATATATATATATATATATATTGACCTAATTGCATAATGTAATTTTAAAACGAAGGCCTATCAAATTGACACCTCTTAAACTAATACATATGTCTCCGCCACAGCTCCACAGATTTGGTGGAGCTATTATTCTTGCGTTGTATTTTGGTTAATGCTCCTAGATATCAGAGCTTGCCAATTGTCTTTCCGTATTTTGTATAATTAAAAATGAATTATTTCGGTTTCTCTTTAACATCGCCATGATTTGATTAATTTTCGAAAAAAAATAAATATCATATAAGATTCATTAATAAAAATTAAAGCACGATTATATGCATACTTGCATAGGACTGCAAAAATCTCTTAACATCTTTACTGCTTAAAATGTGATGTATCAAGGGTGAACATGAAAGATAGCTAGAATTTCATTTCACTATTCTACAATAGCATAAAATAAATTAAGCAAAGAAAGAAGATATATAAATCACATGAGTAAAAAGATATTGAGCTGGGACTCAAGAGTAGAGTTTATTTTGAAGATTAAGTATCCGATAAGAGAAATCTAAGTCATGTGAGGAAAGATATCTAATACCTTGAGATTTGCTACTCAAGATGTCGAACTAATTTATTATCAATTGTAGTAGCATAATAGGTTTGAGAGTTGAGATTGTGGGTGTTAATTACATGTTCGCTTATAGTCGTTTTCATATTCTCGAGACCAAAAGAAAAAATTTAGTGCTTTGTTATTTTTAAACTTAATATATAAAATATATTTTTAAAATATAAATTTATTCGGTACGATTCGATATTTTTTGGTTTATTTTTTAAAAATTAAATACCTACTAATTATTCTGTATGTTTATAGATTTATACAAAAAAATTAAGGTTTTATCAAAAGAAACCTAATAATCGGTCATGTACGATTCGGTTTGATTGGTTTACTCGATTTTTACAAATTCAATGACACACCTACTATCATGGGCGGATCTAGCAGCAAAAAATAGTTGGATTTGCCGGCGCCTTGCTCTCTTGCTTCTCTGGCTAACGCTTTCTTTTTGCTTTTACTTGCCTTCCTTATCTTATAATTTGGACATGCATATGCTTTTTATATAATTATTTTGAGTGATTATTACTGCTATCTGACTTGAGTTAGACAAGTAGAAAATGATCTTATACCACTAGTGACCGGCCTATTTATTTAGTATCTAGTACTAGGACTAGTAAAGGATATGCACTAGTGGGCGGGGCTTCTTCGATCACAGACTTTCAGCAATAGGTTGATCGCACAACAGATTTAGCCGTTCGACGATGGGTTGATAACAAATACAATATTTGTGACGTGCAACATATATACTAATATATAAGAGAAAACGGACTCAAATTTTAACAAATTGTAGATCTAAATCCATAAATTTAATATAAAATGAATGCAGTGCTAAATCTTAGTTACCCAGCCTCATACTTCCTTCCCCGGTGTCTCTTTCCACTCGTGCATGAGGGGGCATAAATCTCTAATAAGGTTATAAATTGGCATCTTTTTGGATTGTGACTGGTAAACGAAACCTTTTTTACCTTATCACTACCAAACACTTAATTTCTAATTCCACAACATAAACTGAGATGGAGCAATATTAGTGAGGGAGGTTAAAGTAGAGAAGGTCAAGTCTCGAACCAAATACCTAAACAATTCAAAGAGGACCAGTGAAGTCAAGATACCTCCAATGCACAAATGTGAAGCTACCCTCCATCCATTAATCCGCACCTAAGTTTAATTTAATTTTGTTCGTTACGAGATGCAAAATTGAAATTCGCTTGTTCACATTGTTAATTCTAAACCGGAATAAAGAATGTTATAGTAGATTGACGGACAATGTAAACTACAAGGTTATATACAAAGGGGTCCAGTCTGGTCTAATTTAATTTGTGTCACATCTCTTGGGGCGCATATTCGAGCATATCACGTGCACGCTAAAAGCAACAAAATTAGTCGACGAGTCAAAGTACAAGAGCTTGCTTTGGAATAAACTGATGGTTAATCCAAAAACAAAAGATTCTGCCTTATTGATTTGTGAGAATTATAATGGAAATATTGAGATATATATATATATATATATATATATATATATATATATATATATATATATATATATAGTTAATTATTTACGTTATTTATAACATTATCTAAGTACCAAGTTGCTTACCATTGTTTACACGTATCATTTGGCACTTACTATGTAACTACAGATGTTTAATTGTAATTGACTTTTAAGTACTCAAATAGTGTAAATACATATTCTACACAGTGTATAAAAGTTAATTTCATATAAAAAGCTTCGAAGAACAAAGGTTCCAACTAGTTATAATATCTCTATTTTTAAAAGATTAATTTAAAGTTACTTGTAATTACTTTTTAATCTACATGATTTTTTACACCGTATAGAACTACTGAAAAGAAAAAGTAAAGGACCTTATCACCCACATATTTCTGTGTATATAAGTATATAGTTCCTTGTCTATACTCGTCACTAGCAAGCAACAAAGGTAATCGGTACATGAACTCTAGTTGTTCACTTGGAAGATCCATCTTGTCGATATAACAGAGTTCCAATCTTATTTCCGCTTAACTAATTTTTGGTTTCTTGCAGATCATTATAAGAAGATAAAGATTGGAAATGGAGGAGGAGAAAGCAACAGAGAGACTATACAGTGCACAGGAAAAAGTAAAGATGACGAAAGGAGGCTGGACTTTGGATGAAGACTCCAAACTCATCCATTACATCTCCCTACTTGGTCAGGGACGCTGGGATTCCTTGGCTCACTTTGCCGGTACTTATACTATATATAAACTCTCTTTATTTCATAACTTATGTGACATTAGTTTCATACTACTCCCTCCGTCTCAATATAGGATTGAAGCGTACAGGTAAGAGCTGCAGATTAAGATGGATGAACTACTTGCGGCCGAATTTACGACGAGGAGAACTTACTCCTCAAGAGCAGCTTCTTATTTTACTCCTTCATTTTCGCTATGGAAATCGGTGAGTGTATATATATATATATATCCATCCTCTCTTCCCTTTTCTTTTTACTACAAATATTGTGACATTTTTAAATTTTTATCTCAATATACAATAAAAAATTTAATCGAACAGACTATCAGAAAAAGAAAAGAAAAAAAGAGATAAGCGAAAAAGCGTAGTCTATTTTCTCTTTTTAATGAAAAAAGAATTTGCAAGGAAATCATTTTCTTAATGTTTGATTGTTAGAAAATGACTTTCTTGCGTACCAAACAGACTCTTATTACTTTGATTTTGACCGTATACTTACCTGCAACTCCTCCCCCACAACTGGGGGAAAAAACAGATGGGCAAAGATCGCAGAACACTTGCCAGGTAGAACAGATAACGAGGTTAAGAATTACTGGAGAACAAAAGTTCAAAAACATGCAAAACAGCTGCATTGCGACGTCAATAGCCTACAGTTTCGAGACTTCCTTCATTATCAATGGCTGCCCAGGTTAACTGAACAAATACGTGCCACGTCATCGTCTCAAGAACAACTCATGTCCTCTTCTTCTTCTTTTACCTCTCACAATAACACTGAAGTATTAATATTGGAGAATTCTACTTTTCTTCAAACTGGGATTAATGGATCGACTAACATCACATGTCCTATAAACCACACTCCAAATGTTGCCGAAGTTACGTCACTAATAGATGATAGTATTTGGAACCTCTCGAGCGGTAACAGGACATCTGGATTTGAAGATGGATTTTCTGATCTTTCAAGCACAGATATGGCGGTTTATTCTAATTCTCAGGATCAGTGTCATAGTTGGGCAAGTGCAGGATCAGAAGTATTATTACCAGATGAAACGCTAGGATTGAATGATATGGACCTTTGGCTCTTTCCTTAGAAGGGTTGTGATTTAGTTGGCTAGCATTATCTTCAGTGTTCTCTTTTCCATGTACATAGTATTTTGCCATAGAAGGGGAGCCTTGGAGCAACAGTAAAGTTGTCTCTACGTGACCTATAAGTCACAGGTTCGAGTCGTAGAAGCAGCTACTAATGCTTGCATTAAGTTAGGATGTCTACATCACACCCATTAGGGTGTAGCCCTTCCTTAGATCCTGTGTGAACGCAGTATGCCTTGTGCACCTCACTGCCCTTTATAGTATATTATCACAAATGTTATGTTTTTATATAATGCTCATCAACAAGCAATTGATTTAAGGGTGTACTCTCTCTATTCCACTTAATTATATGACAAAGTTTGAGTTTGCCGGAGTTTAATGACAAAGTTTGAGTTTGCATGGAGTTCAAGAAAGAAAGGCTTTTGAAACTTGTGATTTAGAATATATCATGGATCATTTAATCTAGAATATTTAGAATATATCATAGATCATTTGATCAAGGGCAAAATGGAAAATATATCTAAAATTAAATTATCTTTAAAATTAAAAAGTTGTCACTCTTTTTGAAACAAACTAAAAAAAATTAAGTCACATAAAATGAAATGGAGAGAGAATTTATTTTCTTTAACAATCCAAATTTGACAAGAGTAGGTTGCTCTAGTGGTAAGCGCCCTCCACTTCCAACCAAGAGGTTGTGAGTTCGAGTCACCCCAAGAGCAAGGTGGGGAGTTCTTGGAGGGAGGGAGCCGAGAGTCTATCGGAAACAGCCTCTCTACCCCAGGGTAGAGGTAAGGTCTGCGTACAAACTACCCTCCCAGACCCTATTAGTGGGATTATACTGGGTTGTTGTTGTTGTTATTTATTAACTGGAAACCATATGATAACCTATTTATAAGGTATGTGAATGCGTTTTGATATTATCCTACATATTTTTGGGAAAAAGTTGTTGAGATAATATAACTATATTAACAAAAAACAAAAGCAGAACAAAAATAACTTATCAAATAAAATATTTATTGGTTGTGTGAATAAAGTCTCTTATTGGTAGTTAAATAAGATTTGGAACATCCATATAAGGTGTTAGGCATTCTTAATGGTTTGAGGCTTGTTGAGAAAAATCATGGGGCCCAAAGCGGATATATCACACCATGTAAGAGTATCTTCGGGCTGGTTTAGCGCAATAACTGGTATCGGAACCCAGATTCGACAAAACGAGTATGGCGATGGTTGAGTGAAGTTGCGACACTCGATTTGCTTACCCTTACAAGCTTGAAGACGCGCACACACAAGAAGGAGTTGGTTGCGGGCTTCAGTTGCCATAAATACATCTTTGGCACATAGTGAATCTCAGGATTGAGTACTCGTGGATCGTGGTAATGGGCCACATGTAACTTAGTTCGAGAGAGAGACCCGTAGATTCTAGTGATAGTCCACATGGAACTTAGTTCGAGGGGGAGATTATTGGGTGTGCGAATAAAGTCTCGCATTGGTAGTTGAAAAGATTGAGAATCTACATATAATGTGTAGGGATCTCTTAATTGTGTGAGCTATTATAAGAAAAACTGTGCAGGCTTGGCTTAAAACGAATAATTTCACACTATGTAAGAATATCTTTGGGCTAGTTTAGTCTAGTAATATTATACTGTGGAAAGTCACTGCCTTGAAAATGATTTCGGCTGACTAGGGTGATCGATGAGACCGTTCGTTGCTCAAGGTTCAACAACACTCCCAAACACGTACACTCATGGCTTGAAGTTAAGAGTTTGGAGAAATACAATTGTCCAAAAACTTATTGAAAAGAACTAGAGAAAGAGGGGAATGTGTTTTTTGTGTTTTTGTAGGATAGAAATCAAAACCTGTATATATAGGTAAGGAGGCAACGGTTAGGCACTACTAGAAATTCGGTAAAAATCGACCAACGTTGGTCGGTAATGGCCAAAAATTGACCAAAACGCGACCATTTACGTGTGGACGATATTTTTGTGGTCGGAAAGGAATACCGACCAAAGTTGGTCGGAAATTACCGACCAACTTTGGTCGGTCAATTAAATTCAAAAAAACAAATATTGCAAAACAAACTAACCAAAGTTGGTCGGTATTTTAGTTATGTAATAAAAAGATTCACCATCTGAAAATTGAACCGGGGTCTGTACTGTGGCAGGATACTATTCTACCACTAGACCATTGGTACATTTTGTTTTAAGACTGTCTTTTATTTGATTTATACTCTTTAATTGTATTTTCGCACGAAAATAACCGACCAAAGTTGGTCGGTTTTATTAAAAAGTAAGATTACCAATCAAAGTTGATCAGTTTTTTTAAATGACCCGCCGAATTAACCGACCAATTTTGATCGGTTTTTTTAATATTAATATTTATTTATTTTAATTAAAAAATCGATCAAAGTTGGTCGGTTTCTTGAAACATAAATTTCGCGGGACTCAAAAATAGTTTTCCGCATTTTTGCGCCAAAGAAAACCGACCAAAGTTGGTCGGTTTCGTAAAAAAAAAAATTAAAAAAAAAAATATTTTGAAAAACCGACCAACTTTGGTCGATTTTTTGGTCGGTTTTTTGACCGACTAAAGTTGGTCGGTCGACCTTGGTCGGTTTTTGCCGAATTTCTAGTAGTGAGGTTGTATAGTCAAAATCTAAAACGATTGTAACATTAATTATATTGCGTTTAACATTAGGAATAACATAATAATTGTTGGTATACTCAACAATAATTTTTCCAAAGCCAAATTTGGATTAGGCTTCATGCAGTTTTGCCTCCTGAACCATTTTCACATAGCTCTTTACGAATCAAATAATAGGACAACTAATTATAAAGTGAATAAGAGAACAAAAAAAAGTGACTGTTCGTAATCCATGAGGGACAGTTTCCTTCTAATAATAAGACAAAAGAAGTAAGAGGAAAAAGGGAACCAATTTGAAAGCTCTTTCTATGTATTTGGGACAGTTTCAAAGAGAGCTCTTTCTATGATTGACCGTGTATAGCTTTTTTATATCTTCAGGTAACAAAATGGGGAGAAAATGCTTGTTTTTGAATTTTCGGAGGTGCTTAATATTTGAACTTTAATGACGTACAGTCTTAAATGTTGTAAAGACAGAAAATTTTGAACCCAATCTAAATTGCTGTGTATTATCTTGAGAAAGAAATATGTGTACAGTGTAGCTAATTTATTCAATTTACTCTAAGTACTACTCCCATACTTGTCCCATATCTATCCATGTGTAATTTGTCCTAATGTGAATAAAAAATATATACAAGAAAATATAAAATACAACTAAGGAATCTCTGCAGTCAAAATATTCTTTTGCTATTATGGACAGCTGGATTGCAAATCACTTGACATAATCTCCTTCAAGGATAGAGTTGTCATGTCACACTCCCATTATATTTGAAAACAAAATACTACTCCACTTCAGATATCTCAAAAAATGCTTTTGTACTTTGTGAGTCCTAAATCATTATCTTCACTTTTATGTTTTCATTTGTCAATCGACAGTGATGAATGTCGATCAATTCACTGATTAACTTCATACCTTGAAATCAAGTCTTAGATTATCTTTTATCCTTTCTTCAACACCCCCCGTCAAGTTGGAGGGGTTTGAGAAAACACCCAACTTGCCCAGTAAGGTGTGATACTTAGGTCCAGTGAGTGATTTCGTGAATAAATCGGCTAGCTGAGAGTCAGTTCTGATGAAAGATAAGAAAATAAGACCGGAGATGAACTGTTGTCGCACAAAATAACAGTCAATTTCAACATGTTTCGTCCTCTCATGAAAGACGGAATTTTTAGCTATATGAATATCTACTTGACTGACAAAGTGGAGTGAAATCGGAAGTGTGATTGGTGCTGAAAGATCATCGAAGAGGCGGACTAACCAGGTAAGCTCCGCCATAACTCTCTATATCAATCGATACTCTGCTTCGGCGGAACTGAGAGAAATTGAGGCTTGTTTCTTAGATTTTTAGGAAATTGGTGAAGATCCTAATGAGATGTAGAAACCACTCACTGATCTCCGAGAATCTGGACATGAACCCCAATCCGAATCACAAAAATCTTGGAGTTTAAAAGATGGTGATGCAGTCATGAAAAGCCCAAGTCCTGGGTCTTTAAGAAGATAACGAAGTACTCGGAGAGCAGCTTCGAGATGTGGTTGTCGCGGATCCTGCATATATTGACTGAGATGTTGTATTGTAAAGGAAAGGTCTGGTCTTGTATGAGTAAGATAATTCAACTTTCCAATCAAGTGACGATATAAGGTTGGATCTTGAATGACTTCTCCAGTGTGTGCAAGAAGTTTTTGTGTCGGATCCAAAGGTGAAGAAGCTGGCTGCTTATCCATACAGTCAAACTCTTTTAGCAAATCTAAGGTGAATTTGCGTTGAGATAGAATCAAACCAGTTGATTCTCGAAGAACTTCCATTCCTAAGAAATAATGTAAGTTTTCGAGGTCCTTAATCTTGAATTCTTGATCAAGAAAGATTTTCAAGGCATTCAATTCCTCAATGTCATTACTAGTTAGCACGATGTCGTCAACATAAATTGCTACAATAGAGATTGAAGTTCCTTTCTTCTTAAAGAATAAAGAGTAGTCATTTAGGGAATGTGAATAACCTTTGAAACTAAGAGCACCTGTAAGTTTTGAATACCACTGTCTTGATGCTTAACGAAGTTCATAAAGTGACTTCTTTAACTTGCACACATGTCTGGGTGTTGGAGAGTTCATACCTGCTGGAAATTTTATGTATACCTCTTCATTTAAATCTCCATGTAAGAAAGCGTTGTTAACGTCCAATTGATATAAGCCCCAGCCCTTTTTGACTGCAATAGCTAGAAGACATCTTATTGTGGTCATTTTAACCACTGGAGAAAATATTTCATTAAAATCTATACCATCATGTTGCACATCACCTCTGATTACTAATCTTGCTTTCAGTCGTTCAATACTACCATCTGAATGATGTTTAACTTTGTATACCCATTTGCATGGGAGGGCCTTTTTATCACCAGGAAGTTCAACAACTTCTCAAGTCTCATTCTGAACTAGTGCCTCAATCTCCTTCTGCATTGCTTCTTGCCATCCTGGGTGATGAGCTGCCTGGCTGAAGGTTAGTGGTTCTTGAACATTTGAAAGTGAATTTAAAAATGACTTATTTGAAGTTGAGAGGGCAGAAAAGGAGTAAGAAGCAGTGTTATCGGAGAAAGAAAACATGGCGTGCTAACATCAGTTAATTGCACTGCATTTGTATTGTAGTCACTTAGGTAAGAGGGAGTTTTGTGAATCCGAATAGATTTTCTGAGTCCAACTGGTGAGTTCTTAGGATTTCCATCTGTAGGTTGTGGACTGAAAAATGGTGTAGGAAATTCTGTAACATCTTGATTTGGAGGATTACTCGGATGACCAGAATGTTCAACTAAATTGGTAGTCTCCAAATCAGGTACATCAAGATTTACTTCAGGTGTATTTGAAGTAGGAAAAATTAATTTATGAGGCTTTGAAGTGTTCATTGAAGAAAAGGGATAGATGTCCTCATGAAATATCACATCCCTAGAAACAAAAGTGTTCTTTGTGTCAAGATTAAGGACTTTATACCCTTTCTTACCACATGGATATCCTAAGAAAACACAAGGTAAGGCCCTTGGATCAAATTTTTTTCTGTGAGATGAAAGAGTAGAAACAAAACATAAACATCCAAAATATTTAAGTCTGGAGTAGTTAGGCTTAGTTTTAAATAAAATCTCATAAGATGTCTTAAGCTTTAAAATTTTTGAAGGGAACCTGTTAATTAAATGTGTTGCAGTCAATACACAGTCTCCCCAAAAATGAATAGGTAGATGTGATTGATAGAGAAAAGCCCTAAAAGTCTCTAGAAGATGCTTATGTTTGCGCTCCACAATTTCATTTTGTTGAGGAGTCCCAACACAAGTTGTCTGATGTAAAATTCCTTGTTTTGAAAAAAGAAATATGCATGTGCATTCCCTGTTCCAAGCTCAAAAGCATTATCTGAACGTATAATTTTGACTTTGTTGTGAAACTGTCTCTCTATCATAGCTAAAAAAGATTGCAATACTAGAAACGCATTTGATTTTGTGCTAAGAAGATATGTACAAGTACCCCTACTATAGTCATCAACTATAGTTAGGAAGTACTTATATCCAGCATAAGTGATTGTGTTGTAAGGACCCCATGTATCTATGTGAATTAAATCAAACATAGCTTTAGAAGTAGTTGAACTAGTGAAAAATGGTCTAGCCATATGACATATCACATAAGGCACAGAAAAATTATTACATGAAGAATTAGAAATAGATGAAATATTCTTCATATTACTCAAAGGCATATGACCTAAACGATAGTGCCACAACTTGTTCTTTATATCAGAATTACTAGAGAGGGAAAATAAAGCTGAAGGAACTTTCTAATTACATAGATTTTTTCCTAACACAAACGAACTTCTAGATGAAGATGACTTCTTGGAAATGAGTCCCAAATGCCTTGATTCCAGAACATAAAGACCACAACTCTCCCTACCAATCACCAGAGACCTCTTCATTGAAGGGGCCTGCAAAAAATAGAAAAGAGAAGTGAATAATATGAGATGGTTGTTCTGTTTGCACAATTTATGAACTGACAACAAATTGAATCTAAAAGCAGGGATATACAGCACATTGTGAAGAATCGAATTTGGAAAAAGTGAAACTGAACCTGAATGTGTGACTCTAACCTTCTGAGAGTTGGGTAAATTTACATTCAAAGGTTTAGGTAAAGGAGCTATATTATAGAGAGCAGTTTCATCAAAAGTCATATGTTTAGATGCACCACTATCTAATATCCATGTCTTATTGTTGTTATGTGCAAAACCAGTAGTGAAATTATGTGAGAAAGATATACCAACACAGTTCACATCTGCATTGTTTTCAGAGCTGTTGGTTCCCTGTTTTCCCATCTGCACTTGCTGAAGGAGTTGCAGGATCTGGCTAATATTTTCTTGAGTAAGTGACTTGATCCCCGCAGTCTGTACTGCATTTTCTTCAGTGATGAAAGCATTGTTACCTTGAACTGACCCTTGGTATTTTCTTTGATTTGTGAACTTGAAATCTGAGGGAAATCCAACAAGCATGTAGCATTGTTCCACAATATGACCTGGCTTCTTGCAGTATGAACAGGTAGAGTTGTTTTTCTTTCCCTCATACCCAGGTTTTTTTCCTTTAAAATCCCTCACATTGTTTCTCTTACCAACTGTCCCATGTTGTGCAGCAATAAATGAAGCTGATTCTCCAGGATAAACAGGATAAGCATGTATTTCTCTTTGCTTTTCATCCTGGATAACCATAGAGTAAGCTTTGCCAAGAGAAGGTAAAGGGGAAGTCAACAGTATGTTGCTTCTCACACCTATGTAGGTGTCATTCAGGCCCATTAAAAATTGCAGCAGTCTCTGGTCTTGGTGCATTTTTAGATTTTTTTCTCTTAGCTCCACATACACATTCACATGAACAAGTAGAAAAATTGATCAAGGCATCTAGTTCATCCCACAAACTTTTTATTTTTGTGAAATAACTTGAAACACTAGAGTTACCTTGAACCACGCCACTTAGTTCTTTCTGCACTTGAAAAAGCTTAGCTCCATTTGTCTGACCAAATCTGTCTTCTAAATCATTCCACAGATCTTTTGCACTGTGTGAGTAAAGAACAGTTTCTGCAATTTCTTTTGACAAAGAGTTAAAGAGCCAAGACAACACCATGTCATTTCCTCTAGCCCAAGAACTTTGAAGACCAGAGTTTTCATCTGGAATGGAAAGAGTTCCATCTATGAAACCTAGTTTATTCTTGGTAGAAAGAGCTATGACTACTGCTCTACGCCAAGCTCCATAGCTTTTGCCATCAAAAGCTGAGGAAACAACGTTCATGCCTGGGTAGTCTGAAGGATGAAGAAAGAAAGGGTGTGTTGAATCAATCACACCTTTCTTGGTTAAATCGGTTGTTGCAGCTACAACTTCTGTTGTTTCTCCCATTGCAAGGAATATAGCAAAGTTGAAAAATGAACAAGGGTTTCAAATATCAGGTTGGTCGACCTGCTCTTGATACCATGTAAAGACAGAAAATTTTGAACCCAATCTGAATTGATGTGTATTGTCTTGAGAAAGAAATATATGTACAATGTAGCTAATTTATTCAATTTACTCTATGTACTACTCCCATACCTGTCCCATACCTATCCATGTGTAATTTGTCCTAATGTGAATAAAACATATATACAAGAAAATATAAAATACAACTAATGAATTTCTGCAGTCAAAATATTTATTTGCTATTATGGACATCTGAATTGCTCCTTCAAGGATAGAGTTGTCATTTCACACTCCCATTATATTTGGAAACAAAATACTACTCCACTTCATATATCTCAAAGAATGCTTTTGTACTTTGTGAGTCCTAAATCATTATCTTCACTTTTATGTTTCCATTTGTCAATCGTGATTAACTTCATACCTTGAAATCAAGTCTTAAATTGTCTTTTATCCTTTCTTCAACAAATGCATTCCCAATAGTTTGCCTATGGTTCTAATTTTTAAGTCTCTAGCTCTTCATATGGTTATAAGTTTGCACCTTGGCACAAAATGAACGAACATTTGGACGGTTAGGCTCTGGCGGCTACAAGGAGTCAAATGCACGAGCTGCGCACCTTTGCTGTTTGCCGCCAAATTTCTACCCTTTCGACGATTAATTTAAACAAAACGATCAACAGCTTTGTAGCAAACGGAAACCTCAAAGAAGCTCGCAAACTCTTCGATCAAAGCGCCCACTCAAGAAACGTCGTATCATGGAATTCAATTATCGTTGGCTACTTCAGACACAGCTGCACCCAACAAGCCGAGTACCTGTTCGACGGAATGCCTCACCGAGATGTCGTTTCTTGGAACACCATGCTTTCCGGATATCGCAATGCTAACAACCCAGAAAAAGTCTATAATTGCTTTCTGCATATGAACAGATATGGAGGCAGACCCAATGAGCTCACTTTCGCAGTAGCAATTAGCTCCTTCTTGCATAAAGATTTCAAGCATTTGGTCCCACAGCTTCATGGTCTTGTGCTTAGTTTGGGGATAAGTCTCAATATCTTTGTAGGGTCAGCATTGATGAGGGGTTATATTGATTTAGATGATTACAAAGGTTTAGCTCGAGTTTTCGATGAGATTTTGGTTAAAGATGTTACGCCGTGGAACGTGCTGATTTTGGGCTATATGAAATTTGGGTGCACAGGTGAGGCTCAGAGGGCTTTTGATATGATGCCTATGAGAAATGCTTTTACTTGGAGTACTTTGATCAATGGGTACATTGAAAACAAGAAGCTTAATGAAGCTCGGTCCCTTTTTGATAAGATGAGTGAGAAAGATGTGGTTTCTTGGACAGCAATGATAAGAGGGTATGTGCAGTATGGAGACTTTATGGAGGCTTTGAAATTGTTTAAGGTGATGTTGAGCTCAGGAGCTCGTCCTAATCATTTTACATTTTCAACTGTTTTAGATGCCTGCGCTGGTAACTCTGCTGTTCTTGTGGGTAATCAAGTTCACTCTTGCATCTTGAAGTCTGGTTTCCCTCTTGATGTCGTCTTGTTGACCTCCCTTGTTGACATGTATGCAAAATGCGGCGACATTGACATTGCATTCTGCATTTTTGAGTCCATCCCTGAAAGGAATTTGGTAGCTTGGAATTCAATCATTGGGGGTTATGCGAGACACGGGCTTCCAGAGAGGGCAATGCAGGAGTTTGAAAGGATGGTGAAGAGTGGTATTAGGCCTGACGAAATTACTTTTATTAATTTGGTCTATGCATGTGGCCATGGTGGACTAGTCGAAGAAGGTGAGAGAATTTTCAACTCTATGGTAACGGATTACGGTTTGAAAGCAGAGATGGAACACTATGCATGTATGGTGGACTTGTATGGAAAGGCAGGTCAGCTTGAGAAAGCAGAGAAATTGATAGAGGGGATGCCTTTTAAGCCCGATGTGGTGGTCTGGGGGGCGTTGTTGGGAGCCTGTGGCTTGCACTCGTGTCTAGAGCTCGGAGAGATTGCAGCAAATGGAATCTACACATTGGAGAATGACCATCCTGCAGTATATTCTGTTCTTTCTAAAATCTACGGTAACAAAGGAGTGTGCAGTGACATAACTGGTTTGGAGAAGTTGATGAAGAATTGGCGCGCTAGAAAGCAGAAAGCTGGTAGTTGGATTTAATCTCCTTCTTCCATAAGTATAACTGTGACAAAAATGGCAGGTGCTCAAAACAGTTCGTAAGGAAGTCTTGGCGGGTTGTAAGATTATATTCACGCGGGTTTTCCCTACTACTAACTTCCAGGCTGAAAAAACATTTTAGGTGGAAAATGGCGGAGCAACTACGAGCAAAATGTTCCAAAGAGCATGACTTGTCTGTCACTCATGTTGTCTCTCTAGATGCTAGAACAAAAAAATCACGCTGAGCAGTGCAGCAAAGCAAATACTTGGTCAATCCAGGATGGATTGAAGCTGCCAACTATCGATGGCGAAAACCACCCGGAGAAGACTTCCCTGTCAGTACATAGTTATCAGTTTTTTGAACATTGCGTACCACTATCTTAGATAGGAGCTTATATATGGGAAGTCCATGTTAAAATTTGATATATATAGAACAAGTCTCAACATCCATCTTAGATAGGAGCTTATATATGGGAAGTCCAGGTGAAAATTTGATATATATAGAACAAGTACCAATATTTTACAGTCAGGACTGAATTTTGCATGATATAATTTCTAGGACAGCTGAAACAAACATAGAGAAGAAGGATAACAGGGCTACTCGCTGACTAATATGCACATATACCATATATTAGTGTCACAGTGGCTAAGACCGACAGTTGCAAGAAGTTTATATATTGCTACTATCTACAGAGTCCTAAAACTGCAAACTACCAAAAATCTTCTTGCAATTTACTAGTTTTCAAACTATAGCTATACAAAACTTTCATCCTCAGTTTTAACAAATACTGAGATCATCCAAAGTGCTGAACTCACCTAAAAGAGATCCATAATTATCGATGATTGGTAAGCCCAGTTTCAATGAAAATTTAACCGCCCTATTACCTGGAAGTTGGACCCATTCCCCCATCCATAAACCTTCACCATCCTCTTGACCTTCTTTCTTGTTCCCTGCACTATAATCAGTTGGCATATTGCCTTGCAGCTCGACCCTCTTTGAGCTCTGAAAATCGAATATCTTAGACTGATAAGCATTGAAAGCTTCTTCAGCAGTGCCTATTTCGTGAGAATCAATCCTTTGATCAGTTCCTATGTCAGATGGATTTGAGATTGGAACATCAATTTCTGATCCACCAGCCGATTCGGACTGAAATGGTTCGCAATTTACATTTTCATGTCCTTGCTTGACATTGACTAATTTCTCTTTCCCCGCATCTTGCTTAGAATGAGTTTGCTTATTAGTACATTGCTGCTGCTTTTCCTTGACTAGTTTCTGAAACTCGAGCTTCTTAGATTGAGAAGCCTGGGAAGCCTCTTCAGCAGTGCCAAAAGTCCCCAACCAAATTCTTTTCTTACTGGTGGGGTTTCTAATCTCAGATGTATATTTCCTTGAATTCTTTCTCTTGTGTACCCCAACGATATGTGTTGGTTTTTTGTGAAAATCGATTCTTTTATTTCTTCTACCCACACTAGCAGTATCTAAGGTTTGATCATTAGCCACAGATAAGGATGCCACAACATGTGATTCAGGGTGCTGAATTTGATCACAATTCTTTGGTTTATTCTCCTTATTTCCCAGCTGGCGTAATTTCTCAATCTCAGACTTCTTGGACAAATAAGCTTGTGAAGCCTCCTCAATAGTGTCAAAACTGCCAAACCATACTTTCTTATGCCTAATTCGGTCCGTAATTACAGCACCATACCTCCCGTCTTTTGCCTCCGAACTCCAAGTAAGCTTCTCTTGGCTTTAGGATTGCAGCTTATAGTAGTATTACACTCATCAGATGATTCTGTTACATTGACATCAGCCATTAAACATGAGGTTTCTTTAGAAGATTCGGGTTCTTTCCCTGATGTCTTGTTCTTGTGAACCTCAACGATATGTATTGTTGTTTCATGAGAGTCGATTCTTTCATTTCTTCTACTCACATGACTAGCAGTATCTAAGGTTTGATCATTAGCCACAGACAAGGATGCCACAACAGGTGATTCAGGCTGCTGAATTTGATCACAATTCTTTGGTTTATTCTCTTTATTTCCCTGCTGGAGTAATTTCTCAATCTCAGACTTCTTGGACAAATAAGTGTGTGAAGCCTCTTCAATAGTGTCAAAAGTGCTCAACCATACTTGCTTATGCCTAATTCAGTCTGTAATCACAGCACCATACCGCCCATTCTTTTGCCTCCGGACTCCAAGTAAGCTTCTCTTGGCTTTAGGATTGCAGCTTGTAGTAGTATTACTCTCATCAGATGATTCTGTGACATTGACATTAGCCATTAAACATGAGGTTTCTTTAGAAGATTCGGGTTCTTTCCCTGATGTCTTGTTCTTGTGAACCTCAACGATATGTATTGTTGTTTCATGAGAGTCGATTCTTTCATTTCTTCTATTCACATGACTAGCAGTATCTAAGGTTTGATCATTAGCCAGAGACAAGTATGCCACCACAGGTGATTCAGACTGCTGAATTGGTTCAAGATTCTTCTTTGGTTTATTCTCCCCATTTCCCTGCTGGCTTAATTGCTTAAACTCGGACTTCTTGGACAAATAAGCATGTGAAGCCTCTTCAGTTGTGTCAAAGGTGCCCAACCATACTTGCTTATGCCTAATTCAGTCTGTGATCACAGCACCATACTTCCCGTTCTTTTGCCTCCGGACTCCAAGTAAGCTTCTCTTGGCTTTAGGATTGCAGCTTGCA